>NC_067461.1:20298925-21045175 GCF_025434085.1 Hippocampus zosterae | reverse complement strand
ACGATCATGAGCCCTCATCATATTGAAAAATGTTTAGCATAGCTTGGGAAGTTGTTGCGCTCTTGGCAAGTGTACTAAGAAACAGAGGAAGTTGAATCTGTGACTGCAAGAGCACAGTTTTGAGGAAGTTCTCAACAAATCTCAGAGGAACACAGAAAAAAATGTCCCGAGGCCTGATTTGAAAAGATTACCACCTCACCACATTTTATGTTAAAGTGCTTGCATTGTGGAGAAGATTCACCGGTGACAAGAGTCACAAGAACATCAGGTATGCATTTTATGTGTGGGAGACAACCTTCCATCCATTTTTTGATCCGTTTGTCCTCACGAGGGTCCCGGGCATGCTCGAGCCTTTCCTAGCTGTCTTCGGGCAGCAAGCGAGGACACCCTGAACCGGTTGCCAGCCAATCGCAGGGCACACACACCTCGGGACAATTTCGAGTGTTCCATTCACCTGCTACATACTGTATGTTTTTGGAATATGGGAGAAAACCGACGCAGGCACGGAGAGAACATGCAAACTCCACACAGGAAGATTGGAGCCGGAATGGAACCCTGCACCTCTGCACTGTGAGACCAACATGCTAACTAGTTGATCACTATGCCGCAAAACTGTTTTGGCCTTTGTTACCAGCCCAATGCCTTAGTAATGAGGAGACGAAGTAAGAAGGTCTTGAAAAGGTTTACAGATGTATGATTATTTTGTTGTGAACTATGAACAATAGCTTTGCAGTAAATGCTTCAATGGTGTTGCAGGCCAATTTTTTTTGCAGAGAATGAACTGATAAGGATCATTAAGTCAGAGACATGTTTCATCCTTTTTTTGTTAATGTCAACTAGCCATACAGTATGTTAATGTCCTAAACAGTCAAGAATACTACTTTCCCGACACATCACAATAAATGTTATGTCTGTTTCTTTGTCTTTACATATTTCCTCGTTTGTCATCTCTGGTTTACTGTGGTGATGGCTTTGCTCAAAAAGTCAGTGGAGTTAATCGGCTTGGACTGAGGTTTCCTAAACTGAACTCTGAGATTTGTTGAGAACTTGCATAATATTGTCATGTCTCACTTTACGGCTTGCATAATTTCAAGGAGGGAGTTTTGACTGACATAATTTTGTGAGATTTGTTCTACTCTATTCAAATGTAGCCATTTTAGCATCGTATACTGTTTTACGAGTAGGGATGCCCTTTTGGGTAACATGACATTTTCATCTGGTTCAAAGGTGGTCAAGTGACCAGCATTCTCCTCAGGCACCCATTTGCTTCCGATCACTTTTATACATGTTCCCCGAATCTTTTTTTTCTGAATAATTCATTCCTAGCTTGAGTGATATTTTATTTTCTGGAAGCTTTTAACAACAACAAAAAAGTCATTAATTAAATGGCCTGCATTTGCCATGTGTGATGAAGACGAAAGAGACAACGTAATAATTCCCTGATTTACTGAATTGTCTATCTACTCCCAACAGATGGCTTTGTGCTCTTATTGGGATGGTGATGGTTGGCATCTGTGTAATAGGGGTAAGTATCGTGGAGTTCTATACAGCAGTAGCTGTCACTAGGAACTTCTTTATTATTCAAGGTCATCTTTATTGTCAAATATGCTTTATGTATGACATGCAGCATAGATGAAATTTCTTATTATTATTATTATTGTTATTGTTAGTCACTTAATATTGGTATTCTGTGACTTGGTGTACTATCCGCTTATTGTAGGTTCCATTTGCAAGAAGTATCTATGGTCTCATTATCCCAAACTTTGGGGTTGGGTTTGCCATAGGTCAGTATGTAAGATTTAAAAAGATAATAATACTCCCAGATTCATGTACCACACAGAATATGTCACCTGTTCACCATTTGTTACAGGCATGGTGGACTCTTCTATGATGCCGATCATGGGATACTTGGTGGACCTGCGGCATGTGTCAGTTTATGGAAGTGTGTATGCCATTGCTGATGTGGCTTTTTGCATGGGTTTTGCTTTAGGTAAGCAGGAGGTCCAACAAAGCTTTGAAACTTCAAATATGATGACACTGAAACAGCTCAGAGGGCTTTGTTTACATATTGTGGCACTACAGAAAAATGGATACAGTGAAACTCCTCTACAACAAAATCACGTTTGCAGCAAGACATTTTTCACAACAGGGGGTTTTTCACTTAGCAAATTTGATCTCAGATGTAAACACACATGCACACACACACACACACACAAACGTATGTGTACTCTTTATTTTTATTCCAATAGTTCATAAATATGAGCATGCACTTATTTGACACTTCATACAGTCAGTGTAGAAAGAAAAAAGGGAAAGAAATTGCGAAATTTACGATCAGCAATCACTTTCACTTACATAAATTTCTTGGATAATGTCCTTTTATTTTGCTTCCTCCGTCTTTCATTTTGATCACTTTTTCCCTCTATTCCAGCGTCAGAGCTCTTCTTGTTTTATTGCTTGACATCCAAAGGTCCGTTTTGTAGCCATTTTAGCAATGCAATGTTCTAGCTGCGTCTGAAACTAACAATAACAAATACTTCCTGGACTACTGCACATGTGTAAACCAGTGTGGTGGTTGCTGTTTCCAAACGAAGTATTAAAGGTTGCTGTTGGATTAGACTTTGTTGTAGTGGATCAGGCAGGAAAGTGGCAATGATGTTGATGCATGAAGATTTTTTCACACTTGGGGATATTTTCGCCCATGTAGGTTTTGTTGTAGAGGATTTTCACTGTATTTGATATGCGTAAAGGAGAAATTCTTTTCACTGAGGACAGGTTCACAAGAGGGCTGCATAATCTTGCGTGTCAACATGTCATTAGAGAATCTAACTATTGGGATTGTCCAACTGACACTGGGCCAAGCACAACACTTCAGTCGAATTTGAATTTGAGCTAACGCCGAGGGAATGTTCAGCTAATGCAGCATGTAGCCAGTGAATCAGACAGATGATCTGCATCCCACAGCCATGAAATTGATTTTCTTCCCATGCTTGCCTATTAGCATAAAGAAAGTACCGTAGCAGGTTTTGACACAAGAAGTGTAGCGCTGTGGAGCAGTTGGTGCTTTGGTGCCTTACTCAAGAGCACTTCAACAGTACTTGGGAAGGAATGTGACATTTCCTGTACTTGTTTGCCATAAGTGACCAGTCTTCACGGACTACTTGAGTCTATCTCGTAACAAACAGTCACTGAAAGTCATCCAGTTTACCATGTTACTTTAAACCTGGGGTAGGGAACACTGGTTCCTCAAGAGCCATATCCTGTCTGTTTTAGACCTCTCTGTATTTCAGCATACCTGATTCAAGTGACCAGTTCATCAGCAAGCTCTGTCGAGGCCTGAAACGATCATGATCAATTGAGAAACCAGAGTTCTTTTACCCCTGCTTTCAACCAAGTGACAATTGTCTCACCCGTCTTTTTCTATTACAGGTCCATCTATTGGAGGATCCATTGCCGAAAGTATTGGCTTCCCCTGGTTGATGACCATTATTGGAATCGTGGACATTTTATATGCTCCCCTTTGCCTCTTTCTCAGGAACCCACCCGGACAAGAGGAAAAAATTGTAAGATTTCAAACAGGCGTTGCGGTTTTATTTGTGTGACTTGTCCAATGCAATCATACATCTACTGTCAATTGAATCCACATTTTCTGATTGTCTTTCAGGCTATTTTGATGGACACAAACTGTTCAATGAAGACAAGGTCCTACTCCACGCAGGGAAATTACAATCAAGGTGAAAACATGGAGCCCGATTATGATGATTATGACTAGCCATGCAGGGTCAAATGAAAAAAAGGGTTCAGAGGATTTATTTTGTTGTATAAAACTAAGGAACACGGAAAAATACCAACAAAACAAAGCAGCAAAGCTATTTCCATGTGAACATATTGCATTCCATTTTCTCTATTCGTTGTCTTATTCGCGCTTGTACCAAGACAAACCAAACTCGATCTTGAGCTGTCATTGCTAGCGCACCATGTCAGAACCAACAGCCTTATTTGTTATAGACCACTTTTTTCCCTCCCAAGCACTTTGTAGACAGTAGAAGGGTGCTCTGGAAAATGTTCATGGACTATTTCAAAATGGTCCCCAAATTCATGTCTCTTTGATGTCACGCAAAGCCTCGTCTGTCCCGTGTTTCCAATACATTGAACTTGCCTGTGATGTTTTTCCCTTTTGCCTAAATTGCTTAGAAATGTGGATGATGATGTCAGTGACCGTTATATGAATGAATGGGAGTACGGTGAAACTATTGAGCGGCGGGTCAAACCCAATGTGCTGAATTTGTTACTGTTTGATTTACAATTGCGTGGGCAGAATAGAATATGGGAACTAAAGGTGAAAACAAATTTGAGTATTGTCTTACTGTAGGTCACCTATTAATTTCATACTGCCGGCCCATGTGCTCGTACATCGTGCCATTTTTATTTGATTAAGATGTGCAGAATTGTAAAGCTAAATTTGTTGCTCTTCTTGCTTGCAAATATCAAAACAAAAATGCAACACTGTGATCGGTAATAACAAAATAAAGCGTAAGGGAGGAAAAACTGAATGTTTTATGCTTTTTTTTGTGTGTGTGTGTAAATTTGTAGGTCTGAACAGGACACACACTGCCTCTGAATTGAGTTCGACCAATATGTAAACGATTGCACTAGGAGTCAAACCATCCATCCATCCATCCATCCATCCATCATCTACCGCTTATCTGGGGCCGGGTCGCGGGGGCAACAGCTTTAGCAGGGAAACCCAGACTTCCCTCTCCCTAGCTACTTCTTCCAGCTCTCCCCGGGGGATCCCGAGTCGTTCCCAGGCAAGCTGGGTGACATAGTCTCTCCAGCGTGTCCTGGGTCTTCCTCGGGGTCTCCTCCCGGTGGGACATGACCGGAACACCTCACCGGGGAGGCGCTCAGGAGGCATCCGAATCAGATGCCCAAGCCACCTCATCTGGCTCCTCTAGATGTGGAGGAGAAGCGGCTCGACTCTGAGCCCCTCCCGGATGACTGAGCTTCTCACCTTATCTCTAAGGGAGAGCCCGGACACCCTGCGGAGAAAACTCATTTCGGCCGCTTGTATCCGGGATCTCGTTCTTTCGGTCACGACCCATAGCTCGTGACCATAGCTGAGGGTTGGGACGTAGATCGACCGCTAAATTGAGAGCTTCGCCCTTTGGCTCAGCTCCTTCTTCACCACGACAGACCGATACAACGTCCGCATCACAGCAGACGCTGCACCGATCCGCCTGTCGATCTCCCGCTCCCTCCTACCCCCACTCGTGAACAAGACCCCAAGATACTTGAACTCCTCCACTTGGGGTAAGATCTCCTCCCCGACCCGGAGGGGGCACTCCACCCTTTTCCGACTGAGGACCATGGTTTCAGATTTGGAGGTGCTGATTTTCATCCCAACCGCTTCACACTCGGCTGCGAAACGCTCCAGTGAGAGTTGGAGAGCCCCGTTTGAAGGAGCCAACAGCACCACATCATCTGCAAAAAGCAGGGATGTAATACTGAGGCCCCCAAAACGGACGCCCTCAACGCTTCGGCTGCGCCTAGAAATTCTGTCCATAAAGGTTATGAACAGAATCGGCGACAAAGGGCAGCCTTGGCGGAGTCCTACCCCCACTGGAAACGATTCCGACTTACTCAGGGTGTTCGGTACACCATACCCACGAAGCACCCCCCACAGAACTCCCCGAGGGACACGGTCAAACGCCTTCTCCAAGTCCACAAAACACATGTAGACTGGTTGGGCGAATTCCCACATACCCTCAAGGACCCTGCTAAGGGTGTAGAGCTGGTCCACTGTTCCACGGCCGGGACGAAAACCACACTGCTCCTCCTCAATCTGAGGCTCGACTTCTTGACGGACCCTCCTCTCCAGCACCCCTGAATAGACCTTACCAGGGAGGCTGAGGAGTGTGATCCCTCTGTAGTTGGAACACACCCTCCGGTCCCCCTTTTTAAAAAGAGGGACTACCACCCCGGTCTGCCAATCCAGAGGCACTCTCCCTGTTGACCACGCGATGTTGCAGAGGCGTGTCAACGAGGACAGCCCCACAACATCCAGAGCCTTGAGGAACTCCGGGCGGATCTCATCCACCCCAGGGGCCTTGCCACCGAGGAGCTTTTTAACCACATCGGTGACTTCAACCACAGAGATAGGAGAGCCCACCTCAGAGTCCCCAGGCTCTGCTTCCTCCAAGGAAGGCGTGTTGGTGGAGTTGAGGAGGTCTTCGAAGTACTCTGCCCACCGGTTCACAACGTCCCGAGTCGAAGTCAGCAGCGCCCCATCCCCACTGTACACAGTGTTAGTGGTGCACTGCTTCCCCCTCCTGAGACGTCGGATGGTGGACCAGAATTTCCTCGAAGCCGTCCGGAAGTCGGCTTCCATGGCCTCACCGAACTCTTCCCACGCTCGGGTTTTTGCCTCGGCGACCACCGAAGCCGCGGTCCGCTTGGCCAGTCGATACCCGTCAGCTGCCTCTGGGGTCCCACAGGCCATAAAGGCTCGATAGGACTCCTTCTTCAGCTTGACGGCATCCCTTACTGCTGGTGTCCACCAGCGAGTACGGGGATTGCCACCACGACAGGCACCAACCACCTTACGGCCACAACTCAGATTGGCCGCCTCAACAATAGAGGCACGGAACATGGTCCACTCTGACTCAATGTCCCCCGTCTCCCCCGGAACATGGGAAAAGCTCTGTCGGAGGTGGGAGTTCCCCAGGTGGGAGTTCTGTCTCTTCTGACAGGGGATTCCGCCAGACGCTCCCAACAAACCCTCACTATACGTTTGGGTCTGCCAGGACGGACCGGCATCTTCCCCCACCATCGGAGCCTACTCACCACCAGGTGGTGATCAGTTGACAGCTCCGCCCCTCTCTTCACCCGAGTGTCTAGAACATGCGGCCGCAAATCCGATGATACAACTACAAAGTCGATCATCGAACTGCGGCCTAGGGTGTCCTGGGGCCAAGTGCACATATGGACACCCTTATGTTTGAACAAGGTGTTCGTTATGGACAATCCGTGACGAGCACAGAAGTCCAATAACAAAACACCACTCGGGTTTTGATCGGGGGGGGCCGTTCCTCCCAATCACGCCCCTCCAGGTATCACTGTCATTGCCCACGTGAGCATTGAAGTCCCCCAGCAGAACAATGGAGTCCCCAGCAGGAGTACTCTCCAGCACACCCTCCAAGGACTCCAAAAAGGGTGGGTATGCTGAGCTCCTGTTTGGTGCATATGCACAAACAACAGTCAGGACCCGTCCACCCACCCGAAGGCGGAGGGAGGCAACCCTCTCGTCTACCGGTGTGAACCCCAATGTACAGGCAATGAGCCGGGGGGCAATGAGTATGCCCACACCTGCTCTGCGCCTCTCACCGTGAGCAACTCCAGAGTGGAAGAGAGTCCAACCCCTCTCAAGAGAACTGGTACCAGAACCCAGGCTGTGTGTGCAGGCAAGTCCGACTATATCCAGTTGGAAATTCTCTGCCTCACACACCAGCTCGGGCTCCTTCCCTGCCAGAGAGGTGACATTCCATGTCCCAAGAGCTAGCTTCTGCAGCCGAGTATCGGACCGCCAGGGTCCCCGCCTTTGGCTGCCGCCCAGCTCACATTGCACCCGACCCCTTTGGCCCCTCTCATGGGTGGTGAGCCCATGGGAAGGGGGACCCACGTTGCCTCTTCGGGCTGTGCCCGGCCGGGCCCCATGGGTGTAAGCCCGGCCACCAGGCGCCTGCTAACGAGCCCCCCCTCCAGGCCTGGCTCCAGAGGGGGGCCCCGGTGACCCGCGTCCGGGCAAGGCAAACCTAGATCCATTTATTTTTATCATCATTGGGGTCTTTTGAGCCGCGCTTTGTCTGGCCCCTCACCGAGAACCTGTTTGCCATGGGTGACCCTGCCAGGGGCATAAAGCCCCAGACAACTTAGCTTCTAGGATCATTGGGACACACAAACCCCTCCACCACGGTAAGGTGACGACTCACGGAGGGGGAGTCAAACCATACAAACCATAAATATTAACATTTGTTGGAAATACATGGTAACGTATGGACAGATGTAAGGCCATCAGCATTTGTTTAAGAAAGAAAGAAAGAAAGGAAAAAAATGACATGTGCAGTATGGTCCCGTGTGCAGTGGCTCATTTGACAATGACAGACGAGCAAGGCGGAAGGACGTAGAAATATTTCGGGAAATGAGACGATGCTCCTCGATCCCCTCATTTCTGTCATGGAGTGTGTGATGGTAGTCGACCCAAAAAAGCAGGGAGGCAGGAGAAGTCAGGAGTACCGAACAAAATGTATTAACAGAAACGCTTGCCTGGGTAAACTAGAAAAACGAAGCACGAACAAAGTCCTGAAAAACCCCCAAAACTCAAAACACACCACCATGACAAACAAAGCAACAGAAACAAAAAAACATGACAGTAACGCAACAATCCGACTGAGAGTGGTTGGCATGTAGTCCTTGTCATGTATTATTATTATTATTATTATTAGAAAAGAGACGTGGAGCTGGAGAAGAAGCCCTCCGATGCCACCTGCTGGAGACAAACATAACTATGAAAGTATTCACCCCCCGATGAATGGATGCCCAACGTCCTAATGTCACCCAGTGACTGCCACAAAACATGCGGCGCCCGCAAGACGTGTGCCGCTGGAACAAAAACAAGTGGCGGCCACATGATGTGCGCTGTCATAACAGAAACGGGTGGCGGCCACAGGACATGCGAAACTGGGACAGGAATGGGTGGAGGCCGCAGGACATGCGAAACCGGGACAGATATGGGCGGCGGCCGCAGGACATGCGCCGCAAGGAGACGAATGGGTGGTGGCCGCAGGACATGCGCCACCGGGACAGGAACAGGTGGAGGACACAGGAGATGCACGGCCGGAACACGAAGAGGTGGCGGGCCCCAGGACGTGTGCAAACTTAACAGGATCGCAATGGGATCGGGCCTGCGGTCCTGCGTAGTTCGTTTTTTGGTTGGATCACTGTGTTACTGTCATGATTTTTCTTATTTCCATTGTGTCATGTTTTGTATGTCATAGTGGTGCATGTGGTTGTTACTTTCAGTTTGGGGTTTCAGGGCTGTGTTTTAGATTTTGTTTTTGCAGTTTACCCCTGTTCGTGTTTTTGGTAATACATACACAAAAGGAAAATGCTAATTTGCAACCAACAAAAATGTTTTGTTTCCAATTTTAGATGCCGAGTACATTTCATGCTACGAATGGCAACCTTCTTGAAACACATGTTCTTGACAAACCATGCAGCAGAGACCCAGCTACTCGCAACACTGATTAAAGGTGCAGTTGTTACTGCAAAGTCTTTGAGTAGCTCGGCATCAACAAAAGCTCGATTCAACGCATGTTTCGGCTAGCAACACACGCCTCTTTCAACTTCACATTGCTGAGTATCATTTGCCGCATTTCATCAACTTTGCAATGCTGCTTCAGGTCTCGAGCTACACGCAAGGAAACGAAGTACTTAACAAAAAAAAAACACTAAACAAAAGAAACCTCCAACGCCCAAGGTGTCAATCGCTAATGGCCTGTTCAGTGTCTGAATTGTACCGAGTGCACCTGTACACCAATGTGCACCTGTGCATAGTGACTTCTGGGACACATTGTACCTACTTCCAATATTTACTGACCCGTGCTGTAACTTATTTTTGCCAATCTTAAATTGTTTGCCATACATGTCACCCCTATTCTGGGTTTGTCATAGGCTTTCTCGTTAACATTTGTACACAGCCGTTAGACGTTGAGCCTGTGTCGTATCAGAGGATCCCGTAGTACGACTAATGTTTGCAAAACAATATCTGCCTTATACCATTCATTGGTCATAATTGGAGTATTTTCATTGTACCTGCATAGCTTGCCTTATTAACTTATTAACTGTTGTACTGTACATCTGGTGATATTCAGATTTTGGTGTGGTGACAGTAACGTGCTTTCTGGTTACCACAGAATGCCGGTTGAAAGTTGACAGGTACATGCCGCATCTACTGTCTGTTATTGTTCTCATCTTGCAAAATGTGTCTTTAAAAAAATGGCTGTTTGTCCTCAGTGAAGCGCAGCGTAACATAAAAGTGAGCCTTTGAGGAATTGAGCTCCATCAGAGTAAAAATTGTGAAGCGTACTGTTGACTGCTGTACTCACGACGAGTTGACTTCATGTGACATTTCTCATTTTGGTGGATGGAGGCAAGATTACTGCAGCTAAAACTTTGTCGTTTGGAAAATTATGCTACAAATTGATCTTGTTTCTTTTGAGGCTAGTTCAGTTATTCTTCTCAGATATTGTCGTCCCTCTGTGTTGCTATTTTATCGTAGTGTTAAGATTACTTTTCACGTGGAAGAAATACTGGTCCAGAACAATTACACTTGACCTTTCTAATCAAGCGTTATTTGAAGAAGTGACATTGACCTTAGGTGTGAATGGCTGTTGGTATCTATTGTAGTGTTGTTGTGAAAACAAATCACTGTTCATTCATCAGCATATTTGAATTTACACGGGGTGCTTCTCACTAAATTATCTGCAAGCTTGCTGTTTCGGTCATCATCCTGGTCCTGTTCTTATATTCGATCTCCTCTCAGGGGAATCAGTTAATTAGAAGCATAAAAGGAACGAGGCGTCCGTTTGCCCGTGTCGTCGCCGCTGCCGCATTATTACAAATGCAACATACCACACAGGCAAAGTGTAAAACGGAATCGCATAGAGCTAAGCAGATGATGAGAGATTAGGTTGTGCTTGAATTAAGTGTCACAGCAGGGGGTCTGAAACATAACCATATGAATGTGATGCTTTACATTGACTGTTTTTTATCTGGTAAGAAGTTTACAATTCTGGTTTTGCGTCGGCATAACGGGGACACTGAGGGCAAATCTAGCTGCAACTTGAAACTGAATGGGTCAAACTACTTGGTGAATGCCCTTCGGCTTCTGAAGAGAGACTTTTATGTTTAGATCCTGAAGCCCGCTACCCTCGCAAACCTTCGCCGCTCAGCGGGATAAACCCTTAACAGTATCATGCCAAGGTCGGAATACTTGTGTAGTGTGTGCCAAGACCTGTAATACTTTGAGTTTTATCAAACATGTACAAATGTGTATGCTGTGTATCCGTGTCCAAGAATGTAAACGTTTGTAGACGTATGATGTGATGATTTTATTCATCCCTCTTTAGTCATCTATGTGAACTGTTTCCACACCAAGTGGAAACCCTATTCTATATTAAATGTGGTATATTCGAAACCAATATGTGAGGCTGCTTGAATTTGAATTGAAAACCCCTGAAATCTTCCTTGGGTAAGAAAGATGTAACTGTAGGCTCCTGTACATAGAAGACTGTGCATACTTTTCAGTTCGGTGTCCAAATTTATTGACGGTCTCCGCTAAGGATGGAAGGCAAAGAAAAAAAGTTAGTCTGACATGATAATGTGGGAGCAGACACCGTAATCAACCTGTCGATCTTACCACAGTCGCTGAATTACTTTCCAGATGCTGACACAATGCGCTCCCCTCACGCTTGATTATAAATGCAGAAAATATGTTGCGAAATACATTCACATTAGGTGAAGGTGGTGGGGGGGACTTAAAATATGTGAATTTTCTTGCTGCTTTTCATGTTTGGTCATTAAAATGCTTGTTGTCCCTTCTGAAACGTGCAACAGGGTCAGTGTGTAGCAAACAGCAGAGGACAGACAATGTGGGGAGGGGGGTCATAACGAGTCAGAAATAATGATTAAACATGACATTTCAGAGTCTAGTTCTCTGCTCTGTCCTTTATGTTGAATTGTATTTTTCACTCGAAAGACGGCAGAGTGGTCATATTTTCTGTTCAAATACATCCGTGTGACACAGTGTGTGGCAACAAGCAAGACAAGCCTAACCTCAGATTGCGCAATTGCTCCCGCGTTGAGTTTGGTAGACAAGGCCATGTTTCTATCGCTCTTCACATCTCCCAAATATTTCCAGACACTTGTATCACGCACTGTGATTTTCCAGAGTGATTTCCAGAGTGAGCTTTAAATATTTGTGTGGTATTTGTGCGAATTGCTGTATCGCTACGATCATCGCTTTTCAGGAGACCCAAAAATAAAAAAGGCATGTTTGCTCGAAAATTGAACCTTGCATAGTCAAAGAGAGCGAGCTATTTTCAACATTGAAAATGAGTCAATGATTAAAAATTTTAAAAACTAATGAAAAGTAGCACACACACACACACACACGTGGAGTGACCAATAGTATAGATTTGTGAAAAAATATGCAATTATTCAAATTTGTTTGGGCCCGATGCCAGCAATATCGCATAATCCTGCACCTCAAAACGTGCAAGGTGATGCAGCAGAACTTTGCCACACTGAAGTGGGTGGACAAAAGGACACCGACTCACGTTCTTTGAGGCACGTTCTTTGAGGCAGACGGACGTTGGCTTGTAGCGCCAAATTGAAAATCAAGTCGGCAGCTGCACGTTTTTCTCTGAATGAAATCCAAAGAATGGTTTGTGAAAAACGAAAGAACGTATGATACACGGATTGTCTATAGTACACACCCAAAAGATTGGAACGGCATGGTCAATGCCTTTGTATTTGTTGTGTACCGAAGGGGACGAAAATGAAGGAGAATTTCAGAAGTCCACTTTTTATTTCTTGGGATTTGTCTCTAGATGCGTTTGTCAGCTTAGGGAAGAGCAAGCTTTTCAAGTGAGCCAAATTATTGGAACTTATGTCTGAATGGTCTCTGCATTGAGCTCTGCATTTTTTGTTGTTTTTGTCTTTTTGATTATATATATACTGTGTATATATATTATATATATATATATATATATATATACACTAGCTGGTTCGCCGCCCTCCGGGCGGCTCATCAGCTAGTTCCTGCGGAAGGCTGGTAAGGTGGTGGTTCACCGCCCTCCGGGCGGCTCATCAGCTAGTTCCTGCGGAAGGCTGGTTAAGGTGGGCCTTCGGCCCACAAAAGTGTTGTTGCTTGGTTCAACTTTTTGTTCATCTTCATTGCTTATCGCGAAAATAAAAAGATGTTTAGCTCTACTAAATAACTAACAATTTCATTGCAATGCTTGTGGGTAGACAACATTTTTTCGCTAAGATGCCCGCGCGATCGTAGTGAGCCACTGCCTGAGCGGCGCAGTGGCGGCGCGCAGCAGCGCGGTGAAGTAGGTACGGTTTGAAAAGGGACAGACGGAAGGACAGACCGCGTGCGGGACGACGCGCAATATATATATAGATATTGGCAATGTGGGAGGAAACCGGAGTACCCGGAGAAAACCCACGCATGCAAACGCCACACAGGAAGGCTGGAGCTAGGATTGAACCTACAACCTCTGCACTGTGAGGTGATCACCGGGTC
Source organism: Hippocampus zosterae (assembly GCF_025434085.1). Classification (NCBI taxonomy): domain Eukaryota; kingdom Metazoa; phylum Chordata; class Actinopteri; order Syngnathiformes; family Syngnathidae; genus Hippocampus; species Hippocampus zosterae. The sequence goes on along the minus strand of NC_067461.1, from coordinate 21,031,803 downwards.
CCTGTTCCAGTACTTTAACGTGTAAAAAGCGTTTGTTTTTTTTAAAAAAACCTTCATGAGAGCGATATTATTATAGCTGACATGAACTACAAGCCACAGTAAATGAATTCAAGCTTTGTTTTATTTTGGATAAGTACAATAAAGCTTCCAGACATGAACCTGAAGAAAAACTGTGCACAACATCCCTACCATATGAAGACTGTAACCTGCTGAACAGCTGTGATGGGCACAAGTAAGTGAGAAACAGTACTGTGGTCAATCACATTGAAACAGCAGCAGCAGAGGCAAAAGCAAAGCTCGGCAGGCCTACAAGTCAGTTTTACTGTGTGAAGATCACCTCATGGGTTCGGAGACCACGTGATTTTATTCGACGTAAAGATACACAGGCTGCACATATCTAATTACAAAAGAGAAACGATCTAGTCATTAGCTCCATGTCCAATATAAAGAATATTGCACAAAATCAGAACATACAGTAACAAACTTGAGACATGTGTTGCAATTGTTCAGCCAGAACGCAAAAGCGACCCCCGCGCAAAAGTTGTAAAGCGTCTCAAAAAGTAAAGGTTACAGTGGCAAAACAAAAGGTGATCAACGGAACGGTTGCTAATTCTTGTGCCTCCGCAGCATTGATAGCCGTGCGGGCTTTGTTTTGAAGATGGCCATCCCATAGCTCGCCGTTTCAGGTTCATAGTCAGACATGAATTGAGATGATATCTGAGGGCGGTTGCCTCACCGTGTGATTGTGTACTCTGACACCCCCCACATCCTTTCTTTGATTTGCATGTGGTAACTTTCTTGACTTTTAAATATTTGAATATTTGATTGTTAGTAAGAAAATGATTACAGAAGATGAGAGGAGGTTGGAAAGATTGAGTGTTTCTTCAGGTGCAGACCAGATCAATGACCTGCAACTGTTGACCTACTTACAGTTGGACTTTAACTTGACAAAGATTAAGTACAGCAGCTATGTCGAGCAACATTGCATTAAAGAGGACATACTGTTGGGGGGGGGGGGGGGGGGTATTGGTTTTAATATCAATACGATCTTATCCAGATTTCTGTGCAGTATTTCAGCAGGCGATTACTCCAAGTTGCTTTTCTATTTTCATTTTGGGGCTCACATTGTGTGTGTGTGTGTGTGTGTTTTTAATATTACACTTCCAACCAACAGATCCCAAATATTTTTAATGGGAGAATCAAACTGTGTTTGTGTAGACTTGAAGTGGCATTAGGTTGGCAATAACCGCATAAATAATGTTTAGAATTTTGTATTAAAAATGGATGGACTAAAAGTGGCGGCTTTCCAGGAGCATTTAAGAAAATTAATAAGAGGATAACATTTAGGGAGCTGATGGCTTTTTGGGGCTGAAGACAAAAATGATCAATGTGTGGAATATAATGGGGGTGCAGTACCAGTCGAAAGTTTCGAAACGCCTTCAAATTCAAGTTCTTAACTCTTGATAATGCCCATCAAGCTGACTGAAAAAATACAAAAGATGTACAAATCGGTAATCTGGGCACAAGGTGGCTACTTTGAAAAATCTAAATTGTAAAACATTGTTTTGGTGGACGGGGGTTTCTTCCCAAATAATTCCATCATTCACGATGTCGATGACTGAAGTACAGTATGAAGTATTGATCTACAATTAAAATAATAATAATAATAATTTGTGCATGCTTCCAAAACGTTTGACTGGTAATGTTGGTATTGACAAAACAAACGCAATATGGGAAATAGATTGGGCATTCATGACCACTCATGAAGGCAGATGGCATGTACGAAATCAGACATTTTTTTTAAGATCTCTTATTTTCCTCCGACATAAAAGCAAACTGAAACATGAAGTAATCAGAAGATTCATCCAAATCCACCAAGTTATTCACATCACATTTATAAAATAAACATTGAAAGAATTTATTTAAAATATGAAACCAAAAAAAAACAAGACAACACCTTGAAATCTTCATCAAAAACACGTTTTATATGGTCGTATGAAACATGTTTGGCCGAAGTGATACAACTAAAATAGAAACATAACATCCATCCCAGTTAGCTTGCAGTTGCTGAAATGCCCCCAAAAGGAGTCATTTGTGAATATTAAAAGGTCTGCTTTTAAAAGTGCTCCTAACAAAAAAAAAGGGGTAGAAAGCATGACTGCAATGTTCACACGAAAGACGATCTCCCCCCCAACCTCCCCTCATGTGATCTGCTGAAGCTGTTTTGACCTTAACCTGACAGCGAGTTCCTACTGAACAATTACTTGACTTTCATTACACACCAAAAAAAAAAAATCCGGCGTGTGATGACATCATTGAGAGGGGGAAAGTTTTACAAAGACATTTCATCAGAAAAATATCCTGAACGAGCAATCTACCAGCAACACTACAGCGTTCTACTTCCCTTTGAAACCTAAAGTATGGACACAGTGCAAAATAAAAGAATTAGCAGGTGCAACCAAGTATTCGTAGGGGGAAATTCCTTCATGTATTTTGTGAGATGTGATGAAAACAATGGACGGTATCCCCCTTTCAACTAGCGATACCCCCTTCAAAAAAAAGAAGAAAAAAAAAACGGTTCCTCCTCCTCTGTCTGCTCTCTGGTGCAATTTAGTGGAGCGCCTCCACACAGATCTGCTCCTCAGTGATGTCATCCAACAGTTGCAAGTCCGCCGGGTTGCATATGTCACTGTCATAGACCTCCGCTCCCATCAGGGCCTCCTCCTCTAAGCCGTCCCCTCTGCCCTTAAAACATTGTTGCTCCGAAGGAGAGGTGCTCTCCACAGACTCCAAGTCCTCAATGCCCGCACGATAGTGAATCATGAGCAGAGTGAGTGCCTGCAGCCTTTCGCCGGACTTGGAAAGGGCCGAACTAATGAGCACCTTCCGCCTGGGATCGCTGGTCTCCCTTTCCTCCATCAAAAGGGCATTGTTGTGCTCCAACTCCTGATCGATTTCCTGCTGCAGCTTGTCCAGCATCAGCTCAAGTTTTTGAGAACGCTCATCGGTGGGCAAACCTCGGTAGAGGTCGCGGCCGATCTCTTTTACGGCGATGAACACGCTATCGTCCAAGCCGCCCTCGTTGCGAACCAGTTTACCGCTTCCCCCGCCGCCGCCGACGGGTTGCTTGGAGGGGCTGGCACCACTGGTGTAGGTCTCGGTATCGCTGCTCTCGTTGTCTGAGGTGTTTGGAGTATGCTTAGGGGAAGGATCCACAGCTCCGGGCACCGCATCCGTGACCTGCTCGACCAGGCGAGTCTTGGGGGCCTGGCGTAGGTTAAGCAGGCGGGAGCTTGTGTTGATGATATGGCGGGTTAAGCCACTTGTGGCCCGATTAATAGTGGACTTGGCCTCAGGGTCAGCTCCTCGACGCTCGGTCGGTGCCACACACAAGGGACTTTCTGCAAGGCATTTTTCCTGGCATTTCTTGTGGCAAACATATGCGCAGATCATACACTGCGAGGCTGCCTTGGTCCAAACTTTCTTTTTACAATATTCACACCAGGTCGGGTTTTGGAACTGGGTGTCCTGGAAGTTGTGGCGAACCTCAACGAGCTGCATGGCACCGTAGGCCAAGTCATCACGCGAGGCTGTGGGGAACTGTTCTCTCACCCGCTCCCTTAGATCATCATCGTGGAGACTCCCCTCTCGCTCCCTTTCTGCCATTCCAGGATAGTCCAACTCATCCCCTGCTAGGTAACAGAAATTTAGAGTAACGTCTCCATAACACAACTTCTCATTGAAGCCTTTGTGGGTACTGAGGCTGCGTAGTGCGGTGCGGCTGACATTAGCTCGAGGCTCTGGAGGCCCAAGCTTAAATGTGCTCTGGTATTCTGCTGAAGATGTTGCCATACACTCAAGGGCTACGTGTTCCAGATGGAGGCTGACATGGCCCAGGCACAGCAAACTGCCCAGCTTAAAGGGATCTTTACACCAAAGGGCCACATTAAGGTACTTGTGGTTGCTGTCCACCTCAAACACAACAGAGGCCTTGGGCCAACAAGTTGTCCGATGACGAAACATAGATTCTGGGGATTCCCAGAAGGGGTGCTCTTCTAGACTGTCCCGTGTGCTGCAAGAGCTCTCGGAAACTTTGTCCTTTGCCTGGTCTGCCTTGCTACTCGTGAAGGATGTGATTCCAATGTCATCGCTGGGCTCTGACGGCCTGGTGGACTTCGCCTCACTCGGTTTGACACCTATCTTCTCGGTGCCAGCCAGGTCTTCAATGGCTCCTGTCAGAGGAGCTTTTTCAGGAGATTTCTCTGAAGCACTGACAGTGGCCGTCGCAGTTGATATTAGGGGAGTCGTGCTTGTCGTAGAATCAACGCTTTCCAAAAAAATGGACTCTGAACCGGCAGACGACAACCGTATTTGAGGTCTTGGTGGCACCGGGGGACGAGAGGGCGGCGGTGGAGGGGGCATCGCGGGGCGCTGCAAACTATCTCCTGAATTGTTGCTCGTCTTCTGTCGGGAGGGCTTTGGGGATTCTTTTGGTTGGGCCTTTAGTGGTGATTGGAGGCCCACTAGGTTTAGCTTACGGTTGAGGATGGGTGATATGGTCCCAAGAGGTTTAGAAGCCAAATTGGCCACTGTTTTTTTGGGGCTTTGGTTTACTGTGAGAAGGAAATCATCCTTCGTATCACTGGTGCTGAGGGGGCCGACATTCGGGCTGGGTTTGGAGTCCACAATCAACTCTTCAAATTCAGAGTCCATGTCTTTACTGTCAGTTATGTCAGACAGAGTGGTGATGGGGGCCGGGTCTTCTTCGTATCCCCCAGGTTGGGATATGAAGCCCGATTCTTCCAGCTGCCCAAATCCCTCCTGAAGAGTTCCCAGGCTTCCGAGGGACGGAGTCTGGTGGCGGACCGGCCTCTCATAGAGGACTACTACCCTGTCTCCAGCCTGTTTCAGAAGTTTGGGCACTTGAACTGACGATGTCACTTTGACACCTGTCGAAAATGGACGTCAATTAGTATTCCAAAAAAACACGAATGACATTTGTTACAATATTGCGTTTGGTTTCAATAAACAGATCTTCTCCAAGTCAGATTTTTATTGCAACATTATTTCTCAATCCTTTCAGCAAAAACCGATAATGAATAAGCCATCTCAAACCTCCGATTGCGATGAGCCGATCACCTCGCTGCAAGTCTGCCAAGGCTGCAGGGGAGTTCGGCGTCACCGTCTCGATGCTCACATGGACTGCTTCTCCCTCACTGGCAGGCACATGCCTGAACGTCATTCCCACGCTGCCACACGGACCCTTGATGACCTCTGTCTGTAATAAATGTTAACACAAATAAAGAAGGAAAGACTGGTTATGAACATAGTGTGCTTTGGATGCCCAGTTTTAGGTTGTGTGTTGGTTATTAGTCTTTTTTTTTTGTGTGTGCCTAGTCAGAGTTCATCTTGAATGTGTTGCTATGTCAATCTAAACTGCCCAGGGCCTTCAGATCCCCGAGTACTGGCATGTGACACATACAACCCCTCCAAAAGTTATGGAATCAACTGGAGGATGATTGTTTCAGTGGTTAATTTTAGAGGAAATGGAAAAATCTGTGATGTTTCATGAAACATTTTTTATTCACAATGCCACCCTTCTGGTTTAAAGAAACACAGACACACGCACACAAACAAAAGAGCAAGAACGAAAATTCTTGTTGTCAGTCACATTTTTCAATTACTTGGTACCCACATCACACTTGGCAATGACCTCACATGGAACCACAAAACATAGCACATCATTTTTACTTCGTGGAAGGCTGCTCTATCAGCACTTCCACATATGGGCATGCGGTTGCATGGACCCTTCATGCCTATTGAGCAAGCGCAGTGGTCCGTGTGTTACACGGCAACAGTCGACCAATAAAACGACTGAGTAGTACACAGGGGTCCAACGAAATTGTATGATTACCGGTAATCACGACTTCCTTATTTCAGTCTTTCTTCTCACCCTGATTAACATGGAGAATACCAGATGAAAAGCATATGATGCAGCTTTTAAACTAAAAGCAATCACTCTGGCAGTTAAAGAAGGAAATCGAGCTGCCGCTCGGAATCTTGGCAAAGACGAGTCGATGGTGCGAAGATGGAGGCTCCGGCAAGAAGAACTGAGCCAGTGTAAAAAGACAACCAAGGCTTTTAAAGGTTTTGAAGGTGGGCCGTCATGGTGTAATAGTTTCATGAAATGGAAGCCGGTCTATTAGGGCACGCACGACGTTATGTCAGGAGCTCCCTCCCAATTACGAGGACAAACTTGCTTCGTTCCGCACATTCACACAAACAAAGATGGCGGAGAATTCCATCAGCCCAGATGAAATAATAAATATGGACGAAGACCCTCTGACATTTGATTTGCCTCTCACTCAGTGTAAATAAAAAAGGTGACTCCCCGTCATACTGAAAACAAGCGGCCACGAGAGAACACATTTTACCTGTGTTTTGAGCCGCGCATCATCAGGCCTAAAGCTGCCAACGATGATCATTTTTAAGCGGCTGACTAGAGAAATAATTTCATACATCTTTTCCCATTTATATGATTTGCATTATTCTATTTATACCCTAGTGGGCTGCAGTATTTCTCCTCGTAATTACGCAGATGCGCATCAAGATCTCTTTGTCTGGACTCTTATTATGTGTTTCAGCGTAATTTCGTTGTGCAAATGCATTTATCATGCTCATAAAAATATGGAGATTATTCTCACCTTAAGAAATGATGTGGTTTTTTTTTCTGCGGGGGTTCAGCGGGGGACCGCACCCGGAGGCGCTCTACGGTGGCAGGGACGCAGAAGCAAACCCCCGCATACTCATTGGCCAGCTGTTTATAGTACGGTGTGGAGCATATACTTACAAAATTGATTTTTCTTCATAAATCCGAGCATGCGGCTCTTAATCAGTTGCGGTCTGTAGCCCGGAATTTACGGTACATTTGTCAAAGTACCAAGTATGTGTCTATCATGTGCAAGCGCTTTGACGCAAATGACGGAGTGAAAACGTTGACTAGTGTTGGTGTAATACAGTCGCTCTAGAAATGGGAGGGGAAAATACAAAAATACAACAACAACAAAAAAGACATTTTAACACAGTTGTTGATGAATGTATTGGCAGTCCATTCTGCCCGTTTGACTTCATTAGAGGATTTCAAGGCTTCAAATTTTCAGAGGCAATTGGGTTCCTCCTATGCAAACATCAACCAAGGATTCCCCCAATGGATACTTCACAAGCACAGGTTGCTCATTTAAAGGTCTGGCAGAAAAAGTAGACAGGTGTTTCCCAAATTTTTAAAGCACTCATTTCTGCTTGCTTGGAAGAATGCATGGTGTAAAAGGAGATTTTGTCAATGATATTACATCTGTAGTTGTTTTGCATGTTTAAAAAATAAAACATTGGCCCAGGGTCATCCGAGTATCACTAATGTCAGACCCTGTCTTTTTGTAAAATTGTTGTTTTATTTTTTGCAATCGTGGAGAAAGACTAACAAAGTAAGAATTTCATTGGTCGCTGCTACTGTTGTGTTTTTACTGTGCAAGGCAAATAAACAACTTCACTGAAGTATTTGTACATAAATAATTATGACATAATAATAAGGAGTCTTTCTTGTCTCACTTTTTAGTCCATGTGTTAAACTGTATCATTATGGAAGAGACTCCTGTTGTTTTTGATGTGAAACAATAGAAAAATGGGAGGTGGCAAATAGATAAAAAATGATTGTGAATCGTAACACCTCTAATATTATTTGCGTCAATACGCAAACAGTTACAGTATGTGTGATAAATATGCAACTTGGAAAACATTTATTGTTAGGTTTTATTGCCATCATGGTGTTCTCCGAGTAAAGATAAAATAATCTAAATTCTATGAAAAGGTCAATAGTTTCCCTCTTTCACAAATGTATTTAATTGTCAAGAATAAGAGTCACTTGTGAACAGTGGCGATACGGATGGAGCCGAGCGCTGACGTCTTGTCCTTCTCCGGCTCGAACTGAAAGTGGCAATTCAGTGTGAGATGAAAGAGCTGTAATTAAGCCCCACCCCCGCCTGCCTTAATGACAGCCACAGCTCACAAGTCACATATCCCACATTACAAATGTGATGCAGAGGTGACCTGACGCAAACCCAAAAGGTTGTCCGTCTACATTCATGACAACTCCGACGATACACAAACAGAGCCATTTGACTGTGGTTTGTGCCAACTGGCGGCTTACTGTCTCCAAATAGGATAGCCAATATTAGACTGGAGGAAGAGAAAGATGTTGACAATGGTACAGGTGCTCTGGTATAAAAAGACAGTAAAGGAAAGCCAATACGACATGCGTCGACTGAGACAAATGACTGTAATTTTGCCTGCAGTAATTCGTTACTGTTCTGGTGGAAGTCTGTGATTGAGTTAGGGTTGGCATGAATAAACTGATGATCTACACAAGAGAACAGAACAAGAGGGAAGGGTTTGAAGGGGCTCGGTGGATGATTGACAGTCTTGATTCAGAGCCAGTCTGATGATAGCTGAGAAACATGGATTTGCTACTTCGAATAGATGACATTGATTTAAATGACGGTAGAAAGTCAGGTTGACACTTATTTGATTGCCAATCATATTATAACATAGATTATTGCAGGATATTTAGGGTTATGAAAAAGGAGGCATAAGTTTGATTTCTAAAATATACCGTACCTGCATTTATTATTGTAAGCCACTGCAACATTACGCACAGTTCAAACATAAACACTGTGCTTGGAAATACCAAATAAAATTTTACTCAGTACAGACTCCCAATAAATGTTTAAATACAGACATTTCTTTACACGAGCAGTACCACAGATGATGGCTTTTAGAATTCGCGTCCATAACAGTTCGGATGATTCTTTTGTGCTTTGGCCCGGAGGACACGACATCCACACCTCCCAAAACTAATTTGAAATGTGGACTCATCAGACCACAGAACACTTTTTCCACTTTGCATCACTCCATCTTAGATGATCTCGGGCGCAGAGAAACTGGCACTGTTTCAGGGTGTTGTTCATAACTGGCCTTTGTCTGCACAGAAAATATACACACGCGCACATGCACACGCACACACACACACACAAACAAGGTAAAGAGAATGCAAATAAACTACGAAGTGTAGTGTTCATGCGTCTGTGACTAGTATCGGGTATTATTTCTGGGCGTGCAACTCCTTTACGTGTTCTCATTTTGCATCTGTATGTTTGAGTGTTTTTCCCTTTTAATAAACTTCTCAGAAGACATTTGCCACTTTGGTTCTTCTTGTTCTTGTCCACAAGCGAGTATCTGAATTGTTCTGTACGCTTTGGGTGGCATAGTAGCTGAAGCTCACCTTGCAACAGTCAGCTTTTTGGGCCATAACATCTGGTGACAAAACATGTGCCACTAAAGGTCGTAGCGAAATATTCTGCATTTGCTCACCATGTCGAAGAAAGTATTCTTGCTGTACTGCTCATTGAAAGTGATCTTTCTCAAAACTTTTTTTTTAATCACACACATAATTTCACTGATATGGTCCACAGAACCTCTGTATCTATAACCTCAATAAAATATTGCAACCTTAAGTGTAAAAGTGTTACATAATTCCGTACACTTGTAAAGTGACTGCTGAGGTAGGGATGCATGTGCTAGGATGGGCTTGTGTGGATGGTGGCAGGTGCGTAGTGTAAACATCATTGAGTAAATGGCAAGTAGCTACAGTCTGAATTAAATGTCACGGGACAGGTCAATAAATGCCACGCCACAAAACCAAAAATGGCCAGTACAGTGTACTGTAGAGGTGAAGAAAACCCTTATGACTTCTGCTCAGCTACAAAATACCCACTTTGCTCTCACCATTTATGGATTTAGTGTTTGTGTGTGCGCGCGCTTATGTCTGTCTGTCTCCAGGACATGTCTAATGTGATCCGACTTTGTTACAGCTCTTCCATGAAGACTATAACAACATTTCACTGTGGAGGAGATAGTGTGGAGGGCGAAAGGCTCATTCAGATTCATGTCACACACACACTTTAAAGTGTGCTGGCGGAAACAAAAACACTCAGCCCCTCAAATCTGGATCCACCAAAACCGCATGAAGAAATTTGAACACACCCAGAAATTATATTTTTAGGAAATACAAATAACGCAAATCATGACTATCCTCCATTTATCTTATGCCATACGTGTAGTCAGCTTATTCTTGCCACCAAGGATGAGCATCTGACTAAAACTGATTGTTTTATTCAAAGTATTTAGATTTTCACTATTTAATATAATGCATTTGTTCCATACCCCATGGACCATGAATTGTTTAAAAATAATAATAATATTTTTTTTTAAAAAAGCAAAGTAATTTCTGTTCAATTTTTTTCTTGGCATTGGATTTTGGAATTGCATTCAACTTGTAGTAATCAATTTCTGGCTAATTTCACCATCTACCTGTATGGTTCTTTAGCTACCGAGTGAGCTTGAGCAGGGGCGGGGGGGCACAGTGATGTAGGGATGTTGCTCTTTGATGTTCAAAGCACTGTCAGATGCTCAGGGCATCTGCCACCACTGTCCACTCTTCCTACGCACTGAATAAGGCAAATGTTGCAGGGTCTCTCGATGCAAACTACCATGGTAGGTTAAATGTGTTGCCAAATCCAGTGTATCACTCGGGCTGCCCAAGAGCCATACAACACTTTGGGACATCCCCTTGTGGAAAATATGCTGTCCTTTTTGTATGAACAGCTGCCATGAGTCTGTAGGTGCTGAGCAGCATTCATTAGAGCAGTACTCTAGCTGTGTGTGCAGCTGCACAACTGACAACAAGTACACTATTATGCCTTTTATCGACAATATCAGGGGTGTCAAACTCATTTCACATTGTGGGCCACATATGGCCTCAGTAGATGTCAAGGGGGCCGGACCATTAAAATTATACCATACTCCTGCTATAAGTAACCAAAATAATATGTCCTTCTTTTGTTTTGGTCTAAAGAAACACAAGAACAACAGGAAAATGTTGATATTTCATGAACATATCTTTTACAAAACATTTCATGAAGCACCTTAGACAAATGTGCAATTTACTTTTATCGTTCACACACATACACATACTTCGGTTTTCGACCAAAAATTTCGAGTTGTTTATGCCTCGGATGACGAACAAATTTCGGTTCCCGAACAAACTGAGCGCACTTGAATGCACCATTTGATTCCTCTTGCCTTCCTTACGCTAAGTGACGCTTCCTCATGTTGCTTTCCATCGTGAGCAGATGTGTTCAGTAAACATTTTTATTTCAAAAAGAGCGTTTTTTTCGGTTTTCGAACAGCCTTCTGGAACGGATTATGGACGAAAACTGAGGTTTGACTGTATATGCATTGCAACTGATCCCACTGTTGTACAAAGGCACAAAACTTAAACAAGTAATTGGTATTGAAAAATATAGTAATGCATTTTAAGATTGAACAAGATTTATAAAGAAAGGAATTTCTAAACCATTTACACATCTGCGTATAAAATCGAAATTTAATCCCTGCCTACACCTTACAAATTAAGGAGAGTGCTATTAAATGTGTCAAGAATACATTATTCACATGTCCTTGGTCGCGTCTGCTGTGTTGGGTCTGTCTCAGTGATACATTGAGACTGCTGTTGTATTCTACTCTGATTAAAACGGTGTGTCCCCTCGCGGATACTCCATAAATTGCACCTTATTCAAAATATTCATTCTGTGTCTTTTATGCATTTTTCACTTTTAAATGATCTTGCGGGCCTGATCGAACCTCCTTGGATGACTGTTCCGGCCCGTGGGCCGTATGTTTGAAATCCCTGATCTACATGAAAGTCGATTTAAAAAGAGCGAACTGTTGCAGATTCCTGTTAAACACGCGAAACAACAACTCACATATTTCAAAATAAGAAAAAAAAATAATGATCTAATAATACACCCTGAGTTGCAGAGTTTAATTTTGGAGAAGTGGCACTGCCTCTAGGGGCTGAGCTTCGGCAGGAGTAACTAACCACATTACCATTGACACAGGCAGCAAGCAGCTCCTGGTTTGTTGTCTCAGAGAAGAAAAAAAACAACAACTAAGAAGCACCTGCTAGCACAATGTCAATGGAACAATTTGGCATTGATTTCTACAAATGCAGCATCCCTTTTTATCTGCACTGCCACCGTGGACAAATGAAAGGTTAATATGGTCAGATGGCAGTGAACAACTACTTTCAAGTTCTCTTACCCTCCAGGACAGACACAAGTCTATCTTTGATCCCATTTCGATAGATTTTTATAAAAAATATACATTTGCTCCATCTGTTACAGCACGGCATACTTTATGCATACATATATAGAAAAAACAGGTATGATTTCAAATGTATCAGAACTAAAAGATGCCCTCATGAATAATAATCGGTACGAGACTGATGATGACTATGGACACGCGACACGCAAGATTGTTTTAAAAGCATTTTTGAACAATATTGGAACATAGAATGAATGTAGCGAGTTTAGATTAAACTTTCTGGAAAAGGAATGTTACATATGCCTCCAACCTTTGGTAGATCTGAGTGGGACATTCAGCCAGAGCTGTTTCGTTTAAAATCTGTTGGAGGGGCACAAGTTGGCCATTTTGTTAAAACTGCACAATTAAGTATTGACTTTCATAAAATTTTTCATAAAAACACTTTTTTTGCTAGACGTGATGAATTTGCAAAATGTCTTGTGTTCATGAATGTGAAGACCATCAAAATCAGTGTCATTTTTCATGAGTTGTGTTTCAAGAATAAAACCTATTGAAGAAGCCTCCATTGAAATGGTGTGATGACTATATGAATAGTCATCGACACCAGTGGTCCCCAACCCTCGGGCTGCGAACCGGTACCGGTTCATGGGTCACTTGGTATTGGGCCAAACAGAGAGAAGAAATAACTTACAACAACTTACTTTTTATTTATTTTCGGAAACTGAAAGATGTTTTATTTAATTCTCTGCTACATTCGTCTACAGCACAGGTGTCAAACCCAAGACACGGGGGGTCAGATTTGGCCCACCGCATCATTATCTGTGGCCCGCGAAAGCCAATCAAACATGTCGACTTCCATGATGCTTGCTAAAATCTCTTCCAAAAATGTAAAATTCTTGGATATACTAAGTAAGAGAGACAATGTAATGTAAGCATGTTCTTGTGACCAAACCCGTCATGACAGTAAATAAACTGTTCTTGATATGCTTCCAGTCATAACGGCTCTCCAAAGGAAATGGTAACAGAAATGTGGCCCACGACAAAAAAAAAAAAAAAAAAAAAAACACACCCCTGGTCTACAGTATGTCACTCTTGACGCCGGTGAAGGTGGCGCTTCTCGGTCACATGCTAGGTTACCGCTAAAATGAAATCTGGGAGCTAGCAAAATGAGTACTAAAACCAATCTCTTTGGAAAGTTCCTTTGGGAAGAGGAAAAAGACAAACCAGGGGACAGAAGAGGAGTCTACGACTTTCACGAAAAAGGCTACATTTAATAGACAGTATCAGGAGTCTGACTTTTAATACAGATTTATCCCAATGGGAGCTTCCCACGCACCAAGCCCACTCTGCATAATATGTGGCGATGATGAGTCGTATTTTTCATGCACTTTGTATTTGCGGTGTATCTTATTTTGAAGGCACATTTAAACGTTACCATAGCTTGTTGTATTTATCCACCACACCTTAAAGGCCGGTCCCTGAAAATATTGTCTGACATTAACCCGGTCCATGGAGCAAAAAAGGTTGAGGACCGCTGATCTACACTACTGGCATTGTCATATTTATTGCAATAACTGGTCACTGCATTTTGCCTTTGAATCTGTGCATTATTTGCATAGCTGTCATTGTTGGGTACTATCGCACTAATGGTCTCCTTAAAGTATCCGTATTGTGTCCTAAATTTATTCTTGTTGCTGTAATGCTAGAGTGGCTCACACACTTTACCAATAAAGGTGATTCTAATTAATGTTCTCATCCCACATTCTCGTGCAGTTAGAATAATTCTTGCCAAAAAAAGCCAGAAAGCAAAAGAAACTAAGACACTTGCTAATTGGAGTGGAATATCGTCTCACACAAGATGCTGACATCTTGCATGATGACGTTTCGAAAAATGTGGCCAAATTCTGAACTGCACGACTTTTGAGTCCCTCACAGAGATGTTGCGCTGTACTCTTGGTTCCCTGATAAGCTGATTGTGCACTATATTTTGAGCAAAGGCGAGAGATTCCTAGTTCAAGTGGTAGTAGATTGATTTTCATTCATCCGCACTTGTGTGCTTGTTCAAAAAAATTTTCTCGACATGTAATTTAATGATTGCGAAAATAAATATTTCTATAGACTCCGCCCGGCATGAACTACACACGTTTATTTAAAAAGAATATATGTTCCAAGTTTATCGGAATCAGTCATTTGGAGATATATGCGTAATGTTACACTCAATATGGAAGCTTGACCGAACTTCGATAAGGACCATCAAATGTTGGTTGGCTGAACATCCCCCCGCTCTCCAGCAGGATTGGGAGGGTGCGTGTGAGACAGAGTGGTGGAGCACATCTTTTTCCCTGTCACTGCACTGCTCGGTAATTTAATCCAATACCGCATGTCAGATCGATTTGTGTATGGTTATAGGGTACAAGTCGCCGTGGGCCAAGTACACAGAAATCCCTGCCATATGCAATTATCAACCCTTGTGCTGATGAGGGGGTTGAGGGGTGGGATGCATGGTCAGTAACTGCTCAGGTGTTTACGTCAACACCTATTACACTGGCTACCCGTGATGTCACATAATGTGGAATATGTGAACTAATAATACCAAGACCTAATTTAATAACATCTGCCTAATTTAAGCGGATCCCCGACAAATGAAATAATAATGTCATAAATTTTAACATGACCGTGCCACACAATTTATAGTAAGGTGTTCAAACAATAATGCGCATGGGGGGCCCTTGACTTAAATATCGGACCGAAAAGTGTGTCAGCCGCATGGCTAATGTGCATGTACAGTACCTGCAACCTGAACAGCTCTGTTTCTGGCTCCTCTTTGCATTCAAAGATATAGTGTGTTAAGTAGCACAACAACATTATCAAGCAATGTGCATTTGATATGCTCCCTACATGTTGCAAAATCATTTTGGTGGCATAACAACAGGCAGTACGGAAAGCTACTCGATAATGGACACCTCTGAGGTTTGTCATCCTGTATTTACAGTAGGCGCCTGCCTGAATAAGGGCTCACATTGTGATTAAAAGTGCATCAAGCAACTTTCTGGTTCGATGTAGCCCGTTTGCTGGTCCAGATTAGTGAAGTGCACAACAAATTAAATTTAAAACATCGTCATCCCTCCTCCCCTTGTGCATCAACGAAATCGGTCGTCTTCAGCCGCTCATCTTTCCCAGGTGTGCCTCGTTATCGCATCAGCCCGTTTGCTTGTCGTTCAGTCAGTCTCCGACCGTTGTCCACTGTTGCGTGACTTGTCTTCAGTGGTGGTGAGTCTGTTGCCCATTTTTTTTCTTTTTTGTGAATTTGTATGCCAGTTGTTTTGTAATTTCGTTTTTATTTTTTAATAATCTCCCCTGCCCAGTTCTACTGTTTGCTGGTTTTTCTGTAGTACACAATCTCCCTCCACCTCATCAGTTGAACATTCAAGACCCCCAAATCCACCCCCACATTAAATAAAACTCTGTGAAAGAATATATTTACACAAGGAATATTCCGACTCATTGTACAAGATCGACCGGCAGATTTTCATTGAAGAGGATGTGATTGGTAATTGTCGTTCTAAGCCTCTTGGGGTTGACCCAATTGGTCACCCCAGGTGGCCAATTGTTCAACAATTTTCAGCACTTGCTAACAATAAACAGTGATGTCACATTTTATTACAGAGAAATCTACATAACTGTTATTTAAAAATACATGACTCAATCAATAATACTTGATAAAGTTGGTTCTACTTAGGATAAGCATCATCGATAACTGGTTTGATACCAGTCATTTTATGGGCAGTGTTAATGTGTTTATTGCCAGCAATATTTTTTAAACTTCTAAATTGGTATGTACTGTATTCTGCACTACTAATTCATTTTTTAATCGTTTTGATCAAAATTGAGTGTCGCCAAGAAACCTAAATGTAGCTTTCACCTCAACAAGCCTGGTTAGTTACATTTCTGAACCACTTTAGGATTTCAAGATTCAGTTGACGGTTTCATTGTATGACATTGGCACATAACTAAATAAGCATTCACAAATATTTGGATTCGCATATGACTTGCAAGTGCTTTTTAATGCCCACTTCTATATCAAATATGTTTTATGCTCCAACCGATGAAAGAAAAAAAAACAATACGTGTAGCCAATGGCCATCCACACAATAATGTAATCAGTTGCCCATATCGTAGTTGCCATGAAGCTCCACGTTCAAATTTTTGTCTTGTGGCTAAAACCTGAGTTTTAAGTTGCCTTTTTAGCATAACAAACAGACTTCAAAAGCATTCAGAATAAAGAGGTTGTTATGGAGACAGAATCAAACAAAAACGGGAGCTTTGCCTAATTTGCACTTTTATGAAAAGCAACAGGCGTTTGGTCGCCCACATGATCCTTTTTTTTTTTTTTTTTTTTTTCCTTATGATCATTGGACCCACATTGCGAAATAATAATGTGATGGCCTCAACGATCACTTGGAACTACTATCTATCTATCTAACTACTACTATCATCAGCTGCCGATGCCGTCGTCAGAGGTGTCGAGAGAAGACTGATATCCTCAGCTATCAATTTGGCATTTCAGTGTTTGCATGCCTTTTGAAAGCCAATGCTTGTCACTCATGCACACACTAAGCCTTCGACCAAACACTCACAAAAATTTCTGAATCATACACTCTGTGCTTATGTGGTTTGCCACTAAGCTCAACTGGTCAATTCCAAACCTGCAATCAAAAAAGTGGCAGAAATAGACTATGTTTCTTCTTTCATTTGGGTGAGATGACGCACATTACAAGTAATGACGAATTTGTTTCGAGAGCATTAGAAACGAACGAATGTACTCAGTTATTACTCTAAACGAGACTGAAACAACGTTTAAAAATAAGACTGGGCTATGTCAAGAGAGCGGTCCTAGTGCTTTCAAATTAAATTGAGATCCTCTATATCCGAGATAACAATCCAACCTAACTTGGAAGTAATCCAAGTGAAAAAAACAAAAGGCCACACCCTGGTTATATAGAAAAAAAGCCGTGTGAAACGAAAACGAAGCTCAATCCAACTGTTGAAAGGTTTTCAGATAATCAAGTCGACCAAGCCCAGGGTTAGAGAGCAAAAACTGATAGAAGAAAGGTTATTTGTATTATGAAATACCTGCAGCCAAGTATGTGACTAATGTTTCATTATTGTAGATAGTAGAAGAGCCAAAGGTAGCAGTCAAGAGCCAATAATGTAAATGTAATTTCCTGACTATATAACACATGCTCTATGATCATCAAAAAGCTTTCTGAATTAAAATAGCAGGAAACCTGTAATGTGGCTGTGCCTCTCACTGTCATGCACAAAGCACCTGCTCAATTTACTCCCCCCTTGAGGAAAATTGATCAGGAGAAGAAGTGATTACAAGCAAACAAAAACATGTGGTTGGGAAAATCGCTGGTCTTTAATCTAATTTTCACTGTGCGGCTACCAATTGTCAAACAGAATTAGAATAAGACACATAATTGGCACGGAAAAACGGAAACAGATGATGAATGTGGCATCTGTCAATCGACACAAAATGGAAAATTACTAGAGGTGATGGGATCCATCGGACCAGACTTTTGCAGTGAGACAGTAGGATTTCACACACTTAAATCTGAATGTTATATGCACACACATTATATCTATCTATAGATAGATTATAGATATACTGTATATTATATACAGTGATACCTCGCTATTTCGCGGTTCGTTTATCGCGGCTTCAGTGCATCGCTGACTTTTTCAAACATTAATAAAAAAAATCATTTTTTTTCATATACATGGAGTACTGTACTGTATATATTGCTCTATGTGACTCGCTGTTGTTTTGTAGCTTCTTGCGGACCATTTGCGGACTAATTTTTTTTTTTTACCTGTATATGTTAATTGGTCGCTACTTCGAGCATTTTCGTTTATCGTGGGTGGTTTTGGTCCCCATTAACTCCGATAAACGAGGGATTACTGTGTGTGTGTGTGTGTATATTTTATATATATATATATATATATATTATATATATACACACTGCTGAAAATTTTGTGTATATGCGCGCGCGTGTGCGCGTGTGTGTGTGTGGTCAAGGCCTGCACTCAAGGTCCATAAGGCGCTGGACGCAATATGTGCATGGCAACTCATCGAAACTGAAATCTGATTGGACCAAAAAAAAAACGAAATAATAATTCCTCCATTCCTGTTCATCCTCTACACCTCGGACTTCAGACACGTCACTCCAAACTGCCACCTTCAGAAGTTCTCCGATGACTCTGCGATTGTTGGCCTCATTACAGAAGGGGACGATCGGGAGTACAGGGGACTGACAAAGGACTTTGTGGACTGGTGCCAGCAGAATCTCCTCCAGATCAACCCTAGGAAAACTAAGGAGTTGGTTGTGGATTTCTGCAGGAAAAAGTCCTCACCAGCACCGATGAACATCCAGGGTATGGACATAGAGAGGGTGACCTCCTACAAGTACCTTGGTGTTCTTCTGAACGACAAACTGGACTGGTCTACAAACACGGACACCCTGATTAGGAAAGGACAGAGCCGACTCTTCCTACTCAGGAAACGCAGGTCTTTTGGGGTTCAGGGGTCACTCCTTAAGACGTTCTATAACTCGGTGGTGGCCTCGGCCATCCATTATGGCATTGTCTGCTGGTCAGGCAGCATCTCAGCCCGGGACAGAAAGAGACTGGAGCGACTTGGTCAGGAAGGCCAGTTCTGTCCTGGGTTGCTCCCTTGACACTCTGGAGGAGGTGGGCAACAGAAGGATGCTAACTAAGCTAAAAGCCATGATGGCCAGTCCCTCCCACCCCCTCCAGCCCGCCCTGACAGCACTTGGTAGCTCCTTCAGCCAGAGACTGTTACACCCGCGCTGCAAGAAGGAGAGATACCGACGCTCGTTCCTACCAACTGCTGTCAGGCTGATGAATAAAAAATAACAATCATGATAATAATAATAATTAAATGATGTGAGCGGCCCGGTAGTCCAGTGGTTAGCACGTCGGCTTCACAGTGCAGGGGTACCGGATTCGATTCCAGCTCCGGCCTCCCTGTGTGGAGTTTGCATGTTCTCCCCGGGCCTGCGTGGGTTTTCTCCGGGTGCTCCGGTTTCCTCCCACATTCCAAAAATATGCATGGCAGGCTGATTGAACACTCTAAATTGTCCCTAGGTGTGAGTGTGAGTGCGAATGAATGGTTGTTCGTTTCTGTGTGCCCTGCGATTGGATTGGCTGGCAACCGATTCAGGGTGTCCCCCGCCTACTGCCCGGAGACGGCTTGGATGGGCTCCAGCACCCCCCGCGACCCTAGTGAGGATCAAGCGTTACGGAAGATGAATGAATGAATGAATGAATAAATGATGTGAAGGAAAATTGTAAATAGTACTGCGATTTATCCATGTTGTGTTTATATTGCATTTAATTGAAAGATGTTTGTTGTTTTTTTTCTCTGTCTTCTTTCTTCTTTCTACATACATTCTTGCTGCTGGAGGCTGTAAATTTCCCCAGTGTGGGACGAATAAAGGATATCTTATCTTAATAACCGGCGGCCCGGTACTCCAGTGGTTAGCACGTCGGCTTCACAGTGCAGAGGTACCGGGTTCGATTCCAGCTCCGGCCTCCCTGTGTGGAGTTTGCATGTTCTCCCCGGGCCTGCGTGGGTTTTCTCCGGCTACTCCGGTTTCCTCCCACATTCCCAAAAACATGCATGGCAGGCTGATTGAACACTCTAAATTGTCCCTAGGTGTGAGTGTGAGTGCGAATGGTTGTTCGTTTCTGTGTGCCCTGCGATTGGCTGGCAACCGATTCAGGGTGTCCCCCGCCTACTGCCCGGAGACAGCTGGGATAGGCTCCAGCACCCCCCGCGACCCTAGTGAGGATCAAGCGGCTCGGATGATGAATGAATGAATGAATGAATGAATAATAATAACCCACACAGGACTGGAAGCTACACAGCCAAGTCTTTTGTGGGAATGTATGCGTATGCGTGTGTGTGTGTGCGTGTCTATAGATATAGACACACACACATACATACTGTATGCCAGGCATGTCCAAAGTCCGGCCCGCGGTCGAATTTCATCCGGCCCTCGGCCCCTGTCATAAAATCAGTGCCGTCTGGCCCGCAGGTTGGGCGCAATGGAACACGTGTTGCATTGACTGAGGTCTCGTAGACTGGTGAGTGATGTTTCATTGAGTACTGCTTCCCTCTAGTGGCTAAATGAGTAATAGCATTCACTAAATAAGTAATAGCATTTAGACACTAGAGGGCATCACTCACGAGTTAACAAGACATCACTCCGTGTTTATATTTACTGATATGTCATTTTTCAAATGATCCTTGCAGTTGTGGATATGTGTATTGCTTGTTCATTTCCCTGTTGTTCGAGTCAAAGGTTTTGTGACTATTGAAAAGTCATGGTGATACATTTTATGTTTCAAATCAATCAATTTGCACTCAGGAGACTTCTGTTTAAGAAAAAGTCAAGTGAATAAGCAGTTGCATGTGATATACCTGTTTCAAATGAACCAAAAGAAATTCTTAAGATTGTTGAAATTAAAATAAAAATGTGAAACAGACTGGCTTACTAAAATTTGTTGAACAATATTGTTGTTCAATGTAAAGAATGTCAGCCAAGGTCGGCCCCCCCAACATTTTACCACATAAAATCTGGCCTCCTTGGCAAAAAGTTTGGACACCCCTGCTGTATGCAGTCAAACCTCGATTTTCGAGCGCCTCTGTTCTTGACCAAATCAGTTTTCAGTGTTCAATAAAGTTTTTTTTTTTTTTTTAAAGAGTGTGTTGTCGATTTTTGAACTAATCGGTTTTCGAACGGCCTTTTGGAATGGATTATGGTCGAAACCCGAGGTATGACTGTTTATATATATACATAGAGTACATACAGTCTTCTCACTATCTCTGCGTCCCGCGTCCTACATGCATAATTTTCCCGCGGGACGCACAGTTCCAAATAATGTGTGTTTTTGGGACGCACGGAAATTTCTCAGTCAAAACAAAAAAAAATACGTTACATATTTTTTCCAGCAACGTAGTGTCGCAGTTTGACAAGCGCCGGCATTGTTTTGATCTCGTGTCAAGTAATCTCGCGTGACAAGATTTCTGTTCTTGCGAGACGAGATTGGCGATTGCCTTCAACCTCGCGGAAAGTAGACGATTGCCAAGTTGTGTACCGTTAAAACAACAAGTTGACAAGTGTTGTGAAAGTTTATCGCGGAGATATCACAGAGGACGCAGTTAAAGTTGGATAGTTATTTGCGATAAATTGACTTTGAGAAAGCCTTGCATCATTGGAAGCAGAGTGGAAGCAGAGAGGAGAAAGAGAGGAGAATTTATGAACTCAAAGACTGCACCGTAGGATGAAATAAGAACCTATTTCGCAGCAAATCTTGTATGCCTGAATTAATTAAATTTTTGCAGCATTTGTTTATAAGAAATAAACCTAAGATCAATGTACTGTATATTGTTGTTTGTGTTATTATAATATGCAATGGAATAAGTACACCATTTCAGAATTCGAAATTTGGGACACTAAATGCATACTTTCTGATCAGCGAGTCCCTGGGACTCGCTGGGGTTAAACTAAAATTATCACAATGTGTGCGCGCACGCGCGCGCGCGCACACACACACACACACACACACACACACACACACACACACAGGTCTGTCAAGGAGGGCAAGCTCAATTTCGGCCTACATCATAAAATGTGTCCGTTTATTTGTTTTATGTTGAGAGGGAAGAAATTTCATCTGTGCTGTATGTTACACATATGTACAGCACATTTGACAAAGTTGAATTCAATTCAATTATACATGAATTCTACTCTCCATTCTTTTTCAAATAAATGAAAAGGAAAAGGATGCCTTCACCATAAGATCATTGGTCAAAACTAAAGGTTGCAGCTCGACTTTGGACTAGTCTCAACTACAGAAGCAAGTGAATGGCTAGCACTGCATCTGTTCAAGTATGTTTACATACAATGCCACTTTTTTTTGTCTATTGATCTGCCTCAATAATGTAATGAATTAACAATTTAAATTGGGGGTTTCTCAACACTTTTTAGATGAGATTAAAATATAGATTAATTAGTTCAATTACAGATCATAATTAATCTCGCTATTTTTTTAAACGCTTGACAGCACTATTATTATACATCTGCTTCTTCCACCCATCAAATGGGCATTAATTGATTCTCAGTCATCAGTGTTCCATGAACACATCAACATTGATATCAATTACACACAGGTTATTCAAATGTATCCAAAAACTGCATAGAAAATTACCTTTTCCTTCTTTGATTTTATCACTCATGGTGTGCTTACATGCATGCCCGCTGTCCACAAGTATCTTTAATCAAGTGTCAGAGGCAGATGGAAAGCACAGACACCCTAAGTGGAACATCAAACAAATGCCTGATGGGGAAAGGGTGTGTTCATATGTGCATACGTTTGTGCATGGAGGAGGGGTTCATGAAGTAGCATGATTGCTGTTGGTATGGGATGCCAACTGTGAGTGAGACACTTGACCATTTTTTAAGTTAAGACTGAGCATCAAAACAACAAGAAATAGAGGTGAATTGAAAATCAAAGACATACACCGCTCCCTCCCCTCCAACTATCAGAGATTTTCGTCTTGACCATGCCCACTTTGGTGCAATTCACTTTTTATAAGATGTATAGAGGGACATTTGAAGTCCACTACAATATTGTCACCCCGTGTCGAGGATCATCTTCTGACAACAAAATATCCAATCAGAATGAGAAACGAAATATAGCAATACAGTGGTACATCTACTACCGAACGTCTCTTCATACGAAATGTTCAAGTTACGAAACGCCTCAACAGGAAAATATTGCCTCTTGTTGCGAAAGAAATCTCAAGATATGAAAGGTAAAAATAACTATATAACTATATAAATAACTATATGGGCTATGGGCTGCTACATCTCTGAGTTTCTGAACGCAACATCTATATATATATTGTGCGTCGTCCCGCACGCGGTCTGTCCTTCCGTCTGTCCCTTTTCAAAACGTACCTACTTCACCGCGCCGCTGCGCGCCGCCGCTGCGCGCCGCCACTGCGCCGCTCAGGCAGTGGCTCACTACGATCGCGCGGGCATCTTAGCGAAAAAATGTTGTCTACCCACAAGCACTGCAATGAAATTGTTAGTTATTTAGTAGAGCTAAACATCTCTATTTTCGCGATAAGCAATGAAGATGAACAAAAAGTTGAACCAAGCAACAACACTTTTGTGGGCCGAAGGCCCACCTTACCAGCCTTCCGCAGGAACGAGCTGATAAGCCGCCCGGAGGGCGGCGAACCATCACCTTACCAGCCTTCCGCAGGAACTAGGTGATGAGCCGCCCGGAGGGCGGCGAACCAGCTAGTACAGTACATATAGCTGCTCTGCCAGTAGCTATACTGTATTACCAAGCATCTTCCTGGCATCCCGTTGGCTAAGAGGGACTTCTACCAAATGTGTCTCGGTGTGTAGATAGATAGGTATGTGTCTATACAGCATCCTCGTCATTCACCCTCGAGCAATGAAGAGTTACGATAGTTTTACGTAAATGTGAATCACCCAGAAAAAGTGTTCATCAGTCCGGCGATCACTCACTATGCTGAGGTCAACCTTTTTTGAAGGATTGTTTAAAATCCGACAAAAGCAAATGTCCTTGGATTAGTTCGTTACAAAACGGCAGGCAAAAACCACTTCTGAGAGAGAATAGTAACTAAAAAACGATGAGGACGCAGTTAAGTGTTAAATGACCATCATTTTAATTCTTTACGCTATCCTTTGGTTTTTACATCATGCACAACTGTCATTTATTGTGCAATAATCTAATTGTAACATGATGCATTTTTATGCTTTAGAAAACATTTATGGACGAATTTTTTTGGGGGGGGGCTGGAACGGATTAGGGCATTTACATGCAAAACGGGTCTCTACTTACAAAATTTTCTAGATAAGAAATTTCTCCCAGAACCAATTAATTTCGTTAGTAGAGGTACCACTGAATATCAAAACAATCAGCACACAAAAGTTAGCATACCGTTACACCCACAAAAATTTAATGATGACCCAGGAAATTATTTTAATAGAAAATTGTTTTCAAAGGCAAACAAACTGGAGTTCAACAAGCATCCCAGGACAGATTGTGATTGACCTCCTGTGTATTAAATGTCAGCAGTCAGATTCATTAATTCATGCATTTGGACATCGACACTATTCTCGTATTTTTCTCTCTAATCGCCACCACAACGGATTTGAAACTAAACAAGATGCTCTTTAACTACAGACTTTCAGCTTTGCAGCTAAATTTTGTAATACACAACAAAGTATACCAATTCCAATGAAGTTGAGACATTATGTTAAACAGAATACAATGAATTACAAATCAAGTTCAACCTATATTTAATTGAAGTTTATTTGCTTAAAAAAAGTTTTTCAGTTTGAAAATTAAATATCTTTTGTTTGTAATTTATTCAATTAAACACAGGTTGAACATGTTTTGCAAATCATTGTATTCCGTTTTTATATATGTTTAATACAACATCCCAACTTTATTCCAAACATGCATGTATGTAAAACATACATGCCCTGCTCTAAAGACATTGTGAGCTTTTGAGAAACAAGATTTTACTTTCAACACTTTTGTTACAAGCTGAGAGGACCAAACAATTTTTCTATGATTTAATGTGGACAAAGGAGTTACGAATAACTATGCTTCAAAATATTGAAGTGTACATAAACAGTACTATGGATAAATCATAGGCACCAGATCTATTTGCTATAATGACCATTAATAACTACTGCATTTTCCGCACTGCAAGGCGGACCTAAAAAGCATTCAATTTTATCAGAAGCCGACAGTGTGCCTTATAATACGATATATGGATCAAAATTCAGATTTCTTAGTAGTATTTTAAATGTTCTGTAAAGTGCTTTGTCACAGCGGCAGCTGTTGTGAAAACGTATATAAATAACTTAAATAACTTAAATAAAGCTGCATTGTATTGTATGGTATTCCCATTATCGCAGCTCCATCTTGTGGATGCAAAACGCAACCGTGGCCACTATTGTAGCTTATATTCTGTGCCTTATAATGCGGTTCATCCTTTATGTGAAAACAGTTTTAAAATAGGCCATTCATTGAAAGTGCACCTTATACTCCGAAAAGCCTTATAATGCGGAAAATACGGTATACAGTATTTCATAGAACTCATTCAGTAGAGCTAGGACAAGCTGAACAATTAACAAGTGAAAAAGTGAAAAAAACATTTGTGAAGTGCCACACTTAAGTTTGTTTGTAGTTTTGGCAGACAACGCCATGGCTCAAGAGGATCTTGAAAAGAAGGATGGCGCCATTTATCCTTCTTAGGAGCATGGACTTCGATTTTTGCCACAGTGACTCAAATGGTGAAAATACTGTGTCTGTTCAAAAATGTAGGACGATGGCCGTTTTCTGAATTATTTTTTGCTTTTAATCGTCCCTCATTTGCAGTGATCCCTTGCTTATTGCGGTTAATGCGGAACAGAACCCCCCTCGAAAGAGGAAAACCCGCGAAGTACATAGCCCCCCCTCTACAGGTATTGTGTAAATAACTAAATACAGTAAACATAAACATGTAGTACTGTATATGTTGCTCTATGAGACTTGGTGGTGTTTTGCTGTCTTTTGCTGCCTCTCACGGCCTTTTGCGGCATTTTGGCTATTTTTTTTAAATTAATATCTAAAAAAATCTGTGATGCACTGGAACCGCAAAGTAGCGAGGATCACTGTACATTCTGCTGCATGTTGTGAGACGACAATATGCGTAAATACATTTTCAGTTGGCATTTGTTGTTCAATGTTGAGCTACTACAGACATTTACAATGAAAATCAAACAGACATCACGCAAAATAGGGCATTGCAGCTCTCTTCAAAATGATAATGTGAATGCCTATGCGACACTCAAGCCACAATGCCAAATAAATCGAAAACTATGTTTCTCACTATGTCATCATGGCAATCTGCAAACCCCCATGCATAATTGCTCCAGTATTTGCTCAAAAAGCAAATACTCCAATAACTAGTAAAAGATGCCTTCGAGAGAAGATTCACAAACGGTGGACTACTTTACAGAACCCCCCAACCCCCAAAAAATGGCATTTGTCAATAACAATTCAATGACTTTGAAAAGACAGTTGCTTCAAACATAATGGCTCCCCAGCAAGACTAAAACAAACGGAAATTTGATCGATAAAAATCAAGCAGCAGTCAAAAGGCCGTTTATCACTGGGTCAATTGTTATTTATATCAAGCCCTTGGATCAAATAGGGTTGCAAAACAAGGATATTATTTATTGTGGTACCTTAAAGGAGAACTACAAACATCGCTAATGATTTGGGAACTGTCCTTAAAACAAACACACACAACACAAACTTAAATTAATGAAGCCTGCACATGTACCAGTGTGACAAGGGACTTTACCATTAAACTACACTTGTTAACATACTACAAGTGTATATGAACCTAAACCACTTTACAGTATATAAAGTGGCTGTAGATCCTCCATTGGTACACAAGTTCGAAATGGATATTAATTGAATATGTGTCGTGAGATATTATGTGAAGTATTGAAGTACAATTAATGAAGGTTCAAGACAATAAAAAAATTAAAGTAACGGTGCTCGCAATCAATTTTTTTTACAGACTCCCACTTTTAAGCGAGTGGAAACGTTTTTTTCCTATCAAGAAAACCATTGATACCCACAAAAAGGTGTCTTTCAGGAGGACTTACTCGGAAAGCTGATATTTTGCAATCATGAGTAAAAAGGAGAAAGGTAGATAAGCTGGTGATATGACCTTTTCCGGATGGCAAACCTTTTGATCCTGAAGTAAGTGGTCTTGCTGGGCACACACCGACTGCAGACGGCTGATAAATCCAACTTAAATGCCACCCTGAATTGGCTTCTCTATACACTTATTAACACAAAAACGATATAAGTGCTTTGAACTGGCCCTGCTGAATGCGCTGATATGGGGTACAAGTCATACCAGTCAAGAAGAAATGCATCATGAAGAAGAAAAAAAAAACATTTATGAGTCACACTGTACTATCAGCTACATTTATTTGGGAAACAACAACAGCAGAGCTCGGACTGACAACCAAAAATCCTCTTCCCTAATTGACAGCAATCAATGACTTGCAGTTGTATTCAAATGTTTGCTTCCAAGTTTTTTTTTTTTGGTTTAAGATAGCTTACCATAACTAAAATACCCACGCTGCATTGTGACCAAAGTCAAAAAGGTGTAAAATTCTGGTGAGTAATTTCGCCCCTGTGATCGCTCATCGCCTGAGTCCAAGTACTGACACCAGAAACGTGCTATGTTTGGGCACATTTCGTAAAGAAATGTCTTCGGAAATAACATGCAGGTGAACTCGCCAGCGGTGAATACCCGTATTCAAAAATAGGTTGGTGATGTCCTGTAGAAAAATACTATTTGAAAGACGAACATCAACAGTCAATTGAGCAAGTGCAGCTAGACATATCTTGTTTGTTCTATCTGTAGCTAGTTCGGCAGCTGTCATTATTGCTTTTACGACAACACATCAGAATGCTAAGACAAACCCTGTCTGACGATAGTCTAAGTCCAGCCCATATTCCATATTAGTGGCCGAACATTCCAACGGTTGGTGAATTCTGCTTCACAATGATAATAATGGTTGACAGCAATGGATCAAAATGCAAGGGGTTGCAGGGCAGTGCTGGAAACTATCCCAGCTGACTTCGGGCGGAAGGCAAACTACACCCTGAACTGGTCGACAGTCTGTCACAGGGTTACATATAGAGACAAACAATCATTCGCACGCACGCGCACGCACGCACACACACACGCACACACACACACACACAATTTTCAACGAGATAGCACATATTTCAGCCCATATCGCTGGAATATACTCATTGCGATGGAGGGAATTTACTGCACTGCCAAGCAGAAATATCAGCGTCACATATTCAATTTAAAGAGAACAACAATCCAAGAGTCAAGAATATTTCCATGTAAGCTACTTATTACAAATTCAGCCCTATCATTTGCCAGACATTTTTAACCATCTAGACTGGCTTGAAAATGGTAACCTGTGCATTTCCAATCCAAACTGTCTTGAACAACTGATAAAAGGGCTTCAAAGATTATTTTTCAATGAAAATAAAAAGATGAATAAAAAATGTAGCATGCTACCTTTTTTAAAAAATAAAAAAAAAGATCAGACCAGTGATGCACGCGGGGCAAACAGAACTTATATTTTACTGCCACCTAGTGGACAAGAGTTGAACTCATCACACGGTGCTGTACCAAACGAGATGATTAGTGCCCCTTGAGAAATGTAAATCATATTTAAAACACACCGCTTTCAATGTCATTTGTATATGTGAGGAAAGGAAAGCAACATGAAGCTTTGCTGGAGCCACAGCCAGTAGTTGGGGCTGGCATTTCACACTTAAATGGTCATCAGTCAAGCCTGGAGCGATTACTGCGCTGCCTCCAAATTTCGGCAATTAAAAAAGGTTTGCTTCGGGCCTCAAAATGTCCTTTGCCAACACAAAATGTCAACAATGGGATAATGTCATGAATGGAAGGAAAATGAAAATAGGCTTGTATTAATGTGTCAATAACTCCGGGTGCAGCCAATATATCGCATCGGAGAAGGAAGTAATTGTGTTACACCAAAACGGGGGCTCATCCGTCTGTTTTGATTTAGCAGCGTTTATTGAATATTCTCATTTCATTTCAAAACTTTCCTGCAGACTTGCTGCTCCTGCTCTTTCTTGGGCAGATGTTTGCCAAATTATGATTAAAGGCCGAACAAAGGAATCGTTCCAAACTGAACATAACCTGGTGTTAGAATGGCTAAGTCCAAGTTCAGACCCAAATTTAATTGAGGATCTGTGAAAATGATCGGAAAACTGCTGTACACAAATGCTCTCCATCTAATCTAACTTAATCAAAAATTTCTGTCTCTTCTCTCTGCATGTGCAAAATTGAGAGACACCCAGCAAAAGGTGGTTCTTTAAAGTTAAACTCAGAGGGGTTGAATAATTTTGAATTTTGTTCCACCTCACGGTTGCGTCCCACTTGATTCTTTACAAAGAATTCCAATTGTATATTTTTATGTTTGGAGCCTGAACTGTGCAGAGATGAAAGCGGACTTTCCTGAAAATACAAATACATATATACAAATAAATACATAAATATATATACCGTATTGGCCCGAATATAAAACAGTGTTTTTTGTATTGAAATAATGGGGGTCGTCTTATATTCGGGGTCAAGACATTATATCCATTCACGACGCTAGATGGCGCCAGATATCATTGAAGCGAATGCTGAACTTGACTCCCCAGGCCAAAGCCAACCCATGTCACGAAGAATAAAAATAGCGGAAGCACGAAGAAGATAAATAAAAAATAGCAGTAAGAAAGAAAAGAGAAGAAAATAATAGAAGAAATAACAGAAAATGGAGAAACATAGCGACACTGGAGAAAAGTGGGTCGAAGATCGTCCATGTTTACCGGCAGCTGAGGAGACGTTATGATGTAATTTACATTTCAAAAACCAGAAGCCATTCACTTACGAATGTGATTGCGCTTTAGTATACATATTTAAAGGTTCAGATATTAAGATTTGAATGAGGCAAAATAACATGCTTTTTATCTCAAATATATTGTTATCATCATTTGTTTCGGATGTACTGTAATTATTTTCTGTATAAAAATTTATTTGGTGTTCAAAAAGTCTTTTCAAACTTGAGTCTTGAAAAACAGGGGGTCGTCTTATAATCAGGGCTGTCTTGTATTCAGGCCAATACGGTACATGATTTTAACCGACTTACCAGGTTTGTCGACCTTTCTAATGTAGTCGGACAAAAAATCTCCGTTCAAGCCCTTTTCCTCAAGCCATGACCACTTGAAAGTGTCAGCTTGCCTGTCTACCTGTTTGAACATTGCGCTGGGGCCGTACCTGGCCGATCACGCATGAATTAGTTTACACAAAACGCAATTCAAATACTCAACATTCAATGATTCATTTGCTTTTTGTGTGCACACGTGCACTTTGTGGCTTCCATTCTCATCGAAATTTCGAAATCTCCAAGATATGGGGAGGCCATGAGAATGCGAGGGGAGGGGCGTTTCTGTTAGTAGTGTTAGTGCCTCAACATGGCCATGTTCGTGAAAGCAAAACAACAAACTCAAATGCGTGTTCTTTCAACGTTGTCATCGAATATAATTGTATTTATAATTGTAATTGTAGGCAATTATTCCTCAATTTTCCATAGGAATTTCCATGAAAATCCGGAGGACTTTCATCACTGACTGTGGCAAAAGGTTAAAAAGCTCAAGAGGGGTCCAATACTTTTTGCAAGTCACTGTATGTCATTTTTTTTCTCCTTGGAGTAACAACAAAAATTAGGAGAAAATAATAGCGAGATGTTACTCACTCGTTTGATCGAGCTCCGGGTTTTCTCCTTCCATTGGTGGCTGTTCAGCTCCAGAGTGCAGTGAACATAGGTTTCTCTCTCATATGAGCCCAGGATGAAGAGTCTGCGGGAAGGGGAAAACAGGATGCCTCAGACAAGATATCCAGTGCCGTGAAAAAGTATATGCCCATCTTCTCGTTTTCAGTTGTGGGTTTTTTTTCTGCACAGTTGCCATACTTCAATGTTTCCAACCATCAAGCAAATTGGATACTGCACATCACAAAGACGACCCAAGGAAAGGCAGCAATAACTGATATCAAGCATTTGTGATAACTGATGATGAGTTTTTTGCGTCTTCACAGAATAGTTTTAATTCAGACATAATGGAGGGTCGTCGAGCATGGACGACCTATTCAAACTCATACCACACTATCTCAATGTGGTGTACTTGCTGGTATCTTTTAGGTGATTGTCAGACTGCATTATTCAATCGCGTTTGATCTGAAAATGATTGCTGTACATTTGCCTGTTGGATTTTCTGGTCGATAGCCGCATTCATTTCCATTAATTACACCAAGTCCAGGCCCTTAAGAAACAAGCAGCCTCAGACACACACTGCCACCGCCATGTTTGACTATTTGCATAGCGTGGTTTTTATGTCATTTTTCCAGCAGATGGTACAGAACCACACTTTCCAAAATCTTTTGTCACATCAGTGAACAGAATACTTCTGTAAAAGTCTTGGGATCATCAAATTGTTGTTTGGCAAATATAGTCTATGTTCTTATTGTCAGCAGATTTCTCCTGCGGATAAAATTTTTGCCGAGTGTCATGTACGCTGACCTTTAATGAGGCCAGAGAGGCCTACAATTCTTGAGGTGTCATTCTGGGCTCTTTTGTGACCTCCTGGATACATTGTCATTCATTCTTTTTTTTTTGGTTGTTTGGTCAATTTTGGTTGGCCAACCCCCAGGAAGGTTGACCACTGTTTCCACTTTTTGCCTTCTGGGCCATGGTTCACTTGAGTCCCAAAGCGTTGTAACCTTTACCTGCACTTTCTTTGGATTGTAACATGACACACTTATTTTTGTAATCGTTGTAGCCCACTTCTCTGCGGGCAAAATTTAAGCAACAAAAATGAATAAATAAATAAATAAAAAGTAATGAACTGGGGATGGCCAGTAAAAATTTTAATTTATCTGATGGTAGGGTGATGGAGTGGATTTACTGGAGCATGATAAGCCTTGTGGTTAGCACATCTGCCTCATAGTTTTGCAATTTGAGGGTTAAGGATTTTTTGGGCTCCAGCCTTCTTCCATACAATCCAACGGCCATGTGAGGTTTTCCTGAAATGTCCTGCAAACTGATTCTCATCATCATCGTGCAACTCCTTACAAGCAAAATAGAGTTCATCATGTCAGCAATGACACGGTCCACAGTATTTGCACTGGCCTCCTGAGCACAGTAGGGGGCGGCAGTTTCCTAAATTGTGATGCCTGTTCTCTCCAAACCAACATTCAACACTCCTGTATTTTTTTTCCCCCAGTAAGATGACAGGGGTTTTTTTATACTATATTTACAATTTTAGACCTAATTGTTTAGGTCTAAAATTGTAATGTAGTATGTATGTAGTGTAAATTTAGTATGAAAATAAGAATAATTGCATCATTCTTCCCGGTGTGACCCTACTAATCTGTACAAAGTAGAAGATGTGTTCTGTTGTATTATTTTTGTGATTTTATGTTTAATGTTCTGTAACGTGCAGCTGTTGTGAAAGCACTATACCAATACAAATGTATTGTATTGTACTGTACCCGATCAAATTCTTTTTTACTTGAGCTTCTTTGTGTAATTTTATTTCTGCTTCATTATATCAGTGTATCAACACGCCAGAACATTATATACGAAAGCATTCTGGAGACACATTTATTTGCGCCATATTCATCCTCTTCAGAAGCCTACACAGCATTGAACTAGCAAAAGTACACACCTCCTACCCACTATGCGTAGTGTAGACTGAAGAGTGTGCCAGCGTCCTACCATTTCTCGTCACAAGATTTTATTTATTCATTTTAACTCAATTGTCTTTTCACTAATGCTTTTGACACACATAAGGGCAATAATTAGGTTAATAGCAGTGGGATGCGGTGATGATCATGACTGGTGATGCACCGACTCCACTGGAGTTGGATGTAAAAATTTGAATCCAAAACAGGAGATTAAAAAAATAAATAAATAGAATAAAAAAGGACCAATGTGGTCGAAAGAGGAAAAAAAACAACAACAATGGGTATTTAATATAAAGGTCAAGTTCATTGTTGGGGTTTTTTTCTTTTGTAAAAACATTTTGGGAATACAGTACCTTTGATATTTAATATGTTAGGAAAGCCCAGATTACAAAATTCCCCACATCTGGTATACGTATATATCTGCCTGTCTAATGTTTGTCACAAACCAACCCATGTCAAAATCAGCAAAGAATTCAATGGGTTATGGTTACCAAAATTTATTGGGAGCCAAACCATTGGCGGTTTACACAGGGTGGCAAAGAGTGGCATCTGCCACCCTTTACCAAATGTCTTGACACCTTGTTGCTAGCCAGACTATTGGCAATGAATCTGTCAATACTATATCCAAAATGTTATTAGAAATATTCCTTATATTGTCTCTATGGAGTGTATCAAAAGTATATTTAAAATTTACTCCCACTCGGGTTTGCAGGAAACATGATGGCTGTAAAGCCCCAACCCACTGAGGGGCGGACAATTGCGACTGCTTGAGTGTAGAAAAATGCACGTTCACGTCAGTGTTTGTCAGAGTCAAGGTCACAAATGTTAGCAAAATGTTCGCCGAACATTCACCAGACATTGACCAACAGTCATAGTGAATTTCCTTGTCACAAGGAAATATGTTCGAAATCCCCTTGCGACAGGAAAAGTACAGGTGAATGCAACATTCGCTCCCTTTGAAACCACACCCAATTGTTCGCTGGTACACAATTGTCCAGCTGATCACAGGGCACATATAGACAAAGCGGGCAAAATCACAGTCACACTCACAGGGTCAATTGAGATTTCTCAATTAACCTAACATTCACCTTTTAGGAGACCACGCGGAGAACATAAGAACCACTACTCCATCAAGCTGCCCACAACGCGTTCAAATGATTTAAAATTACGTTTGTGTTTTGGATATGCCAAGAAAGCAGAGTTACTGTCATGTGATGAACATCAATCAACATTTCACTGACTCAGTTTCAACCAAGATGCATGTAGATTTTTGCATCAGTGATTTACGAGATGAAGGCAATTTGATTGTAATGGACAGAACATGAATTATTGATCTGATCATTCTGTACTCTAACCACCACACTAAAACAAGGCTCACACGTTCAGTAAGGCAAGTGTATGAGACTTGGCAACCCCACTTTTTTGTCTATAAGGGTGTTTGCGGCTTAGGAGAACTTTCAACAAACAAGAAGCCATACAGTGCAGCCACGGCAGTCAAACACAAGACTTTCCAGATTTCTGGTCAAGATACTTTTTTTGATTATTAATATTTTTTATTATTGGGAAAGGTATTATTATTTGTTTGATATAATTTATTTTACGTTATGATGCCGGTGAAAACAATCATCCAGGGTCGACAACTCCCGTTGGGCCCTCTTCACTTAACATCCGTTCAACGACTTGCCACATCCAGCACTGCAGGCTAAAAGGCAAGGGCCCTGTACAGTAGTAGTGGTAGCAAGATGCATCCTCTTCACATCTGTAGGTCACCGTTTACTGAAGATACCACTGGATTTGCTGTACATGGGGTCTAGTGAGAAATACGTCATCGTCCAAAACGGTGGGATTTTGTGCTTCATATGCATTTTAGCTTGTTATTTGGTTCTTGAGCTGACTATAAAGTCCCAAACGATATTTGAAAATTGTTCAGTGAAATGTAATGGTATAAATGTAATAATAAATGCGTTACATTTGTACATTTATGGTCGAATGGCTACGAGTACGCCTATTGCACTCTTGAAAAAGGAAACATGTAGGGAACAACATTACGGGGAAGAGAATGAAAAACATAGTCATCTGACATGACAAAAAGAAAGTCCAAACTTTAAATTAGCAGTCAATGAAAATAAATAAGGAGGCAGGTAAATGTAAATAATGAATATCATTACTTTTGGAAAGAATAAGAAAACAACAACAGATCTGCAATTATTAAGAACTATGGATACACAACCAAAAAAAAGCCCCTCAA
This sequence comes from Hippocampus zosterae, assembly GCF_025434085.1. Taxonomy (NCBI): domain Eukaryota; kingdom Metazoa; phylum Chordata; class Actinopteri; order Syngnathiformes; family Syngnathidae; genus Hippocampus; species Hippocampus zosterae. The sequence goes on along the minus strand of NC_067461.1, from coordinate 20,996,845 downwards.
GGCATGCTGGGCAATGGGTGCGCCTTCAAACTACAAAATATAGCAATTTGCATTTTGAGCCTCAGCAAAACAAAGAATAACAAAACTGACAAGTTTTTCCTATGACTGAATGGCGGAGACTGACCCAAAAAGCTTAATTGGGCTGCTTATGTAACCCGCAGCTGTGTAGTCGGCAGGTCGAGGCGAGACGCTGCAGTAGCTACATATCGCAAGTTTCGGCAACAAGCTTCGGCTGGCTACTACTGCCTGCTAAACATGTTGCAGTTTCACTCCTAAATCAGTAATCACAACCTCCACGGCAGCGAATAAGCTACACTTTTGACAAGTATCGTTCACATGAAGGGGTGACAACTCAATGTTATCGTGAAGAACCAGAATTTAGTGCTTGCGTAATTGACTACACTTCACAGCAGTCTCGCTGGAACCACGTTAAAGAAGAGCATATTATCGTTGTCCTGTGAATAATACACGTCCATTTTTGTCATTTTTTAAATATTTACATTAGTGGGGTGTCCAGGTGTCATACTTTGGGGTTCACACCAGTGAAGGACAGCACATACAGTAGCAGTGAACGAGAGCGTGACCCCCATCCTCTTTTGGGTGGGGTTATGGGTCCTAACTGTTGTTTGTGCCTATACACAAAACAGCACCTCGGTCAGTGTCTCATCACTGGTGAGCCATTTTTGGAGTAGGCCCGTGGGCTACTCATGTAGCCTTTGAGGGCTTTTTGGTGCCCGCGGGCACCACATTGGTGACCTCTGGTCCATAATGAACATGTTGAACAATGTTGAAACCTAAGCAGTGTCCATATGTGCACTATGCACCATGACACCCTACAGCAGTCGCCAAGGCAAAACTCGTGCATGGGAATAGTACGGCAAGGCCATGGCAAGCAGTTTCCGGACGGCTTCGAGGAAATTCTGATCCATCATCCTGTGTCTCAGGAGACGGAATCAGTTCACCATTTGAGACTTTGTATTGTGGAGATGGGGCAAAGCTGACCTCGACTCAACAAGGTGGAGAGAATATTTCAAAGACCTTCTGAATTCCCCTGACATGCCTACTCTAGCGCTCTTACCACTGGGACTGAAGTCACCGAGTTAGTTAAAAAGCTTCTCGGTAGAAAAGACCCAGAGGTATACGAGATCTGCCCGGAGGTCGGGGAGAGTGCCCCTGGATTGGTATACAGGGGTGGTGGTCCCCCTTTTTAAGAAGGGGTCAGAAGGGTAGTGTTCCAACTACAGTGAGATCACAATCCTTAGCCTCCCTGGTCAAGTCTATTCAGGGGTGCTGGAGAAGAGGGTCCGTCAGGAGGACCAATGTTGTTTTAGTCCCAGCCACAGCACAGACCAGCTCTCCACCCTCGTCAGGGTCCTCAAGGATGCATGGGAGTTTGCCCAAGCTGCCTAGATGTGTTTTGTGGACTTGGAGAGGGTGTTTGACCATGTCTCCGTCTGTGGTATCTTGCGGGGAGTGCTGTTCTATCCCTATACGACCGGTGTCGGAGTTTAGTCCGCGTTGCCAGCAGTAAGATTTGTTTCCAATGAGGGCTTGGCTCTGCCAATCCTGGCCTTTGTCACAGGTTATGTTATTCACCTTTATGGACAGAATTTATAGATGCAGTTGAGGCGTTGAGGGTTTCTGGTTTGGTTGGTCTCAGTATTACATCTCTGCTTTTCACAGATGATGTGGTACATGTAGCTCTTCAAGATGTGATGTTCAACTCTCAATAGAGCGATTCGCAGCTGAGTGTGAAGCATTTGGGATTACGATCAGGACCTCCAAATGTGAGACCACAGTCCTCAATCTAAAAAGGATGGGGTGGGCTCCCCCGGTCGAGGATGAGATTCTGTGCCAAGTAGAGGAGTTCAAGTGTTGGGGTCTTGTTCACAAGTGAGGGGAGGACGGAGCGGGAAACAGACAAGCAGATCGGTGCAGCATCCGCTGTGAAGCAGACTATGTGTCCGTCCGTTGTGATGAAGAGGGAGGTGAGCTGCAAGGCGAAGATCTGGATTTACCAGTCGATCGATGTTTATACCCTCACCTATGGTCATGGGCTGTGGTTCATGACCAAAAGAATCATGGATACACACAGCCGAAAAGAGTTTCCCCAGCAGGGTGTGCAGGCTCAGAGATAAGATGAGACTCCGGGAGTGGCTCATAGTCGAGCCGCTGCTCCTTTGCATTGAGAGGAGCCAGATGAGGTGGCTCGGGCATCTGGTCAAGATATCTCCTGGACATCTCCCTGAGGAGGTGTTCCAGGCATGTACCAATGGAAGGAGGCCCCGAGGATGACCCTAGGGCATTGGAATGATACTATGTCTTCCGGCTGGTTAAGGAACGCCTCGGGATGCCCCTGGAGTCCAAACTATGGACACAAGGGGACTGTACATATGCACATCACATTAGGTTTTTGATTAGCCTACAATTGTAAAAATATGTAAAATTACGTTGCACTTCACAATGTGCTACATTGTGGTCTTTGGTCACATAAAACCTCTATAAATAATAAATCAGCAGTGACATAAATAACATGGAGGTTTGTGGTTGTAAGGTGGCAAAATGTGAAAAAGTTCAAGGAGTACAAATACTTTTTCAAGGCATTGCACATACGGTCATAGTTGATTAACGTCAGATGGACAGGTTTACCAGCACTACAGAACAGCATAACAAAATGAACATTATGACTGACCTGCTGCATTCAATCAGTGTAACTTTGAGACGGCCTTCCACAAGTCTGCTGTCCTGGACTGACAATTCTAAATCAGAGGTCGATCCTTGAGGTGACTGTACTTGGAATGGGAAGAAAGGCTTGTATCTGAAGAGAAATAGAAAACAAAAAAAAAAATAATACTGACATGGCAGTCAATCATTTTCGAGTGGCATGGTCAGAACACAGGCCTGTGGGGAAATAATCCCTCAATAGTATAACTTCTACAAAGAGTGAGCAATCCTCTTGAAGTCATTCTTTGAACAATATTCTTTAAACGTTAACAAATTTACCAAGCAAAGTTCTACCTTGGAAAGGTGTGTCTTTAATTGGGTCTAATTTGCAAGGAGTGACAACTGTGTTTGTCCAAGTGACAACTAGGACTACTATAAGAAATGTACTTGGGTGAATTTCTTGGCGGAAAACTTTTTAATTCAGTGCAGTGTTTTGGTTAATAAGGAAACCTCTGAGCAAGAGCAGGACTAAGGTAACTTTTTTCCTTTGGTGCACCAACACAAAAGTGAGGTGCTTCCAGATTTTCAATTGCATCACATTCAACACCGCCTGAAATAGAAGTTGCACCGTCATCACCAGTACAAACAAGCATGTGCATTAAAATAAAGAATATTAGATTTATTATACATAAATGTTTTGGTTTTATGGGTGCGGCTTTTTACTGTATTTTTGTGAAGTGAAATGACTTCACATACACAACGTGATTTGCACTGACTGTGTGAAGATATGCCCTTATCTCCCAGCATAAAATTATTTGGTGAAATGAATTCAATGCTTTGAAGATATTCTTTTATTTATATAAATTAAGGAATCAATGAAGAAAGTTTTCTGGAGGTAAAAATGTATTGTGATAAACCAGAACAACAAACAATGTATTGGAATCGGCAATCTTTGTTGTTTACATTCACCTCAAACTCTTTGAGGTCACAACTGGGACAATCCCAGTGGGATAAATCTGAATTAACACCTTTCTCAACCGCAATCGACTGGTTGGGCACTCCTGCTCTAAATTGTCCTTCGGCGTACTGTGAGTCTGACTGCTTGTTTGTCTTTGTGTACCCTGCGATTGGCTGGCAACCAGTTCAGAGTGTACCTAGCCTTCTGCCTGGAGTCAGCTGGCTCCAGCAAACCCGTGTCCTTCGTGAGGATAAGCGGTTTGGATGAGGAACGGATGGATTGATTAATATTCAGACCCAATGCAGCAGTCTTACTCACCTTTCATCAGTAATCTGTGCTTTAATCAGAAACTTGAGCTGACACACGGCTCTTGTGATTTTTCCGTGGGTGTGTTCATCGTGTCTTGTTATTAGTTAAAATAGGTTTATGGTTTGGTTTTTTTTCCAGACAATGCATTGTCTTTTTTTTTGCTGAAGAGAAAATCTCTTACCTAGCTGACAGTTTCGGCTGTCACATCAATCTTTGTCGGAGCCGTTTAAAAACACATCACAAGGAAGCAGTGACAGCTCCGACGAAGGCTGAAGTGACAGCCAAAACTGTCAGCTTGCTAAGGGACCTTCAACTTCCACTATAGCTGCTGTTACAACAAATAATTACTTCTAATAATGACAATCATAACATTCATTCATTCATTCATCTTCTGTACCGCTTGATCCTCACTAGGGTCGCGGGGGGTGCTGGAGCCCATTCCAGCCGTCTCCGGGCAGTAGGCGGGGGACACCCTGAATCGGTTGCCAGCCAATCGCAGGGCACACATAGACGAACAACCATCCACGCTCACACTCACACCTAGGGACAATTTAGAGTGTTCAATCAGCCTGCCATGCATATTTTTGGAATGTGGGAGGAAACCGGAGCACCCGGAGAAAACCCACGCAGGCCCGGGGAGAACATGCAAACTCCACACAGGGAGGCCGGAGCTGGAATCGAACCCGGTACCTCTGCACTGTGAAGCCGACGTGCTAACCACTGGACTACCGGGCCGCCCACAATCATAACATTTGCACATAAAACAATATTTATTGGTCAAAAAAAAGAAAAACAAAAACTCGGCCGCAATTTGGTAAAACTCACAATCTGGCCCTCGGTTAACGCTAATGAGGGAACCCTGCTCTACTATGGTTGTTGTTCCTGAAAACTTGCTGTTGTTAAAAATGCTCACAAATGCAGCATGCATTTTGATTTGAAAATAACAACTGGAGTTATCAGTCCTAATAGGAGCTGTAATGCGTGGATTACTGGTGCCTCATGTAGGCAGCAGTGCCAGCCCTCCCCTCCACGCGGCTACCATCTGTGACAACACAGAAAATCCCCAGGTCCAATTTTGATTCACTCAGGCTGCTCATCATTACATCATCATCCCACACTCACTGCATGATTGTAGGTGATTCACAGGCTGGCACCACCGCCACAGCCAGCTGGATATGTTGCTCAAAATTTACATAACGCTGGCGTCGGGGGGAGAAACCTCACATGTTGGCGTCTGTCGTATTTTGGTAACGGTCGTATTTTCCTCACAATGTTAATGGTTGAACAAACATGCCGTTTTTGACGATTTTGGCAGTACAAGGTAATTTGACACATAATTAAAAATCACACACGCACTCACTCACTCACAATAAACACACACACTGAAAACACACGCACGCACTGAAAACACACACACACCCTCAGTTTGAGCAGTTTGATGTCTAGCTTTCTCGATACAGTGCACTGACATGAGTCATGACCTCCAAGACTAAAATACCGTATTTTCACGACTATAAGGCGCCATTAAAAGTCTTAAATTTTCTCCAAAATGGACAGGACGCCTTATGGTGCGGAGCGTCCTTTATATGCGCTGAGTTCCAAAATCTGACTGACAGCCGACACGCTGTTTATATAGAGAAAAGGCGTAAGTGACTGTGGCCAGGCATGCGGGAGAGAAGTCGGCCAATCAGGGAAGGGTGGGCGTGTATATATACATATATGGAGAGGGAGAGAGAGGGGGGGGGGGGGGAGAGAGGACAGGCAAGCTAGTCCGCCAATGGTGAAGGGTGGGCGTGTAAGTGGACGCCTCAAGCCAGTACCAACACTTGTATAGAGTGTGGCAATGTGCATTGTTGCAAAACAACTCCGGTTTTGGTTTCTAAGAACCCCTGAAAATAAATTCGACAAAAAGACACGCCTACGAAGCTCAGTTCAAACTTAAAGCCACCGGTTATGCTTTTGGCATGCGTGCCCATCTCACAGCAGCGGTGAAAAAACAAGTCAAGCAAATGAACTCTGAGCTTGCCGTTATTCCCGGAGGGTTGACTAAAGAACTCCAACCGCTGGACATTGGCATCAACCGGGCGTTCAAAGTAAAGTTGCAAACGGTATGGGAACAATGGATGATCGGTGGCAAACACAACTTTACAAAGAGTGAGAGGCAGCGCTTGGCGAGTTACGCCACAATACGCAACAACGAGAGGGAACGCGGCGTTTTTGATGGATTACGGTACTTGCACAATTGTTCAATTCTTTCTACACACACACGCGCTGCCACCATGTTTCGCTCTGTTCTTTACTTACAAATGTGGGAAAGTTTCACACGAGAGAAATGTTGACTTTGCTGTTGCTCCTCCTTCTTTCCGCTCGGCAATGCGTAGCAACTCACACTAGCATGTGATGCATTCAATGACAACTGTGATGTGCAGTCCTCTGCTTCTGATACAGAGGATGAGGACTTTGATGGATTTCTGGGTGATGATTGATCGAAAAACGTGAGAACATTGTACGATGGCTAAATAAAATACACCCGAACTCAGTTCTGCTTTCGTTGCCTTTTTAAAAACGTGTTTTTATCTTATCTGTATGTCTTGGCATGCTACCGTATGCTTCAAGCTAACGTGTTAGAGTGCGCACATGCATGCCGTATGTTTAAGCTGGCGTATGTTTTACCACTGTAAAACTGCGCCCATTCGTACGATGCGTCCTGTGTATGTGTAAAATACAGAAATGTCACGCATTACTGAGACTGCGGCCATTAGTACGATGCGTCGAATAGTCGTGAAAATACGGTACTCAAATATTAAGGCTCTGCTCATGAAAGCAATTATTCAAAACTGATTCAGAGAAGTCGATGAACTATGATATCGAAGTTGTTGATCAGGTTAGCTTTGAGGTTAATATTGATTTTCTATGCTGTTAGAGATTTCTGGCTGATTACGAAATGCAACGAGCAGACCAAAGCTCATCGCCTTAGAATCTGTAACAATTTAGACGCAAATACAATCTGCTATGACGGGCAGCCATCAAAATGTGTCATTGTAATTGGCAAAAGGTGCAGATAATGACAAGTTGGTGTCATTCGGGGCACACAATGGAGTTAGTGTTAAATTGGCACAGTTCATCAACCACTTAACAAAAGTAAAAAAAGGTATAGTGAAAAAAATTATCATGAATAAAATCACCAACGTTGAAGATATCTGACGACAAAAATTGAGCAGAGAACTTTTGTGAGCCAACAGAGCAGCAGCCTCGAGGGACAATCCAGGCCGACAATGGGAGACTGTAAATAGCAAATGCTGCCTGGGTACTGAATGAGTTGCTTCATGCCAGCAAGAAAAAGAAAAATCCATTGGGGAAAACGAAAAGCCACATGATATCCTCAACTGGAATTGTGCAGAGGCCAAATGACATATGATAAAACTGCACGCATACAAAGAGTTCAGACTGTTCTTTAAAAAATGGATCAATCATCGCAATTCTCTGAAGTTACACCATCAAGTCTTGAAAAAAAGACAAATTGGTAATGATGTTGGTGTACTGTATATTCATTTGGGAAAGAAAAAAAAAAAACGATTGGATTTTTGGACCCATGGGGCTGAGTAATATAGTGGACTGGATAGCACACTCCAACGCTTAAATGTTAATAACTACAAATATCGAACAATGTGGGCTTTTTATCAATCTATAAAAGCTGACATTTAAAGAAGAATGGTGGGATGAAATCCCTCTGCGATTTTACTTATTTACAATCAATTTTCAATCTGGTCATTCGTGTCAGTGATTCCCAATCAGTCAGCCGTGGCACACTAGCGTGACTTGAGAGAGCATCGGGTGCGATGACAGATGGTACATAAGTAACTTGTGTATCCACATTTTGCAAATCGTTTTGCTAAGTGGTGTGCGGTGAGATGTTTTTTCCTATGTGAAATAGTGCCTCATGTTACAATAGATCAGGTGTCACCAACATTTTTGAGGGTGAGAGCAACTTCATCTGTACCGATTGTGTGAAGGGCTACCAAATTGATACACGTCTGAAATAACATATTTGTCCAAAATACCTTCAATAATATGAGGATGTGTTATTTTTAATACTTGATGATTTAAATTGTCAGACTTTGATCGTGTTTCGAAATGTCTCACAGTACTGCCAATGTTTGCATTTTTAAATCATAATTTATACTAGCAAATCACAATATCCAGGCACTGGCGGGCTACTCAAGTGGTCTTCACGGGCTACCTGGTGCCCGCGGGCACCATGTTGGTGACCACTGCAATAGATAATCAAATCCTTTGGCTTCCATCCTCCAAATGTCACATAAGATTTTTTTACTGCCCAAAGGCTCTTTCTCAAAACAAAATCTTTTGAGAGAGAGAGAGATTGATCGATCTAATATGACCAAATACACTGGCCGAAGAAGCTGGGATGGGTTCCACCACGTCTTCGAGCATCATGAGGATCAATGGATTAGAAAAAGGATGGTTGATCAAATACTGCTACTGCTGCTATTACTACTAATGATAATAATCGTTTATTTTTAGATTCACATCTCAAATTGGGGGGGGGGGGGGGGCACCAGCATCTTGTTGGGCGGGCATGACCCCCTGTGTCCCACCCGTGATGATGAGTCTGCATTCACTCAATCACAGATGCCATAAGCAGTCGCATTTTATGAATGAATGCGGGAATCAGTAATCGGAATGGCTCATAAGAAAAAGGAAACTGCTAAAAGGAGCGTAATGAAGCGCTTGTCATAGATGTGCGGACAGATTTATGCTGTGGTGCTATCGTTGTGTAAACAGGCTCTGTGAATAACGCAAGGCAAGGTAGGCAGTAATCCATCTTTTTTGTTGTTGTTGTTTTGCTCTTTTTTTTTTAGACTGACAAATGAGTCAGCGCTCGCTGGTGACAGCATGTGTGAGGCAATCCAAAAAAATTATAAAAATAATCAAAAGAAATGTGTAAGGAGTTAATCTTTTAAATGACAATGTGATGTGGGGGGGAATCCCTGGTTTGGTATGCCAAAATCAAACAAAGAATTCCAAAAGAAATAAAAAAAAAACACTAATCAGAATTTCTCCATGGAATTATGGAATATGATTCTTTTTCAATGGAGAGGCCATAGTCCTGCTCACCTTTTCCCCCCTCAGTTAAAATATATGAGAAAAAAAATAGTACCGGTAATTCCTTTCTAGAAGTGTTGTATTTCTTTATAATCGTGTACTTTCACTTTTTTTCCCATATTTGATCATATTTATTTTTAACTATACACTGGTTAAATAAAGATGGGTACAAGTATTGTACTCGGTGGTGGCCTCGGCCATCCATTATGGCATTGTCTGCTGGTCAGGCAGCATCTCAGCCCGGGACAGAAAGAGACTGGAGCGACTGGTCAGGAAGGCCAGTTCTGTCCTGGGTTGCTCCCTTGACACTCTGGAGGAGGTGGGCAACAGAAGGATGCTAACTAAGCTAAAAGCTATGATGGCCAGTCCCTCCCACGCCCTCCAGCCCGCCCTGACAGCACTTGGTAGCTCCTTCAGCCAGAGACTGTTACACCCGTGCTGCAAGAAGGAGAGATACCGACGCTCGTTCCTACCGACTGCTGTCAGGTTGATGAATAAAAAATAACAATCATAATAATAATAATAATTAAATGATGTGAAGGAAAATTGTAAATAGTACTGCGATTTATCCATTTGTGTTCATATTGTATTTAATTGAAAGATGTTTGTTGTTTTTTTTTCTCTTTCTCCTTTCTTCTTTCTACATACATTCTTGCTGCTGGAGGCTGTAAATTTCCCCAGTGTGGGACGAATAAAGGATATCTTATCTTAAGTACAGGTAAGTATAACTTAGTTGTGGGGCTGGATTTATGAATGTGTTAGGCTACAAGCGGGCTCACAGAACCAATTATGTTTGTCAGGTTTAGGGGCGAAAGGTTCAGGTATTTCTACCCATTGTGACAGCTCAAGTGGGTGAACATGTTTTGGTCATTCTTATGTATTTGTTGTTGGGGACACACTTAACAAAACTGTAAAAACAAAAATTAATACTTGTAAACATATTTCCCTGTACACTCTTCTTAGACTGCTACCCTATTTTTTATGTGGGAGTTAATGACATCAGATGAGGAAATTAGGAAATTCACTGTGCTTTAAATTTTGTTTTTGATTTAACCTTAATCCAAAATGTTTTGTTTTCAATCAATAGAAAGCATAATTTAAAAGTAGTAAAGTACACAATCAAAATGTAGTCTGCACCTGAAATAGGAAAAAAAAATCCTTCAAGTAGGAACATAATTTTTTTAGCGCTATAAATAAATATATTGTAACGAACTAATTTATGTGTTTTGTTATGTGTGGGGGGATGTCATGTTCAGGTTCTTTCAGTGCTGCCAAGTTCATAAATGCAACACTGTGCATGGTCGCTTAGGTGGCAATGGAAAGACACCATGAGGTAGCAGGTGTGCTTTGCTATTTGTGTTCAATATTAACCACAGGCATACAAAAACTTGTGTTTTGGTTGTCAATAAACATAGGTTCACGAGTGCCCTTGTAATCTATAATAGATGCTACGATATGTTTGCGGACCAAAAATGACATTGTGTTACATCAATGATCATTTTATGTTATTTTATGTGGCACGGGAACCCGCAGCGGCTCCTCTTGTTGTCTGGTTGAAAGGGAAGAAATTTCATCTGTGCAGTATGGTACACAGAGAACATTTGATAATAAACTTGTATGTGACTTGACAAATACACACAGGACAGTAATCTGTGTGTGCTAATGCTAGCTTCCAGCCACAACTATTCCCTTTCTCAAAAATGAAATCAGCGGCCATCAGTTACGTGCTTCCTATTTTAGATGCTTATTTATCACTGCCGTGCTCCCATTAAAGGGAGGTTTGGAACCTATTCAGTATTTTGGGTAAATTGCGCCCGTGCACAATGTTCTTCTACTTCTTCCTTTCATAACTTTGCTGCTCTGAATTGGGAATTTCTCCATTGTGAGACTAATGAAGGTTTTCTTATCTTATCAAACCTTCGGAATCTCGTGCTAACACAGGGTAGCCCTGACACTTCATTACCCATAATGCTTCTGTTTACTCAACTCAGCTCAACTGTATTTATAGAGCACTTTCAAACAGCCATCGCTGCATCCAAAGTGCTGTACATGGAACAACTAACATATACAACAGTAAAGCAACAAATCAGTAAGAAGGACGGTAGAAAGCACCAAAGAGCAAAACCAAGAACAAATCTGAGTCATGCTCAAGGTTTACATCAAGGATGGCCCAGTTGACCACGACTGCACATGTGCCACAGATAAGGCTTAGAGCCAGCAGGAATTAAATAGTTACACGAACAACTCTTTGACTGTTAAATTGATTGTCGATTTTGATTTTTGATGCCGTTGTCAAGAGTCAACTAATCTTGGAAACATTGGAAGACGACCTTGAAAAAATAATCACAAATTGCAATCATATTATTGAAGGGTAAAATTAAATAAATAAATAATCACAATTACACCATTTTTCAAAATCGTTCCCACCGAGTAGATATTCAGGGTTATTTATTGTTTGAATTAATATTAAAGGGATGCTTCACATATGTACGTATGTCATGGGCAGCAATACAAAGTTAAGATTTTGTCTGTAATTAATGTGATGGCCAATATTTTTAATGTAAAGAGAATTACTTTAAAAATGACCCACGCGGAGCCGGACCCGCGTGGGTTTTGGGTCTGATAAATGCGCGCGTCCCCGGAGGTCGGCGCTCGTTTGCATGTATTAGCTCTAGAATTGCCACAGTTATCCAAGTAACGGCGGAGCGATCAAAGGAACCATAACTGATTTAATGAGCCATTCGCAGTTTCACTGTACGGGCCGTGTGTACTTAGACTTGCATGGCTTAATCTTTGAGACAAGCATATGCTACTGGCAGGATCATAAAATAAAATAGCCGTTACATGTTTGTCAATACTGGCCGAGACTGCACATTGATAAAGTGTCTTTGGGTGTCTTGAAAGGCGCTTATAAATAAAATGTATAATTATTATATAGACCAGCGGTCACCAAACTACGGCCTGCCTCCACATTTGGTCCGGCCCCCCTGAACAATACCAGATAGTCTTTTGATTTATTTTTCATCTATGTATATTTGTATTTTATCATAAAATTTTGCAATAAAATATTCCTTAGTTATGAACTATTTTCACGATTAACTATTAGCTAGTAACAATTTCATAAACAAATATAACATTTGTTCCATCCTTCTGCGGTCTGAGCAGTTATCTGGCAATCCCAGAAAAAAAATCCTAAACCCGTCCCTCTCAAAGAGAACGTAATCATGGCGAAAAGGTGAGGTAGGAGAAAAAAAATTATTCCGAATACAGGGAATTTAACCCAAAATGGAAAAACTATATTTTTTCAATGCAAAGAAAAGATTGTCTGTCTCATCTGTCGGTAATCAAAGAATACAATCTGCGGAGACACTATGAATCCCGTCACAACAACATGTACAATTTTTTGCATGGGCAAATGAGAGCAGACAAACTGTCAACGGTAAAAAGAGGAACGTTAGCTCAGCAAAATACATTTGTACGCCAAGCTCAGCTGAACCAGACATCTGTTCGGGCTAGCTTTCGGTTTGCTCAACTGATAGCAAGCAGCGGTAAGGAGAGTTTGTCAAGAAATGCATGAATGCTGTCGCGAAGGTGGTGTGTCCCGAGAAGAAAGACGTCTTTAATACCGTGAGTGTATCAAAAAAAGTTATTTGATTTTGTGTGGGTTTCTGGGAAACAATATGTTTTTACGTCTACTCACACTTTTGCTGGTACAAACTGACCCCGGCCGCCCCATCAAAGAAGCGAAAAGTTATGTGGCCCTCACAGGAAAAAGTTTGGGGACCCCTGATACGCACACACAGCTACGCCAAACAGAATGCATCTGTCCTAGTGTTAATCCTGAAAGAATGAAGCCATATCGTTTCCAGAAAATACTGTGATATAATTCTACCAAGTGAGATGCCACTTTTGATGTGAAAGCTGAGCATACAAAATACACTCTGGGGAACAAATGGATCAGGAAGTGCAGCAGACATGGCACTTGTTTGCAGCTGCACACACATGGACAATGCTGGAATTAATAGAGTATCTCCTACCTTGCGCGCATGATGAACAGAATGTTGCTTTGCATGTCTCGGCAGCTTAATTTTGGTGCGCAGACTCTGCTCATTCTGGACATAACAACCCAGAAGCCTGCGCCGGAGAAGGTCTCATTTTCACGACGGGCCACTCTGGAGTTACGTCTTGCCTCAGAGGGCCGTGATGACAGTGAAACCAAATAAATATTGAATCGTCAAATCGAATTCTTACTTGTACGAATTTTTTTATTGAATACTAGTTTTGAAATCGGTCATATGAACTATAATCGTTTGTTCAATGACTGTTCGAGTGAGTGCAAACAGGCTAACAAAATTATTTCAAAATCTCAACATTATTTATTATACATTTGGGTACAGATTTTCGCAAGGATCTTGGAAGTTGACACACACGATTTGCTTTCACGGGCTACAAAAATGTCAGGGCAGGCAGGATCTGATCCCCGGGAGTTGGGTTTGATAACTCTTTGTCTCAGAGGATGCACAGATCCTCCCTCGGGGCACTTAAGCTCTTGCTCATTGAAAATATTGAGCACAGCTTTGGTTTTTAATGTCACCTGTGTGGTGTGTCCCATCGCTAACTGAAATGTACTCCTAAAATGTTCACAGCACACGCACATGCCCATTTTTGTGCACACCAGGGCCTTGACAAAAATTGCCATAGTACACTTTTGGTAATAATTATGGAATAACATGCCGAGCACTTTGTTTGCTGTTTCTAATTGATTTTTCATTCAGTTAGCATAAGTTACTTTTTGTTGAACCCAACCATGAATGTTTTGAATGTTTCCACAAAAGTCCAATATACCAATGTAGAGGGGTATTTCTCGGCTTTTGTACGCTTTTCCAAGCGAAAGTAATTCATTACTACCAATCAAGCCACACACGTAAAATTAATGAAGCCTTCCTATAATGTAAGACATCAGAATAACAAAATGCATGCTATCTTATTACAAGTGTATCAGAGGCAAATTTAGGGTAACTAAATCATATCACAGACAATGCTTAAAACCTACCTGATTTTGTAGTTGGGAAGTGTGTGCTTCTTTTTGATGACCCGTTTGAGTTGGTTGACGATGATGGAAGTGAGCTGAGGAAGGGGCCTGCCTTCAAACTGAGACTTGACCTCAAAGTCCACGAGTGGGTCTTCGAGGAAGGAGAAGGACCAGTGGGTGAAGGGCACCCGGGTGAACTGCAGCCTCAGTTTGCCAACTACGCGCCTCATTTTAACGAATAAGTAAGCAGACTTCCAAAACACCAACTCCACGTCAATGGCGAGGTGGAAGCCGCCGTTGTACTCAATATCCACCTCAAAGTTGAGTTCCTCCGGCATGCCGTCCTCGTTCAAATTCACCGGCTTCATAAGTTTGGCCGTCTTGAAGACCGGAAGAGAATTACCTAAAGAAATATCTCGCAGGCTAAGACCCTCCAGCAGCCGACCTGCTGTCTTGGTTTGCAACAGCTCCTCAAACTCTACCTTGATCTTTTTGGTGAGCCAGTGTCTGACAAGAGGGGTGTCTCGCAGCTCCCTGAACAGGAACAAAAAGATAGCATTGAGGAAATGACAGGTTTCTGGCTTGTCCGCATCAACCGAGTCGCTGTGTGCAGGCGGCGACGCTTGTTGTTTGGGGCTGCCACCGGTCACAGACGCTTCCTGCTGTCTCGCTGAGGCGGCCTCTTGCGGCTTGTAACCTGCAGAGGCTGTACCGTCCTGCTGCTGCAGCTGGCCTGGCTCGACATGCTGGGAATTAAAGTAATCCTTCAATGCGTTATCAGGTACTACTTTGGCGTACTGCTCGGTCCTCAGAATAGGCTCTGGGCTCCTCCGGTAGATCAACAAGAACTGTAGCATCAACGTGACGACTGCTCCGGAGAATGCAGAAATTAGGATTAAGTAAATCATTTCTAGCAGCTGCCTCGTCGCTCTCTCGCAGTCAAATTCTATCCATAATCAATTCTTTAGTCGTGTTAACAAAACAAGTTCCACCTGGTCGCTTTCGAAGCTGCCATATCATCTGCTTCTTTCCGGAGCTTGGGGATCTCCTCCTGATTGGACAAACGCCGCAACGTCATTAGGCGTAATGACGTTTCTTTTGTGACGTTCACGTTAGACGGATATGTCGGAATTGCAGGATATGTAGGGGAAGACCTTTCCACGTTCAACATCCATTACGAATCAATCCAGGCGGGATTTACGACCCTAACCCGACCCAGTTTTAGTTTCACTAAGGAGTTTGTTCATAAATCAGTCGAGGAAAAAGACGTGAGGAACCTTCTCTTCCAGACCAATCGTAATAACACAATGACTAATTTACATAGCTCGTTACATACCTGTTAACTAAGAACCCCACCCCCACTCGTCATTTTATAATATTTTATGGTCATATAGTAAAAACATTATTTTTATTGTGAAATAATTTAAGAACTATATAAATGCCTTAATTTTTTTGTTATGGTGATATTTGTCTATGCTAAAGTTAGATCTGTTTATTTGTTTAAAATGGCCCTTGTGTACACACTACTAAAAAAATAGAGATAGTTGGGCTTTTTAGTGACATTTCACGTTGAACCTTAAATGCACTATGCACTATGTGAATTTTATTGGACCGCTAAACATTTGAATGCACTGTTCAGTGTTTCAGTATTTTCTGCAAAACTAGCAGTTCACTCACAAGCAGGTGACTGTCAAAATTCACACAAAAAAACAAAAACGTATTTTTTTAGGTAAAGCCAACATCATTGAAAAGAGCTTGAAAAAAGAACATTTCATTCGTCAATATGTGAAGAATTAAGGAAGTTGTGACATTTTAAATCCTAAAAAATGCGGCCAAAAATTACTCCTTGTTTCAACAATAGATTGGCCTGTGATCCGTTTTTAAGAAAAGGACGCAGCCACGCCGCGTGATCTGAGCTGAAAAGGGTCACAACTGAAATGTGTACAACAAAACTGTCATCTTGGAAAACTCTGAATTTTCAAAAGTGTTGACACTGTATTTGACATGCACAATGCTACACTAGGGTGAGGGGGTGCTATAATCCTGTCAGAAATCTGAAAGCCCCCACAGCTATTTCTTTATTTATGGATTAATTCATTCATTCATTTAAGCTTAAAACCATTTTATATTTAAAATTCACAAGTAAGTAGCCATTTATTTCCAGTAGAGTTCCTGTTTCTGTGTTTGTTCTGCAGTTGTACCCCATGTCTGTTCGACAGGACTGAGCGGTGCGGACTGAATCTGTCAGTTCACTACTCCCATTCGGGAGCTTTGAGTTTTGCTCAAATTTGTCATTTGGCTTGTCAGAATGCAATAAAAATGGCAAAGGCCCAAGGTAATTGAAGAAAAAAAAACATTCCGATCCACCCCAAAAAAATCTCCCAGATTTGAAAAATGAGCCCAGTCCAACTACTGAAGGAGCACCAGCTGCAGCTGTTAAGTGCTTCAAAATCGTGTGCAACAAGCATTCCCCAGTAAGAGCTGGGTGAACCAGTAACATGATGCGGGCAATTTTGCCATTTCTACCACACTGAGCAGTGCACACGGAAGACATACTGTAATCAAATACAGTGATTGGACGGTAGGGTCGAAATCTCTATATTTGGGCAAATTCCTATTATGTTGAATACACATCTCTACCACACACCTCTGGAGTATATTATACTTTTGTGTAAAAACGAGAGACCCTCTCAACTAAGTGAAGTCATGAAAATCGATTTGCCCCACCCCAAAATATCTGCCAAAACCACTTAAGGCCCTTGAGCGTAAAAAAATCTTATAGCATCGTACAAATGGGAAGTGATTTTGTTTGCATGACCTCATATATTTCAAAACTACACCATCTGTATCCATATAAAAAAAGCAGGCTACCTTTCAACACTTTCTCGGCGGTCAAAGATGAGATGTCCTGCATGCAGGCAAATTATCAAATAGAAAACGAGGCGATAGAAGGGATCCAACTGTATCATATCTAAAAATTGATGTTAAAAAAAACATTTCTAACCAGCCAGATTCATTTTTCTGAGATGAGCTTAATCAGACCTGCGTGACATGAGAATACAAAAGTGGAGTCAGATTTAATGGAACATACGCACGCATTGTCGCATTCCCACAAAAGGTGTTTGATCCATGAATGGATGAGTACATTTCCTGATTAAATTAGAATTGGTATTTACAATCCTTTTCAACATTCATTCATTCCTTCATTTTCCGAACCGCTTTATCCTCACTAGGGTGTGTAGGGTATATGTTCAACAGTATTTCGCTATTGCAAGTCTTCAAACAAGATCTTCTCTTCTCAGAAGGAAGTAGCTGCTGAGAAAGGCATAGGGGCGGATAACCTTGGAAATGTTAATGTATCAAACGCCTGGTGTGATTTTTTCAGCTCCGATAACGTAAACACTAAACCTAGATTTTTACCCACATCTCGAAGAGCCCTGAATCCAATATGAATTCAATTCCATGTGTTTTCTTTAATGCCATGATGCATGTCTGGATTGTACAGAGTAAATACTCGTCAATTCTTTGACTTGTCTCTATTTTTTTGTTGTATAGAGATTTTATTAAAAAAAAACAAAGGGAAGCTGCATTTGAGATATAAAAGCAGTGTAAAAAGCTTGTACAGCGAAGATTAAAAATATATTTATTGAAAAGGCAGCAACACCAACGTGTACATACATGCAAGGAATGCATGGATTCTTCAGTTCCCTGAAGCTGTTCACCTGTGAGTTTCCTCACCTGCCTCTGTCCTCAGTGAAGTACTGTAACAACTGTAACCTATCAGACACCAGAATTTGAAAGAGTACATGCGAGTTAACTATGGCTTCAGACAAGAACATTCTTTTCAGCACCATCTACAAGGCACTATAGTGTTATAAGTCTGCTGTCTAGTCCCATTACATTTGTTCATTCGTTATCAGTCTCGGAATTCGTCAAGATATTATGCAGCATTGTTTTTGGTAAATACCGTATGTACAGTCCACTGAAAGTTCTTCATCGGAGTACACTAGACTCCAGCTGCACAAAAATACATTTGCCAATGACACTTTCTGAAGTTCAGTGTCAAGTCATATGTAGGAAAGTAGCCAAAGATCCATCTGCAATAAGATGTCTATTGTTTTTGCTCGTATTATATTAAAACATATTTACGTTTACACTGTTATCAAAAAAAGAAAGTTCTTGTTTTCGTAACCACTTCACAATTGATTATTGTCATCAGTCTCTTGATGTACACGATTAAGATTTTTGTAAAATACAATACAGCATCATCAGTTTACATTTGAAGGTTACACAATAAGGTTGAATAATTGCTGATGGCACAAAAAGGCATGCTCAGTAATCGCAAGATGGTATTTACCTTGCTTCATTTCTATTGTGTATTTCATACAATCATTTACTGAAAAGTGTAAACATACACCATCATCAAAGGAAGACCACTTGTACTGTATGTGTACTTAAATAAACTCTCCCTTGTGACACTGTATATACTTTTGCGTTTATTGTTATGATTCATTATTTTTTTGGAACTTACTGACGACCACCTTTTTTTCTAGATTTCTTTTAGTGTTTCTTAAAGTCAGAAAGTGGCCATTTGTAATGAGTTTTAATTTTGTGTCATGTGTGTGATCTTTGGTTTTGAAGGAAGATCCTCTGATACTGGTGGTTCCATTTTTTTATATTAAAGTGTAAAACCGAAAGTAACAACACATGAGCATGTTTGCTCACCATTTACAGGCATATTTGGTAAACAGTAGATAAGAACAGATTGGATCAAGTAAATTAGCTCCTCACTCTCAAACAGTATTCAATTATTTTACTATGTTTTTGTTTGGGGAGGAGATGTGTCCCACTTCCAAATGTGCCTTTCTTCAATGCAAGTAGGGAGTCAATTGCCTAGGGAAGGTTTTTTTCTGACGTTGCCTCCCACCTAGACACATAAAAAATTTTCGAGCAGCACTTGAACGCAGCATTAAATCGACGCTACCTGCTTGTCCTTTTTTGAAACTGGGGTCTTTTGCTTAAGGTGCCGCCACTGGCTGGCATCAACATCTTTAAACTGTATTGAAACACTGACCTGGAGTTTTAGAGAGGCTTCAAAAATGAGCACTTTGAGAGCATATAAAGAACCATTTGGTAAGTGCCATAGATTACTTTTACATAAATGAAATGTTTTGAAGTAGTTGGGAAAACGTGGTTTATTTCTAACTCATTTTAGCAGTACACAGTAGCAAGTGAAGCAAGTGTTACCTGGTGAAACTTAACAATATAGATGGAGTCCTATTTTACTCATTTATTACTTGTAAATTACACGGATTTTTAGTACAGCAATTGAGTCAAATTCGTTTTGGTTCATATTTCTGTCTATGGAAGTGGGGAAAAAAGAGATCATTATTAATCAATGGAAAATTAACATATGGAAGACAAGTTAAACGTGTTGTATGTGAAAATAAAAACAATTTAGCATCAAATTAGACATGATACACTTTTGTTTAAAAAAAGTTTTAAAAAAACAGTAACAAACTATGAACACAAGATTGACATCCAAAGCGTTCTGGGTTTACGACGGAGTTCCACTTCTAGAGCGACAACGTAACCAAATTTGTTCTTCAGTCGGAACACACCGCAGTATATTTTACACGAACGGTTTAGTTAAATAATTTCCAATAATTTTTGTATGAAAACCTAGAGAAGGCTGTTGTTGCCACATCAAAAAGAGAAGAGAAGAGAAACATCACGTTTTAATGTAATTTGGCTCACATAACATTATTGTGAGTTTCATATTTTAACGAGATAAAGTCATTCGGTAATCTTGACTTGGGCATTCTTTTTGGTTGGTGGTTAGTGACAGCTGGCAACCGTTGTGTTACATTACCACCACGTTTTTAATTTGCGCTCATTGGTCAATTGTGATCTTGACTTCGTGGTTGCGGGCGTGCTGGAGCCCGTCACCAGTCGGTAGGCGGCAGGTACAACATTCAGGAATATCGCTGAATTGAAGCAACAACAACAATAACAGTTATTTAACAAAAAGCAAAATACAATCAAAATACACACACAACACAGAGATAAACGTTCAAAACAGCAGTATACGGATGACTACTAACCCTATAGGTATTAATGTTGACACATCTGATTGTCAGTTGAGAATTTCTTTAGATTATGTTGAAATGAGCCGGATGAGTTTAATCTATCATGTTTTGTGAAATTGCAATTTGGGACACATATTGTGGTCTGCAGGACTGAAAGGTGTACAACGCTCCTTTATTTAATTTTCTCTATTTGGCTGCATGTCAGGTGTGCAGTATCTGCATGTGACATAGTACTGGTAAGTCTCTTCTAACACCGTTTGGCTGTCGCCGACAACTCGAGTAAACTGGGGTTGCCAGAAATTCTGATGCCAGTTGACGGACAGAATCACCAGGCTGACGATGCCCGCCTCTATTTGTTTGTATATTGGGTTCAGAAAAGCAGAATTTGCAAGGGCCCAGGTGGGTAGACAGTAATTAATGTGAGATACAGTATAAGGGAAAACAAACATTTATGCAGCTTCTGTCGACATGTGATTTCTCAGATACCTAAAACATATACATTTGAAAATTTTACTCACTTTATCAATTATGGGATATTTTTTTAAAAAACTTGCTGATAGTGTAGTGGTGCGCTCTCTTTGGTTGTGTGCGGCAGTATGAGATCGAGATCCGCTCAGTGATAGTGTGGATGTTTGTCACTAGGTGTACCCTGTGACTGGCAGGCGAACAAGTCAGGGTGTCATCTGCCTTCTGCCCAAAGTCAGCTGCAACAGTCTCCAAAACCCAATAAGCGATGTTGAAAGTGACATGCCATTATGTGTAAAAGTTAGATTAAATGTATAGAATAAGGTGTCCAAGAATCAGTTCATTTACAGTTAGTTGTTTTTTTTTTGTCACAATATCATCCGCATGGATAATGATTTCACAGCCTTGACACAGAGGTAGTAGATCATTTATGTAAAGACAAAAAAGAACTGGACACAGCATTGAACCCTGTGGGATACCTGTGACAATATCTTTGAAATATACTGTCCATGTTGTATTAAGTATTTAAACACTGAGATGAGTCAGTGAGGTGTGATTTAAATGTGTCAAATACTTTTTAAAATCTAAAAGGAATGCAACAATTACACCCCCACTGTCTATTAAAGACAATCTTTTCAATAAAATAAACGGTTGCGGTTTCTGTTGCGTGGTGGACTCTAAACCAATGTTGCTTGGTTAGAAGTTGACTAGAGTAAGAGAAATTAGCTGATCTGGCCCTAATTTTTCAACAACCTTGGACATGACTGGAAAAATGCATGTGGTTTATAGTTTAATGTATAGTTTGGTGATAGGTCGTGATAGTTCCCCTTTCATTAGTGCCCCTTTCATGAATTGTTTACGAAACTTCTCTTGGAGTAATTGAGGCAAAACCAAGTGGCAGCAAAGAATAGAGACACAGTTGATCCATCCCTTCATTTTCTAATACACTTATCCTCACAAGCAGGGGTGGCCAACCAGACAGAGACTAAGAGCCAATTTTTTTACTGAGTTACTGCAAAGAGCCACAAAAATACCCTTGCACGCGCATGCACACACAGACAGACACACACACACACACATAAATTTTTTTGTCAAGTCAAATCAAGTCAACAGTATTTATAGAGCACTTTCAAACAGCCATCGCTGCATACAAAGTGCTGTACATGGAGCGATTTAACATACACTATAAACAGTAAGACGAATCGGTAATAAAGGCGGTAGAAAGCACCAAGCAGTAAAATCAAGAACAAATCTAAGTCATGCTGAGTCGAACGCCAAAGAATACAAGTGAGTTTTGAGGAGGGCTTTAAAGATGGGCAGCCAGGAGGCTTGCCGGATGTTCAGTGGGAGGTCATTCCAGAGAGAGGGACCAGCAACAGAAAAGGCTCGATCCTCTCTGAGCATCAGTTTAGTTCTTGGTACTTCTAACAAAGACTGGTCCACAGACCTGAGGCGCCGGGCAGGTGTGTAGGGGCGGATGAGCTCAGAGAGGTAAGGTGGCGCGAGATTATTCAGAGATTTGAAAACAAAGAGGAGGATCTGGAAAATAACTCTAAAATGAATGGGGAGCCAGTGAAGGGATGCCAGAGTAGGAGTTATATGCTCACTCTTACGAGTACTAGTCAAGAGGCGAGCAGCGGCATTCTGGACCAGCTGAAGGCGCTTAATGGAGGACTGGCTGACTCCAAAGTACAGGGCATTGCAGTAATCCAGCCGGGATGTGACAAAGGCATGAATTACTGTCTCAAAGTGTTCATGTGAGAGGAGAGGTTTTATTTTGGCCAGCTGTCTAACGTGAAAGAAGCTTGATTTAACAACGGCACCAATTTGTCGATCGAGTTTGAAATCACTGTCCAGTTTAAGGCCCGAGTTTGAGACCGTTGATTTCAGATAAGGAGACAGGGGGCCCAAAAGATCGACTTTTGAAGCGAGCAACTTCTCACGAACGACCAGATCGCGCAAGTATAAGCATACACACACACACGCGCGGGAGCCCACCGGTGCACTCGCGCCAATATGCACGCACACCACGCTGAGCAACAGTCGGAACGGGCCGAAAATGAATGAAAGCTCAAGATACAAACAAACAAATCTTTTTTTTCCCCACGCATTTCCTCCTCCCGCCCCTTGCGGTCGACTTGGGACCAGTTTGCTGGCTCCCGGTCGATTCTGATCGATGTATTGGGCACCGCTGCCTTAAAATCAGAGGTAATTTGCTGATTAGCTTAGTACTTAGCGCTGTTGTTTGCGCGTGAGCGGTCATGCAGTCATCTGATTGGTTGCCCTCTATGTCAATCAAGTAACAGGATTGATGATATGCTGACTAGCTTAGCGCTTAGCGCCGTTGTTTGCGCATGAGCGGTGATGCAGTCATCTGATTGGTTGCTCTCTATGCCAATCAAGTAATGGGATTGATGATAGGCTGACGGAGTACATTCTGTGTCGTTAGCGCCTTGTTTGAATGACATCGCCGCTGCCGAGGCGTTTTCGACACCTATCGTGTGAGAGCCCGGGAGCCGCATTGAACCAGCCAAAGAGCCGCATGCGGCTCGCGAGCCGCAGGTCGACCACCCCTGCTCACAAGGGTCGCGGGCGTGATGGGGCCTATTCCAGCTGTATCGGGGCAATAGTCGGGGTACACCCTGAAATGGTTGCATCCAGTCAAAGGGCACACATCCACCATCCACACTCACAAAGACATGCAAATGCCACACAGGAAGGCCCGATCCGGAAGCGAACCATGCACCTTTGTACTCTGAGATATGTGAAACCAGTCACTGTTGATCCAGTCCCAAGTATTTTGTTTTAGCATTACCAAAGACATGTTTTCAAATAAAATATTCAAAGTAAGCCTCCCAAAACCAAATGAAAAACTAATAGTTTTGTCGTAAAAGGCCATTGAAATTTCAAAGTATATGATCATCTAATTGTTTGTACTGTACCTGTAATGGGAAAAATATACATATTCACATTGTGACAAGATTTCAACAAAATATGTCAAAATTTGTTATGGAGGATTTTAACAAGCATTTGAATGTTTCAGTGTTTTTTTTGTAAATTCCACAATGATGGTGGCCACATTGCTAGTTTAACCTTGACTCTAACCCTTTGTCTTTTTTTTTTTTTTAAATCATTTATGACAGGGTCTATGTCAGGGGTGTCCAAACTTTTTGCCAAGGGGGCCAGATTTTATGTGGTAAAATGTCGGGGGCCGACCTTGGCTGACATTCTTTACATTGAACAACAATATTGTTCAACAAATTTTAGTAAGCCAGTCTGTTTCACATTTCCATTTTTATTTTAATTTCAACAATCTTAAGAATTTATTTTGGTTCATTTGAAACAGGAATTTGAAATATGACATATCAGTCAATATAAACACGGAGTGATGTCTTGTTAACTCGTGAGTGATGCCCTCTAGTGTCTAAATGCTATTACTCATTTAGTGAATGCTATTACTCATTTAGCCACTAGAGGGAAGCAGTACTCTACGAAACCTCACTCACCAGTCTACAAGACCTCAGTCAATGCAACACGTGTTCCATTGCGCCCAACCTGCGGGCCAGACGGCACTGATTTTATGACGGGGGCCGAGGGCCGGATTAAATTCGACCGCGGGCCGGATTTGGCCCGCGGGCCGGACTTTGGACATGTCTGGTCTATGTGTTTAACAAACACAGTGAGTGAGTTCCCAATAACAAGTTGCAGTGTATCGAAAATTAAAATCAAGTATCTTATGCAGAACTCATTCTTCTCAAAGTCCAATTTAATGTCCAATGACGCTGCCTGCTCACAAATTGTGCTTAATAGTTTTATTGGAGATATGGATGGTCAACAAGATTCACTTGCATGGAATTATAGCCCATAAGCAGTGTATTATCATGTGGTTTGTATTTCATCTCTTGAACGTCGTCCTGGGCGTGTTGTAACATGTCCTTGCATTCCCAGAAAGGGAGAGACAATGCTCAACTGATCTAAGGGTTCATCCTATTTTTTTCCATACCTTGAGTGTAATGAAACCCAAAGCTGCCATGTTTTATAATAATAATAATACATTTTATTTATAAGCGCCTTTCAAGACACCCAAGGAGACTTTAAAATAACAAAAAACACAAACCAATATTTCTGTGTCCGCGTTTATTTACTTCTGTTTATAATCATCCCAAAAGTGTTTTTTTGGTCCATTATTGCGTTGCAAAGTCGCATGGTGGTTGCCATGTAAGCCACATTTCTTCTCGATAGAAGGCTGCAAGGGTTGATCAAGTTTATGGTAAAATGCATTGTCTTAAGATCAAGTTTATGGTAAAATGCATTGTCTTAAGTCTGATGTCCCATTCCCACGAATGTATTACATGCTAACATTCATGGAAAAGGAAAAGGTTCTCCATGTTTTGTGATAAAGCTGCAATTAAGCGTCTTCCTTTCAAATGATAATCACTCTTACCTTTACTTAGTGGAAGTGTCAAGACAAACCACACCGTTGGCTGTAAACACAAACATTTGCTCATGTTTGGCAATTACAAGCATAGTCAAACTAGTGGCCGTCCAGGACAGTAGCTTTATGTTTTTAGAAATGATCTAAAATGGCTGCCACAGTTGTCCACCAAATATGGCCTTTATGCTTCAGACCACACCTCTGCTAATCACTATACACAGTCGTCCTTATTTTATTTTAATAAACCAAATGTCAACAACCATAGATTATGAACATTTGATAACTGACAATTAAACAGCATTCAGGCCGAGAAAGCAGGATTTCTGAGCATATGTTTTGCCTCTGTAATCTGGGAGTAAAAGCCATTCTGAGTGTGTGCAATGTTGTTGAAGAGAAATTATTAATCATTCCATGAAATTATCTGTTTAACAATCATGGCGAAGGAAGATTGAGTCAGCAAGCTCATATGAGAGATTGCAGTGTTGCAAATGAACACAATGTTTGTTTTTCTTTTAAACTGATATCACACTGCTGAATGTTATTGTTTGTTCAAGGACTGTAGTAACATCACACCGCGTCATTTTCACAGTCTTAATGTTATCCAGCTGTTTTGCATATTGAATGACAGGCAAGAATATCCAAACAGCAAAATGTGATCTTCAGTGTCAGGTTGGCACATACATACCAATAATCAGGAGAATTTTAACCTGATCCCCCCTTCCAATCAAAGTCAACAAAAGCCCAATTATTGGCTAATTTAAAATCCATCCATCCATTTTCCAAACCACTTAATCCTCACAAGGGACACGGGGGGAGCTGGAGCCTATCCCAGCCGCCTTTGGGCAGGAGGCGGGGGACACCCTGAACCGATTGCCAGCCAATCGCAGGGGATTCACACATAGGGATAATTTGGAGTGTTCAATCAGCCTGCCATGCATGTTTTTGGAACGTGGGAGGAAACCGGAGCACCCGGAGAAAACCCACGCAGGCCCGGGAGAACATGCAAACTCCACACAGGGAGGCTGGAGCTGGAATTGAACCCGGTACCTGTGCACTGTGAAGTCAACGTGCTAACCACTGGACTATGGGGCCCGCCTCCATTGTTATTGTCACGTTGTACCCGAAGCGACAGGATAATCGCTTCGTGTACAACCAAATAACTGAAAGTGGATCCCCGAAATAGCAGACACGGAAAGAGGTTTGTCAGAGAACAAAAGGAGTCTTTAATACAAACACAAAATTACCCGACCGGGAGAATAACAAAAGGCGCTGGTCAAAATAAGGACCAGGGATAAATAAAGAGAACAACAGAAAACACTTGCGGAAAAATAGCAAGGAGGGTCTGATTAGACAATGTTATAAATTTCATTCGAAAGAGGAACAACGACGCGCAATAACAGCCACAAGGCTAAGAGGCAATGAATAATACGAATAGGAATTGGGCGAGAGAATTTCGGCACGGCGTGGAATACTCCGGCAGTGAGTAGACTGCCAGAGCGTCCAAATAAAGGCTGTGTAATTAGTCCCAAATGGGTGACAGGTGTGCAGGTGGCAAACAGGGCCTGCCCCCTGCTGGCAAATACGGGACGTGACAGTTATATGTGCTCATTATTTACAACAACAAATCCTTGTTGACGTGGTCATCACTGAGTTCAGCCAATCAAGGTCTCCATGATGAGCCATTTGGGAAATGACCTTAAGGTCCTACTCCTGGAGAGCAAGAATCATAATCATAATCATACGTTTTATGTGGAATCTCCTTCTGACCGGTGATTCTGCCGGACGTTCCCAGCAAACCATCACAATACGTTTGGGTCTGCCACATTGGATAGTCATCTTCCCCTCCCATCGGAGCCAACCCATGACCAGGTGGGGATAGTTGACAGCTCCGCTGGGATGTTCTCATGCATCTCTGAGCACATCCTCGAAGCCTAAGGTCTACAAAAAGGATGGGTACTTTGAACTGTTGTTTGGTACATAGTCACAAACAACACTCAGATCCAGTCCCCCCACCTGAAGGCTGCGGGAGGCTACTCATTTGTCCACCAAGGTGAATCCGAATGTACAGGCACCAATTCTCTGTGTTTATCCATCATTTTACTTACCATTTGCAAGAGAAGCGCAGCATGAGTGAGCATCACATCAGTAGACATAACCCCACGGAGCTCAAAGGTTCTGAGTGTTTTGGCACTGCCACTGCCTTGGTATTTCTTCCCCAAGCAAGGCTGACAGACTCAGTGTGAACCACACCTTCGCAAGAAACATAATTCTATGGTAGCGTGAGTGAAAATGAAGCCAACCTACTTTGTTATGATTTCGTCACGGGTGCCAAGCTTTCAGGTTGAAATCTCAGATGTTGGCATTGTAGTCGGCTTGTTGCGGTGTGTACTGCCATCACATTTTGTTGAGGCCGACGTAGCAATCGGCCATAATGCCCGATATCAGCTTAGTGTGTAGAGGCGTTTTGAGCAATCATCTCTAGTGTGGAGATAGCAGATTAGCATATATCCAAAAAACTGTGGATCTTTTGTGACCCTCAAGGACACTGTACATCAATAAAACAGCAATTAAAAACTTAATTACACAGAAGAGATTAAAAAAATACATATACAAAAAAAAACTACAGTTACAGTACATAGCTAGGTGATCTTAAATAGGTGACTTTTGAGTTTTGGATTTCAAAGTGTGTCCTGGGTTCAATCCCAGCTCCAGCCTTCCTGTGTGGAGTTTGCATGTTCTCCCCGGGCCAGCGTGGTTTTCTCCGGGTATTCCGGTTTCCTCCTACATTCCAAAACCATGCATGGCAGGCTGATTGAACACTCAAAATTGTCCCTAGGTGTGAGTGTGAGCATGGCTGGTTGTACCTCTCTGTGTGCCCTGCGATTGGCTGGTAACCGGTTCAAGGTGTCCCCCGCCTACTGCCCAAAGACAGCTGGGATAGGCTCCAGCACCCATACCCACCCTTGTGAGGATAAAGCGGATCGGGAAATTGATGGATGGATTTCAAAGTGGTAAGAGAGGCTGAATTGCAGAGGTCAGGTGACATACAGTTCCAGAGCCAGGGAGCAGAGTGGCTTCAGGCCCAGCTGAGACAGGCAGGTGGAGTGCTTTGAAGGAATAAACAAGCATCTTAAATTTAATTCTGAGTCAGACCGAGAGCCAGTGAATTTTCTGGAAGACAGGGATGATGTGATGGAGGAAATGGTGGTTTGTGATGACACATGCAGCGGAGTTCTGGACCAGTTTAAGCTTTTGGAAGGACTTGTGAGGGAGGCCTAAGAGGAGAGATTTACAGTAATCGAGACAGAAGGTGACAAGGCTATGGAGCAGGATATAAGCGAAAGAAATAGAAGAGCAACTGGTTGGAATGTTTGAATAAAATGTTTCCCAATGAGGGGGAGTTTGTCACCCCAATGTACTTGACAGTTTACGACTACCGGTAATCTTTCTTTGTATCTTCCAGCAGCCTGGATCACAGACATTTAAAAATAACCGGGATTCACACAAGCCTCTCGAGGCTGAAGTCAGAGGGCAGCCATCTTGCGTTGGCCACTGTCATTGACAACTTCTGTTCGTATTTTTAATTGCAACTGATGAATTGCAAACAGCATCTTCCAGACTTGTTGGTACAAATGTATGCCACACACCGCAGCATTTTTGCTGTGGAGACAAAAAAATAATGTGAAATGAAAAATATGTCTGTATTCAAGTTAGGTGCGCTTAGCTCGTGGCAAAGTAAGATGTCCGCCAGTTACTCCAGTTCTTGCTAAGGCAAGTCGGTGGCATTACGAGTCCAGATCATTTTTAGATATCCACAGTCTGTTGAATTGTGTTTGAATTAGGTTGAGTCGGATGCCCTGCGGCACAACACTTGAATAATCACAAAATGAGAGCAGAAAGCGACCAATCTTTTACTCTCTCTCATCATGTGTGGGGTCTCTACATTTTAAAAATTAAGATCTTAACAAGACCTAAGATAGCCAATACTACTACCACAAAGGGGAAGTTTGCAACGTTTATGTTGTTACAAGTCAGAATGGTGAAATTGCATGTCAAAAAATGTGTCATTTTAATGTTATAAAACTGAAGCTTTTGTTGCCTCTTGACCAGGACTCCCTGGAAAAGGAGGTATTTAATCTCAATTGTGCGTTCCTGGTTAAATAAATGTTTAAATGTTAAATAAAACAAAATAAAAAATATTATTTATACCCGACAATGAGCTCAGACTGCTGTACGGTACAGATGTCCTCCTAGCTGTCTGTCTTATGCTACCCACAGGTAGCCAAGGTGGATAGCAGCACAATGACAACTACTGTATGTTTTAATGGAGTATTGTAATTTTCGGACTCGGACAGCCGCAACATGTAAATCTGGCCGTAGGATTATGGGAACAGTGGTCTCTCTGACCTTTGAAGCCCTGTACTTGGGACTGGAACCTGACTTTACCATTAACTTTGCCCAGAAGGGACACTCCTCACAGCGTCGCGGAAAGAGGGTTTGGCTCCACCAAAAAAAACCCTCCTGAAATACATGAATCACAGTTTTTTTTTTTACATGAAGAAATAAAATGCGGGCGTTTAAATCACACTCAGCTGTGAATATTGTATTGCAAACCTCACAGAAATACACATCACACATGTGCAGGCACGGAAAGAGTAAAATTCAGTTATATTTCCTAATTCTTGTTCGAAATGGTGACACAGTGAGAGCTCATTGAAGAATCCTTGAAAACACTTTTTTAAAATTTTGGATGTTCTCTGAAGATAATCTAAGAAATACAGTGATCCCTCGCTACTTTGCGGTTCGTTTATCGCGGGTTCAGTGCATCGCGGATTTTTTCAAACCTATTAAAAAAATTTTTTTTGTTTTTTTTTGTTTTTGTTTTTACATATACATGGAGGGCGGCCTGGTAGTCCAGTGGTTAGCACGTCGGCTTCACAGTGCAGAGGTACCGGGTTTGATTCCAGCTCCGGCCTCCCTGTGTGGAGTTTGCATGTTCTCCCCGGACCTGCGTGGGTTTTCCCCGGGTGCTCCGGTTTCCTCCCACATTCCAAAAACATGCGTGGCAGGCTGATTGAACACTCTAAATTGTACCTAGGTGTGAGTGTGAGTGCGAATGGTTGTTCGTTTCTGTGTGCCCTGCGATTGGCTGGCAACCGATTCAGGGTGTCCCCCGCCTACTGCCCGAAGACAGCTGGGATAGGCTCCAGCACCCCCGCAACCCTAGTGAGGATCAAGCGGCTCGGAAGATGAATGAATGAAATGAATGAATGAAAATAAAATGCTTTGATTTAATTGACATTACAAGCCACGTCCCATAATACGGGGCACAATATTTAATAGGATTATTCCGTATTTTACGGGACGGGTGGCAACCTCAAGATTAATGGCATTTTAATTTCTTACAATGGGGAAAGAGGATTTCTAGGAGTAATTTGAGGTACGAGCTTGGTCACAGAGCTAATTAAACTTCATACATCAAGGCAGCACTGTATCTACAGTTCAAAAATTGTGTAATGGCAGGCACCTAACAAATCTCCCTGTGTTTTGAAGCGGAGAGAATCAACTCAGAGCCGGTGGAGGACACAGACACCACCACCTTTGTGGCAGAACTTGTAAGTACTTCTCTGTGTCTTCAGTGTTCATTTTCCTGTTTGCTTTATGGTGATCTCCTTTTGATCCCTCCTTTGCGCGTTGTGTCTTTTGGTATTACACCAATAGATGTACAACTGTAAAACTGCTGCAAGCACACGAGAGTTCACTGAGGAACAAGAACAAGTTCCTGCATGCTGTTTGCTGTCTTTGCTTAGTTATTTTCTCCCATAGATACGGGCTTATGTGTGTCAGGCTGCCATTTAAGCTTCCAGAAAAAAGGTTCTTTATTTTTAGCTAGATTTTTTTTTCACTGCTCTTTCATTGTTTTATGTTTCAGTCTTTAGAAGCCAATTACCCTGTGCAAGTCACTGATCCTAATGGTGAGTACGTTAATCAAACCACGTACAGTGAACAATAGTCCAACACAGCTTTGGGAAGCTGACCTGCAATGTATTAGGATTCTTAATTTATTTCAGGGTGGCACGGTGGTCAAGTAGTTAGCGTGTCAACCACACAGAGCAAAGGTGCAGGGTTCGATTCCGGCTCTGGCCTACCTGTGTGGAGTTTGCATGTTTTCCCTGTGCCTGCATAGGTTTTCTACGGGCACTCCGGTTTCCTCCCACATTCCAAAAACATGCATTGCAGGTTAATGGGACACTCTAAATCAGGGGTGTCAAACTCATTTCACATGGTGGGCCACATACGACCTCGGTAGATGTCAAGTGGGCCGGACCATTCAAATAATACAGTATCTTACTTTGCTGTAAATAACCAAAATAACATGTCTTTCCTTTGTTTTGGTCTAAAGAAGCACAAGAACATTAGGAAAATGTTGACATTTAATGAACATATCTTTTACAAAACATTTCATGAAGCACCTTACATTTCCTTTGACAAATGTGCAATTTACTTTTATCATTCACATATATGCATTGCAACTGATCCCACTGATTGTACAAACTTTAACAAGTAATTGCTATTGAAAAATATAGTAATGCACTTTAAGATTAAACGAGATTTATAAAGAAAGTTTAAAATCATTTACACAGGCATATAAAATCTAAATGTAATCCCTGCCTACACCTTACAAACTAAGGAGAGTGCTATTAAATGTGTAAATGTGAGAGCGCTATTGATCGCGTCTGCTGTGTTGGGTGAATCTCAGTGGACTGAGGCTGCTGTTTTCTTCTTCTCTGATCAAAACAAGGTTGTTTTCTAATCTGATCAAAACTGTGTGTCCCCTAGCGGATACTCCATGAATTGCACCTTATTAAAATATTCATTTCATGTCTTTTTTGCATTTTTCCCCTTTTTTTCCCTGTGGGCCCGATTGAACCTCCGTGCGGGCCGGTTCCGGCCCGTGGACCGCATGTTTGACACCACTGCCCTAAATTGTCCCTGGGTGTGAGTGTGAGCGCGGATGGTTGTTTGTCTATGTGTACCATGCGATTGGCTAGCAACCAGTTCAGGGTGTCCCCCCGCCTACTGCCCGAAGACGGCTGGGATGAGGGGTGGGGGGGTGAGGGGTGCCAGAGCCAATCTCAGCCGTCTTCGGGCAGTAGGCGGTGGACACCCTAAACGGGTTGCCAGCCAATCGCAGGGCACACATAGATGAACAACCATCCATGCTCACACTCGCACGTGGGGATAATTTGGAGTGTTCAATCAACCTGCCACGCATGTTTTTGGAATGTGGGAGGAAACCAGAGTACCCGGAAAAAAGCCACGCAGGCCCGGGGAGAACATGCAAACTCCACGCAGGAAGGCCGGAGCTGGAATCGAACCCGGTACCTCTGCACTGTGAGGTCGACGCGCTAACCACGCGCTCACCTGTCACGTTGCGCCCGAGGCGATGAAAGATCGCCTCGTGCACAACAAAATAACGAGGTGGATCCCAGGTAAAGCAGACACGAAAAGATCTTGTATGAAACACAAAAGGTTTTAATAACGAACAGAAAGAGCCCGACAGGGAAAACGGTAACAAAAAACGCTGATCAAATAAGGACCAGGAAATAAGGAAAACAACCGAAAACGCTCGCGGAAAAAACAAAGAGCGAGGAAGTACAGAAATCGGTAATCTAGAGCAATACAATTTAGATGCAACGCGAATAACAAGAGTAGTGGCCGTAAGGCAAAAAGGCAACGAGTAATATCAATCGAGGAAATAGCGCGAGAGAGTAATGGCACGGTAAGGAATTCTCCGGCAGTGAGAGGACTGCCGGAGCCACTTAATAAAGGAGGATAATCAGCCCGAAATTACGTACAGGTGTGCAGATGGCGGAGGGAAAAAACCCGCCACCTGCTGGTGGGCACGAGACGTGACAGTACCCCCCCCTCAATGGACGCCTCGCGGCGGACTACCAGGCTTGGATGGATGAGCAGTGTGGAAGTCGCGCAAAAGGGACGGATCAAGGATCCAGGAGCGGGGCACCCATTGCCGCTCCTCCGGCCCGTAGCCCTCCCAGTCGACCAGGTACTGGACACCCCTGCCCCTGCGCCGAGAGTCCAGGATGGCACGTACCGCATACACCGGGCCACCATCGACCACCCGCGGAGGTGGCGGCGGAGCGGGAGGAGGCGCCAAGGTGCTGGAAGACGCAGGCTTGAGCAGGGAGACGTGGAACACGGGGTGAACCTTCATGGAGGCCGGTAGCCGGAGCCTGACTGCGACGGGACTGATGACGGCCTTGACCTCGAATGGTCCAGTGAATCGGGGTCCCAGTTTTGCAGACGTGCCGGCCAGGCGAAGATCCCTCATTGCCAGTCACACCTTCTGTCCCACCACGTATGAGGGCGCCGGGCGCCGACGACGATCTGCGATCTGCCGGTTCCGGGTCGCAGTGCGGGACAACGCAGCCCGGGCCTCCTTCCACACGTGATGGGCCCGCTTAAGGTGGTGCTGTACAGAAGGGACCTCCACCTGCCCCTCCTGGGATGGAAACAACGGTGGCTGGTACCCGTAAGCCGTCATGAACGGTGATCTGCCTGTGGCGGAAGAGACGAGGGTGTTGTGGGCATATTCCACCCAGGGTAAGTGGTCGACCCAGGATGCGGGACGGTGGAGGCACACACAGCGGAGGGCCGCCCCCAGATCCTGATTGGCGCGCTCAGCCTGTCCATTGGACTGGGTATCCCGAGGTCAGGCTGGCCGTAGCTCCGAGGGACCGGCAGAACCGCTTCCAGACGCGAGACACAAACTGGGGCCCCCGATCCGACACAATGTCCGACGGAATGCCGTGGAGACGGAAGACGTGTCTGACGAGGAGGTTGGCGGTCTCCAGCGCCGACGGCAACCTGGACAAAGGCACAAAATGAGCAGCCTTGGAGAAGCGGTCCACGATCGTGAGCACGACAGTTCGACCCCGGGAAGGCGGGAGGCCCGTGACGAAGTCCAGGGCGATGTGGGACCAGGGGCGAGGAGGAATGGGCAACGGCTGGAGCAGTCCCGCCGGAGGTTGATGGGACGACTTGCCGCATGCGCAGGAGGTGCAGGCCTTGATGAACTCCGTCACGTCACTACGGAGCTCCGGCCACCAGAAACGCTGGGCGACGAGTTGCACCGTCCGGTTCACCCCGGGGTGGCACGCCACCTTGGACCCATGTCCCCACTGCAGAACCTCAGATCGGAGGGGAGGAGGTACGAACAGCCTCCCCGCTGGGCACCCCGCCGGCACCTGAACCCCCTCCATGGCTGCCTGGATCCGCTGCTCAATCTCCCATTGGACGGCCCCCACGATGCACTGGGTCGGGAGGATGGTCTCCGGGGATCGGTCCTTCCCCGCAGGTTCGTGGAGACGGGAAAGGGCGTCGGGCTTAGTGTTCTTGGACCCGGGAGAGTAGGTAAGGACGAAGTCGAACCTGGTGAGGAAGAGGGCCCACCGGGCCTGACGGGCGTTTAGTCTTTTGGCGGAGCGGAGATAAGCGAGGTTCTTGTGATCCGTGTAAACGGTAAAAGGTTCCTTTGCCCCCTTGAGCCAGTGCCGCCACTCCTGCAAGGCGGTCGGGAAGAAGGCGCAGGGGTGCAGCTTCTGGTCGACCGGAGAACGTTGGGACAGCACCGCACCCACCCCTGAATCCGAGGCGTCCACTTCCACGGTAAACGGAAGATCAGGGTCAGGATGTTGTAGTACGGGGGGACTAGTAAACGCCGCCTTCAGGTTCGCGAACGCCGCATCCGCGGTCGGGTCCCACTTAAATGGGATTTTAATGGACGTAAGGCGGGTTAAGGGGAGCGCCTTCTGACTGTAACCGCGGATGAAGCTTCGGTAGAAGTTGGCAAACCCCAAAAAGCGCTGCAGTTCCTTGCGATTGGTAGGAACCGGCCAGTTAGTGACTGCACGCGTCTTAATGGGGTCCGCTCTTAACCTGCCCTGTTCGATAATGAACCCCAGGAAGGAGATGACGGGGACATGGAATTCACACTTTTCTGCCTGGACGAAGAGCCGGTTCTCCAGTAGACGTTGTAGCACCAGCCTAACGTGTTGCTGGTGCTCGTGTAATGACCGGGAAAAAATCAAAATGTCGTCAAGATAAACGAAACAAAAAATGTTAATCATGTCCCTTAAAACGTCGTTGATAAGGTTCTGGAACACGGCAGGAGCGTTTGTCAGCCCAAAAGGCATAACCAAGTATTCAAAATGACCCAGAGGGGTCTTAAAAGCTGTTTTCCACTCGTCACCCTCCCGGATGCGAACCAAGTGGTAAGCGCTGCGTAAGTCTAATTTAGAGAAAATGGTAGCTGATTGTAATGGGGCGAAGGCGGAGTCCAACAAGGGTAGCGGGTATCTATTTTTAATTGTAATTTCATTTAATCCACGATAGTCTACGCAGGGTCGCAGGGTCTTGTCCTTCTTCCTGACGAAGAAAAAACCCGCCCCCAACGGTGAACGCGATGGTCTAATGAGACCTGCAGCGAGCGAGCTGTTGATGTACTCCGTCAACGCCTCGCGCTCGGGTTGGGACACCTGATACAGCCGCGAGGTCGGCAACGGAGCGCCCGCCTGCAGGTCTATAGCGCAATCGTAGGGGCGGTGTGGGGGCAAGGAGCGTGCACGATCCTCGCTGAACACCTCCTTAAGATCCCGATAGCAATCCGGCACTCCGTCAAGGCAGATCTCCTCGGGGGGTGTGACACGTTCGTGCTTCCCGACGGCCGATTGTAGACAGTGCTGATAACAATACTGGCCCCAGCTATCTATTGCCGGGCGTGCCCAGGAAATCACGGTGTTGTGTGTCTTCAGCCAGGTTAATCCGAGGATGATCGGAGCGTTGCGGGACCGCATTACATAAAACCGGCGATGCTCGATATGATTGCCGGAGAGTAGAAGTTTTAGCGGTTCCGTTCTATGCGTTACTACCGCCAGGAGACGCCCATCAAGATCACGAACCCGCTTCTTATCTATCAATTCCTCCAAAAAGCAACCCAGTTCGGACGCGAGATTGGTGTCCATTAAACAGTCATCCGCTCCTGAGTCTACCAGGGCCCGAACCCGCCTTGACCGGGACCCACCAAATATCTCCCCCTCGAGCTCAAGTCTGTTGGGGTGTCCCGGTCGCGTGTCGCCTCGCCTAGACTCGGGGGGTGACGCGCGGGGTCGTGACTCACAGTTCTCGGGGTGGACATGGAATGACGACCCCGGATAGCTGGTTGCGGCGTGAGGAGATGGTTGAATGCTGTCAGTCGTCGCTCGATCGCTGAAACGACGCCCTCCCTTCTCCGCACCAACGTCCTTGCCTCCCAGCTGCATCTGTTCCTCTGTGGATGTACGCCGGAACTGGAACCGGTCACC
This sequence comes from Hippocampus zosterae, assembly GCF_025434085.1. NCBI lineage: Eukaryota > Metazoa > Chordata > Actinopteri > Syngnathiformes > Syngnathidae > Hippocampus > Hippocampus zosterae. Next base: position 20,960,385 of record NC_067461.1, on the reverse strand, counting down.
TCCACGCTCCCGGCTTCGCTCCCTCAGGCGATTGTCCATGAGGAGGGAGAGGTCGATTAACTCCTCTAGTTCGGTGCTGTGGTCGCGGGTCGCCAGCTCGTCCTTGAGTTGAGGGTTTAGTCCGCGGCGAAACAGACCACACAACGCCCGATCACCGTATCCACTCTGGGCGGCCAAGATCCGGAACTCGATGGAGTAATCTGCTACCGATCGCTCTCCCTGGTGGAGGGCGAGTAGCCGGCCCTCTGCCTCTCTGCCCCGCACGGGATGGTGGAACACCCGGCGGAACGCTGCCACAAAGTCGGGGAACGAAGTACGGAGATTCGGAACCGGTCACCTCCACGCTCCCGGCTTCGCTCCCTCAGGCGATTGTCCATGAGGAGGGAGAGGTCGATTAACTCCTCTAGTTCGGTGCTGTGGTCGCGGGTCGCCAGCTCGTCCTTGAGTTGAGGGTTTAGTCCGCGGCGAAACAGACCACACAACGCCCGATCACCGTATCCACTCTGGGCGGCCAAGATCCGGAACTCGATGGAGTAATCTGCTACCGATCGCTCTCCCTGGTGGAGGGCGAGTAGCCGGCCCTCTGCCTCTCTGCCCCGCACGGGATGGTGGAACACCCGGCGGAACGCTGCCACAAAGTCGGGGAACGAAGTACGGAGATTCGGCTTCGCGTCACTGGTTGCTATCGCCCATGACGCCGCCGGACCTGTCAACAGACTCATAACATAAGCCACTCTCGCGGCGTCATTAGCGAAGGCAGATGGTTGTTGGTCGAAAATGAGGGAGCATTGGTGGAGGAAGTGTCCACACTGCCCGTGCTCACCCCCGTAGCGAGGGGGGTGTGGAAGCGATGGCTCCCTCGTCATAGTAGTATATGAGGGCGCTTCAGGACTGATTGAACGAACCCCGGGGGGAGATGGTCCTTGCTCCTCCACCCGGACCAACCGAGGTTATAATTCATCGAACCGATGAGCCAGCATGGAGACCGCGCCGCGGAGTTCCGAAAAGGCTTGGCCGTGCTGACTCATCTGTTGCTCTTGTCGGGAAAGAGCGGACAATATCTTTTCGAGGTCTGCGGAATCCATGGTGGCCGGAGAATTCTGTCACGTTGCGCCCGAGGCGATGAAAGATCGCCTCGTGCACAACAAAATAACGAGGTGGATCCCAGGTAAAGCAGACACGAAAAGATCTTGTATGAAACACAAAAGGTTTTAATAACGAACAGAAAGAGCCCGACAGGGAAAACGGTAACAAAAAACGGTGATCAAATAAGGACCAGGAAATAAGGAAAACAACCGAAAACGCTCGCGGAAAAAACAAAGAGCGAGGAAGTACAGAAATCGGTAATCTAGAGCAATACAATTTAGATGCAACGCAAATAACAAGAGTAGTGGCCGTAAGGCAAAAAGGCAACGAGTAATATCAATCGAGGAAATAGCGCGAGAGAGTAATGGCACGGTAAGGAATTCTCCGGCAGTGAGAGGACTGCCGGAGCCACTTAATAAAGGAGGATAATCAGCCCGAAATTACGGACAGGTGTGCAGATGGCGGAGGGAAAAAACCCGCCACCTGCTGGCGGGCACGAGACGTGACATCACCGAGCCGCCGCTATTAAAATGATAATGATAATAATTCCTGCTAACTCTTGGTTCTCCTGGTGTATAAAGATGCCACATATGAAATAATCATTGAAACGTATAGAATTATATCATGAATTTCCAGGCTCAATAACAGCACTGTCAGAGCCACCACATCTTGGTTAATGGTGGTTGCTCAAAGACTTAATGTGGGACCCTGTATTGGCACTCTGTCTGGCCGTTTTTGATTTGTTTCAGGGGAGTTGCTCCAGTTTATTGAATCATTTCACATTAGAGGGGCGGCCCGGTAGGCCAGTGGTTTGCACGTCGGCTTCACAGTGCAGAGGTACCGGGTTCGATTCCAGCTCCGGCCTCCCTGTGTGGAGTTTGCATGTTCTCCCCGGGCTTGCGTGGGTTTTCTCCGGGTGCTCCGGTTTCCTCCCACATTCCAAAAATATGCATGGCAGGCTGATTGAACACTCTAAATTGTCCCTAGGTGTGAGTGTGAGTGCGAATGGTTGTTCGTCTCTGTGTGCCCTGCGATTGGCTGGCAACCGATTCAGGGTGTCCCCCGCCTACTGCCCGGAGACAGCTGGGATAGGCTCCAGCACCCCCCGCGACCCTAGTGAGGATCAAGCGGTTAGGAAGAAGATTTCACATTAGAGATCTAGAGTAACCTTTTCAATTATTTATATCTGGACATCTCTGGCTCTCCCTTCCCTCTAGCGGCACACCACTATCATCTTGGAAATAGTACAGCTTCATCAAGTATCAAGCATCAAGTACAACTTTATTGTCAAATGTGCCGTATGTGGAACATATAGATGAAATTTCTTAAGGACATAAGTAACATAAGTGCTTTTGTTAATAGCTGGATGGGCAGATGGATCCAAATAGCATTTGATCTGAAACGCATGTCAAACCCCAATCGAGAATTTCAGAAGCATAATCTTGTAGAATAAAATATTTTATGTAGACCGAGGTGCGGAAGACGAAGTCTACATAGGGCTATTAAATAGCATATTTACTCCCGTCAACTTTCGAGGGCATAATACAGATACTTTAATGACAACAAGCTGTATTCAGTCTCCCTGAGATGTCAACACAAGGGTTCAAAATGTCAGTAGGACAGTCACAATCATTCACTGGTGCCAACCCGTAGTTGATTTCTGGATTTTCTTATCAATGTATTGACTTAGTTTTCAATACAATCGCTTTGTCTGACTTCCTGCCTCACCCATTCTGGTATGTGAAACTTGACACTGCTTGACTGGTGGTGGGATCTCAATGGAGAAGACTGTAAACATCACAGATTAGGCCGGCTACTCTATTTCATCCAGCCATGTAAAAGATAGAGATTGAGATAGGATAGCATCGGTCCCGATATTACCGTGCATTGTGGTTAGAGTTTCATTGTTAGCTGTTGGAGGAATAATAGTGCTTATGAGCAAAAGCCTGACGGAAAGAAACTACTGGCAGGACAAGTCGAAGAAAGAACAACCAGAGGAGCAATAAAATGCTGCAGAAATGTTGATGAGCAATTAACAGAAACTCTTCCTTCTGGTTCTCCCGCGTCTAAACATTTGGCTCAAGGTAGCCCGTCAGCGGGTGTGACGGAGGAGACTCCGCCCACCAACACTCACCATCGGGACTGGAATCGGAAAGAAAAAGAAGATTGTGATTATTCTAGACTTTTTGATAAATAGACTTTTTCAGTAAATTAGTCTTGCTAGATTGTCATTTTTGCTCCATTGAAGGAATTTGTCAGGGGGAAATGCAAATTTTGGTGTGCACATGACAAATCTCTTTGGAGTACAATATTTTATAGTATGGGAAATATTGACTCTGAAAGAGAAGTCAAGGTTTTCTAACAGATATGTGTGTGTGTGTGTGTGTTCTTATAATGTGTATTTCAAGAATCACCCTTTTAATTGTTTTGACATGTGAATACTTCATAACAAATAGCATAACCCATGACGTCCTCATGTTCTTTCTCAAGCCGCATACTGCAAAAGTGGACTTGAGACCGACTAAAAAAAAAATTGCTGGTTCTCTCAGTTCCTTCAAAACGTGATTAATCAACAATAGGTGACACACAATGGACAGAATTCTCAACGATTGATTTATTGATCAATCAATGATGATGCCCCGTGCAACTCTGAAAGAATGATTTGTTCAAACTTCCTCCTGCTGCAAGATAATGTTGTCCTACACCCTCCCGAGACCCCAAAATATAAGGGCCCTCAGTTTGCGACCAAATTCCTTTTGTATGGTAGGTAGTGACTCGATCCGAATTTGTGGGGAGTTCAAAACGCAGGGCAGTCTTTTGCTGAACTATGAAGTCGTAAATCATGTGAAAAACACTTCTAGACCATAAATATGATGCATAATATGCTTTTTTCCCCTTTTTTTTTTAACAAATTAAAGACATTAAAAAACACATTTATTTAAAAAAGTAAGTATAAATGTTTAAGTATAAAGTTTTTTGTTTTGTTTTTTTGTGTGCAAAAAATAAACCAGCCAGTGATGGCCAAGTGGGTGTCTTCTAACGAATTGACATGTTGTGGTGTGTCTTAACCTCCATGACAGAGGCTCTGTCGGACCCCTGAGACTGATTCACCAAACCCCTAGGGTTCGAACGAACCCAGGTTAAGAACCACTGGATTAATGCGTTGTACTTGGTTTGCTCTGACCCTATCAGGCGATTTTTTTCAAATCTGGCTGGTTCAAGAAGTAGTTAATATTGTATATTTAAATTGCATTGGTGAGCACAACTAATTATAAAGCCATTGGGCAGATTACATTGACATTGCAGTTAATAGAGGCTAAAGTCTGACGGAACCGACCCCCCACTCAATTTCAAGTTCATCAAAATGAGGGTGAAGGAAGAGTAGAAAAGGCAACTGTGGTGGACCAGCAAGTGGAAGTGATTAGGAAGAGGGAAGTTAGAAAGACACTAAAGCGGATGAAAATTTTAAATTGAAAGAGTTGGTCCTGATGACATTCATTACAATTCTAAGATGAGCCTTCTCCCCTAGATGCTGTGACACTCCACCTGAGCTCCATGCCCTCTGGATACTTGAGCCCCTCCAATAGAATCAGGCAGGTCAGTATTTAGATTATTGCGGAATTGTGTGCATCATCATGTTTCTTTCACCCATTCAGTTAAACTTCACAGAACAGTCGCAAAATTGTATCTTTCCAGTACGATCAGTGTTTGTCATTTATCAGACCACCATCCAGTGGAAGGTTTATGTCACAGCTTCCCTGTATTAAAATCACCTGTAATTAGTAATAGAATTACAGTGGCACCTCTAATTACGAATCTCTCAATTTCAAGTTATGAACCGCCTCAACAGGAAAATATTGCGTCTAGTTCGGGAAAAAAAATTAAGATACGAAAAGTACAAATACAGTATGGGTTGATACTCTCAGCTCCGAGTTTCATGAATGCAACATACTTATAGCTGCTCTGCCATTGGCTATTCCCGAGCATCATGCTGGCATTCCATTGGTTAAGATGCACCTCTACCGCATGTGTCTGTGTCGATAGATAGATGTGTTTATGCAGCGTCTTCGTCATTCGCCTATCGGGCCATGAGGCGTTCCGATAGTTTTACATAAATGTGAATCCCCCAAAAAAGTGTTCACCACTCGGGCGATTGCTCACACTGGTGATGTTTGCCTTGGACATTTTCAAAGGATTGTTAAAAGGCGACAAAAGCAGACGTCCTTTGCTTAGTTGTTTACAAAAGGCCAGGCAAACAACACTTGTGAGAGAGAACATGAACGAAAGAGGGCAAAAAACGATGAGGAAGCAGTTAAAAGTTAAATGAACATCACTTTTATTCTTTACTCTTTTCTTTGTTTTTTACATTATGCACAACTCTCATTTATTATGCAATAATCTAATTTGTAACATATATTTGTTTTAGAAAACGTTTATGTCTGAATTTTGGGGTGCTTGGAACGGATTAGGGCATTTACATAGAAAATGCGTCTCTTCTTACAACATTTTCTAATTTCTTCCGGAACAAATTAATTTCTTAAGTAGAGATACCACTGTAATAGGGGTTTATAGACTAGATGTTTTTTTTATATTTTAATTCTATTATTGATGCTAAAATTATATTACTGTCATTGGGTCTTCAAATTCACTGGTTTCCACACACACACACACACACACACACACACACACACACGCACACACACACACAAAAACAATTTTAAACAGTCCATCCTTGAGTCTCGATTATGATGTCAAAGTTATAGACTTGAACCACAAAAATATGTCTGTTTTACTTGTTGAATATGATATTCGATTAATTTTTGACTTCTCACCAAAGCTCATTGAGTCTGCTCATGCTCGGGTATAGGTATACTGTTTTTTTTATTTACATACTGTATTAGTTCTGATCCTTCCAAGAGAAATTTAAATCACACTCAGCTGTGAATATTGTATTGCAAACCTCACAGAAATACACATCACACATGTGCAGGCACGGAAAGAGTAAAATTCAGTGAAATTTCCTAATTCTTGTTCGAAATGGTGACACAGTGAGAGCTCATTGAAGAATCCTTGAAAACACTTTTTTAAAATTTTGGATGTTCTCTGAAGATAATCTAAGAAATACAGTGATCCCCCGCTACTTCGCGGTTCGTTTATCGCAGGTTCAGTACATCGCGGATTTTTTCAAACCTATTAAAATTTTTTTTTTTTTTTTTACATATACATGGAGGGCGGCCTGGTAGTCCAGTGGTTAGCACGTCGGCTTCACAGTGCAGAGGTACCGGGTTCGATTCCAGCTCCGGCCTCCCTGTGTGGAAGTTGCATTTTCTCCCCGGGCCTGCATGGGTTTTCTCCGGGTGCTCCGGTTTCCTCCCACATTCCAAAAACATGCGTGGCAGGCTGATTGAACACTCTAAATTGTCCCTAGGTGTGAGTGTGAGTGCGAATGGTTGTTCGTTTCTGTGTGCCCTGCGATTGGCTGGCAACCGATTCAGGGTGTCCCCCGCCTACTGCCCGAAGACAGCTGGGATAGGCTCCAGCACCCCCCGCGACCCTCGTGAGGATCAAGCGGCTTGGAAGATGAATGAATGAATGAATGAATATACATGGAGTACAGTACTGTACATGTTGCTCTATGTGACTCGCTGTTGTTTTGCAGCTTCTCGCTGTCACGTTCGGGCAAGCCGAAATAAGGTTGGGATCCCAGAAGTGCAGACACCAAGCAAGTTCTCCGTAGAAAAAAGGGTTTAATATACAAAAATTTGCACCGACAAAGTCGTAACATAAAGTGCTGGTCAAAACAAGGACCAGAGGGCACAAAAACGAATAACAAAAAGCGCTTGCACAAAAGGCAAGGGGGGGAAAATAAGAATCGCGAAGGCAAACAAAAAACAATGTAACCACTACACGCAAGCGAGAGCCAAATCACAAACTAAAAACCATACTTACAAAGTACTGGGCACCGAAAGTTCAAAAAGCGAAACATGACGAGGTCTATAGCAATAGCAATCAATAAGCAAGGAAGTAGCAAGGCAAAAATGCAATACTCCAGCGACATGTGCATATCAGAGGGCTCCTTAAATACAGTGTGAGACAAATCATAGACTGGCAGCAGGTGTGCACAAAAGTCCGCTAATGCCACATGCTGGCCAGACTGATACAGAACCGTGACAGTACCCCCCCCCCCCTCAACGGACGCCTCCTGGTGGACCACCTGGCTTCGATGGGTGCGCAGCGTGGAAGGCGCGGAGAAGGGACGGATCCAAGATCCAGGAGCGGGGGACCCATTGCCGATCCTCCGGGCCGTAGCCCTCCCAGTCGACCAGGTACTGGAACCCCTTACCCCTGCGCCGAGAGTCCAGGATTTCCCTCACCGTGTACACCGGGTCACCGTCGACAATCCGCGGAGGAGGAGGAGAGGTGGGAAGCGGAGCCAAGGGACTGGAGGCCACCGGCTTAAGCAGGGAAACGTGGAAGACTGGGTGGACCTTCATTGTGGGCGGCAGCCTGAGCTTGACGGAGACGGGGCTGACGATCGATTCCACCACGAACGGTCCCGTGAAGCGGGGCCCCAACTTGCTCGAAGTGCCGGCCAGACGCAGATCCCTCGTAGACAGCCACACCTTCTGCCCCACCTGATAGCTTGGTGCCAGGCGACGTCGCCGATCTGCAATCTGCCGGTTTCTGCTGGCGGTACGCGACAGGGCTGCCCAGGTCTCCCTCCACACGTGATGGGCCCGCTTGAGATGGTGCTGTACCGACGGAACTTCCACCTGCCCCTCCTGTGATGGGAAAAGCAGAGGCTGATAGCCATAGGCAAACATGAAGGGAGACTGACCTGTGGCTGAGGAGACCAGGGTGTTATGCACGTACTCCACCCAAGGCAGGTGGACGGCCCAAGATGAGGGATGGTGGAGACATACACATCATAGCGCCGCCTCCAGGTCCTGGTTCATCCGTTCGGGCTGTCCGTTGGACTGGGGGTGGTATCCCGACGACAGGCTTGCCGTTGCCCCCATGGCGCGACAGAACCGTTTTCACACCTTGGAGACGAATTGGGGACCCCAGTCCGACACAATATCCAGCGGGATCCCATGGAGGCGAAAGACGTGGCTGATGAGGAGGTCGTCGGTTTCTAGGGCGGACGGCAGCTTGGACAACGGAATGAAATGGGCGGACTTGGAGAAGCGATCCACAATGGTGAGGATAACGGACTTTCCCCGGGAAACAGGGAGGCCAGTGACAAAGTCCATTGAAATATGGGACCAAGGTCGAGGAGGAACAGGTAAGGGTCGTAGCAAACCAGCCGGAGGCTGATGTGAGACCTTACTGCATGCGCAGACAGAGCAGGCCTTGATATAGTCCAAAACATCCCTTCGAAGCTCAGGCCACCAAAACCCCTGAGTGACGAGATGCAATGTCCGGTTAACCCCGGGATGGCATGCCACCTTCGATGTGTGTCCCCACTGCAACACCTCCGCGCGCAGATGTGGGGGCACAAATAGCCTTCCGGAAGGACATCCCGCCGGAACTTGGGTTCCCTCTTGGGCCTCCTGTACCCTCCGCTCAATCTCCCACCTAAGCGCTCCCATGATGCGGTGGTCCGGTAGGATGCTCTGGGGTACACCTCTCTCGGCCGCTGGGTCATAGATCCGAGATAGGGCGTCAGATTTCACATTCTTGGATCCGGGGCTGTAGGTGAGCGTAAAATTGTAGCGTGTAAACAGGAGTGCCCACCGGGCTTGACGGGAGTTCAGTCGCTTGGCCGAGCGAATGTATGCGAGGTTCTTGTGGTCGGTGTACACGGTGAACGGCTCTCTAGTTCCTTCGAGCCAGTGTCTCCTTTCCTGTAAGGCTAGCACGACGGCCAACAATTCTCGATTTCCCACAGGATAGTGGGCTTCAGCAGGACTGAGACGTCATGAAAAGAAGGCGCAAGGGTGAATCCTCCGGTCGACTGGTGAACGCTGAGATAGCACTGCCCCCACTCCTGAATCCGAAGGGTCCACCTCTACTACAAACGGAATATTAGGGTTAGGGTGTTGCAACACAGGTGGCTTAGTGAATGACTTCTTTAATTCGGCAAACGCCCTGTCGGCCTCTGAATCCCACCGAAACGGGACTTTGACGGACGTCAACCGGGTCAATGGAAGTGCTCTCTGGCTGTAATTACGAATAAAACGATGGTAGAAATTAGCGAACCCCAAGAAACGTTGTCACTGCTTCCTCGTAGTGGGTGTCGGCCATTCCACCACCGCCTTAATCTTGGCAGGATCGGCTCTCAGCTGGCCCTTCTCCACAATGAACCCAAGGAATGAAATAGACTTGACGTGAAACTCACATTTCTCTGCTTTGACAAAAAGACGATTTTCCATTAGACGTTGCAAAATCAGCCTGACGTGGTGTTGATGTTCCTTGATTGTCCTTGAAAATATCAATATGTCATCTAAGTAAACAAAACAAAACACGTTCAAAAAATCTCTCAACACGTCGTTGATTAAACTTTGAAACACGGCAGGAGCGTTGGTTAACCCAAAAGGCATGACCAAATATTCAAAATGGCCCAATGGTGTCTTGAAAGCAGTCTTCCATTCGTCCCCCTCCCTAATGTGGACCAAATGGTAAGCACTGTGTCGATCTAGTTTTGAGAAAATGGTTGCTGATTGGAGGGGGGCAAATGCAGAATCCAATAGTGGAAGAGGATATTTGTTTTTTATGGTGATCTCATTTAGTCCACGTTAGTCTACACATGGTCGTAACGACTTGTCCTTCTTTTCAATAAAGAAGAACCCGGCCCCCAATGGGGACTTACATGGCCTAATGAGGCCAGCCGAGAGTGAACTATCAATGTATTCCCTTAAAGCCTCTTGTTCTGGCTGTGAAACCTGATAAAGTCGAGAACTCGGTAGAGGGACGTTAGTCAGCAAGTCGATAGCACAGTCGTAAGGTCTGTGTGGAGGTAGGGATTGAGCACGATCCTTACTAAACACTTGGCGTAAATCATGATAGATGCTTGGGACGTTGTCCAAGCAAATGGCTTCGGGCGGGTCAGTGCGAGGTAGCCCTCTACCCCCCGCTGCCGACCGCAGACAATGCGCGTAACAGAATGGGCTCCAATTCTCAATTGCGGTGCGATCCCACGCGATGACAGGATTATGGGTCCTTAGCCAGGGTAACCCAAGGATAACAGGTACGGATCGAGACTGCACAAGATAAAATCGCCTCTGTTCAACATGATTACCAGAGACCTTTAACATTAAGGGGCCCGTGATCTGTTTTATCTCCGCCAGGAGTCGCCCATCGAGATCGTGAACACGTTTAGCCACATCTAACTCCTCTATCGGACAACCCAGGTCATTAGCCAACTCAGTGTCAATAAAACAATCGTCCGACCCCGAGTCCACCAGTGCCCGAACCGGAAAAGCCCGTGAAGGACCATAGATTGTCCCGTCCAGCTCAAGTCTCTTGGGGAGTCCCGACCTGGACTCCCCTCCTCTAGGCTCCCGATATTGTGTGCTGGGTGCAGACTCACGGTTGTACATGCAAGTAGAAAAGCGGGTTGGGGTCATCGGACGGTCGGCAACTCGATGTCCTTGTTGACCGCCGTAGGCCTGGTCACGAATCCGTTGTCGTCCTACCTCCGGCCCCACACGTCCTCCGCCCAGCTGCATAGGCTGTCCCTCTGCGGCGACGATCCTGGCACCGGGGTGCTGTTCTGGTCCAGACGGCCGCCAGGATTCGCGGTAATACGGCCGACCGCTCGCACGTCGGGGCTGGACACTGGCATTTCCCCGTTCATCCCTACGTTCCCGCTCGCGTTCCCGTAGGCGGTTGTCCATAACAAGGGCCAGCTTAATGAGTTCTTCCAAATTGGTGCTGTCATCGCAGGTTGCCAGTTCGTCCTTTAATGATACACTCAACCCGTGGCGAAACAAGGCACACAGGGCACGGTCCCCGTAACCACTACGGGCGGCCAGAATACGAAAAGAAATATGAGTATTCGGCCAATGATTGCTTTCCTTGCCGATAATCTAGTAAACGACCTTCGGCCTCTCTTCCCATCAATGGATGGTGGAAGACCCGCCAAAATTCTGCCACAAAATCAGGGAAGGAAGACCGTAGGCCGGGTTTAGCATTGCTCACTTCCAACGCCCATGACGCCGCTTGACCAGTCAACAGACTCATTATGAATGCCACCTTAGTTTATCCTTGGCATAGCTCTATGGTTGTTGGTCGAACACCAACGAGCATTGGTGAAGAAATTGTTCACTGAGCCCACGTTCACCACCATGTTTTGGTCCCCATTAACCGCAAAAAACGAAGGATTACTGTATGTCAAGTATTGTATATAATGGTCTGCTTTTGCATCAACCATCTCCGGTCCTGACATGTTTTTTATTTTTAAGTTGATATATTTGCATATTACCCCACTGTAGCTAAAAAGTAGACATATAAAATAGGTATAAATAATTTTTGGTAAAGAATTTTCTGGTGGCTACAAGTCAAAGGTGTGTTGGCGTTTTCCTGCAGTATCCGAATGAAGGCAATATTATTTATTACTTGACTCCATGTTTTTATTTGTTGAATGGGTGTCTAAGATGTCAATAATAGAAATTGATACCTCAGTGTAAAGAGAAGAATTTCTGTCTTTCAAGTTACATCAACTGTGTGTTTTCTATTATAGCCAGTGAAAGACAGTGAAGAATGTACCTGCCCAACATCTACGTCACCAGGTGGAGCATTTCTTTATGAGTAGTAAAATCAAACAAATACGATTCTAGATGAAAATCAATGCGTAAAATCACGATCTCTTCTTTGACCATACTTATTTTCCAATCCAGCCTATTCGTTTCATATGTCCTCATTTGTATGTCTCTGCCAAGAAGACTACCCCAAAGAACTCCAATTACAGCTTAACAGCCCTTGTGAAAAATGCTGTCGTCCTGCACCTCCTCCCAAGATCAGTGACCTCCTGAACGACAAAGATCTTCTGGACTTATTGCGACTCAAGCTGGACCCGAACCACTGCACTGTCAAAAACTGGAAGAACTTTGCGAGCCGCTGGGGGATGAGCTACGACGAGCTCACCCTGCTGGAGTACCGGACCCAAGGTTCTCTGTCCCACAGCCCCACCCAGGAGTTCCTACTCCGTTACAACCAGAAACCTGTCACCGAGCTCACTGAACTGTGTCGCTTTTACCAGCGGATCGACGTGTTGCGATTGCTGCAGAGCTGGATGGAAAAGGATTGGCCATCACGCTGGCAGCAAGCAAATTAACTTCTTTCACGAATTATCCACTGGGTCTTTCTCCTGTTTTTTCTCTATGATTTTTCTCATACTGTTTGATATACAGTACATTGGACTACATAATATTGTTTGCCACTGTTTATTGCACACCAATAACAAAGAAATAAACAGCTTCATCTTAATTTTTGTCTCAGGAAACTATGGATAATCAAATAAAATTTCTGAACCGTCTGAAATGTTGAGTGAGATGTGTTAATTCTTTGAAGTGAATGACTCAATTATTAATGCAGTTCATAAAGATTACTAAAAGAACGGCGTTTAAAGGATATGTTACCTTTTTCAGTGAGCCAGAGTTCATCCTTGGATGTTACGTGAAACTCCAATTCACATTTAGCATTAAAATGAATCACTGAAATTGTTCAAATTGCACTTTGAAAAGCTGAATATTGGCAGTTTCGGGTTTGTAAAGGCCATGTAGTTTTATATGGGTTTTTAAAAAATGACCTCAGAGTTGGTGCTTTTTCTAACCCGAATATTTGGTCATACGCCTTTCGGTAACCTCCTTTGAACGGGATGGTAGTTTGTGTTCTGCGCAAGCTCAACCGCAAGGACTCTCGGTCTTTTGAGTCCAAGAAGTCCTTATTTGCGCAACATCCCGTTTACTCAACGTGGCGAGTTTACATTTCTCCGCGTTTTCACGTTAGTCTCTGTCTCTACAGTGAAAATGACACAGTTTGCATCTACTGTACACATACACATATACGTGTGTTTAGAAGTCCATGCGTCTGGGGCGCAATTCGACCCTAATGCACAAGCAGAGGTAAACAAAACAACCTTGGCGAAACTCGCACGCAGCCACGCACAGAAAAGCAGCACACTTTAGGAACGAAGAGAAAACGATTACTTTATTCTTCTGGTGAGTGAGATGAATATAATCTGTTTTATTGACAGTAAACTGAAATTAATCCACATAGTTGTACGTGCGACACCGTTAAATCGAGATATTCAAATGCGGTAGTAATTCACTCTAGTATGATAACGGATTATTCCGATTTTTTTCAGAAAACGGAATTTTGACCTTAACCCGAATATTGACTCCATGTAAAAGTAGTCACCAGAAGTGATGTTTTTTTGTGTAATCCTATCAGTAGATATGTAAATAAATGTACTTTACTCAAAACATATTATTTCACAGCTTTCATTTTAAAATGACTTGTATCACCACTGAATTTGGAATTTCGGACCTTCACTCCTGCAGATCCGATTCTAAATCCGTAGGAACTCATTTCATTCATATTGCATCCTTCTACTTCATGCGAACTTTTGATACAACACAAGCTTGTTTTCATCATCACTGAATATATATTTTAATATACCGCCGTGTTTATCGAACGCAAGATTTCAATTACATTCATTCACAGTTACTTCATTAACAAGGAAATTATGTTACTTGTCTGAAAATGAAACGGTTAAGTGTTGACAAACGCGATACACAAGGAAAAGCATATCTGCAGATCAATCTTGAAAAAAAAAAGATACAAATCCTTATATATCTATATAAATATTGGGGATATGCACATAGCTTAGAGAAACAGCTCTATTCATTCTGCCTTCTCTTAGCTGGGGTCAGATTTATGCAACCTAGCAGTAAGCATCTGCCTTCTAGACATTAAGTCCAAGCATATTGGAGAGGCCTAATGATAATTTGTTACTTTCATCTGTTTCATCGGCTAAACTTGCGGGATGTATTGAGCCCAGTGGGAAATCCGGCTTTTCTACTTTAAAAGTCCCTCCTCGAAAGAAACTGGAGTCTCCTGCTTCACCAGAGGCATGAAAATGTGCATTAGCCATGTTCAGGCTGACATTTTTCTCCTCTGTTGGCGAGGCGTTCGATGACGGTGCTTTTTCCATTGCCATTCTCAACCGCTCCATGATGTCAACTCTTTCTCCATTTCTTGATGGCGCATTTACTACTGGTAAACGGATTCCTCTGCTGACAACATAATCCTTGGCCTCACTGTCAAATTTGGACAGGTTAAAGATATCTGGAATTCCTGTTTTCGTGTCGATGCAGGGTCTGGGCAAGGTGTGTATTCTGAATTTGGGAGCATCCTCTTCAGCATTGATTTCGTACTCCTCGCTGTCCACTGAGTTGGATTTAAATCCCCACTTAAAGGGCCATTTAAATTTACTTTTGGGTGACCCTTTGATTTCAGCATCTCCAGCTCTCATTGCTATTTCAGGAGTGTAGGTGCTCATTTCAGGGGAAGAGACTGTGAGAGGTGAGATTTCGCCATCAAGTGACAATCTTGGACTGACAGTTTTAGTTTTTGATCCTGAGAAACTTAGTTTTGGAACCTTGAAATGTGGCAATTTGGGCTTTTCAAGACCAGGAGACTCCACATCGACTTCTGGCCCTTTAATGTTACCTTTTAAATTTGGACCAATTAAATCTACTGTCGGAACAGATATGTTTGCATCTATTTGAGGTGTACCTATGTTGACCTTGGGGGCATCCAGTCCAGTCTGAACTGAGGGAACACTGGGTAGTTCTACTCCAGGGCTTGAAAGATCCAAGTTCGGAAGCTTATAATGAGGCAATGTAAAGTCCCCCGACTGGGAATCCAACCCTATAACTGGTGATTTTAACTGTGCCTCCGGGCCTTTAAATTCTGGAGTGGGCATGCCGATCTCCACTCCTGGAAAATGACTGTTGAGTCTGACATCAGGTGCTTCCAGATTCATGTCAGCGCCTGATCTTGTAATTTGAGGGCCAGAAAGATTCAACCGTGGTAAGCCTGCGTCATTAACAGGTAGATCGAAATGTACGCCACTTAAATTTGCTTTAGGCAGACTTACATCTGGACCAGCAATAACACCATCAATGTTGGGAGCTGAAAGATTCAAGTCAGGTGGAAGCCTGTAATGCCCATTTGAAAGCTCTGGAGACTGCAGATCAATGTCTGGTGTATCAAGACTACTTCCAAGCTTTGGTTTTGGCAAGAACAGATCAGCTGCGTTTAGATTTACACTGGACGCATTTACATCTAGGTTCGGAACATCAGCATTGGCATCAATATTTGGAGCTTTTAAATCGGTATCAAGCTGGGGGCCTTTGACTTTTGGCCATTTGGGGATTTTAATTTTTGGTTGCTTCAGTTTGGCATCCGTTGATTCAACATTTGGAGTGGGGGTTTGGACATCCAAATTAGGGCCTCTGATATTAGCATTTGGCCTGCTGAAATTGAGGTCTGGGCCTTCAATATTTGGTGTCTTTAAATCTATATCGTGTGACCCGAGATCCACATCTGGCACCTTGATATCACCATCAATGTCAGATTTTAGACCTTTCAGTGTACCAATTTTGGGTTTCTTGGGCCATTTGAATTTCCCAGATGGAGCAGCGGCATCAATGTCTAACTTGGGTCCATTCAATTCAGCAGTTTTTAGTTTTGGGTCTGGTGCATTTAGCTCACCATCGATTTTTGGAGCTGAGACACTTAGGTCAGGTGTTGAAACATGAGCATCTAAATCTGGACCATTCACCTTCGGACTAGAGATGGACCATTTTGGCTTTTTCAGGGTGGGCCATTTGATCTTTCCAGATGCATCTACATCAGGCACTTCAACATCAACATCAGTTTTGGGTAAATTCAGATCAGGGCCATGAAGTGATGCCTGTGAAGTAGAAAGTCTAAGGTCAGGGCCTTTCACATCACTATCCAGTTCAACACTTGGGGTTTTCACCTTGGGTCCAGCAAACCAAAACTTTGGCTTTTTCAATGTTCGGAACTTGACTTTACCCGATGGAGTCTCAACGCCCATATCTGGTGCATTAATGTTTAGATCAGATTTGGTTAAATTCATGTCGACATTTGGTGCATTAATATCACCATCAATACCTAGAACAGAAAGACCAGTATCTGGCGTGGTGACATCCGTGTCCAATTTTAGGTCAGGTGCTTTGGGTTTCTTCAACTTCAGGTGCCAGGTTTTTTTCCCAGATGGAGTATCAATGCCAAGATTAGGGGCCTCAACATCTAAACTGGGACCTTTTAAGTCAGCTTTTGGTAGGTCAAGTTGAGCGTTCATGCCACTCTCAAGCTTTGGTGTTGACAGATCTAAACTGGGTGTATGCAGGCCTGTGTCTACATCCAAATCTGCCTTTGGGCCTTTTATTTTCAGTTTTTTCCATTTCTGATGAGGCCAGACAAATTTACCTGACAATCCATCAAACTCTGGCTGTTGAATGTCTAAATCAGGGCCTTGAAGGTCGGCATTTGGCAAGTTAGCATCAATATATGGTGCATGTAATCCACCCTCCACTTTAGGCGCAGATAAATCCACCTGTGGTGTGCTCAGGCCTGTGCCTAAGTCCAGATCAGTTTTTGCAGTAGGAAGTTTGGGCTTCTTCAGCTTCCACTTTTGGTGGGGCCACTTGAAAGGATCTGATGATACGCTAATGTCAGCATTAGGGCTTCCAATGTTAACTCCGGGACCATTTAAATCCACTTTTGGTCCATTCAGATCCACATTTTTTCCATTCATGTCTAATTTGGGGGAAGATAGGTTGAGGCCCTTTGTTTCTCCATTCACAGAAGGAAGATTTAGGTCACTGCTTACCTCTGGTGTTTTGACCGCAGGTACATCAAATGTTGGCATTGTAAAGTGCGGGGCTCTGTAACGAAGGTCACTTGTCTTTACTTGTGGTTTGTCAATATCAAGTAATGCACTGTGATTGTTGAGGTGGGGAGTGGACACATTGGGTGTTGCGAGGAAGTCATCGGGACCTGGACCAACTTGTGCATGGGAGGCTAACTCAAACTCTGCACCAGCATCAGCTGATGGCTTGGTGAGATTAACATAGGGAAGATCATTGCCCATTGAACCATTGAATTCACTCCCAACATGTGCGCCATGTAACTTTGCTGTCAGGCTGTCAAGATGAGAAAGATGTTTTTCAGCTGACGTATCCAAATCTGTCTCCTTGTTGAAGTCACCACTGATCATCTGTTGATTAAAAAAAAAGTTATATTCCCAACTTTTTTCAAAGGTTTTGTGAAACACACAAGGCTCGAAATAAACTTTGCTCATCAAGGACTTCGTTTGAGGAGCAGCTTTCTCATAATGAGGCACATAAAATGCATCAGGAGGGGTTTTAAAATTAAATTCACCTTGTGTACAGCAAATAATAATAATAATAATAATAATAATAATAATACATTTTATTTATAAGCGCCTTTCAGACACCCAAGGACACTTTACAATAACAAAAAACACAAAACATCTCGAAACATGTTCAGGATAGCAATTTCAAGCACAAATATGAGTTTCAGTTTCAACTTTTATAGTCATGTAGCAAAGTTCAATTGATTTTAAAAATAATTACTTCATTCTGGTCGGTCTTAGATTATTTTAGCAATGAAACATGGGTGTGCCATATTTCTTCATCATCCTTTCAGAATAACCATACTTCTCAGAAGTGTTAGATGCCACAAAGATGATGGTTTCCGACTGAGGAGGGACTCTGCAATGTGTTTATCCATACTAGAAGCCAAAAACTGCCACATGCGTTATTTGCGCTTGATTTTGATGCACCGTGTGGCTAAACACATGATCTAAGTACCGGTACTCAGTATGAAACCAAGCAGTGTTATCAAGTCGAGTTGATGTGGATGATAGAGGCAATTTATCACTAATTGAAAATCCAAATTAGAGTACAATAAAAAAAAAAAAAAATACTTTTTTTTAAAAGCTTTGTTGTGCTTTATGATGACAAATGGTAACAACGCTGAGCACTCTCTGATTTGTAAGTAACATCAAAACATCATGTCTGTACTGCTGTAAATCTTTCACTTGGGAAGGCATATTGTCATTTAGCATTGAGTTATTGAGTTACAATTACCCCCCCCCCCCAAAAAAAAACAAAAAAAACAAACCCAGAACAAAATGTATTCTCAAATTTTGTCAGTTGTGAATGTTCTCTGTATCTTTGTTGATAAAAACCATGAGACACACCCTTTCATTTTAACCAGCGTTTAGGAGAATAGAATTCTCTGTAACGTCACATAAAGGATTAATCAAAGTGCTAAAATGGACGTGGCATATTCTACTCTAAGTTTCAGCTGTGAAAAATAAAGGATGATATTATGTAACTGGAAAGATCACCAACCAAACAGACTGGTACTGATTACAATATAATGTCTCCATATTTACAGACAAAATGGGAAATTCTTATTTATCAAAAACAATAAATATGTTTTCCTTTCATTGTGATATTCACCAGTCCTTCTCGTTGCCTTGAACAATAACATTTACCTCTGACGGGTCTTGAAGATCCAATGCCAACGAGCTGAGGCTGGTGGCGGTGCTGAGCTCCTTCTTTGTCACCACTTTCATGTTGTTATCGTACGGCTGCAGCGCTTTCAGGATGTTCTGCACTTCGTTCTGGCTGAGATGATCAAGGTGTATCGTGGCTGCTACAATATCATCTGAAACCATCGGACACTCATCAAACTCGTGTCAAATCCTTCACCCAGGTGTCGTTAGTGACTGTAAAAAATAAAAAAAATAAAAAACACGTCTACTGATTGGCTTACCTGCCTGCCCGCCACTGGATGCGATAAATGTGCCATCTGGCATTCCTTGAACGACCGCTCCTTTCCCAGCGTTTTCCAAGACCAGTCTTTGAGAAGAGATGCTCATGCTGTCTGCGCTCTTGGTTACAAATTGGTTGACACTGTGATTACTTCTGAGAGTCCAACAAAGCAATGGTCACGTTCGTATTATTTGAGTGAGTCCCACTTACTCACCATTCTATCTTAGGTCTGTTTCGACATATCACGGAAGCTGCTCTGCACAAGTACAGTATCGCTAAAAACGGGAAAAAGAGTTTTCTTCAATGACAGATCACAACAATATAAGTCAGATTTATACTGGATGGATAAAATGTGTACCGGTATTTGTTTAAAATTCAACTGAATAAACTCTTGTTAGCGTCCTCTAATAAAATAATGTACAATTTTACTAGAAAAGAATATGAAGCTCAAGACATGAACAGCTACAGGTTCCTTTACCAGTTTTATATCATACAGTGAGAGGGTAGATGATGTCATGCCATTTTTATTTCAATGTCACCATGATATAGACAGAATATCTAATGGGCTAAATAACCGTCCTCTTATTAGTTGACATTTCAGCTACCGGTACATTGCGCTATTCTGGACAACTCCTCTTTGCTTGCGTTAGTTGGTCCCTATGTAAGAATATGGTATGCATCAAAAGAAAGAACCCCAGCGATCACTGTTGGATATATGGATTCATTTTGAGGGTTTCACTAGAATGTCATTCTCATTTGCCTCACGATTGGTCATTATTCCCTAACCAGAACCGTTCAGCGAGATGCAGAAACAACAACACCCTCCAACACCGCACCTCAAAAATCCGAGGCCTCTGCAGAGGAATGCATACATGCGGACCAGTCGGTTTGCATTCCCTCACACGGTGCACTGATCGACACGCGCATTCCGTCACATAACAGTCTGCCTGTCAACCACACCCGAAGATCATGTAAACTCAGCAAGGTACATTGCAACACAACCACAGAGGAAAAAGGGCCAGTGGATGTGCAGACCAGGTAACCAAAAAAAATATATATATATATGGTGCCTCATGCTACAATACCAACACGAATATTTTAGCTTTTCAAATGCCACGGTAGCTGATTGAATAAAACGTATCAGTCATATAGATAAATTGAATACACCCGATACATTTTTAACGAGGGGGACCATAAAATGCATACGACAGAAAATATGACATCTTCATTTATCTTCAAATTCAATTGGACATTTTCATTGTCAGTACTTGCTAAAGGTCAGGAGACCAATAATCAGCGTATTTTTTAGCTGTTATGGCGTCCACAGGATGTGCGCATATATATATTATATATATATATATATATATATATATATATATATATATATATATATATATATATATACACACACACACACATACTGTATATATGTACACACAGTAAAATGACAAGAAACTAATTGCAGCATATGTTCTCGAACTGAGCCTTACCATATCAAATCGTATTTGTAATACCGCTGGATTGAATCAAATGGAATTGTTGCACTTTAAAGCCAAACTGTCCTTAAATCATATTGCACCCTATGCATCGAGATGTATTGAATTGCTTTTTATTTTATACACACACACACACACACACACACAATTGAAAGATGAGATACTGACAACCAGTTTAAATCAGTACACACTTGCAACAGGTCAGAATCGACTACATCTTAAGTGGGTTTTTTTTGTTGTCATCACACCATGGGAGTCTTAGGAAGGGAAGTTAGTCGGTGCACTCACTGTATATTGCTTCCAGGGACTCCTCCACCTAAGGAAAGCCCAGAGAGAGAGAGAGGTGTCCTCTTCAGCGTGTCACTCTTGCTCTGTCACAAGGATGGAAGAGATCTGCCAGTTAAATGCCGAAAAGTTCGATGGCTACCAGGAGAACAGGTTGGGCCGCATCAGTACTGCCTCTCCTCATGTCCCTTTTCACCTTGCAACACACACACACACACACACACACACACACACACACACACACACACACACACACACACACACACACACACACACACGCACACACGCACACACGCACACACACACACACACACACACTTCAGTTTAAAAGTATGTTGGAGAGAGCAACACGCAGGCCTTTTGGCAGTCGAAACCTGACGCACATAGAAGCACATAGAGAAAAAGTCAGTGCAGAAAGAAACACACCACTCCTTTGTAACTGGCTTAACCAGGTTTACAGGGAACTACTCAAGCCCTTCATTCTACTTCGGTCAATAGCTGCCTTACCAATACCTTTGTGATATTTTGGCTTTGATTGCAGCTATTGCAATGTGACTGTTTTTGTTTTTACTGCAGAGCAGTCTCCGTGAGCCGTCACCTTACCGTGGTGCAGGGGTTTGTGTGTCCCAATGATCATAGGAGCTCAGTTGTCTGGGGCTTTATGCCCCTGGCAGGGTCACCCATGGCAAACAGGTCCTAGGTGAGGGACCAGACAAAGCATGGCTCACAAAGCCCCTTATGAAAAATAAAATCGATGGTACTCGGTTTCCTTTGTCCGGACGCGGGTCACCGGGGCCCCCCTCTGGAGCCAGGCCTGGAGGTGGGGCTCGTTGGCGAGCGCCTGGTGGCCGGGCCTACACCCATGGGGCCCGGCCGGGCTCAGCCCGAAGAGGCAACGTGGGTCCCCCTTCTCATGGTCTCAGCACCCGTGGGAGGGGTCAAAGGGGTCAGGTGCAAAGCGAGCTGGGCGGCAGCCAAAGGCAGGGAACCTGGCGCTCCGATCCTCGGCTGCAGAAGCTAGCTCTTGGAATGTCACCTCTCTGGCAGGGAAGGAGCCCGAGCTGGTGTGTGAGGCAGAGAAGTTCCGACTGGATATAGTCGGACTTGCCTCCACCCACAGCCTGGGTTCTGGTACCAGTCCTCTCGAGAGGGGTTGGACTCTCTTCCACTCTGGAGTTGCTCACGGTGAGAGGCGCAGAGCAGGTGTGGGCATGCTCATTGCCCCCCGGCTCAGTGCCTGCACATTGGGGTTCACACCGGTAGACGAAAGGGTTGCCTCCCTCCGCCTTCGGGTGGGGGGACGGGTCCAGACTGTTGTTTGTGCATATGCACCAAACAGCAGCTCAGCATACCCACCCTTTTGGAGGGCCCTTGGAGGGCGTGCTGGAGAGTACTCCTGCTGGGGACTCCCTTGTTCTACTGGGGGACTTCAATGCTCACGTGGGCAATGACAGTGAGACCTGAAGGGGCGTGATTGGAAGGAACGAAGCCCCCCACCCCATCAGAACTCGAGTGGTGTTTTGTTGTTGGACTTCTGTGCTCGTCACAGACTGTCCATAACGAACACCTTGTTCAAACATAAGGGTGTCCTTATGTGCACTTGGCACCAGGACACCCTAGGCCAGTGGTCACCAACATGGTGCCCGCGGGCACCAGGTAGCCCGTGAAGACCACTTGAGTAGCCCGCCAGTGCCTGGACATTGTGATTTGCTAGTAGAAATTATGATTTAAAAATGCAAACATTGGCAGTACTGTGAGACATTTCGAAACACGATCAAAGTCTGACAATTTAAATCATCAAGTATTAAAAATAACACATCCTCATATTATTGAAGGTATTTTGGACAAATATGTTATTTCAGAGGTGTATCAATTTGGTAGCCCTTCACACAATCGGTACACATGAAGTTGCTCTCACCCTCAAAAATGTTGGTGACACCTGCCCTAGGCCGTCGTTCGATGATCGACCTTGTGGTTGTATCATCGGATTTGCGGCCGCATGTTTTGGACACTCGGGTGAAGAGAGGGGCGGAGCTGTCAACTGATCTCCACCTGGTGGTGAGTAGGCTCCGATGGTGGGGGAAGATGCCGGTCCGTCCTGGCAGACCCAAACGTATAGTGAGGGTTTGTTGGGAGCGTCTGGCGGAATCCCCTGTCAGAAGGAGTTTCAACTCCCACCTCCGACAGAGCTTTTCCCATGTTCCGGGGGAGACTGGGGACATTGAGTCATAGTGGACCATGTTTCGTGCCTCTATGGTTGAGGCGGCCAATCTGAGTTGTGGCCGTAAGGTGGTTGGTGCCTGTCGTGGCAGCAACCCTCGTACTCGCTGGTGGACACCAGCAGTAAGGGATGCCGTCAAGCTGAAGAAGGAGTCCTATCGAGCCTTTATGGCCTGTGGGACCCCAGAGGCAGCTAACGGGTATCGACTGGCCAAGCGGAACGCAGCTTCAGTGATCGCCAAGGAAAAAACCCGAGCGTGGGAAGAGTTCGGTGAGGCCATGGAAGCCGACTTCCGGACGGCTTCGAGGAAATTCTGGTCCACCATCCGACGTCTCAGGAGGGGCACTGCTGACTTCAACTCAGGACGTTGTGAACCGGTGGGCGGAGTACTTCGAAGACCTCCTCAACTCCACTAACACGTCTTACTTGGAGGAAGCAGAGTCTGAGGACCCTGAGGTGGGCTCTCCTATCTCCGTGGTTGAAGTCACCGATGTGGTTAAAAAGCTCCTCGGTGGCAAGGCCCCGGGGGCGGATGAGATCCGCCCGGAGTTCCTCAAGGCTCTGGATGTTGAGGGGCTGTCCTGGTTGACACGCCTCTGCAACATTGCGTGGTCAATGGGGAGAGTGCCTCTGGATTAGCAGACCGGGGTAGTAGTCCCTCTTTTTAAAAAGGGGGACCGGATGGTGTGTTCCAACTACAGAGGGATCACACTCCTCAGCCTCCCTGGTAAGGTCTATTCGGGGTGCTGGAGAGGAGGGTCTGTCAGGAAGTCGAGCCTCAGATTGAGGAGGAGCTGTGTGGTTTTCGTCCCGGCCGTCGAACAGTGGACCAGCTCTACACCCTTATAGCAGGGTCCTCGAGGGTATGTGGGAATTTGCCCAACCTGTCTACATGTGTTTTGTGGACTTGGAGAAGGCGTGTCCCTCGGGGAGTTCTGTGGGGGGTGCTTTGTGGGTATGAGGTACCGAACCCCCTGATACGTGCTGTTCGGTCACTATACCACCGATGTCAGAGTTTGGTTCGCATTGCCGGCAGTAAGTCGGAATCGTTTCCAGTGAGGGTAGGACTCCGCCAAGGTTGCCCTTTGTCGCCGATTCTGTTCATAACCTTTATGGACAAAATTTCTAGGTGCAGCCGAAGCGTTGAGGTGGTCCGTTTTGGTGGGTTCAGTATTGCATCCTTGCTTTTTGCAATTGATGTGGTGCTGTTAGCTCCTTCAAACAGGGCTCTCCAACTCTCACTGGAGCGTTTCGCAGCCGAGTGTGAAGCGGTTGGGATGAAAATCAGCACCTCCAAATCTGAAACCATGGTCCTCAGTCGGAAAAGGGTGGAGTGCCCCCTCGGGACGAGGGGGAGATCTTGCCCCAAGTGGAGGAGTTTAAGTATCTTGGGGTCTTGTTCATGAGTGAGGGCAGGAGGGAGCGAGAGATCGACAGGCGGATCGGTGCAGCGTCTGCTGTGATGCGGACTTTGTATCGGTCTGTCGTGGTAAAGAAGGAGCTGAGCCAAAGGGCGAAGCTCTCAATTTACCGGTCAATCTACGTTCCAACCCTCATCTATGGTCAGGAGCTATGGGTCGTGACCGAAAGAACGAGATCCCGGATACAAGCGGCCGAAATAAATTTTCTCCGCAGGGTGTCCGGGCTCTCCCTTAGAGATAAGGTGAGAAGCTCGGTCATCCGGGAGGGGCTCAGATTCGACTCGCTTCTCCTCCGCATCGAGAGGAGCCAGATGAGGTGGCTTGGGCATCTGATTCGGATGCCACCTGAACGCCTCCCCGGTGAGGTGTTCTGGGCATGTCCCACCGGGAGGAGACCCAGAGGAAGACCCAGGACACGCTGGAGACTATGTCACCCAGCTGGCCTGGGAACGCCTCGGGATCCCCCGGGGAGAGCTGGAAGAAGTAGCTAGGGAGAGGGAAGTCTGGGCTTCCCTGCTAAAGCTGTTGCCCCCGCGACCCGGCCCCGGATAAGCGGTAGAAGATGGATGGATGGATGCAGAGCAGAGCTTCAATTCACGATTGCTTTTATTTCTTCGGGTACTCCGGTTTCCTCCCACATTCCCAAAACATGAATAACAAATTTGGGAGTGCAAATGGTCATTCATAAATGTGTGCCCTGCGATTGGTTGGCAACTAGCTCCGTTGTACCCCGTCTGCTACCCCGAAGACGACTGGGATAGGCTCCAAATCAGGGCGGCATCAATGACCAAATTATATAAAAATGAATTATTCTATCGATGCATCTGTCTGAGCCATTCTGAAATTTGCAGAAATGGTCATGGTTAAATTGAAGCAGGATCACACATGCGCCATTCTTTGCCAACTGGATGTGAGTGATCTAGCGTACCTTTCCCAGTCTGGAAGGAGTCCCAGTCTCTAG
Organism: Hippocampus zosterae; assembly: GCF_025434085.1. Classification (NCBI taxonomy): domain Eukaryota; kingdom Metazoa; phylum Chordata; class Actinopteri; order Syngnathiformes; family Syngnathidae; genus Hippocampus; species Hippocampus zosterae. The sequence continues at coordinate 20,935,069 of NC_067461.1, read as the reverse complement.
AAGTCTGCAAATACAACACCAAAAGTGGCAATGTTGGTGGTAATTTGCTCCACTATTTAAGAATTTGACACTTGCAGGAAACAGCACAACCCTGGCAAAGTAATTTGACCCAGATTGTGACACATGGGTTTTCATTGACTGTAATTATTCATCCTTAGAGTATTTAGCCAGAAAAATAGAATAGAGTAGAATAGAATGCCTTTATTCTCAGCTTTTATTCTCATTCTACAAGAGGAATACAATGAAAGTGGGAGTGCTGCTCCATTCGGTACATCGGAAAAGGTAATCAAATAAAAACACTGAAATGGTACGTAATGTATTGATGAGAACAAATCACGGTAATTGCACAAACTGGTAAGGTGGCTTTGCGTATTGTACATTGTACATTAGAGGTGTATAGAAATTCCCGTCTTAAAAAAATGTGTGAATGCTTCTGAGAGTTGGACAAGATGATTTACATTACAAAGTCAGTACAGATAGTATTAAAGTGCATACCCAAGATGGCGGCTCATACACAAGCAATGGCTCATGGCGCTACAGTTTGGTGTTTTCTTTTTCCTCGTTATCTTTTCGTTATGTTCAAATATGCATGATGGCGTTCTGTTTTCCTGCAAATGACGGAAACTTTGACACACTGACGGACGATTCGTCGACCGGCGAGTTTTTTTTCGCCCGTTACCCGAATCATCACTTCACCAAGTGGGCAGTCCATTAGTAAAAGCGGACTCCCGTTTCGCCGACGATGATGGAAACACGTGCTGCGTATCTCGCGTGTGTTTGTTTTACGTTTAAACGTTGCTCGTCAATCTGGTGACCCGTCGTGAATCTCGGTTTGCATTCTGCAAACCTGCTCCTTCTTTTAGATTGCCCCAGCCAGTAAAGAAGCTTTTGTTGTATACCTTTCAGTCCCACAGACTGCAATGACGTCCCATTTTGTTTTCATATCACCAATGACCACGTTCCGCCTTTTTTAAAAAACTTTATTTGGTTGTGTGTCTGCTTGCGCTGCACCTGTGTGTGACGTTGAAAGTAGTCATCAACGCCGATTGGCTATTGCCAACATGCTGCCGCCGAAAGACTTACGGGTTTCTGATCATCTGAAAATAGTGGCGACGAATGTAATTTAGCGATGACGGAAGCGCCGTTAAAACAATGATGGAGTGAAAGACTAAAGACTAACAGTCTGGGTCGGCTTGAAATAATGATGGACGGGTGGCCCGGCCGCTGTCGAATAACGAATGAAAAATACTCTCAGGAATCTTTTATCATGATACTTGAGAACTGTTGGGAATTGTGAAAAGAAATGCCGAATATGTCCCTTTGGAGGCTCTTAATTAGCATTTGTTGTATTGACTCGCATGCACATTAAGGCAAGGCCGGTTGGGTGTTCGAGGATCTTTGCAACATTTGTTTCAACTTAATGCACTCGCCCCTTTAAAGGAACATGAAATTATGTAATCCACACAGTCGCAGTGGCATGCTCAAGAAGGCCCTGACAAAAGTACGCTTTTCTTGCTAAGATGCACAGTAAGCTTAGCATGAGTCACTACCCTGCCCATCCGACAAATTATGACAATGCAGTGAATGGGCGAGCTGGAGATGGGTGGAGGCTCTCAGAAGAGAGAAGTAAAACAACAAACCACAGCCGATTTTTTTTTTTTAAGTCGGAGCAAGAATAACACGCTAGGATGTGGTGTCCCAATGTCCGTGTTTTATATTGTATGTCATTACATCGAAATCGTAGTTGTTTGTCTCGATCTGGTCCAGATATTCCATGTTATTGTCCAAGAGTTGGGATGTGTGTGTGGGGGTGGAGGAGGGAGGGGGGGGGGAAGAAGTTTTGCAAGAACAGATTCTAAATTTGTCTCACAGCTCTCAATTCAAAGTAGTGCCAAGCAAAGGGAGCTGGTGAGGCGAAAATCTTTGTTGCCATGGTGACTGGATTCTTCATCTGAAAATGCGGCAGATCTGTTAAGATGACGTTCCTTTCGGATGTGGGATGTGACACGTCAAGATTTGGAGAAATATTTGGTTTTACACTAATGTCTAAAATACAAAAATGGACATTTTCTGTGTGTGTGCTGGGGTTCACTTTTTAATCAGTGAGTACAACCTGGGTTTTGGGCAAAAAGCAGACAACCCTGGATTGGTCGCCATGCAATGACAGGGCACATCAAATTGTTGATGTAGGGCAGGGTTATTCCACGTTTTAGTTACCGTTTCACTTGAAGGGCCATTAGGAATGAAACCATATTAAAAAGTCAAGAATAACGGTTTATTCAACTATTTTTCAAGTTTCGTTCATGAGGAGTTTGGTCACAATAAAGTGCTTAGAATATATCTCTTATTTATTACATATGAAAATGTAAAATTTTGGAAGACATTTTAGAAATGGATCATGGAAGTTGACACGTTTGAACTGTGTTCGCGGGCCACATAAAACGATCATAAATCTGGCCCCCGAGCCTTGAGTTTGAAATATGTGAAGTAGGGGCAGGGCACAGGGATATTTGTCTTTGGCCACATGCATGGATCCTCACCCTTCTTAACAATTCAGTACCTTGGTCAAGTCAAGTCAACTCTATTTATAGAGCACTTTCAAACAGCCATCGCTGCATACAAAGTGCTGTACATGGAGCAATTAACATGCGCAATAAACAGTAAGACAAATCGGTAATAAAGGCAGTAGAAAACACCAAACAGTAAAACCAAGGACAAATCTAAGTCATGCTGAGTCGAATGCCAAAGAATACAAGTGAATTTTGAGGAGGGTTTTAAAGATGGGCAGCGAGAAGGCTTGCTGAATGTTCAGTGGGAGGTCATTCCAGAGAGAGGGACCAGCAACAGAAAAGGCTCAATCCCCTCTGAGCCTCAGTTTAGTTCTTGGTACTTCTAATAACGTCTGGTCCACAGACCTGAGGCGCAGGGCAGGTGTGTAGGGGCGGATGAGCTCAGAGAGGTAAGGTGGCGCGAGATTATTCAGAGATTTCAAAACAAAGAGGAGGATCTTGAAAATAACTCTAAAATGAATGGGGAGCCAGTGAAGGGATGCCAGTGTAGGAGTTATGTGCTCCCTCTTACGAATACCAGTCAAGATGCTAAAGTTCTGCCTCCACTTGGCGTTCATGGAGGTCGGTGTTTCTCTTCAGACTCTGGGCTGTTTCAGTACAAGTCACAACATCCTTGTCACGGTTCTGAAAGACTTAGTGTTGGCCTTTCACGACAGGGTTAGTATAGTATTAGTTTGCATTTTTGTTTTACACGCAATTTAGTTTAAAAATGTGCAAGTGACGAAAGTGAATGTTTAGCTGTGAGATGTTTAGGACATGTGTGTTGGTAACACGTCATGTCGGCCAGTACGCAGGGTACAGCCTGAACTGGTTGCCAGCCAGTCACAGAGCATACATAGAAAAACAACCATTTGCACTCACAATTACACCGAGAGACAATTTAGCATCATCAATTAACCTACTGTGCATGTTTTTGGAATGTGGGAGGAAACAAGAATACCCGGAAACAAAGCTAACATTGATTCAGCCAAGCTCTACGAAATGTGCCAAACACAGGAGTTCTGGCCCGCTGAATTCCAATGACCACGAGATGCCCATGTATCGGGAACTAACCAATCAGATAAAAGTTAATTTCCATATGAAATTAATAATAACAGTGACCCATTTATTGACATCATGAATATTTCTGTATATTCATGACAAAAGAAATGTAGACCGTCCAATCCAGCTATTTCTGACCAGCGAAAATAGCTCGGCAAAAGGCATCCTGCTCATTTCCAACAAGAATGATCTTGGAAACCAAATAAAAAAGGATATCAAAGATTTTTTAAATTCAAAATATGAGGAAAAAAAATATCAAAAGCTGTTGTTTTGGTAAACAACTTTTTTGTGAAACTAAGACACTGCAATGAGTTTTTGACGACTATGTAATATGTTGTGTGCATTAACGGTCACATGAACATTGTCAGCAGTGGGGAAAAAATGTGTGCTGTGGATTTTTTCTTAAAAAGGGGGGCCACCACCCAGGCCTGCCAATCAAAAAGTACTGTCCTCTGAATCAGAATCCGATTTATTGGCCAAGTATGCAATAAAAACACAAGGAATTTACTTCCCAGTTACAACCCCTAACATGACAGCAATAACCAACATAGGGGAGGTCGAACGAGAAGCCTCGATGGTCGCTGTTAAGCAACCAGATATCATAGATGTGGAAGAAAATAGTCGGAATGAGGAGGGAAAAAAACATTCTCCTCAATGGGAGTACGGTTTGATCCGGAGGGTCAAAAAACCCTTGCAAATGTAGCGTACATTCAAAAACATAGTACAACGATTCTCAAGACTTAACATGAATACAGCGAAGACTTTGACATTGCACCTGCAGCTGCAAGGTACAAGACCAGAGGAGAATAGGGAGATAGGAGTCATGTCCGTGTGGTTTTTTTTTCCATCCAGGGCAAGTCCAGACAACAAAGTGTCCAAAGACTTCATCACAGAATCCAAATACTGCTAACTCTGGAGTCCCAGACCGCTCAAACATCCTGGCCAAGCTCTACCTCTGGGTGAGGGAAAACGTGGTCCATTTTGTTTTTCCATCCTAACAGGTTCTAACCTGTGCTTTGTCTCATACCTCCATTCGGAACGGTTTGCCCTTTCACGCCGATGGGCAATAGTCGTAACATACATGGATTTGGAAAAGGAGAGGGAGCCGGTGTGCCTCAAGAAAATGCCCGTGAGCACAGGGAGAGCATACAAATTCTGCATTAAAAGATTACAGCCAAGATTCATAGACAGAACCTTTGACTATGAGGCAGGTGCACCCAACCAACGAAGCGTACATGATATTTTACGGAATTAATAAATAGTCCGCGGGCATGTTGACAAGCGAGCAGACAGACATTACTTTCCTCGCTGTTGTGGCATTGCTCTGTCTGATATATGGTACTCATCGGTAGAAAAGGTATGTGCAGCATGCGGAGGAAAGTCAGCTTCCTTGATTGTCCCGCGGTGCTGCAGAGTTGTACTAATAAGATAAGATAAGATATCCTTTATTCGTCCCACACTGGGGAAATTTACAGCCTCCAGCAGCAAGAATGTATGTACAGGGATATGAGCTGCTGGAGAGGCAGCCACTCAAGACAAGCTTATTCATTGGAGACAGAAAGTATGCCAAGGATCACATACCTGCTGGTTTGCTCTTTTGCAGTGAAGTCTTTCACTAGTCATCGGTAAAAATAACGCACAGTGATCTTCATCTTATGTAAACCAGCATAACACAGTAGGAATTGGAATATTTTGTGATTAATTCACACCATCCTGTAACCAACCGCAATACTCCTCAGTTAAATGTAAGAGGTTAATTTTCCATTTCAATCCCTTTAACCCAGGTGTCAAAGTCAAGGTCCGGGGGCCAGATCTGGCCCGCCACATCATTTTGTGTGGCCCGTGAAAGCAATTCAAACATGGCAAATTCCATGAAGCTTGCTAAAATATGGACCAAAATTTCAAATTCTCATATGTAACAAATGAGAGAGACGTTGTAAGCATTTTTATTGTTGCCAAACACCCCATTACATATAACAATAGTTCCATAAACTATTATTTGTGACTTCTTTATATGATTTTAATCATAATGACCCTCCAAAGAAAATGGTACCTAAAATGTGGCCCGCGACGAAAATGACTTTGACACCCTTGCTTTAACCCTTTTCATGCACCCTGTAACCTGATAATAAGATGTACACTGTCCCTGAAAGGGTTAAGATGAGTTTCAGAACATCACAATATATATAGCACTATTCATTCCAATTTTTGCATCAAATTATTATTTTTTTATTTTAACGAAGCGTTGCAATTTTAGCATACTGCGTCTTATCCAAAGTTAGGTGAAATGGGCTTCAGCTCACCCGCAACCTGAGTGACGATAAGTGCTTTTGAAAATGGATGGATGATGAATGGATGCACAGGGCACCATAAGGTGCTGAAAAATGAAATAAACTCATAAACTGAAGACAAGGTTTGAGTGCGAGCATTATGAGTTGCTTCATTTGTTTGTCATGTTCTATATTCTAGAAGTTAAAACACACTATCAGCAGAGCTCAAGTCACAAAACAATTTTAATGGCTTATGGTTAAAAATCAGCAAATCATCATTGTTGTCACTCAGCTTATTGCGCACAAAACGGAAAGGAAGAAAAGGTTCAGAACTGTGTTTTTTAAAACAAAGTATAATTTTAGATCCCAAATCGTCAGATTTTCAGTCAAATTTGAATACTTTCTAATTTCCTTAGTACTCCATCAAAGCAAACAAATTACCTTTGTGGCACACGGCCATGGTAACACATGCTAAGGTGGCACACAAAAACCCCTTCAGCTAATGTCGTACTTACATCGCCTACTTTTATGTTTATGAAGAGTTTTTAAACATGACTTTACTACTGTGTTACTCTAGATTAGTGATAAGATTACGGCATATAGCCTACGTACCTACATTAGCAAAAACTGAGGATCCGGAGCCAATGGAATATTCAAAATATATATTCCTGGTCAGCCTTGACTTTTATTTGTTGAGTGAAAATTCTGTGGTCCTATTTTGTGGAATTGTGACAGCTAATGTAACGTTTTGGGCGGGAGTGGGGTTGCTTGCTAAGAGCTAATGTTTGTAAATGAAGTTGTCATGTCCTTTTGGGGACAGCGGTTACTACAGTGGACAACTTATGTTATCAGGTAACAGGTTATTAATGGTGCATGAAAGGGTTAACTATGTAAACGTGTTCTGTCATGTTTAAAAATACGTTATTACGAGTTTTGAAATGCTATCTTTAGAAAAATTGTTATTTTTCTTCACTACTGTAAACATGGGCCGCGACTTGGCAAAATATAAAACTGCAGATCACAAAGGGCCATAAATTGAGCGCCACTGCCCGCTGTAATTAGTTGAAACAAATAAGGGCACTAACTGATTTGGTTAATGTTGCCGCCGCAGGATGGAGTGAGCTTTGTGAATGTGTGACATCATTGATCCAATACAGTTTTGAACTCATCAGGGAATCCAGCACAACTGTGCTGACTCCAAATTCCAGGTCAGCTGTTCTCATACATTTCCATCCACATATGGTTGTAGGGAAACATTCCACCAACATTTTCTCACATTGGGTCTTGAATAGGTATGAACATAACACTCGATGACTCAATCGTGAACAATTTTGTAATTTCCATCAATTTTGCAATAAATTGTGTTTTTTCTATTACATGATATTGCAGGTTGCGGGTATTCCACGCAGCCTCACCTATTCTTTGTGATTCGAACTGTCATCATTTAGAAAAATTAATTGGGCATTTGCTAAAGTGTCCTTGGGTGTCTTGAAAGGCGCTTATAAATAAAATTTATTATTATTGTTATTATTATCTGCAGTTTCACTGATGTACTCGATGTACTGTAAAACGGAGTCCAAAGTGATGATTTGGCAGATGTTGCAAGACTTGGAGCCTTTACTCATGCCATGTGTGCAGAATGGAATGCTGTGAAGCAACATTCTCATCATATTGTTTAACAGACTGTTTGTGTTGTTGAAATCTTTATCACCCTTTCAAGAGTTCAGGATTATAATCACCAGTTTCTCCACAGAGAGAAAAATCTGATAGAAGCACCACGTGATCTTTTTAAATCTGTGTTTATTAAGTGTCGCACGTACTTGTGGCTCAAAATGGACCGATTTCGTCGAGATTCATCTTGTTCCCTGATAAAAGCGACTGGATCGAGCCAATACTGAAAGAGGCAAATCTCAAGTTCCATCTATATTATGATATGACTTTTGTTTTGTAAATCAATGCGCAAAAACAACAAGGAAGCAACGTTTTGTAACTGGATTTGAAATCAGTTACAGTTGACTTCATTTCTTTCAGCATCTTATTCCCATTTGCATGCAGCATATATCAGCTAAATGCAACTTCACTATTATTAGTTGGAAGTCTGTGGATTCAGGACACGAACCGTTCAGTCATTTATAGACATATATTAACAGATTTGTAGCGTCATAACTTTTCAAATCTGTTCTACAGCTGTTGGGGCCAACTGTAAAGCCTGGAGGATTGGATTAATATGTTCTGAGCTCTTTTTTTTTGTCCAAAGCTTAGCTGCAGCATTCTGAATGAGCTGCAGCTTTTGATGCTCTTTTGAGGCAGTCCAGTCAAAAGACGATGATAATAATCGATTCGCCTGGAGAAAACCAGTCACCATGTGTTTTGTGGACTTGGAGAAGGTGTTTGACCGTGTCCCTCTGACAGCTTTGCAGGGGGTGCTTCGGGAGTATGGGGTAGGGAAACACCTGCTGATGGGGCTGTTCGGTCTCTATACCGGCAATGTCAGAGTTCGGTTCACATTCCCCGAGGAGTAAGTCAGATTCATTTCCAGTGAAGGTGGGACTCCGCCAAGGCTGCCCTTTGTCACCAATTTTGTTCATAACCTTTATGGACAGAATTTATAGGTGCAGTCGATGTGTAGAGAGGGTCAGGTTTGGTGGCCCCAGGTTTTTTTTTTGGAGATTCTTCAAGTTGCGATCTCCAACTCTCACTGGAGCAGTTCACAGCCGAGTGTGAAGCAGTTGGGATGAAACTCAGCACCTCCAAATTTGAAACAATGGTGAATAGGGCGCAGTGCCTTTATGGGACAGGTATGAATGATATCTTGCTACAAGTGGTTAAGTTTAAGTATCTTGGGGTCGTGTTCACGAGTGAAGCAGGAGATCAACAGGCCGATCAGTGCAGCGTCTGCTGTGGCACGAAGTCAGCTGGTATGGCCTTATCTCACCGGCAACCCTAATGAGAATCAGCAGTATAGAAAATGGATGGCTGGAAACTCATAGTCACAATCAAAAGGAAAATTAACGTAAATGAATGTACAATGTGGCCTTCCATTGAAAAGCATTTTACATTTTTCAGTTATTTTTTTTAATCACAAAATTCTAGCTCTAACTATATATATTATATGGAATAGATAACAGACATGTAATAGAATTATTATTTTCATTCAACATTATGGAAAAATGTTTTTTTTTTTAAATAAATGAAATAAGTGAACAACTTGGAAGCAAACTTAAGTACCAGTACATAGACACATCATCTCAGACATGCTGGCCTAATGAGGAAACTCACGTTTCAAGGCTAAAGCCAGCAGTGAGGCCTTTGGCCCTTGTGCAACACTAAGTCAGGCTGGTTCGAGAGAAACCAAAGCATCGGTGGTATCTGGATTAGCTCAAGAATTTTGCCCCATGGCAACGTTGGAGAATGATGACTGTTATAAAATTCACTCAGTATACATCTGTCTTTAACACCTCATGATACAATTGTTACACATGAAAGTTAAAAATAGGCAGTAAGCTATAGTGTAGGGACTTAATTTGTCACATCATCAATTGTCAGTTTTTATCAGTAACCTATGCTAACACGAATACAGGGTGCAGCTGCCACCTTTACCAAAATCCTTGCCACCTCTGATGGAAATAAATCTATATCAATGAATTCAAAATGTTATTAAAAATTTTCAGATATTTTCTCCATAGTGTGTGTAAAAAGTGTTTAAAAATGTAGTCCCACTCCAACCCCCTCTTGTTGTGGCAAACTATGTAGTACAATATGTCATGAAAAAGTCCAGTTAGTATTTAATGGCAAAAAAAGAACATGAACGACGTTCAAAGAACTTTCAAAGCACAGACAGAGGACGAGTGATGGATGACCTTCGATATCGTAAGCAGTCCCACAAACCAAGGGTAAATGTGGCTCAGTCTGAACGGGGAGATCTCAGGAGGACAGCCACACCTTGTGTCTATCTTGATCATTGTGGGGTGGGGAGTGATGTAGGTTAGCTCACTTGTTTCTCTCTGCAGAACGGGGGAGGGCTGACTTCCAGACCTCCCGGATTCTGTGGAGATGATTATTCACAGCAGGTACGGCTACTTCCTCGTCCTGGTCAAGAAAAAAGGGGCTTTGGAAACATATTATGTCATGAAGGGCAACATACCAAGTCTTGATGGACAACGGTGCGGCTCAAAAAGATAATTGTCTGAAAATGCTAAAACATCTAGGCACAGTCTAACAATCTCCTGATGAATACCGGTAATAAATTTTCTGCACAGTAATGCTGCACCTACATCTTACCGGATCATTATCAAAATGACATGCCATGTTTGTCTCCACCTACTGTGCCTAATGGACCGCTCATACAGTGACTGATTTTTCTTTTCTTTTTCTTTTAATGACTAGCGGCAGGAGTAGACTATGCCAAACCTCGCTTGCTGACTGAATGAATGAGGAAATAAAATGGAGTGTATTGCTCTCAAAGGGGGCGGAGGCAGAGAAAAACTTGAGGTTCATTAAGAAAAACCCAGTCTCAGCCAGTTTAGATTCATAGAATCTGTTACTGCGGGAACTAATTTAGAGCTTAAGTGACATCTCTCTCTGAAACATGCTTGAGTTAACCCTCCTTCTCTGGTTTGGCTTATCTCTTTTTGAAGCGGAAAACTCAGTTTCCCTCATTTTAGGGTGAAGAGATTCTGCTTTGTGAAATGGACCCCTGGTCTGTGTGTAGCATGCAACCCTTCTGTCTGGATTTGGTCAGGTACCAAAAGGCTGTTTTAGTGATTGCTGGTCTGAGTATATCAGCACCCCAAGATTTTGGGCTTGGCCTTTGATTTCTAAAGACAGTGACTCTCTGTGTTTAACAGCAATCCTAAACCCTTTTGCCTAAAACAATCTCTGTTTTGTTCGATTTTAGCTGAGGGAAATGTTGGTTAATCGAGTTAATTTGCTCTAGACCAGGGGTGTCCAAACTCGGTCCTCTTGGGCCGATGTTATGCCTGTTTTCCATCTCTCCTTGCTGAACACCTGATTCAAAGGATCAGCTCATCAGCAAGCTCTGAAGAAGCAAGATAACAATCCTGATCATTTGAATCACTTATGTGGCAGCAGGGAGAGATAGAAACAGGCAGGGCATTGGCCCATAAGGACCGATTTTGGACACCCCTGCTCTGGAAAGTAACACCATAAATTAATTGAACTTCTGTCGTATAGGGTCATCTGCAGAACTGCGATAGCCGACATTGACGTTTTGAAGCATTTAAGATTAAGAAAACCTTTATTAGTCTCGCAATGGAGAAATTCCAGATTCACAGCAGCAAAGTTATGAAAGGAAGAAGTAGAACAACAAAAAAATAGGAGCTGCTGGAAAGGCAGCCACTCTCGCGGCGCCATTTTGAAGTCAAAATAACCAAAAATAACACAAGACAACACATAGGACAGAGACGGTCGTGCAATCTTCACCACTTTTCTGCATACACTTTGTTGTCTGAAGCAGTTATAGATGAAAGAGGAGAGGATCAAAGTGTCCTTTCACCAGTGGATCAGAGACATCATGCTGAAAAATGTGCACACGTCTGCTACAAGCAAAGTTTTGAAAGCAAACACGAAGCTGTAGCGTCCATTGACGAAAAGAGATTAGTTCACTTCTCCTGTCCCACATAATCCGCTTCAAACTCCAAGCCGCGACTCCCAGCTCCAAATCCGCATCGGCACTCCGCGCCAACGCTCCTTTCTTCTCATCGTCGGCTCCTCAAGACCTCCATCCATCCAGCCGCAGACCGTTCAACAGCACCGATCTCTCCGCTGAACAAAGCGTGGCTGTGAAAAATGCTGCCCATTACAGGCGCAAGACAAGCGCCCCGGGACTGTCCAGCAACGACAGTCAAATGGCGCCGACATTCCTCCAGTCAAAAATAGTGCTGGTATACCCATGCTGCCGAGAAGGCGCAACCACCAAGCACAGAGTCTCCTCCTTGATGAATGTCGTGGCCAAAAAATGCTGAAAAATGTCCACATCAAGTCCACACGACGTAACAACAAACACAAAGTGACAAAAGAAACACAAAAACAACAAAAAAAGCAAGGCTCATGAGAGCACTTGCTGACGGCTGCCTACTCGGGCGCCATCTTGACTTTGACTTTGCCATTTGACCCAAAGCTAACATTTACAGACTGAACAGTAGGAGTCCAAGGACTGACCCTTGAGGCACCCCTTGTTATGGCCATTTGATATGATTCAAAACTTCCAATGGTCACAAATGAACTCCTTCCGCACATGTTCACCCCCAACTAGGACTTGAACTATTGTAGGACTGATCCATTTAATCCTACCCAACTTTCCAACTTGTTCAACAGTATGTTATGATCACTTAAATCAAATAGTTTCCTGAGATCGATAAGACGAGCACCAACACCTTCCCTGTGTCAGTGCTCAATCTTATATCAGTCAAGACTGAATAAGAGCCATTTCTGTACTATGACAAAGTCGGAGTCTTGATTGGAATTTATTAAAAAGTTTGAGTTCAAGAATTTGCTGCGTTGATCAAAACAACTCTCTCAACAATCCCGAGCAGCATTGTTCTTCTTGTTTAGGTTACGGTCCAAGTGTATTCAGGCTTGGTTTGATCTATGAGACAAGCATATGCTACTGGCAGATTAAATAACCAAATTAGATAAGAATACATTTGTATCATTTCCAAAATGTATTTCGTTCATTAGACAATAAGCATTTCATTTCTTTAGGTACATTTTATATGTCCCAGTAATATCAATATTGCAATATTTATTCCTACATCATGCAGTCCTATATTAGAGTTATGTATCACATCTTTAAGGATCATTTTAGTATCTCGAGGCCGGGGCGACTCTCCTCTTTTTCGGGGAGTCAAAATATGGTAACCTAGTGGAGACATATCCATCCATTTTCTAATCCACTTATTCTCACAAGGGTTGCAGGCATGCTGGAACCTATCCCAGCTATCTTCGGGCAGTAAGCGGGGTACACCCTAAACTCGTTGCAGGTCACATATAGACGAACAACCATTCGTGTTCACACTCACACCTAGGGACAATTTAGAGCGTTCCATTAGCCTGACATCCATGTTATTGGAATATTGGAGGAAACCGGACTACCTACAGAAAACCCACACAGGCAGGGGGGACAATAAGCAAATTCCACACGGGAAGGCTGCAGCTGGAATTGAACCCTTGCACCTCTATACTGTGAGACGAATGTGCGAACCAGTCGTCTACCGAGCCGCCACCCTAGTGCAGACAGTGTTATGACGTTATCAGGAGAGGAAATGCAAGCTCCAGTATTCCCCATCCATGGCCACATTTAGAATGGTTTAATGTGGTTGACTCAATGAATAATTTGTCGCAAATTTGTTGTGTCATATGCCAGTTTCAAAACCACCAGCTTCTGGCGTTCAAAAATTCTCTGTCAGGTAGACTGTATTTTTTTTTTCAGTTACCATGAGCTAAATTAACTTTTTTTTTTGTGAGATAATATTAACAAAGCAATGAGAACCCATTGTTTTGAGAGCATAAAAGCCAAAGCCAAATTACTTTTGTACTTAATAACTACATTTCTGTTTGTGTGTTTTAATTTTTGCTTTAGTCAAGTCGAATCAGTTCTTTTCATGCAAGTATCTGTACTTCTATTTTAAGACAGTGTGGTTATTTTTGCCGCCACTAATAATGACAAGTTACCGGTATATGACTCATTACTTTGAGTATTATTGGCAATACATAACACTAATTTTGGTAATTCAACATCATTACTGTAAATAGAGCAGGATATTTTTATATTTAGACAAAACCCCCAAAATGTTTTGTCAATTTCTGTATGTTCACAGTTCTCTTCCATCAGCAACATTATTAATCTCAAGAGAAAGTGCTTTTATTTCTTGTTCATTTAAACAGTGAACCAATGAAATGACATTTTAACTGCTAAATACAATGAAAATCTGTGTTGTTGAATTTATTCAATTTCATTTAAAGTGGTTGCACAAAATAAAATGATAAAAATCAAAATCCAGAGTCTGATATGCTGCAGCCATTGAGTAAATTCAACATTCGTTTTTTTCCCAGAACACTGTGTATGTCATACATTTGACAACTTGTTGCTAGGCAAAGTTCAAATTGCAGTGGGCCACTGGAAAAAAAGGGACACACCAGCCACAACAAATAGGGGGCAGATGTCACTGTGTCAACGGACAAAGTCATCGGATACAGTTCCAGACAGACACACACAAAGGAAATTCATGTTAATTAGCATTATTTGAGAAGTTTATTTGTACACTGTACAGACAATTTGCCTGGTGGAAGCATGTATGGGGAAAAAAAGTGTCATCTGATGGACCCTAACTGACATTATGCTGTTACTGTTCACTCTTATTGTAGAAGCAAATGGATCCATATTGCGGAGAATCACACAGGTCATGAATCAGAAAATGAAAACAGATGATGCTATCCTCTCACTTGTTCTTTCCATCACCACAAACATGAAAGGAGGAGGCAAAAACAGTATTACACGCTCAATTGTTATGTAATTAGTCCTGGAAGAAATCCAAGACAACAGGGCACTTCTTGCTGTTTGCTGTGCAGTGACAAGAGGAGGAGGAAGTAACTTTCCATGAAGCGAAAGAAGAGAAAAAGTATCTATACAGCATCGTAACATTGTGACCATGATGCTAATAAAACTGGTACCATTTTTTAGACGCTTTAGAAGAGAACCCCGAAATGTAAAGTGTTAGTCGAACAGGTTTAACGCTGGCTTGTAAAGGAAAAAATTTGAACAGTTCTTTAATTGGATCAAATATACAAAGCATGAAGTCGGGGTGTGTCAGGTGCAGCATTTGGTTAACAAGTCTGTCTCGCAGTGCTTGTGTGGAGCTGTTGTGCATTTTCTCCCAATGCTAGCACGTTAGGTTGATGAAAGAGTCTAATTTGCCAATCCGTGTGACTTTGAATAAATGGTCATTTACTAATATGTGACCTGTAATTGGATGGCAACAAGTTCAGAGCATACCCTGCCAAAGTTAGCTGAGACGGGCACTGACCGGGTCACTTGAACCCAAAACAGGAAGAACGGACAAATATGAATAAATGACTATTTAAGTGTGGTAATTAATGCCAGAGTCCTTTCAGGCCATGACCAGATTTTTTATTTTTTAACCCGTGTAAATAATGTGCCTCATTGTGCACGTGTACAAGCTGGCTAGACTCTGATGATAATTTAGCCCAAGCCTAACACTGACCCCAAACAGCCTGCATGAAAAACTCATTGTAGCAAACAGGGGGTCGGTGCCTGTATCATCAATAACAAATGCCACGGAATATCTGGAGGCAGATTCATTTTACTTGGTGCAAAAGGGATCAGAAAATAAACCAGTCCTATTTCACACCGCCCCATCTGTTAAGTAGGACTTTTAAGTTCATTCTGCACACATTTGAGAGCTCATTCATTCCAGAGTCATTTCCACAGAGACAGAGGAAACCTTCGAAATACCGAGCCAACTATAATTATTATTGCCACAATCTTGTGCATGCATGCAGGCCGGGAATTTTCTGTCAATCACTTCCACTACCTGACACATTCTTTGACTGCAAAAAAAAAAAACCATGCCACCCCACTTCCTTCAGTGTTTACCGTATGATAGACAAAACATATAACTTTGTTGTAAAAACAAAAACAAAACAAAAAAGTGCTGGGCATTATGTGAAATATTCATAACAATCAGAGGTGGCTGATTGTGAGGCATTTGTCTGCTGTGAACTAGCCAACAGATTGCATTCAAGCGCAGACATCGGCTCTCCTTTCTTGCGAGACGTCGTCTTTTCGGTGTCTCAAAAAAAACAAATACAAGGGTTTTTTTAACAAGTCATGGATATAAGCATCACAGCCACGATCAGTCAAAATACCAGTTTGTTTACAGAAATGGAGTCGGAATCAGTCGATCTGGCTTCCAATCCAGCAGGGTTCAAGTACAGTGCGATCAGTTTCGCATTCAAAGACTATGCTTCTATTACTTAAAAACATGACCCCCTCCAAAAAAAGTTACTTTTTCAAGCTGTACTTTTTCCACAGACTACTGATGGTGGCCTGGAGACTAGCGTTGTTTGTGGAGGATTTCTTCCTCAATCCACTGGCCCTTGCTGGGCCCAATGTGTGCACCTTTGTGGCTTTAACCAGACTTTTAAGCTTCTTGGGCTTTGACAGACCTGTGACCTGATTGATGAAATGGGGAAAGGGAAACAAGGAGAAAGCAGACAATGAGGGTGTGGAAAAATCCATAATCTGTACCACACATACCATCACATATAAAATGCAAGCATACCACATCATTTTCTTGTCCAAAAATATTCCGTTACAAGTTATGTTGTCATGCCATTTTAGAATGAAAATAAGATATTTTTTAAAGACTGATTTTAGTGACACCACTGCAGACATCAATACCACTGTTGCACAAAGGTTGTGCTGTATGGAGGAGGGGGATACTTCTTGGCACATCGCTATTGGTCCTTATCCTGATTATGGAAAGCACAGAGTGCCCAGCTTGCGTAACCGTAAATTTACTGTCCCCTCAAAATAATTCAAAACACAGACAGTAATGTCGAAATCACTAGGAGGAAAAAGTGACAACACCACCAAGTGAAAAAATTGCAGATTATCCAAAATGCCTTTAATTGCCAATCACGAAAACAAAACAAACAAACAAAAAAGATGATCAAACCCAGCTCACACATTACAGCCTGCAGCCAAGACGAGACCAGTCTCTGTGCTGTGAAGTTTCCCCTCCCAATATCTTTAACACCGCATGCTACTGACCAAAACAGGAACTGAATCATAAGATATGCTTATGCAATTGTTTTTATGTACTGTCAATTTGAATTCATGTCCTGTTTTTCAATAGCAAAGAGATGGAAATTTGGATATGGTATCGAACTCAGCAGCATAAAACCTTGATCGGACCGTCGCTTTCCCGTTTTGGGGCACAGTGCTCACCAGAGCTTTTCACAGGCTGCCACTAAAATTGTCTTTCATTTCGGATGATATGATACAGAGGGCTGGATTTAGCCCAAGGGCCTATTGTTTGACACCAGTGGTTTATCTTTTTTTTTTTTTAAATGGCGTAACATGCTGTTTCTTGGAATGTGGGAGGAATCTGGAGTCCCCAGTGAAAAGGCAGGCAAGCACAAAGAGAACATGCAAACGCTACACAAGAAGGAATTCGAAACTAGACTCTTGTGCATTGTGAGGCAGATGCGCTCAACCAGTCTTTCACCGTGCTGCGACAGTGACCATCACGACATGACATAAACAAAAGAGACCATCCTTGGTTCACGACAAGGCCAAAATGTATCTGGAGGCTGCCAACAGTGTACAATGAAGTCAATTTAACAGTAGCGTATGAATCCCATCTTCACATGGCACGACAAGGGCAAGTGACCCCCCCCCCACCCCGAAAATGTTTACTTTCTGACGTCACGATTGCATTATGTAAATAAGTGATAGATTAGGGTGCATTACTGCATTACAGCTAGTGGACACATTTGTAACATTGTCATTGTAGGAACTAGGGGTTGAACCAATGAATCAATTAGTTGACTCCACTATTCCACATCGATGTTTAAAGCGTGAATCCTGCGTTTTGCGCATTTCGTCTTCCAGTCGGCCAATTTACTGAGGAGTTACGACGGCTGGGAATGCATCAACTGCGAAAACTATACTCATTTTCCCCCCTCAAAGTTTTACACAACACCCCAAAAAGTTTTGGGGATATTTTGCAAATGTATTAAAAACAGTAAACTAAAATGTCACACGTATCAGAGTATCCATGGCCGTTGCTCATTACTGTGGATGCATTTTTGACTGTAATCCCAGCATCAAGTCTTTTTGAAGATGACGCTGCAAGCTTGGCACATCTGTCTTTGGGCAGTTTCACCCCAATTTGATGTCCTGAGCACTCTGGAGCAGGTTTTCATCCGGGATGTCTCTGGACATTGGTTCATTTATATTTGCCTCCATCCTGACTCGTCTCTCAGTTCTTTTGGCTGAGAAACATCCCAAAAGCACGATGCTGCTGCCAACACCATTCTACACTTTAGAGATGGTATTGGTCAGGTGATGATCACTGACTGGTTTACTCCAAACATGACACCTGGGATTCATACCAAAGAGTTCAATCTTTGGCTCATCAGAGAATTTTCTTTCTCCTGGTGTGAAATTTTTTAGGCGCCTGTTGGCAAACTCCAAGTGGGCTGCCATATGTCTTTTACGAAGGCGTGGCTTCTGTCTGGCCACTCGAGCATACAGGCCAGATTGGTGGAGTGCTGCAGGGATGTTGTCCCTTTGGGAAGGTTCTCTCTTCACACAAAGGACCACCAGGTTCTTGGTCACCTTACTAAGGCCCTTCCCCCGCGATTGTTCAGTTTAGATGGTAGGCCACCTCTTGGAAGAGTCCTACTGGTTAGGATCTTCTTTCGTTTACAGATGACGGAGTCCACTGTACTCATCTGAACCATCAAAGCAGCAGGAATACTATTCACTCGATTTGTACCTCAAAACAAGCCTGTCTCGGCGGTTGACACACAATTATTTTGAGATCATGCGTGATTTAAGCTCTGTCATGCACCATCACCTATGGGATCTTGTGTAGACAGATAGGTGTTTATCTCTTTAAGTTGTGTTTAATCAACTGAATTTACCACAACTATACTCCAATTAAGCTGTAGGAAACTTTCAAGGATGATCAGTGGAAACATGATGAGCTCAATTTGGAGCTCTGTGTCAAAAGCTGCGAATACTCAAATACATGTGATTTCTTCTTTTTTTTTAGTTGGAATGAATTCACAAAGGTGGCACGTTGGTCGACTGATTAGCGCGTCCACCTCACAGTGCAGAGGTGAAATGTTCAACTCTGGCCTTCCTGAGTGGAGTTCGCATGTTCTCCCCGTACTTGCGTGGGTTTTCTCAGGGTACTCCAGTTTCCTCGCACATTCCAAAAACATGCAAGGCAGGTTGATGGAACACTCTGAATTGGGCTGAGGTGTGATTGTGAGCATGGATGGTTGTTCATCTATGTCAGAGATCGGCAACCCAAAATGTTGAAGGAGCCATATAGGACAACAAAAATAAGTGTCTGTAGCCGCAAACAAATAAAAGCCTTCTATAAAACTTACATATGCTGTATGCATGTAGGAGACAGGACTGTCTCAGAATTGTTTATGTTAGTCATTCCTTTGTTGGGTGTTCACAAACGGCACCGTAGAATTTCTTTTTTGATTTCCTCGCTTGATTTTTTGTTTTGGTGCATTACTTTCGCATTTCTTTGTCAGTGAAGTGAAGTTTTTTGTTTGATGGCGCCTGAGTAAGCAGCCTTCGGCAAGTGCTCTTCAAGAGCCTTGCTTTTTTGTTCTTTTTTGCTGTTTTTGTCTTTTGTTTTGTCACATGTTGTTTGTTGTTTCATTGTGTGGACCTGATATGGACTGTTTTCAGCGCTTTTTGGCCACGACATTCGTCAAAGGAGCAGTATCTGTGCTTGGTGGTTGCGCCTTCTCGGCAGCACGCCTGTACCAGCACAGATTTTGATTGAGAGGAATGTCGGCGCCATTGACTGTCAGTGCTGGACAGACCTGGGGCGCTTGTGTTTTTTGCGCCAGTAATGGGCAGCATTTTTCACAACCCCGATTTGTTCAGTGGCTATGTCAGCGCTGTTGGACAGTTGGCGTTGGTGCGGCTGGATGGATGGCCGCTGAAGTTGAGGATGAGGAGAGAGGAGCGTTGGCGAAGAGCGCCGATGCGTATTTGGAACCGTGAGTCGCCGCTTGGAATTTAAATGGATTTCCATGGGACAGGAGAAGTGAACCAATCTCTTTTTTTGTCAATGGATGGTACAGCTTCTTGTTGACTTTGAAACTTAGCTTGTAGCCGACGTGTGCATATTTTGAGCATGACGTCTCTGAACCACTGGTTAAAGGACACTTTGATTCTCTCCTCTTGATCTCAAACCGCTTCAAACAACAAAGCGTGTGACGGAAAAGTGGTTAGGACTGCACGACTGTCCGTGTTTTATGTTATGTTTTGTGTTTATTATTTTACTTTATGTTAACTGTTTTGTAAAGCGCTTTGTTACAGCTGCCGCTGTTGTGAAAGCGCTATATAAATCAGCATGTATTGTACAATACATTAATTTCCATTTTTAGAGGCCGTCTTTGAACGCCTCTCGAGTCGAACGAGGCGAGAGAAGGTACGCAGTCGGACGCAGACGTGTCTGTGTTTGTCGAGACTGTTAAAAGCATAAATAAAGTGTGCGTTTTAAAAAACCAACATCACAGCTCTGCTTTTTTGGAGCTGCAATGTGTATCTATATATATATTTGAGCTATATTAGCCTACTATCAAAATCTTTTTAACATTTTTAATCATTTTTTTATAAAGCTCCAGGGATGTCTAGATGTCTAGACTAGAAAGGGAAGAAAGGGAAGACTAGATGTCGCTAAAGAGCTGCATGCGGCTCTGGAGCCGCGTGTTGCCGACCCCCGATCTATGTGCACCCTGCAATTGGCTGGTAACCGGTTCAGGGTGTTCCCCACTGACTACGCGAAGACGGCTGGGATAGGCACCCTTGTGAGGATAAAGTAGATCGGAAAATGGATGGATGGATTAATTTACAGAAAAGAAAAATCACATTGTCATTCTGTGGTGGTGTGTGTGGCCGTTTGGGGGGTGATTATTCCATTTTGGAATGCAGCTGTAAGATAACAAAATATGGACAAGGTGAAGTGCTGTGAATACTTCCCGGATTCACTGTATACATGTCTTTATGTGAAACCTGCCCGTGACGCAAGAAAGATTAGTGAGTATTGGCAAATCAAATTAATCAACCCCTACTAGGAGCAGAACTCCGTTGTGAACCGAGGACCCCACACAATTCAAATTTTCTCACATATGGTGCCGCAGCTCGATAAACCCACCTTTAATTGTAACATTCCAAATGTATCCCCGGCTTCGTTGGAGCACGTGGGACTCTGCTCGGACTCAGAATCCATTTCCTGAGATAACGTGAAATACTATTTCAACATCAGGCACAAAATCATGCAAATCTGTTCATATACAGTATGTGGAAAGGCGGCGTAACTCCACAGGATGTATAGATTTGTACAAACTTACGGGCACTGAACAGGAGAAGTTGTGGCCACAGTGGAGTGTTTCTTCTTTGTATAAAGAAACAAGGGAAGGCTGGGACTGGGAAAAATAGGCGCTGTACTGGGAAGAAAGAGAGACTTTGAGGTTGTCATCCTCTTTTGGGCTTCTGTGAACTGAGGACTTGGTGGATAAGGAGAGACGGTCCTTCTTATACTGGAACTGCTGCAGGCCATCCAGGCCTAAACTAGACTTCAGTGTCTGTGATCGATCAGTCGGGGGCGAACCGTCTGACCAGTTAAAGAGTCTGAGGCCCTGACTGCCTGAATGGGGGGATGTGCGATTCGGAGAAGGAGGTGGGCTGGGTGTTTCCACGCTTGGAGCTTCGGGCCCTTCTGAGCAGTCGGGCATGGAAGTGTGCTCAAGAAGGCTTGTAGCTTGGGGCCCCACACTCTGACCGAAACCCACCTGAGCAGATTCCTTTATATTGATGGCAGCTGAACTGGAATTGCTGAAGAATCTGTATGCGGAAACAAAGAGAGATTTAATCTTGCTGCATACTTATACAAAAATTTAAATCCCTATTGTTGAGAAATCGGTTGGGGGCGGGGGGGTTTCCAGCAGTTTTACTGAAGACAAAAGACTGTTATTAAAACATACCATCAATATGAATATCACCATTGCTAATATGTCTTCCTGTTGTTCAAGGTAAAAATGGAGGAAAAAAAAAAGATCACCTGCTGCTCATGGCCTGGTCTTCGTCATCGACATCCTGGTTCCTCCTCTGCAGGAGTGTGGCAAAGCGGTTGCGTGGCCGTGGCAGACCGATTGGTATTAACTTTAATGTTTCTGGCTGCTGGTCTGACTTGGATCGCTTTACAATGGAGGAGTACTGCTGCAGAACATCTTGATCTGATAGACTCCTGTCTGTGGCAGGGAGAGAGGAGAAGGTGCAAATTCAGTCAAAGTGCACAGACCAAAATCATTTCCATTTGGGCTGTACAATATTGAAAAAAATTGTTGATATCCCGTGTGGGTGTCGACCATTGCTATATCGATATTATTGGGATATTGAACCCTTTCATGCACCCTGTAACCTGATGACATGACAAGTTGTCCATTGCAGTAACCGCTGTCCCGGAAAGGGTCAACATGAACCGAAAGACATGACATGTACAGTATATTATCTGATGAAATAATTTTTTTCATGCGCCCAAATAATTGGTGGTTGAGCTAGAGCCTGTCCAGGCTGAGTTCACAAGGCGCATACAGTATTGCTAATCAACCATTCACAAGTTGAGAAAAAGTCACAGTTCTAACCGCCAGTTAGTAGCATTTGGCTTAAATTGAACAACGCACAAATACATCTCACAATTCAGCTTGTTACTTCTGTCAGCAGGTACCATCAATAAAAAAGTAAGGAGTCCGTTCCATTTGCACAAACATGCTGACCACATGATGTGGGATGCTTTGGTTCACAAGCTGTCACACTTTTCTCTAGCATCATTCTCACACAATTTGACATTGCTTTCATAAGATAAGATAAGATAAGATAAGAAAATAAGATATCCTTTATTCGTCCCACACTGGGGAAATTTACAGCCTCCAGCAGCAAGAATGTATGTAGAAAGAAGAGAAAAAAACAACAAACATCTTTCAATTAAATGCAATATGAACACAAAATGGATAAATCGCAGTACTATTTACAATTTTCCTTTACATCATTTAATTATTACAGTATTATTATTATGATTGTTATTTTTTATTCATCAGCCTGACAGCAGTCGGTAGGAACGAGCGTCGGTATCTCAAATCTAATCTGGCAAAGCACCTCCAGGAGTAAACTTCAGTCAGTCATTGGGATATGGTTGGACTGGGCGGGCTCGAGCTGTGGCGAGTGTCAGGTGGTCCGGCCTCTGTTCCCCTACTGGGCAGCCAGCCTGATGCCAACCGGATGGCATCCTATGAGTGTTCAATTTTTGTTACTTGTAGTGTGTGTGAAGACAGATCATGTTCATGATTTCTCATAATGATATTAATATTATTATTCATTATAATAATATTCCACCAATGTAGGAATAATTAATATCAATGTGCAATACTTTATTCATATAAAGTGTTGGCAAGTCTTTATATTTTTGAATGATAACTTTGACAACAAAGCCCGTGGTTTTTGGCGGCTACCTGGTGCGCACGGGCACCATGTTGGTTGACCCCTGCTAGAAATTAAGGTTTACTGCCACAACTTCAGATCAGAATCGTGAGAAGATAACCATACTCGCGTTGTTTTGATGCATGAATGCATTCGACTTTATTTTAAAAAATGGCTGTTAGACATGTTACATATCTTTTTTCCAGTGAGTAAATGTTGTCAGTATAAATAAATGCCGGGATGTATTTCAGCTTCATGTGACTGTCTCACCTTCTCGCGGTCTCTTCACTTGCACGGTTTTGCAGGGAAGCCTGACCTTAGCCAGGTTGATGACTCTCTCCTTCCCCCTGGTGGACGGGGGCCTGTCAGGGGAGGCAGAAGGCTGGGCCGGTGCAATTGACGTCACCTTCCTACTACTACTCCAAATACTGAGCCCAGCAGGACCGGGGACCCTGCTCTCATTCCAGCTGCGACTGCGGTGTTTTGCGGGCTGGGGAGAGATCTGGGAGTTATTCTGGATCAAAGAGGGCATTTCTGTCTCTATTCTTAAAACAAGCCTCTTTGACCGTGGCCATCAACCTTTGCACTTCTCTTTCTCCATTTCACCTTCCAGTGTGATAGGGAGGGTTCGGGTCCACCCGCGCGCCCCTTTATGTTGAAAGGAATTGTCGCGCTGACATTGTCAGCCATTTGATTGTTAACGGGGGAAAAAGAACGCATCAGGTACCTGTGTCATAGGATTGTCTGGGTTGAAGTCATCAATCTTCTCCATTGTGTTGATGTCAAGGTTCCCTAAGGCCATCTGCAAGGCTGTGTCTTCTCCGACAGGCCTACATCCGATACAGTTAAGGTACCTGTGCTGCCCAAGTGTGTAGAAAACTATTGAGAAATTTGCAGTTTCCGAAAACGTTTAAACCTCAATTCAGATTTATCCCACGAGCGTGTAGGATACACTCCGGCATAACTGAGAGTGGCCGGGTTGATGTCCTCTGCATATGGGTTGAGGGGGACAATCTTCCTGCTGACAGGATCAAATACCAACTGGTAAAGAAAGGTTTGATTGGCTCGGACAAATCCTTCAATGTACTCTTCAGGGACTGCGAGATCCATCTTTAAGTACTGGCCCATTTTCTTGATCACCTGATGCCAAAAGCAGACGGCACAATGCAAAACAAGTAATGCCAAACGCTTCAACAGTGGTAATTCAGCACCTGAATTTGAACGCAAATCGGAATGTGCTGCAGTCTACAGTATTACTAACTCAGCATTGAAGTCATAATTACAGGAAATATTTGTGCGAAAAAACCTGCTCGGCTATAATCATGCCTTCTTGTGGCACGTGACAATCCCTTCATTTGGTGCTATTTGTAGGCCTGCAACTTTGCATGGCTGGACAGTCGTAAACAAATCAAAAACAAACCAGGACTGTAATAATTCAATATGAAATACTACATCTAACTGACTTTCTTCTTTTCCTAGATAATTTGGCCATAACATGTGATTGCTAATTGAAGAATGTTCATTTCATTGAACAAACTTTGGTAGGGAGGTCCGGTGGTCCACTGGTTACCACCCAGGCATCACAGTGCAGAGGTGCAGGGTTCAATTCGGGCTCCGGCATTCCTGTATGAAGTTTGCATGTTCTCCCTGTGCCTGCGTTATTTTTCTCCGGGTACTTGTCCCACAAAATATCCATTGCAGGTTGATGGAACACTTTTAATTGTCCCCGGGTGTGAGTGTGAGCGCAGATAGTTGTTCGTCTCTGTGTGCCGTGGCAACCAGTTCAGGATTTCCCCCGCCTGCTGCCCGAAGACAGCTGGGATAGGCTCCAGCACGCCCATGACCCATGTGAGTATAAGCGGATCAGAAAATGAATGGTAATAATTTGTATCTGCCACATGTCGAGCAAAGGTAATAGAAATGGTGAAACAGAAACTAGCCTTACACATTCAGTATTTCTGATAATTCAATAGGTAGCACCTAAATTGAATATGCCATTTCAACTCAGGCCTTTCTGTGTGGAGTTTCCAGATTTTATTTTACAGAGAATCTGTCCATTATTTATCTGCATCTCATTGCGTTTCAGTGCATGCATGCCTGGTTCTCAGCGATTTCCTCTTTGCCCTCGCCACCTAGGCATTTTTGTGCATATGTAAAGTGAAACATATGAATGGAAAGTGATCTCACCTTAAGGATATCAGGGTCTTTTGCCAGTCTCAGCAGCTTGCAGGCCTTGCCCAGGCCAATACCATGCAGAGAGGCCAGGTAGTCACAGCCAGAGAGTATGCACATATAGCGAAACTTCTCCTCCGTGAAAACGTTGCCCAGGGAGCGACATCGACCAAGGTTGCGCTGGTCAATCTCCAGGCCGTTTCCCTCCTTGTCCATTTTTAGGATCACCTGTGTTGTTATGAAAGATCTTGTCTGACTTGTGATAATATCTGGCAAGTCATACATGAGCCAGCAACATATTATGACTGCTTTTGATTGAATTGTTGCTAAGTACAAACTGTAGCTCACCTCTTGGCCACTCTTCATAGAATTATTACTATACTGTAACTATTGTACTTTTGCACTGGGTGCTGTTGCTAAAACTATAGCTGAGAGACAGAGCCCTCAATATGAAATGGAGCGGTTCGAAAGCTACAGTTTATGGTTCATATTATCACCTCTCCCACCGTGTCTATCGCATCTGAGCATTAATTGATCTTCATTTCTTTCAATACCTTTTTACAGCCAAATGCCAGAAGGTCAGAGTCTTCCGTGATGACTGCATGAGCCAAACCAGACTTGGTCAGGTATGCCAGTTGAGCATCAGCCTCATATGGGGCCACGACACAATCTACTCCCCTCGCCCTCGCGGCCTTCGACAACAAAACACATACACCGCCAAGAGTGTTACTTCTTCGCGACTCGCATTACTGTACCATAAGTCTGGAGCTTGACATGAAGTGGATACTCCCTTTTCCTCCTATAAGACCCATTACAGTTCATCAGTGTAAATGCAAGAATGTATGTTTGCTTGTCTAGGTTCTGTCAAGTCCAGGGTGTACCGTACCTCTTACAAGCCTATTGAGAACAATCCACACAAAAATAACATTAACTCATATTGACGTAGTTTACATTCTAATAAATTACACACCCACAGACATGTGTCATTTATAATCCTATATTTACAGTATATGTGGTTGTTAGTGATATATTAAAACCTAGCGGCATTTGATAATCAGACTGAAGAAATAAAACCGGCGGCAAAAAGTATATTGAAAACTGTTCACTGTTTAAATTTACTTACTGTCACTTCCCTCTATCTCATTGTAGTGTATTCTTATTCAAGATCTCTTGGCGAAGTAGGATTCGTGTACAGCAAAATTGAAAAGGTATCACGTTGATCAGACCGCAAAATAACATTTCTTTGTTTGAGAAACTACACCAGACGTTCATAGCACTACGTGGGCACAAATCAGAAGAAAGCAGGAACACAAGAGAGAGTGTGGGCACCTTAATCAGATTATGTGCCATGGCTGGAGTGATGTTGATACACCGGGTAAAGCAGTCTCTGGCCTCAGAAAGTTTGCCGTCTCGTAGCAGTTGCCGGCCTTTTTGGAGGTTTGCTTCTCGACGCCTGGGGGGGCACATGGATACAGTATATGCACAGTGATGGTATATATTTTGCAAATACAATGACATTTATTCTTTCGATATATCGTATCAAAGCTCAACAAAAAACGGGATTAAAGCTAAATGCGAGTATGGTATGTTTGATTTTTCGGTGGGGAAAATGATTGATGCTGCAATAGAACTTCAATCAATACTGCCAGGTTACAATGACAAAGACACTTGTTTTAATGTGTTATTTCTATGTAACATATTACAAATATCTTCATCACATCTTCTCTACAATAAGCAATGTTGAAATCCACAAGTTTTAACTCAGATATATCAGAAATAATACTGTGATATTAAACACATTGCCATTTTCCAAAGTAAAAACCAGAGCCAGTCCAATTTACACTTCCACTCAAAAGAAGTTGACAAACACAGTTTGATTGGGACTTTTCTTTTTAGCCACTCGACATTTGTTTCATTATATATATATTTTTCAATTCATTTAATTTTGTGTTCTACAAGGTGTTTCGTAAAGTCTGAACACAAAATAAAAATACAACTGCAAACAACATCTTCAATATCGATACATCTTTTTATTATACTTGACGAAATTAACCATTCAATTATTCATTTTAAATATCATTTTAAATCAAGGCCAGTGCTGGTTCTGACAGTTTTTACCACAACTACGCTCATTGTCTGGCCACCAACCAGAAAGGGTGTCAGACCCAGCAATATATTTACAGTTGACCCTCCGCTATTCCCAGAGAATAAGGACCAGGCCTGTGCATCAATAGCGAAAATCTGTATATAATTGACGCCCACTCAAATACATGTATTATGTATTTCATCCTATTTAAATTAATCGCTCAATTTTTTTCTGCCAGAAATTGGCATCGGCCCCAAAACTCCATATCAGTTGGGCCCAAATAAAAAGTCCAACACTTCTACAGCATCTGATCTCCATTCATATACAGCAGGGATGCCCATTACGTCGATCCTGATCTACCGGTAGATCTAAAACAGGTCCCAAGTAGATCCGAAGAGTGTCGAGGAGAAAAAAAAAACAACCATTTGTGTGTCTTTGTACATTTTAATAATATATTTTATTAATGTATGTTAGTAATATATTTTTAGTGTTAATGTACGCTGCACCATAATCATCCTGTCAGTCTCCTTTTCAAAAAAAGAATTTTTTTAAAAAATAAGATAAAGCAGATAAATCTTGAATTTATGGTGGCGCGTGATGACGTCACCGGAAGTTGTTTGCGCTCAGCAGACTGCAATTACAGCTTGAGCTGTTGCGCTCTATCTTTTATCGACATTATTCTCATTCAGAGTTTGCTTCGTGTACAATTTACCGAGGGCACGGGCAAAGAATAGGAACCGAGGAGGGCCCAGGGAAGTACTTTAAAACGGTACGTGTGAGCTACGATCGTTAACAGGCTGCAAAAGTGCATCGCATGCCTCAGTTTCAGGCTGTTTCTCATCATGGTGTGTGTGTGTACGTGTACGTGTGCGTGTGCGCGTACGGTACGTGTGCTTGTACTGGTACAGGTACGTGTGCGTGTACGCATGTGGGTAGGTCTGCGTGTGCGTGTGCGTGTGTGTGTGTGTTTCGGTAAGGGTAGATCCCATGAGGTTAGTTGATCGAAAAGTAGATCTTCGGCCCAAAAAGTTTGGGCACCCCTGATATACAGTATTTGCAAAGTTTAAACTCACTCTCTGCGAGCCTTTTCCACTTCTCGTTTTGAAGGTAGATTACGTCCATCGAATACCAGAATTGGTTTCACATTGAAGGAAAACAGCATGTCCACGTATTTCATACAGTACCATACATACCTAGAAGTGGGCACATACAAAAAACAAACAAACAAAAAAAAACATTAACACACTCGCAAATGAAGAATTTGTAACCAATATATCTTCAAATACACTTACTGATCAGTTGGTTCTCCTTTAGCGAGCTTCTCAGCACATGAAAATGCTCCTTTATGAAGCCAACAGTATGTGTCCACAGCCACAGTATGGCCTTTATATTTCTTCACATTGATTGGCTCTCCTGCATCTTTGATGAACTGCAGTAGGCCAGGGATGCCCATGTTCGGAGTTCACACTGAAACACAAACTTCAAATAATTAGGGTTGCAAAGGGGTGGTACATTTCCAGCAAATGTTCAGTACATTTTTTTTAATGATAAGTAAAGCTGGGGGATTTTGGAAATACAGTGTTCCCCTGCTATTGGTGAGGAACCAAGTAATTGCGATAATCTGCGTATAATTGATGCCCCATCGTTAAAAAGGTGATGTGCCCACAATGCCACAAGATAGAAGTAAATCACTACTTTTGTCAAGTGAAACCCCTCAACTCATTTTAGCTAAGATTCCACAACACAGCACCAAAGTAATACATTTTATTTTCTTTGGTCTGTGCAGAAAACAGAAATAGGTGAGTTTTTTTCAGCAAATCACAAAGAAAAGTTTCCGGGGAAAAAATTACAATTAAATGAATTTGTTGATGTCTGTCTGCAATTATGCGGGATGCACTGTGCGGTGGACCGCTCCCTGCATACTCGCAATTTGGAACCGGTGGATTTGCATATACAGTGCTGTTCAAAATAATAGCAGTGCAATGTGACTAACCAGAATATCCCTGGTTTTTAGTATATTTCTTATTGCTACATGCCAGACAAGTTACCAGTAGGTGCAGTAGATTCTCAGAAAATAAACAAGACCCAGCGTGTCTATTATGAATGCTGGGTCTTGTTTGTTTTGAGAATCTACTGCACCTACTGGTAACTTGTCTGGCGTGTAACAATAAAAAAATATACTAAAAACCAGGGACATTCTGGTTAGTCACATTGCACTGTTATTATTTTGAAGAGCACTGTGTGTGGTGTATAAACGTGTCCATCTGAAATCAATTATCCAATAGGAGGCGAATA
This sequence comes from Hippocampus zosterae, assembly GCF_025434085.1. Taxonomy (NCBI): domain Eukaryota; kingdom Metazoa; phylum Chordata; class Actinopteri; order Syngnathiformes; family Syngnathidae; genus Hippocampus; species Hippocampus zosterae. Next base: position 20,905,354 of record NC_067461.1, on the reverse strand, counting down.
TCTGCCACCTTATCCCATACGTCAAATCAAGATGCTTACTGTACTTATTTTTAGCTCAATTGTGTTGTTATATCTTAACCACCAGGACATTTTCTTCAAGTGTACAATTCAAATCACTACAAGTCCAGACACAACGCATTCGATAAAATTTTAATTTATGTTTCTCTTCGTTCATCAGTCACCACCTACAAAGCGGACCATTTGTCATCGAGGCAGGTGACTTTAATTCTTCTAAATTTCCCTCACGGGATTGATCAGGTGAAAACTTGAACGATATTCTGATTGCCAACGGATAAGTTAAAAAAAACTTGTTGAGTGTTCAGGACCTCCTGAATCGATGCAAAATCTATTGTACACTCCTGTGAAATGTAGTAACGTTCGCAAAAAAAAGAAAAATTACGTCCTCACAAAATGGTTTATTCTTACACGATTGGAATGCTTAGACATCAGTCGGTGCAGAAGTAGAGCAGTTACAGTCGTGACCAGCAAGTGAAGAAAAGAATAGTATGAAACCTTTTCATCGTTTTGGACGTGTGTCAAATTAAACAGAATTATCAGCGCATCAACCATGACACGCGGTATGGAACCCAAATTAGGTGCTTTGACCGTTTGCTTTCGCTGGTAATATGAATAGATGATATGAGTAAGAAAGGCAGTCCGACATAAATAGCACAAAGAAGAATTTTGAAAACATACCTCTTCTCGGTTAGTTCACGCTCCAATCCGTAGCTGACTGCAATGCACGAGGAAATGACGGGGTATACAGTAGTTTAGTTTTAGCGGCAAATGGCTAAGAATGGCTACGATTGGATAAACAGGCGGAAGAGGCGGAGTCCTAAACGTTATTGGAAGCACGCCTCATCACTGTATGTCTGATTCTGCGGGTTCTCCGGTTTCTGTTTTTGGAATGTGGGAAACTGGAATATGAAATAGAGTTTTCATGAATATATAATATCCATCCATTCATTTATTATCCTCCGCGAGGGTTTCGGGCATAGTGAAACCTAGCCCAGCTATCTTCAGGAAGTTGGGGATTTTCACAAGGGTCACGGGCGTGCTGGAGTCTATTCCAGCTGTAGGCGGGGTACACCCTGAACTGTTTGCCAGCCAATCCCAGGGCTCACATAGACAAACAAACCATTCAGTTTAGTAAAACGATGTTTAAAATGAATTAAAAATTAAAGTACTCTTGCGCCATTTAAAATTTATCTCAGTTTGGCGAACCACAGCTTACAAAGATGAGTGAAAGCAATGGGGATGATTGTCGATAATAAAACTAATATTAATATGTAATCATGCCCTCAAACCATCACCAGACGTGCGCTGTCAGAACCTCGAGGCCACATTCATACCACAACCGCCACTAAATATGCTTGATAGACAACAGAAGCACAGACCACCACAGAAAACACATCACACGTGATGGTTCTTTCCCTATCGACGTTTCCAATTTCCAAACTGAGTTCACATTACTTGAATGCATCATGAGACGTGTCCCATTTCCCAGCATCCTCTGCACTTCCGCTTTCCTTCACGGAGTCAACAGACGAAAACAAGATGCGATAGTCAAACACCCAAAAGAGCTGTAGCTAATGACAGCGACCCCAGGGTATATTTCCCAACTTTCCTATTCGAATGGTCTTTTGTGAATTTGACGCGTTCGAATTGAAACCATGCAGTTTTCTCCCAACAACGGAGACTTTACATTTGTCTCCTCGACTGAGGCGCAAGGTAAGCTAACGGCGATTCAGCTTGCCTGCGAGCATACGAGGCCCAAGAATACATCACTTGGCGTCATTATGCTGGTATTGTTTTGTCACGAATGTTGTCAACAATATTTTCACGTGTTGCGTGAAGTGTAAGATTAAGATTAAGAAAACCTTTATTAGTCTCGCAATGGAGAAATTCCAGATTAATGTCGCATAGTTAGTTATGTAGCAATGACATGGCTTTGGAATCATTTTTACTAAACCCAATGTGGACGTGCAGTGACGAATGGTCGATGTTCACACAAACCCAGTTGGTCATCCAATATATATTTTTGACATTATGTTTGATCGATTACATAGCAATACGATGCTAGCTTGACCAATGTGTTTTTTAGATGGTAAGTTATGCAGTGACATTAGATTAAAGCGAAATGTATTAATGCTCAACTGGTCAAGTATACTGTATACATTTTGAATTCATCTAATTACGTAATTAATTCAAGTATTTCAGTCGCATTGTTTTTTTTCAGTAATGACTTGTAATATATTTCAAATAAATAATGAAAAATAATCATCATCTGTATCCTACAGAGCTTAGTGGCACAATCGCTGCCCCTGAGATCAAAGTCAATATGGGCAGTGACAGTGGTAAAGACCCCTATGCCACTGCCTTCCTGCGACAGCGAGGGTACGGTTGGCTGCTGGAAGTGGAAGAAGATGATGGTGAGGAGAACAAACCTCTTCTGTAAGTCAATGATTTTTTTGTGCTATTACAATGCACACCTATAGAGTCAATGTGGCCATTTCTAGGAGATCCACATCACACATCAATACCACAGACAAACTTGTGGTATTGCTGCAAATTTAAATTACACATCTTAAACCGGGGATCACCAACCTTTTTGATGCTGAGTACTAATTTTGAAGTTGATGACCCCTTTTGTAGACAGATGTGCAATGTTAAATTGTTGTGTAAGATGTTTAATTGTGACAAATGTGGTTGTCATTGCTTGTGTGGACAGAGCATTGTAGGAAAGCTTAACTAGCCGTAAAATAAAAAAGAACCACAAAGAAAATTGACATTTTATGACAATGATTAGCCAATAGAAATAAGGATGGACATTTAACTAAACTATGGAGAAAGTGGACAATCGATTTATTACTCAGTATTTCTAGGCTGTTGTACTTGCCTAAATTGGCTCGTGTGAATGCCCGAAACAATTTTTGGATGGTGGAAAATATTATTTTTATCCAACGAATACTGTTGTTGTTGCCGACTTTATTTTTCGAGTCATTCAACACTTTCTAATGCTTACTGGCTGTTGTTGAGTTGTGTTATTTATGTCAACATGACATAAGTGTCAGCAGTCGAGATATACTGATAAATATCACGGATACCTAGCTTGGTGAAACTTTAGGTTTCTGTAGCATTTTTACACAGGGATGCACTTCATGTTTTTCTTTAGTTGTTATGTGATTTGACTGTCGTCTCAGTATGCAAATCCATTCATCCATTTAACTCTTGTGTCATTAAATGTGATGATGTATGTGTGATCAGTGATGAGCTGGACATTGACGTGAAGGACATCTACTACAAGATTCGGTGTGTGCTTATGCCAATGCCATCGTTGGGCTACAACAGACAGGTGGTCAGAGATAACCCGGACTTCTGGGGCCCACTTGCTGTGGTCCTACTCTTCTCTATGATCTCGATCTATGGACAGTTTAGGGTGAGCAGATCATTATATGATAGAAGATGTGTTACAAACTGCATCTCCAATTTCCACAAAACCATTTGAGGCTCATCTCATCACTTTAGATTTTATTATCCATATCATTTATGGAGGGAGGTAGGTTAGTGTTAAGCAATTCAAAATTGTTCAGCGCATTCCTAGGATGATTTTTTTCGGCATTTAAAAAAAAATCACTTTTTTTTAACCTCTTAATTCCACATTTTAACAGACTGATATCATTCCAACTCTAAACTTTTCAGCTCATTAGATAAAGCTCTATATGATTGCTGAACAACATTCCATTGTATGACTCATCATTCAATACTATTCCACATTTCCATATTACCGTATTGGCCCGAATATAAGATGGTGTTTTTTGCATTGAAATAAGACTGAAAGGGTGGGGGTCGTCTTATATTCGGGGTTTAGACATTATTCCCATTCACGACGCTAGATGGCGCCAGATATCATTGAAGCGAATGCTGAACTTGACTCCTCAGGCCAAAGTGAACCCATGTCACGAAGAATAAAAATAAAAATAGCGGAAGCACGAAGAAGATAAATAAAAAAATAGCAGTAAGAAAGAAAAGAGAAGAAAATAATAGAAGAGATAACAGAAAATGAAGAAACGTCGCGACAATCTGGAGAAAAGTGGGTCGTAGATCGGCCAGGTTAACCGGCAGCTGAGGAGAAGTTATGATGTAATTTACATTCCAAAAACCAAAAGCCATTCATTTACAAATGTTGTTGCACTTTAGTTTACATCTTTAAATGTTCAGGTATTGAGATTTGAATTAACATGCTTTTTCTCTCAAATATATTGTTATCATCATTTGTTTCAGATGTACTGTAATTATTTTCTGTATAAAAATTAATTTGGAGTTCAAAAAGTCTTTTTTCAAACTTGAGTCTTGAAAAAGAGGGGTTCGTCTTATAATCAGGACCGTCTTATATTCGGGCCAATCTGGTACTCAGGAATAACCATTCCCAATTAATATGTATAATTCAATACGCTTTTAAGGAGGAAGTCAAACCCAACATTTTCTTTACAATAATATGTTCAGTGCGCCCTCACAAGTTAAACACTGCATTCTGATTCATATTACACTTGTGGAATATAAAGGCAGTAACATCTTGTCAGTTTTAAGTTGCTTTTGTGATCCTGACTGTTCTCCATACTTTCTTGAACTCAGCGATACTGAACTGTTGTACTGAGTGAAAATGGTTCCACCCATCCATTTTTTAATACCCCAGATCCTGGTCAGGATGACAGGGAATCTGGAAAAATACTTAGCCATTTGACTGCATTACCACAGATATATTGCATGCCAAAGAAAGCTGTGATTTTCTCAGAGTTACCTTGACTGGTTTTGTACCTGGCTCACCTGGCACGAAAAACATATACTGTAAAAGTTGTAATGATGGGCATTGTGCCAAGCTGTCTGATTCAAATGCCCATTAAAAGAACCCTGAAACTGAAACGCTGCATTGAATTGGCAGGTGGTTTCCTGGATCATCACCATCTGGATATTTGGATCACTAACAATTTTTCTCTTGGCACGTGTTCTTGGCGGCGAGGTAAGTTTAGCTGATTTTTAGTCGCCACACTTTTTCGAATGTGATAAGTGTTGTTCTAATGAGACTTGTTTTGAGCAGGTTTCCTACGGTCAGGTCCTAGGAGTGATTGGATATTCCCTTCTTCCGCTAATTGTTATAGCCCCATTTCTTCTTGTGATCGGAGGTTTTGAGGTGGTTTCGACCTTCATCAAAGTGAGTCAATGACGTTCATGCGCCGGCATCCTGAGATGTACAACACAATATAGAAAATAGAAATAAACTGCTTTTATAAAGCGTAATTAAGCCGTAAGTCACACGCACAACAACGCTCGAAATAAGTGGCTCGGCATTGCAGTTGGCGAGTCATAATTGGAATTTAGCACCCTGATCAAGCTGCAAACTGAAACGCAGCACCGCAAAAAACGCAGTGCTGACAAATGTTACAGAAATCACTGAACACAACTTGTTACGCAAGTAACACGTCGTGATCCCGAAAATTTTAAAGAGTAGCGGATGCTACCGATGGCACTAGTTTCCCCCACCGCTTATTGCTGGTTCCCTGGTGTGTTCCAAGTAGCACCGAGCTCGCCCACACCTCTGACTGCCGACGAGTATTTGACGTCCAGCCCGCAGTTGATTCTCAGTTTTGCTGTTCAATGTGTTTTGATGTGGCACGAAATGCAAATTTTCCTTGCATACTGGGATGCGAAACCACACATGTCGAGCCTTGGATAATAAGAGCTAGTTCTCATAAACTCTTTTCACAGAGGTATTAATGTTGACTCTTAACTCTCATGCAGCCTGTAACCTGATAACATGATAAGCTGTCCACTGTAGCAACCGCTGTCCCCAAAAGGGTGAAGGTTACCATCATTCCTATAGTTGTTCAATACATGATACTCAAAATCTTTTGCAACATCTTGACGACCTTACTAAGCGACAAAAGCGGGGAAAACCATTCGGAACACCTCAGTGTGTTCAAATGCTCTGCAACCTACGACCGCAATAAGAAAGGTGCAGTCGGACAAGTAAAAAGAACCGGTTAAATTATATTTAAGCAGCATTGTTTTGTTTGATGTGACATGGATGTTTCATACTTGTTGTAAAATGTGCTTTTGATTAACACGCTCTTAGGTTTGTTAATATAAAATGAAAAAAATCAGATGTGATGGTTATCATTGCTTGATCTTTTCAGCTGTTTGGAGTTTTCTGGGCCGCCTACAGCGCTGCATCACTGCTGGTTGGCGATGAATTTAAAACAAAGAAGCCTCTTCTCATCTATCCCATTTTTCTTCTGTACATTTACTTCCTATCACTCTATACCGGTGTCTGACGAGATGAATTTGAACTGTGGACTTTTTCATATACTGTGACACATACCCCACAAGGTGGAAAAAAAATCTCCGGGGATGTTAGCATTGTGTGTTCCTTGTATATTTGACAATAAAGTTGTATCCAATCCAAATCGAAACCAATATGTACTTTTAACTCTTATGTCTTCATAATGTTCAGTTAAAAAAAAAAAAAAGTAGCTGGTTTCACAACTTCAACCGTGTAGCTCTCCTACCAGTTCAATCCAGATGGGATAATACCATTTATAAGTTGCCTATGGTAGAGACTTTTTATAGCAGCTTTTTTAAGTACTGTTCTCCTTAAAATGCACTTTAATAAATTTTGTGGCAAATATTTGTGATTGCGGATGATCTGAGACAGCATTCAGTAGTACCCCGGTCAAATGTTTTGGGTTTTATGTTTTAATCGCAATCGTAAAATACAGTTGTAAGAAAAAGTATGTAAGTATGTGAACCCTTAAGGTATTATCTGGATTTTTGCATAAATTCGTCATAAAATGTGCTCTGATCTTCATCAAGTCGCAACAATAGACGAACACAGTTTGCTTGACCTAATACTACACAAACAATATGCTCTCATGTATTTTTATTGAACACACTATGTAAATATTTACCATGCGTGGTGGAAAAAAGTAAGTTCAGGTAATTCCAAAGGATTCACATACTATTTGTTTCATAACATTGCCTTTTAATTGTTCACAACTTTCAAAAGAGTATGGCTATTCGTGCATTTTAATCAGCATTTTGCAGATTGGCCTACAAATTGTGATGAAGAGAATTCTATGGAAAGATGGAACTGTGAGACTAACTCATTTATCGGTTTTGGCAAGTTGGCAACACTTCTAAAGATTGTTTACTGGTGTTGTGTTAACTTTTGGTCTGTCACTAAAACATAGTCTTTCTCCATTAAGTGTGTCTATGTCAATATGAAGTAATCCATTGATTGTAAATTTATTTAGTTTATGTCATGATAAAACTACAGAGGCACCCATACATGCAATAGAAAAAACAAAAACTTGTGAAATAACACATTTTTGGCACGTTAACATCTATTCTACTGGGGCGGCCAGGTAGTCCAGTGGTTAGTGCATCGACCTCACAGTGCAGAGGAGCAAGGTTGGATTCTGGCTCCGGCCTCCTTTTGTCGAGTTTGCGTGTTCTCCCGGTGCCTGTGTGTTTTATCCGGGTTCGCCGGTTTCCTCCCACAGTTCAAAAACATGCAAGGCAGGTTAATGGAACACTCAAAATTGTCCCAAAGTGTGAGCACGGATGGATGGTTGTTTGTCTGTGTGTGGCCTGCAATTGGCTGGCAACCGGTTCAGGGTGTCCCCTGCCTACAGCCCAAAGACAGTTGGGACTGGCTCCACAGCACCCCACACGACCCTTGTGAGGATAAAGTGGTTTGGAAAATGGACGGATATATTCTACACTGAGATTTGTCAATAAGGAAGATGACAGTCATTACCGCCACTGCTTAAAACAAACAAACAAACACAGTGTAGACCAGTATGGTTTTGTGGTCACTGACACAACCTAAGGCTGAACACGCTCAAGAATGTAGAGATGATCGTGGACTTCAGGAAACATCCTTCACCACAGCTGCCCGTCACACTATCCAACTGTCCTGTGTCAACCATCGAGACCTTAAATTTCCTGGGAATCACAGTCTCCCAGGACATGAAGTGGGAGGTCAACATCAAATCCATCCTGAAAAAGGCCTAGCCAAGGATGTTCTTCCTGAGGCTGCTGAGGAAGGATGGCCTGCCACAGTTCTGCACAGCGGTCATTGAATCAATCCTGTGTTCTTCCATCACGGTTTGGTTTGGAGCCGCCACAAGAAAGGACAAAATCAGACTTCAACGGACAGTTAGGACGGCAGAAAAAAAAATCATTGGCACCGCCCTACCCACTCTTGAGGACTTGCACACTGCAAGAATGAAAACAAGGGCACGGAAAATCCTACTGGATTCCCCACACCCTGCCCAGCACCTTTTCCATCTACTCCCCTCAGGCAGGCACTACCGATCCATGCGCACCAAATCCAGCAGACACTTAAACTTCTTCTCTCTAGCCATTAACTCCCTCAACAGTCACTGACATATACTCCACCGCACCAGACACTTCAAATCGCTCAAGGACATCTGCACAATTGCACACTTCTTGTCCTACAAATACTGCTACTGGTCACTTTAAAGTATTGTACTCTACCACTGATCACTTTAGCTCCGCTTGACACTTTGCACATTGTCTCACAGTTGTCACTGGGTGGTACTACCGCACTACGGTTCACTTACATTACGAAATGTCCTTCCATACTTAATTTTTCCGTACTTATCTGTCATGTCCTTGTTTATGATGATACTAATGCTGCGTGTTAGGTTACACCGGAGACCAATTCCTTGTGTGTTCTACATACTTGGCCAATAAAGATGATTCCGATTCTGAGAGCCACCCAAGCATGTTTCTGGGGTCCAGCCAGGAGCTCGTGATAGCTGGTGACTAGCTGGAGTCTTGTTGGTGTTACCAGCTACTAGTGGAGCAACAACATCATGTTGGTCTTGCTGGGTTGCCGTGCCTGTACATAAATTAAAAATCAGATATGAAGACAATGACAGTTACAGGTAGAACAACAAATAACATAAAACAGTAAACACAATAGTCAAAAGCCAAAGAATAAAACAGTTTTAAGAAAATGAATTGATTAAGATCAGTACTTTGGTTGGATGCTTCCTATGTGTTTTGTGGTAATTCCATACAGCATCATGCTATTCTGAATTCCCCTCTAATTGTCTTAATCAAAAAGGTCCAATTTTGCTGAAATGAGGCAGATTGATGCCTTAGGCCAAGGAAAAATAAGAACTCAGACTTTACCAAATACGTACTAATACATAAAACATAATTAAGAACTATGGATATGTATGCTTTGAAGTCAAGATGGCGCCCGAGTAGGCAGCCGTCAGCAAGTGCTCTCATGAGCCTTGCTTTTTTTGTTGTTCTTGTGTTTCTTTTGTCACTTTGTGTTTGTTGTTACGTCGTGTGGACTTGATGTGGACCTTTTTCAGCATTTTTTGGCCACGGCATTCATCAAAGGATGGGCAGCATGGGTATACCAGCACTGTTTTTGACTGGAGGAATGTCGGCGCCATTTGACTGTCGTTGCTGGACAGTCCCGGGGCGCTTGTGTCTTGCGCCTGTAATGGGCAGCATTTTTCACAGCCCCGCTTTGTTCAGCGGAGAGATCGGTGGTGTTGAACGGTCTGCGGCTGGATGGATGGAGGTCTTGAGGAGCCGACGATGAGAAGAAAGGAGCGTTGGCGCGGAGTGCCGATGCGGATTTGGAGCTGGGAGTCGCGGCTTGGAGTTTGAAGCGGATTATGTGGGACAGGAGAAGTAAACTAATCTCTTTTCGTCAATGGATGCTACAGCTTTGTGTTTGCTTTCAAAACTTAGCTTGTAGCAGACGTGTGCACATTTTCAGCATGACGTCTCTGATCCACTGGAGAAAGGACACTTTGATCCTCTCCTCTTTCATCTAGAACTGCTTCAGACAACAAAGTGTATGCAGAAAATTGGTGAAGATTGAACGACTGTCTGTGTCCTATTTGTTGTCTTGTGTTATTTTGTTATTTTGACTTCAAAATGGCGCCGCGAGAGTGGCTGCCTTTCCGGCAGCTCCTATAATTTGTTGTTCTACTTCTTACTTTCATAACTTTGCTGCTGTGAATTGGGAATTTCTCCATTGTGAGACTAATAAAGGTTTTTCTTTCTCTCTTATATGTATGTTAAAAAGGGCTTCCAGACAAAACAATCATCGGAAACAATTCCACTTGGCTGTGCAGAAAATTGAGAATGTGAGGGATGAAAAAATAATTTCATGATAGGGATTAGAGTATTAGACTGTGTGCAATGTTTTCTTCACAAATCCTGCTGCGTGTGTCTGGTCTGTAGATTAATGTGTATAGATTAGTGATAGGGAGGAGAAGAGAGGAGTCGCCCGAGATGAATGAGTAGAAAATATCGAGCAATTTCTGACTACTGTTGAAAAAGAATTAAATATGTTAAATAACTGGTTTCATACAAATCAATTTTTGGTTTGATAGAAATACATTTATATGTAATTTATTTAATAAAACAAATGTTATAATCTTGTAATCACCATACAAACCACACACCAAGTCAAGATCATCGTAGACTATTCAAATAGATAGAACATGAAATTCAATTTCTTGACGTCACTGATGCAAAACTATGCTGGAAATCTCATGTTAAAAGTAAACTATGCAAACCTATAAGTATTCTTTAGAAAACCAAGCAAAAACATATATAAAGGAAAAACATAATGAACATATATATATAATGGACACATTATACCGTTCATTATTACTACCATAAGTGATATATTATGTTGGGTAATACGGACAAAACAAATACTGTACTCAATCAATTTTTTTCCCTCTCCCTACCCAGCGTTTTTCCTTTCTGAATTCTGATTGTAATTTCCCCATTCCGGGACAAAAAAAAAGGATATCTTAATCTATAAACGACAAAACGAGCGATACAAACGATCAACTGTTCAAATTATGCATAACCAACCATTCAGCTATTTATCAAACTAAACACTCAAATTCTACGACTTAGTTGAATCTAAAACAGGACAAATAATGTACATAGCATACAATAACCGCCTGTGCTGCAGTATTCAGAAGCTGAGTGAAATTAGAGAGGATTGCTGATATCACTTAAGTTGCTCAAGTGACTTAAAAAAATAAAGATAAGAACTAACATGTCTGTTAAATGTGTTAATTTATGGAATAATTATGTAAATAAATTGAAACGGTTTGAATCACTTGCAGTGTTTGAAAGGAGTTTCAGAAATATAGTGTTACAAAAATATATAAATCAGGTATAAATATGAATAATATATACACACGTTTAATGACTATATGTGAAACTGTTATACAAGGGTAGTCCATTGATAAGATAATCAGCGCGCGGATTTAAAGGCTATTATTTGTTTTCGTCTCGAAAGAGTTCACAAACCAGGTAAGCCTGGTTCTATCAAAAGTTCTTGTGTTTTGTTATGTTTGTTTTTGTTCTACTTAGCGATTTTTGGGGGGTATAAATAACCTCATATCGTAATAATTTAATGTGCATGTTTTCAACGTGTGTATGTGTTCAATAAATCAAGCAATAAAAAAATGTAGTATGACTTGCGACCAGTGCCAGACTTGAGTGCAGTTTGCCTTCGGCCCCAAATCAGCTGTTTTAAAAAATATATATTACAATGGAAGCAGAACAAATAAACATCTTTGATGCAAAATATATTTGTATTCTTAAAACGTTTGTCACATACGTCACAAAACGTGATATAAAACATTTTGAACACATGAAGGGTACACTTCAGTTCAATTGGATACATGAAGTTATTGCTGAGGTCTAATAAGAAAAACAATTTACTAATACTCATGAGATTTTTTAATAGGCGCTCGTGGCAGTGGAAAGTACTGTACAACAATGTGTCGTTCATACTTGCACCAATGCGAGACACAGTGATTTTTCTGTTCTCGTTTGCACACAACAGCCTCGCGAGATGTGACACCGGCTACGCCAGTTTCGTTTGATTATCATGTAACTGACAGTGGCGAACCCTGACAGGACTTTCTCAGCGTTGTTAGTGAATAGCCGCTGCTACGCTGACGGGCGGACGGGAAGAAGCAGCAGAACGGATCAGCAGCGGCAGAGGACTGACAGCCCGGAGCTAGTCCTGTAGGTCTAGTTTTCTTGAGTGTGTCAGCGGTTTGTAGCAAAATCGAGAAGGGACGGGAAGGGAAAAGTAAGGGAAAATGGCGGCCGCGGCCTCGCCGGGCTCCGGTTCGTCCACCCCCTCTGACTGGACTGTACTCCGAGACGGTTGCCTGCGTTGCGACGAGGAGGGCCTGCGAAGCCTTTCATACCACCCGGCCCTCAATGCTATCCTAGCAGTCACCAGCAAAGGGGCTATTAAAGTCGTTGACGGCACTTCGGGAGCGATTCTCCAGGCCTCTGCGCAGCACGGTAAGCACCGGAGCTCGACTTCCGAACCCGGGCAGTCGCACTTGGCTACGGATTGTCAACATGACATAGATCGGCTAAGCATTCGATCCCATCTTGCTAGCGCTAGCCGTACTAACATTAGCAGTTATTTTGGGGCCTAATGAGATGAGTTAAACACGATTGATAGTTCAATTAAAACACTGACACTGCGCATTGGTATGTTTGATACTTTGTATGAGAGGTTACTTCCGTACCGACAGTGTTTGTTGACCACGTTACTGGGTGCGTCCTAAGATTCATGACATTTGGAGAAGGAAAGCTAACAGCTACCTGGTCCACTTAGCACTTCGCTGGTTGAACTTTTCTACATCAGTGTGTTTTGTCAATAAATGGCTCAGCATCCATCGCGCGTTTGTCTTGTGTAAATACACACTGGGAAGAACTGCAAGATTAAATTTGGTGACAGTGCGAAATAAAATGGTTGGGATTCCAGCCACCGGGCTACCTCTAAATCAGGTGTAGTCGCATCGTTTACACTACCGTGCGAACTGTCATTTACTCTTCAGCTACTCAGTTGCCGGCATTGCGGAAACTGTTTGACACTGTAAACAGTGGCTTCATTCTCAATGGACGTACCGCATCAAGTTTCGGACCCATCATGCTTTTGTTTGTCAAAACAATGCAATGTCTATATATATATATATATATATATATATACAGTGCCCTCCATAAGTATTGGCACCCCTGGTTGAGATGTGTTTTTTAGCTTCCAATTATTTTATTTTTTTTCTAAATAATATGGGACCTTAATGGAAAAAAAGAGAAAAATCCAACCTTCAATACAAGTGCATTTATTCAGTGGGGAAAAAATCCCACATAAAGAAATAATTATTTGACATCAAATAATGTGTGTCACAATTATTAGCACCCCTGGTGTTAATATTTTGTACAACCCCCTTTTGCCAACAAAACAGCACCTAATCTTCTCCTATAATGTTTCACAAGATGGGAAAAGACAGAAAGAGGGATCTTCAGCCATTCCTCTTTGCAGAATCTCTCTAAATCATCCAGAGACCTGGGTCCTCTCCTCTGTACTCTCCTCTTCAGCTCACCCCACAGGTTCTCAATGGGGTTGAGGTCAGGGGACTGAGATGGCCATGGGAGGAGCTTGATTTTGTGTCTGGTGAACCATTTCTGTGTAGATTTGGCCATATGTTTAGGGTCATTGTCTTGCTGAAAGACCCAGTGACGACCCAGCTTCAGCTTTCGGGCAGAGGGCAACAGATTTTGATTTAAAATGTCCTGGTATTTCAAAGCATTCATGATGCCATGCACCCTAACAAGGTTCCCAGGGCCTTTGGAAGCGAAACAGCCCCACAGCATCACTGACCCACCCCCATACTTCACAGTGGGTATGAGGTGCTTTTCAGCATGCGCATCTTTCGTGGTACGCCAGACCCACTTAGAGTGTTTGTTGCCAAAAAGCTCAATCTTGGTCTCATCTGACCAAAGCACACGGTCCCAGTTGAAGCCCCAATACCGCTTGGCGAACTCCAGACGCTTGCGTTTATGATTGTGAGTGAGGAAAGGTTTTCTCCGTGCATGCCTCCCAAACAGCTTGTTGGCGTGTAGACAGCGCCTGATGGTTGATTTGGAGACTTTGTGACCCCAGGATGCTACCATTTGTTGTAATTCTGTAACAGTGAGCTTTGGAGATCTTTTGATTTCTCTTACCATCCTCCTCACTGTGCGTGGTGGCAAAATAAACTTGGCTCCTCGTCCAGGCTTGTTTACCACTGTTCCAGTTGTTTTGAACTTCTTAATTATTCCTCTCACAGTGGATATGGGCAGCTGCAGTTGAGTGGCAATCTTCTTGTAGCCTCTGCCTGACCTGTGAAGGTCGACGCACATCTGCCTCACTTGTATGCTGTGTTCCTTTGTCTTTCCCATGTTTAAGAGTGGATAAGAGAAATGGCCTCGGTGTCACGTCATATTTATACCCCAGGGAGACAGGAAGTGATGAATTACTAATTAAATGTTCCTACATACTCTGGTAAACTTTGTAAACTACTGTAGAAATGACAGAAATGCTTCAATTATATTTATTTCCTGGGAATTGTTAAGGGTGCCAATAATTGTGGAACAGGTGATTTGATGTCAAATAATTATTTCTTTATGTGGGATTTTTTCCCCACTGAATAAATGCACTTGTATTGAAGGTTGGATTTTTCTCTTTTTTTCCATTAAGGTCCCATATTATTTAGAAAAAAAATAAAATAATTGGAAGCTAAAAAACACATCTCAACCAGGGGTGCCAATAATTATGGAGGGCACTGTATATCTATCAAAATATTTTTTTGTTTAGTGTTGGTGTGTGACCTCGAATGAACAGGGTTCATTACTGATCCCTGTCATTAGTTTCACATGATGCATGTGTATTCCAATTCTACTTCGTTGTTGAAGTGTGCAGGCGGTAAAAGGCTCAGACCAACTTGACTGGTTTGATTGGGGTGTTGAACGTGTAATTGCCCAAACGATTACAACTCTTTGATATTTTTAATTTTGGCTCTACCAGCCAGTGAGACTATGGACAAAATAGGTGAAATGTTCATCTAGAAGCAAACTGTGAATATGGAACTCGGATGTGCCTTAGTTTTCATCCGACTGAAGACAAACGCCTCCCTCAAATAGGTACTGTCCTCTTTACTTCAAAAAAATATTGAACAGGTAACCCGCATGATTTCAGCCTGGAGACAGTATCTGATAAGTCTTTTTTTGAGATTGATGCTGATTTTTGACAGAAACAATAAAATAATTATCATGCATGAAATTAAAAAAAAAATCCAAAAATGTCACTTCAATGCGGATTTTCTCTATTTGCAGGCCCGGTCACCTGTAAATATATGATTAGAAAAGATAACTTTAGCTTTTGGTTCCCAGAATGCATTGCATAACGCAATGCATTTAATTCATGAAGTTGTAAGGACATTATTCCTGATCATACTGTATGTTTCTGACACCAGTGTGTAATTTTTAATGCGACATTTATGTTTGTTTTATGTTGCACTCTTTTTGTAATGATCTGCGTGTGTGTGAGTGAGTGAGTGTGAGTATGTGTGTGTGTATATATATATATATATATATATATATATATTTATTTATATATATATATTAGAGCTGTCAGTTTAGCGCGTTTTTATTGGCATTAATTTAAATTAATTTTAACGGGATTAAATTTTTTCTCGCGAGATTAACGCGGCACATGTCACAAGCGGATGTTACGTTGCTCTATAAATACACCAGAACAAAACAACAAGCGCGCTGCAGAAGTCCACGCCCATGTCTGTTTTGCCAGCCATGGCAGCGCGAGACACCAAAAACGGATACTTTTAAGAGTTTATGAATGGAAAGTTTACTTTAAAAAAGTTGCCAGATTGCTCCACTGACAAGATCAAAGTTACCTGTTCTTTTCTCTCTGTGTATCATACAGGTATACGATGTATGCCACTGACGCGATTGTTACTTCTTTGGAACTATTTTGTGTGGAAGGTTACAGCGTTCCGTGTCCATATAAATAGAGCGGGTGGCACTTCTCTGTTTTCGTCTGACAGTGACGGTGCGCAGAGGCGGTGACATGACAACGAAAGTTCAGCGGTGCAGTGGTAGCGACCTAGCGAAAAAAAAAAAACGTCTCCAGTGTTGTCATCGAACCAAGTGTAGTCATCCGAAATGAGGTAGACACATAAACCGTAGAGAGACTTCCGCGCAAGAAGTACCAACATAATCAACATAGCCTGACTTTGTTAGGGGGAGTGAAACCCCCCTCTTTCAGAATGGTTTGCCCCAGCAGCACGGGGGAAGTGCTTGCGCTTGTTTGTACGGCCGGCAGTTTTGAATACAGCGGCACATAACGAACACTGGTGTCCGGGGTCTCGTTATTCTCCAACAAACATACAGAAACAGACTGCTGTGTTCAAAGCAAACTTGAGAAAAACGAAGTATGCAACCATGGTTTAAATCCACTACAAGGCTGAGTACTAGTTTACCTTAGATGTGCACTTTATAATGTTATATTGCTCTGTTTTGATTTAATTTAAAAAACTGTTAAAGCAGCTGTTGTGTGACCAAATATTTTTTTTCACTGTTGTTGATGGACAGTAATATTGTGTGAGAGATTATGTGTGAACAACTGCTCCAACTGAAAAATGTTCATGTAAAATTGAAAAGTGAAATTGTTATTTCAGTAAATATTTGCATTTGGCACATAAAAAACTGATTCATGATTCCAAGTTGATGAGAGCATTAAAATGGGGGAAAAATAGGACAAAAAATGTAAAAGGAAATTCAGAAATGATAAAAAATATGTGAGTAATCACGATTAATTTGTTAGTTCATTTGATTTAATTATGACAATTGCATTTTTAATTATATTAAATATTTTAATCGTTTGACAGCTCTAATATATAATATGCATATATACAGGGTGATCAAAAAAAAAAAAAAACGGGCCCCAACTGTAATTAGGCCCCGTTTCTTAGTGTTTTGTCCGAATGAAATGAACCTTTGGCCATAACTAGTTTATTATATTCAAAACATCACATCAAAACACGAGGGTCTTTGGCCTTTTTTTCTCCGTTCTACAGCATATGTTCTAGATGGCCTCCATTTAGCTCCATGCATTTCTTGAGGCGCAGCACGAAGTTGTCCAGAGGCATCATTGGACCAATCTTCATCGAAGAATCTGGAGCAGCAGTGACAGTCACCAAGGAGCGGTATGTGGAGGTCCTCAAAACCTTCAAGAATGAGCTCCAGACCATCTACCCGTCGCATATGAGCAAGTTTTGGTTCCAGCAAGACGGAGCAAGTTCTCACACCTCAAACCTGTCCCAAGATTGGCTGAAAGAGAACTTCGGAGGCCGAGTGATCAGTCTCAAGACTGATCTTGAGTGGGCACCCGATAGCCCGGACCTAAGCCCCCCCAGATTTTTTTTCTTTGGGGCTATCTTAAGGACAGAGTCTACGCAGGGAAACCCATAAACATCACAGAACTCAAGAAAGCCATCAGGGAGGAGATGAGAGCCATTGCCATTTCAGTCTATAAGAACGTCATGGACAACTTCGTGCTGAAGTGCAAGAAATGCACGGAGCTAAATGGAGGCCATCTCGAACATATGCTGTAGAACGGAGAACAAAAGGCCAAAGACCCCAGTGTTTTGATGTGATGTTTTGAATACAATAAACTAGTTATGGCCAAAGTTTCATTTCATTCGGACAAAACACTAAGAAACGGGGCCTAATTAGAGTTGGGGCCCGTTTTTTTGGGGGGGGGATCACCCTATATATATACAATATATATATATATATATCAAGTCAAGTCGTCAGTATTTATAGAGCACTTTCGAACAGCCATCGCTGCATACAAAGTGCTGTACATGGAGCAATTTAACATACACAATAAACAGTAAGACGAATCTGTAATAAAGGCTGTGGAAAGCACCAAGCAGTAAAATCAAGGACAAATCAAGCTGAGTCGAACGGCAAAGATTACAAGTGAGTTTTGAAGAGGGCGTTAAAGATGGGCAGCGAGGAGGCTTGCCGAATGTTCAGTGGGAGGTCATTCCAGAGAGAGGGACCCGCAACAGAAAAGGCTTGATCCCCTCTGAGCCTCAGTTTAGCTCTTGGTACCTCTAACAAAGACTAGTCCACAGACCTGAGGCGCCGGGCAGGTGTGTAGGGGCAGATGAGCTCAGAGAGGTAAGGTGGCGCGAGATTATTCAGAGATTTGAAAACAAAGAGTAGGATCTTGAAAATAACTCTAAAATGAATGGGGAGCCAGTGAAGGGATGCCAGAGTGGGAGTTATATGCTCCCACTATATATATATATATATATATATATATATATATATATATATATATATATTATAGAGCTGTCAAACGATTAAAATATTTAATCTAATTAAAAATGCAACTCTAATAGTTAACTCAAATTTACTAAAAGTTAATCGTGATTCCTCACAAATGTGTTATCGTTTCTGAATTTCCATTTAAATATTTTGTGTCCTATTTTTTTCCTATTTTAATGCTCTCATCAACATGGAATCATGAATCAGTTTTCTATGTGCAAAATGCAAATATTTACTGAACTAATTTCGATTTTCAATTTTACATGAACATTTTTCACTTGGAGCAGTTATTCACACAATCTCTCACACAATATTACCGTCTATCAACAACAGTGAAAAAATATTTTGTCACACAACAGCTGCTTTAACAGCTCTTTTTATGGAATCAAAATGGAGCAATATAACATTATAAAGTGCAC
The DNA here is from genome assembly GCF_025434085.1 of Hippocampus zosterae. Classification (NCBI taxonomy): domain Eukaryota; kingdom Metazoa; phylum Chordata; class Actinopteri; order Syngnathiformes; family Syngnathidae; genus Hippocampus; species Hippocampus zosterae. The sequence continues at coordinate 20,886,647 of NC_067461.1, read as the reverse complement.
ATCTAAGGTAAACTAGTACTCAGCCTATAGTGGATTTAAGCCATGGTTGCATACTTTGTTTTTGGCGGCTGGATAGCTCAGTTTGTAAGGCATCGGTTTGGCATACGGGAGACGGTGGTTTGAATCCCGCTTGGGGCAAAAAATCAAGGAGAAGGCTCCAACGGATGACGTACTCAGAGAATGTCTCAGACAATGGGGAACAGAAGATTATGAGGCGCTGGAAGAGGGACCAGCATTGGAGGACAAGCCCCTACACGGGATGTACCACCGTACCATCGGACCATAACTGAAGTGGCCGATCTCAAGAAGTCCTATCAGTGGCTAGAGAGGGCTGGCCTGAAGGACAGCACAGTACACACAGCACTCATCCTGGCTGCTCAGGAGCAGGCCCTGAGCACCAGAGCCATTGAGGCCCAGATATACCACACCAGACAAGACCCAAGGTGTAGGTTGTGCAAAGAGGCAACACATAACTTCAGGGTGTAAGATGCTGGCAGGGAAAACCCTACATGGAATGCCATAAACCAGGTGGCATAGTCTACCGAAACATCTGTGCGGAGTATGGACTGGAAACACCAAGGTCAAAATGAGAAACACCTCCGAAGGTGGTGGAGAATGACAGAGCGAAGATCCTGTGGGACTTCCAGAACCAGACTGACAAGATGGTAATGGCGAACCAACCAGATATCGTGATCATAGATAAAGGGCAGAGGAAAGCCGTTGTAGTGGATGTAACGGTCCCAAATGATGGAAACATCAGAAAGAAGGAACACGAGAAAATACCAAGGGCTCACAGAGGAGCTGGAGAGAGCCTGGAAGGTAAAGGTGACGCTCGTGCCTCTGGTGGTCGGAGCACTCGGGGCAGTGACCCCCAAACTAGATGAGTGGTTGCAACAGAGGGAGGGGGGGGGGGGTGAGACGAGGAATTTTATATATATACTGTATATAAAACAAACTCTGACTTAACATTGTGTGTAAAATAGTAATACCCAGGTCAGTTCCTTGCACAATTTCCTTGCATTGCTCACTTTAGCATTGCATGTAAGAATTAAGATTGCAGGCCTGAGAATTTCTGAAATTTACAGAAATTGTTTTTCGGTTCCATTAGATCAGGAGTCCCCAATCCCTGTCCGCGGACCGGTACCGGTCCGCAGGGCATTTGGTACCGGGCCGCACAGAAAGAACTTGCCTTATTTCTGTTTTATTAATTTCGGAATACGAAAGATGTTTTATTTTGAAAAATTACCGGATTCTCCGTTACATCCGTCTGAGTCACGCTTGAATCACGTCAAGCCACGCTTCTCGGTCACGTGACTGATGACGCTCAAAAACAAAACGCTGAAGCCCGCAAAATGAATAAAAGCTGCTTGGAGATCGCAAATAACGGCAACCTTAAAATTACATTTGAGACAACTGGATTCAAGTTAATGCAACTTAATTGCACAAAATAAATGGATCTCATAAAACATCCCCTTGTGGCACACAGAGAAAATTCAATTAAAATTTGTTTTATTCATAGTTACCATGTCTACAACAATTATAGAATAAGACTGTTTCATAATATTTTTATAGCAATTAGCCTTTTGATCTAATGACTCAGCAAATTCGACATTTATTAAATGTAGTAACTAATACACCTTTTGGCGTTTTTTTTAAATTTTTTTTCCCCCCACCATCACCCTGATTCATCATCCAGGTGCTTTCTCAACTTGCGGGCTAAAATAGCAACCCGCATGCGCACATAATGTTTCCTGTTACCTTATCAACAAGTTTCATTTTGTATTATAAGGATATGATTAAGATGGTTATAATACAGAATTATGTGTAATAAATAATGAGACCAGTATTACTTGTGTACAACTCCTGTAAATGGTTGGAGTACAGTCAAACCTCGGTAAACCGCCATCATGCATGAGTTCACAAAACATCGAGTATCTCCACGAACAGACCCAAGCGAGGCTCAAGTCACTGTCCTGGCTGCTCAGTACAATGTAGCTTCATCAACATGTTGCTTGGGCTGGGCAATAAAATGTAAAATGCACCCATCCATTTATTATCTGAATCTCTTATCTTCACAAGGGTCATGGTGCGTTTGAGCTTATCCCAGCTGTCTTCAGGCAGCAGACGGGGAACACCGTGAAATGGTTGCTAGCTAACGCAGGGCACACAGATGAACAACTATTCACATTCATAACCACACCTCGAGACAATCTATAACGTTTCCTCAACCTACCAATCATGTTTTTGGAATGCGGCACAAGACCCGTAGAAAAGTCACGCTAGCACGTGCTAACCAGTAAACCACTGTAGCGCCCGCTAAAATTGATATTACGTATGATGATAATTTTTCTGAATGGGTTTTACAAAGCAAAACTGGGGAACCCCCCTCAACAAAAACACATTAAAAAAAAGATATTTAGTTGACCGCCACATAGTATTCGCCGTACAGCTGCTTTACGTATTCACTGGTTTTATGTTTATATTTAATAGTTTGGTTTTTTTGCAGCATCGAAAACAAATCTTCATTGATGCAAGACCATGTGATGTGACATTTACTTAAAATGACTGAAAACACTTTTATTGCCAGAGTTTGTACATATCTGATTATGTTCTGTTTTCCCTCTGTTGCTTTTCCAGTTAAACCCGGCGGTCGTGTCAGATGTCAGTACGTTCCTGCTGTGGATAAGGTGCTTTTTCTTGACGACTATGCAGTGGGATGCAGGAAGGACCTAAACGGCATTCTGCTGTTGGACACAGCCCTGCAACCTCCAGTGACCAAACCCGAGGATCTGATTCAGATGGAGCTTCCAGTCACGGAGGTAGAACAGGGCTCTCAACTAACTTTTCGTACTGGTTGCACCAGTGCTAAATCATCAAAAATTTTGACTGCATCACATTCACAGAGATGTCAATCTATAGAAATTCACTTCCTGAACAATTTATCTTAATGTTAATATTTTTGAAAAATCTGTCAGGAACATTACAGCGGGATTGCATGCGTGATGGTTTCCTATAATTGTCTTTTGTTTTTTTAAGGCAGAATCCTGAATAATTCAGTGCTTCTGGCCATTTTCATGTGAAGACCAAAGTAAAACCAAATGATAAAAAGTATTGATTGCGACCATGACAGTCGGACACAGTGCAGTGACATCGTCTTTCGTGTCCATGAACATAGAGTTTTCCTGCGAGTTGTAGTTCCAGATCATCCATTTTTTGTGTTATGGATCTGGCATTGGATGTAGAGAGGTTCGTCAGCGGAGGTTTGAGCGGCTTGCCAATAGCTTAGTGTTGAGGAATGGGAACTGTCAATTTGCTCTTGGCCCTTCCTTGGTTACAGGTTCTTTTATTTCTCTATAAGGTGGAAGAAGACCCAACACCACGTAGTCTTTTCTACAGTTTATCACAACACAACACGAATCGATTCGGGCTCCTGTGAGTCTCAGATTTCATCAGGAAGCCCCGAGCAACTTCAGTCACACGTACATATTAGGGATGTGAATCTCAGCACTGAGGACGATTCGATACACATCACGATCCACTGCCAGCGATGCGATACTTAAACGATACATGGAATTTTCTGGCGATACGATGCGATACGTTTCACCGTCGTCACGATGCGATACGATTCGATACACATTAAGTTCAAATCAATGCGATCCGATACGATACAATGCAATTTGTTGCGATATTGTGCAATTAAACATGATGCAAATAAGCAAAGAAAAAAAGCTTTTAAAAAGATGGAATTCAGTATGGTATTACAAAAAGGATGCCACTTTATTCCTTATAAACAGTAGAACTTGTAAGACAACTTATTTAAGCCCTTTCACAATTGGGTTTTGTGCAAAGAAAATGTAAACAATTTGGCACCTGAGACTCACAGCTGTTGCTATAGTGTAAACACAAACAGACTATTCTCACTGAGTGTCTTATATGAAATATAATAATAATATATATATGTATATAAATCTATAGCGCAAGATGTCCACCCATCCACTGTAAGTGCAACTCTTTGCGCACTGTTCAGCGACACAATAATCTCACTTCTCACTTTGTTGTACACATCGGGAATATGTTTGTAAGTGAACACAGACCTGTCTGGTATTTTATACCTGGGTTCCAAAACGTGCACGAGCTGTCTGAAACCCTTGTTGTCCACCACGCTAAGGCTGGAGGTCTTTGCATATGAAATAAGCAGTGGCCTTAGTTATAGCCATTGCGCGGTCACAGTGAGTTGCAAGGGGACTCCCAAAATAAGAGGCAATTTTTTTCTGATCCTGACCTGGTTTACCAAGAGTTTCTCCGGTGTCCGACGAGGAACTGGGCGGGGAAGCGGGAGGGTAACTTGTCGGTGATCTGGTGCCATCGGTTTAAGTGGGTCTGCATATTTGTGGTGCTGCCGTTGTATTGCTTCTTAGTGCGACATTCCTTGCAAATTACGGAGGTTTTATCAAGCTTTCCGTTTTTCTTTTCGAAGCCGTAGTATTTCCAAACATAAGATTTGAATGTTGCGGCTGCATTAAATATAGTAGTTTCCTTGCTGCTGCGTGCGCTAACTTCCATAATGTTTCGCTAGTTGTGTACTGGACTGTATGTGACGCACGGCTACCATCCGTATTCAACACAAAACGCAAAGCAATGATGGTGCATTCATTGCGCCTAGGAAAGGGCAAATGTGACGTTTAACATGAATAAAACGGCGCTTGAATCGCGATTTTACCGATACCCATCAATGCATCGTGATGAATCGCGATTTCACCCGTCAATCGCGTCGTACCCAGTGAATGAGCCGATGCACTCGGATCGCGCACGTGCGAATCAATGTATCGATTAATATCGATTATTTTCCACACCCTTAGTACATATAGGCATAGTATGTTAATTATGTTAATTAGGGGCGGGCAGTCCTTCCCCTTATGTAAAAATCTGAAACAAAGAAAGTCAAGCAAAGTTCGATCTTGGCATTTTGACAAAGTACAGAGAATATCTGCTGGTCCACAAATCTTGAGATTAGGTTTCCTCTTCGAAAGGAACTTGACAGCCTTCAGGGACTTTTACGATGTGGGGGACGCAAAAGAAGACAGCCAGGGGACTGTTAATCACTCAAGGGAAATAGGACCCCAACTTCACCCTACACTCTTTGTTTAAACTACCGGTACTTCAGCAGATGTTCAGGAGAGAGACTAGTGTCAATAGTTTTCATAGCAAGATGAAATTCATTAACAATGTTCTACTACTACTTCTAGCGGAATCATTCCTTAACACTTAGCCATTAGTTTAGCCATAGCTTGGCTTGGCTGTCCTGGTTTTGTATATGTTCCTTACACTGACTCCGCCTGCTTGACAAACAATCCACGGAAATCACACTGGTGACTCTCGTCTGGGATGTTGAAAGTGCGTAGAAAAATCGCAAGAAATCCAGTGTTCAGTCCATACGATTGTAGTATCCGGCAGCAAAGGTAAAAGAAAATGACTCGGTTGTCGTCACTCTCTGGCATCTGGCACACCAGGCCACCCTTGAGACGCTCTCACGATCGACAGGCGGGGCGACCGCCAAGGGAGCTTCGGCTGCGGCTATTATTCAAGTCAATGCGAGCCAGTGAGCTGTGCGTGTTCTCGTGAAAATTATTCCCCCAAGTTCAATATTTATAATAAAAATGTTATTTAGGATCTACGAGATTTCAGCTTGTTGTATGTGTTCAACCTTCAATTAAAAATATATATATTTGACACATCGTGAAATTTGGCATCACCTGAAGCCGTAGTTCAAATAAATGTCTCTGGGAAAACTAAAGCCATATTAAAAAAATAGCTCACTGGAACTTCACCGTTATTGTATTTGAGGTGTCTTTCAGTATTGATCTAATTTTTCTGATATCGGACAAATACAAGTGATTTTCAATACAATACACTGTCCGATCGCACTGTCACCACTACTAGCAGCATCGTGGAGCTGGACTGCATTGTAGAACACCAGTTGAAATACCAGGTGCCTTGCTATTTCCTATGTTTAATAAGCTCGGGTAACAAGAGAACATTGTGGCCCCGGTAAGAAATGGAATCTGCACTGTTTTGACCAATAAATCTGTTTGTCTGCTTAGGCCCAACATCTGCTGTCAGCCTGCCAGGAAAAGATTGACATTTCGACCACAAAGGGCTATGAACTCTTTATCGTACAGCTAAAAGAAGGCTTGAAGAATACCTCACATGAGACAGCAGCCAATCACAAAGTGGCCAAGGTTGGTATCGGAGCCTCCTTTAACATCCTGCTCTTACTGTATGTTGCGTCACTTTTGTGTCTACCATGAGAGAGAAAGTCTTGCCAATCCAGATTTGCTTAATTCCACGATCATCACGCAATGATCTCAATGGTTCACTTTGACCAAAAACTGAACACTCCCTCAAAGTCTTGTTTCGTTCATGCCACTGCTCCAACTCCTGATATAGGCCGTGTTGTTTTCTCGAGTTCAGGTCATTTTTTATTTGTACTTTTTGCAAATGTATGGCTAGCCATTATTTTTAAAAAATTGCATAGTTGGAATACTTACATATGAGCTGTCATAATTTTATTGAATGACATTGTTATGCATCATAATGCGGATTAAGTACAAATTAATCAATTACTACTATGTAATCAATGACAAAATGGTTTAATGCCGGCTGTGCCGTGACTTCAAACAATTGTGGAACATCACTTTTGTCTTTTGCATTACATAGAGACATTTGTTGAACTATGTTACATTTCTATGTATGTGTCGCTTGCATCTTGTTTTGACAAAAAACAAACCAAAACAAAACATGTAAGTTAATGTATTTATTTTAATCATTCTCATTAGTGGTACAACGGATCAAAAAACTCGGTTCGGATTGGATCATGGGTATGAATCATGGATCAGATGGCTATTTGCATGGGGGGCGGGGGGCACAAACAGAACTTTGTCTTCATCCATCTATCCAGCCGCTTAGCCTTCATTATTTTATAAACACTTTGCCCATCAAATTAACTGAAAACATTCAACTCAAAATGTCAAATATGGCAGTTTAGATTTTTTAGTTTAGACAAAGTGCAAAATAAGGGAGGATACATCCTTATTTTATTACATTGACCGTGAATAAAAGACAATTTCAGTGCAATTTGAGTCTAATCATTTTCCTTAATGTATGCAGAGTGAATTATAAACCAGCCTATGTCCACGTCATTGAAAATAAAGCAAAGCAAAGCAACTCCAAGGAACTACTTGCTGTTGCCAGCTGGGCACTCGCTGCTAGCAGTTAATGGCCAGCTAGCCTCTAGCTGGACGCTTGTTGAATTTAATTGAATACAACTTTATTGTCAAATGTACTGTACGTATGTGTAACATACAGCGCAGATGGCATTCCTTCCCTCTCATAAAACAAGAGGAGCCGCTGCGGGTGTCCGCACCGCCATCAAAATTGTGCCGCATCATACAATGACGGTGTTATTGACTAGTGGTTTCTTAGTGTCCAAAATTAGCAATTGAAGATTGGGAGGGTATTGTGTTGATGTTGCTAACGCCTATGTCATTGCAATAAAAAAATTGTGACGAGGCTAGACTGAAATGTCAAAGACAAGTCAAGCTTTCCATCACTTCCCCCATGCAGGCCGACTTCAAAATAAAAGCTTCCTCAGGCATTGCATTTGCATCATTGTATCATGTGGGAAGCCTTATTTTAAAGGTTGCCTTTGTGTTGGTGGCATGTTAAAATTATGAGAATGTTTGCAGCTTCCTTGACATGTCAAAATGATGGCGCACACACACAAAAAATAATATGCAATCATATCATTTATTTTATTTTATTATGAGTCACTAAAACTATTTGTGAATTCAGTTCACCTGTAGTTGCCAAGATCCTTCCATAAATCTGACTTACATGATTCAAGTTCCTTTCTTGCTATTATAGTGAATGGGGATGCACCCCCCCTCCACCCCACCAACCAATCCACGGACCATTGGCAGCCCGAATCGCGATGCCTGAACCATATGGATCATCAAGGATATATGATCTGTTGCACCACTAATGTTAATGTACTACATATGTACAGTATGTGATCTGCTTATTTTTTAATAACCCTAAAGTTCTTGGTCTTTTTCCTCTTCCTCTCAGTGGGCGACAGTAACCTTTCAGCTTCCTCACCATGTGCTGAAGCTGGTTGCCAGTGCCATTGTCAGTGAGCTCAAGAAGATTAACCAGAACATTGCTGCCTTGTCTGTGGCCTCATCCATTATGGACAGACTTTCCTACCTCTTGTCAAGCGCCCGACCTGAGCTTGGAGTGGGGCCTGGGCGCTCTGTAGATAGGTGAGAAACCTGCAAAAGAGGAAAGAAACCCCTCTATTAACTAGGGATGCTCTAATTGATCAGTGTCCGATGGGTCGATATTCGTTGAAAAAGTGCAGGATTGATGAATCTTTTAAAAATCGCCCTGTAGATCTGTAGAGCTATAAGTTTTACACCGGACATTGGCCGATCACACTCATGGATGATCGGGATCGGCAGCATGAAACCCTGACCGGAACATCCCTACTATTAATCATTTTGGAATTTTGGTCCAAGCATGAGAAGCTTTATGCAAAGCTAAACAAAAGTAATTATCTTTCAAAGCGTAATACTATATTTCGGCATTCGGGAATTGAGAAGTACAATACACAAACTGTGTGTGGTATTGCACCAGGATTCCATAATAGATTTTCCAAGCTTTGGCATCGGTTCTACAAGGGTCGAATGACCTGTATTAGGGGTTCCAGTAACCAATACTCGAAAGGTCCCTCCGCAGAAAGCTATGATTGACCCAGTCGACCGCCATCTCCAGGTCCAACCTCAGGTAGACTTGTTGGGAAAACTTCCATGTAATCTCCAGAACCAGAAAAAGTAGACCTCCACTGTCCATGAACTTGAAATAACTGATAGACCCTCCTCTGCAGAACTCCCCAACATAGGTTTTACCAGAATTCCCTTGAATCCATTTGTAAGTGGTTTCCAATCGCACTACCAAGTTTGCACCTCAGTAAGCTTCAAAGCCGTGCTCCGCTTAGCCTTCTGCAGTTATCCATCAGCTGCCTCTGGGCTCTAACAGGGCAAAAAAATCTGAAAAGATGCCTTCTTTAGCCCTATCAGCCAACTGATTTGTGGATTGCCGCCTCTGCAGGCACCAACTACCCCATGGCCATAGCTCCGGTCGACCGCCTCAACAAATGTCACCACGGAACACAGCCTACTTGGGCTCAGCGCTATGAATTTGCTTTTCTCAGGATGCGGTCGTAGTTCTGCCGGAGATCAAGGTGGGGCGCTGCCTCCCACCAAATTTCAGCTGAGACAGGGTCCACCTCACTTGTGTCTCCAAACAGTATGAGTGGTTAAAAATAAAAGAGTAAATGAATAATCCAGCAGTAAATTCAGCTCCAAGGCAGTTTTTTTCTGTACACTGACACCAAAAACTGTCTCCTACAATCAAATATACTTTACAGCAATTCCAGAATATGATATCACATATAGAAACATATAGAATATGTTATTGTGATGCTCTTTTGTCCCCTGTAGATCTTTAATGTACAGCGAGGCTAACAGGAGGGAGACGTTTACATCATGGCCACATGCTGGGTATAGGTGGGCTCAACCTGATCCAATGGCTCAGGCAGGATTTTACCACCAGGTGGGTTCAGAGAGAACTTTACACATACCCATCATCACCTCTGAGAAAAACGTGTCTAACTAAATTTGTCATAGATGGTGGTTTATGGTACCAATACAAGATGATGCTGGACTTTAAAGTACATTCAAACATGATCTTTAAAATATGCAGGAATTCAGTGATAAAAACAAGTCGTGCGAAGTTAACAAATTGGTAGTACAGCTGTATAAGTGGCTATAAACACCTCGACCCTCTCTCTCGTTACATAGCCTGCTTCATCAGGGGATGACAGAGCCATGTGTTTCACCTGTAGTGTATGTCTGGTGTGCTGGGAACCAACGGATGAGCCGTGGTGAGTGAATACTGTTAACTACAGAATGTATTTGACCATGTCATAATGTCGAAGTGTATTTTCTACGTACACAGTATGTATGTTCTGTTTGCCATTTTGCATCTCTCCATTATACCCAGGTCAGAACATGAGCGACACTCCCCAAATTGTCCATTTGTTAAGGGCGAGCACACACAAAATGTCCCCTTGTCAGTGACACTGGCAACCTGTCCTGCTCAGTTTCCCAACAGTCCTGACAGTACAGACAAAATTGCCTGCTCCGGCTTTGGCAGCTGCCCACAGTTCTTGGCAGTCGCAACAAAGAGAGGGAAGATCTGTATTTGGGATGTCTCCAAAATGATGAAGGTCAGATTACACATGGTACCATCGGTGGTGTGTCTTGTATGAAGAGTGTCAATCAAAAATGACAGTCTTGTTTTGGATGGTCAGTCTCATTAGTGTGCTGTTGTAAACAGGTGCACCTGAAGTTTGACATTAACCCATATGACCCAGCCATCCTGAGGCAGCTGATCCTGTGTGGCGGTGAGCACAGCCAGCAGATGCCGACTGAGTCACGGAGACCGACTTTGGCCTGGCTTGAGGAGTCTTCCTCGTGCTCAGACTTGCCCAAGCTTGAGGGGGATAGGTGAGCCTTATTTGTACAGAGGAACCTCTGACGTCGTTTTATGATGCTAGTATAAAATGCATAAAAAACAAAGGAACGAAAATAACATTTGTCACCCACATAAAATCTTAATATGTATATGTTGTTCTATTGAGGAAATCAAATTGTCCGTCCATCAGTTTTCTATACTGTTTATCCTCACTGGTGTTGCATTTGAGACTCAACTCATCTGAGCTGACTTTGGGCGAGAGGCGAGGTACAACCTGGTTGTATTTAGAACAAAATTCTAAATAGTAGAGCTGAACGATTCATTTTCCTCCTCCTTATTGCAGTTGATATTTAATATTCTTTTCATGATTGCGTTATTTTATGAAATATATGGTGACAACGCAAAAAATATAGAGGACCAGTCTTGTCCATACTCCTTGAGCTGAAGTTCACAAAGATTTGTTTCTTGTGTTTGAATTTGGAGATACATTTCCAGAGTGTTTGACTTTGGTCCTCAATATTTGTGAATAATAATGCCTTAAACAGAAAGGCCTTGAATGACAATAATTTTTTTCCTGGTCTCACATCTGAATATCTTACGAACTGCATGGAAAACTATACATGAAAAAATGTCTTGAGTGCTTTTCCTAAGAAAGTGGTGAGGATTGGAAATGTATCAGAAAGAGATTGATTTCATTTTGTGTTATATCGTTGTATTCCGTAATTTCCTGACCACTCTTTATTTATTAATAATCTCCCAAGTGATGACCAGTTGGAGGATTCAGACAGTGATGAGCATTCCCGGTCCGAGTCAGTCACAGGTACTCTACCTGCACACACAGAATTTGTTTTTGTAGTTTTATTTCCATTCATAAGCTGTTGCCCTCAATGTTGGCCTTATTTGTCTAAATTTGAAGATATGTCTGTACTTTTTAAACATATTTGTCCTCTGTTACAGGCCAGCCGTCCCAGTGGGAGAGCATGGATCTGAGCCTAGGCGTGACAGCGCTCAGTGTGCTCCAGCAGCCAGAGAAGCTCCAGTGGGAGGTGGTGGCCAGTGTGTTGGAGGACACAGTCAAAGACCTGGAGGAGCTTGGTGCCAATCCTTCACTGAATCAAGCCAAGACCCACAACCAGGCCAAAGCAAAGGAAAAGGTCCCCGAGCAGCACAACATTCCTTTCCCCTGCTTGCTGGCTGGAGGCCTGCTCAGTTACCGCACAGCATTTAGCAACTCCACAGCTGGAGCTCACCCCACAGTCCCACCTTCAACTCGCAGATTGTCTGATGGTCCTTGTAGAACTCAGGGCCCGGAACCCTTCCAAGCGGGACCTATCCAGGACCAAGGTCCCATGGAAATAGATACGTGTAATTCCCAGACTGCTGCCCAAGAACAGTGCTTTTCTAACTTGGGAGGTTCTCAGCCTCCAAGTCCCTCCTCTGCGTCATCTGTGCGCAGGACTATACCCGTGCTGTTATTATACAGTATCAGAGAGACAGATGACAAGACCTCGGGGCAGGTGTTTGCTCAGATGAACAACCTAATGAGCAAGGGTCTCCACGATGAAACCTTCACTGTGCCGCAAATTATCGAGATGGAGTTTGACTCACACGAGCAGCTCCTTCTCCAGGATCCTCCTATCACATATATCCAACAGTTTGCTGACTCTGCAAACAATCTGGCTGGCTTTGATGGTCATATGGACAAATGGAACACATTAGCTGCTGCTACTGCATCTGTCCCGCCTCGACCTGGAACGCTAGTACAGTGTTTGAGGTTACCCAAACAGTTTGAGGAGGAGAATCTTTGTGTGGACTCAATTACACCGTGCTGGGATGGTGTGCACCTTTTAGTTGGGCTGCAACCATGCAACGCAGAATCTCTGAGTGCGGCGAACCAGGTGGAAGCCCTGAACAATCTGAATCGCCTGCACTCTGCTCTGTGCAACCAGCAAAAGAGGGACACCCTTCATCCAGTTGCCAATGGAGTGGAAGCTAACCACCAAGAGGGCACACTTTCCCAAGCACCCTTCATCCTGCCTTCCGGGGACCACCAGCAGATGTGCTCAAGCGGCGGCGGCTATCTTGCACTCTATAAGCTCAACTACTCTACCCGTATTGTAACCTTGGATGAGGAACCTGTTAAGGTGCAGCAGATATGCCAGCCTTGTGATGCAATTACTTCCCTTATACTGCTTCCTCCAGATGTGCTTGATAGCAGGGAAGATGACAGTGAGGAGACTCCAGAGGAGCCTCCCTCTGGTTCAAAAAATGGCACTCCACGGTTTGGAATGCCCTTGGCAGGGTCTGCTGCACCTTTAACTCGTACTGCCTGTGGGACAACCACAAGCAGCAGCAGTGCTAACGCTACCAGTCCCTCTGCCAATCATAAAGAGTCCAAGAAACAAGAAGTGGCAGGCCTGGGCCATTTAGTGGTGACTACACAGGGTGGGAATATTATGATCCTGGACCTGTCGACATTGGAGGTTCTAACCAAGGTGGAACCCCCTAAGAAAGAGGGAGCAGTGGAAGAGATAGACCCATTTGTGTCTGTAACTTATTGCTCTGGGACTGACCGCCTTTGTGCATGCACTAAAGGTAAGTGTTTAAATTACATCAGCATCACTGCTGATCTCTGGCAGTAAAAGGGCATTCTTTTGTGTGTGCTTTAGTATAGTTGATAAGAAAGCACAGTACAATATTTGGAATTGCGAAAATGCCAGAGTCCTTTTGATATCAGATATTATTTTACTGAGCATTTTCACATCGATGCAGTATTTTGAGGGAGAGGGAGGGAGAGAGAGGAAGGGAGGGAGAGATGGAGAGAGATGCAATAGCTGTGATCGCAAGCTGCAATTGCAGACTGCTGACTGCGAACAACTTCTGGTGATGCAGGTCATGCGCCACCATAGGTTTAAGGTGACCTGCTTTTTAAATTATATTTTTTAATTTCGTGAAAGTGAAACAAAGGATGCTTAGGGTGTGGTGTCAGAATTTTTAAGCAGAATGATTAAATGAAGCATCTGTGTATGTTAGTATTAATTGTAATCTTTCTTGACAGGTGGAGAGCTTCATTTCCTTCAAATTGGAGGAGTTTGTGATGATATAGATGATGGAGACATGTTTATTGATGGCCCCATTTCTAAAGGGGCAGAACTGTTACTGGACTGGGCCAGGCCCTCCTCTAACCCTTCTAGTCCGGGGATCTCAGGTATAAGTTACATCCTAAATGACATTTTTTGTTATTTTGCCTGATTTCCCACACATACCACATAATATTATTGCACAGGTGTCGAGCTCCTGGTGGACCAACCGCTGACGACGGAGAGCCTAATGTCTCTGGTGGAGCTGACGCGCTTTGAGACATTGACTCCCCGCTTCTCAGCCACTGTGCCACCATGCTGGGTCGAGGTACAGCAAGAACAGCAGCAACGACGCCATCCACAGCATCTCCACCAGCAGCACCATGGGGATGCAGCTCAGCACACCCGCACCTGGAAGCTTCAGAGTGATAGGTTTGCAACACTGGCAACTTGGTATGGCCAAATGAATTTATCAGCAGGTGATGTAGTGGTGTTTGTGCGTCGTGTAGTTCCAGCTGGGATGAGCATGTCTTCGAACTGGTGCTGCCGAAGGCCTGCATGGTCGGCCATGTGGACTTCAAGTTTGTCCTGAATGCCAACATTGTCAACATTCCTCAGATACAGATAACTTTATTGAAGAATAAAGCACCCGGCCTAGGAAAGGTCAATGGTAAGGCCAACATTTTCTTTTTTCCTAGACTCATTTTGTAAAATTAAAATAAATTAGTTACATTTGACAACCTTAATTGGCAATCAGTGGCCCCATGTTTGTGGCAAAATGTAGTAGGCATTCACCGCAATGTAAATTCTTGGCTGAAAAAGAACCCTGAAAATGGCCAAACCAACGCAGAAAATTGAATCATCAAAAGAAATGTCATTACCTTAAAAGAATATATATATTCTAAGTTGGGTTGTTTTCTGCACGCTGCCAAATCTATCTGTATGTAAAACTTCAAAGATTAATTGATTTATATGAGACCAGCATTATTAGACAGCTCTGTGGTCTTTTTAATTTTAGTCACTTGGGTCAGGGGTCCCCAACCACCGGTCCGCGGATCGGTACCGGTTTGCAGGGCATTTGGTACCGGGCCGCACAGAAAGAACTTGCCTTAATTCCGTTTTGTTTATTTTGGAATACGAAAGATGTTTTATTTTGAAAAATTACCGGATTCTCCGTTACATCCGTCCGTGTCACGCTTGACACGCGTCAAACCACGCTTCTGCGTCCCGTGACCGATTATGTAAAAAAAAAAAAAAAAGACTAAAGAAAAACTTAGTAAAAAAACTGCTGGAGATCACAAATGACTGCGGCCTTACAAGGACGTTTGAGACAACTGGATTGAAGTTATGGCTGAATATTCTGAGATCGCCACAATAGCACTGTTGCTATTTCCGACATGCTACCTGTGTGAGGCTGGGGTTTTCTGCAGCAATGGCGACTAAAACAAAATTACGAAGTAGACTGGACATAAAACACACACTTGAGGTGTCATTGTCTCCAATTACCACGAGATGGCACTGTTCATTGTTATTATATTTCGAAAACGCCACAGTTTTCATGCAGCTCATACCATATTATTTGTTATTATTTCCGCCACTAATTAAATACTGGCCCCTGAAAATATTGTCTGACATAAACCGGTCCATGGGGCAAAAAAGGTTGGGGACCACTGACTTGGGTAAAGCAATGAAACGTGGTAAATCTCGGAACAACAAAAATTATCATTGAAACCAGTGTATATCAAATTGAAATTTTCCATGAAATAGTAATATGTGTTGGTGACTACATAATGATAATTATTAGTGTGCGACATTTTTGTTATAGGTGCAATCCATAGAAAACTAATTAGGAGTCCAGAATGAACAAACTCACCGCGAGTAGTTAAAATACATGGCAAGGAAAAAAATACCACCGTTACAAGGCCATGATAAATTCATGGAAGGAGCATCAGAAGTGACGAAAAATATGAGCCATCGAGGCAGGTCAGAGTAACATCACTCGGGACCTGGAAAACTATCCAAAAAATGTCTGTAGTTTGAATCAGTTTACTTCAAATTTAGCAGAAGAAATTACATAACATGGACATTTGGATTTTTAAATCGGCCTTGGCGTACTTTCCGGATTGTAATATGCTCCTGTTTCCCCCATTATTTAAACCTTGCGGCTTTTAATGTGACACGGTTTATATTCAGGAATTTTTACTGATAAGCTCGAAGCAGTCAATAGATTTACCCATGTCATCACGTCTCACCACACATGTCACGGTGGAGTCTGCCCTCAAGCTGAATGTTCATCAGCCATTTGCGGTTGGAGTACGCGTGCATGAGGGTGTGGCAAACTGCCTCTCAAAAGAGAAATACGCAGCGAAAATACGCATCTTGAGTATAATGAGTATCGGGAACGAGTGCCATTAATCTAGCCCTTTTTACAGTGTGACGGCCTCACTCACAACAGATGAAAGGGCAGCAAATTTGGCCTTGCAGAAATATCCCCTCGCGGACTTAAGTCCGTGCATCCCCTGCGTCTCCCCAACATGTAACAAATTAGTTTCCAAAAGCATAAGTCCTAAGTGGTGGAGCTTGTCGCCAAATTTGCCTCGAGTGACAGTAAGAGACTGAGAGAGGTTCTGGGACGTGACTAACTAACTGCCTTTGGCATTGTTTCAAGTAAAAAAAAAAACATTTTTTAAAATCAATTTGTGTGACCTCTTTCTTTACAAATATCCAACTTTTACACGTGGCTATTCATGTGAAGTCGCCAGTGTATGTACAAATTTGTTTTTATGGCTAAATTCAACCATTGTGGCTTTTAATCAGGTGTGTTTTGTAGTCTGGAAATCACATTACTCGTGTCAACTTTTTAAAGTGGGTTGTCAACAAATTTGGGATATCTTGACAGTCTTATGCAGAGTGTTCTTGATATTTGGAGAAATGTCAAAGCCGTGTATATAACAAGGACACCTGCTCTATGGCATTGTTCGTGGAGGCGTATAGTGGTCAAATGAAAAAAGCATAAGCGATGAAACAGATAACAGTGGTTCCACCATCACTCAGAATGTGCGATCATGATTGCGGCTCATTGAGTGACCGGGTTTCGACAGCCATCCAAGCAATGCACACACTTTCACAGCCGCTGGAGTGGCAGTCCTTGGCACTTAGGCAGCCTTCTCGCCCTAGGCAAATAGCCAGCTGCTGTGCTCATTTTGGCTCGCATCATCACATTATCCTGTTTTGGTGACAAGTCTTGAGGACGGAAATTGAAAATTTGGGGCCGTCTTTGGCCGAACATGTTCTAGGGACTGAATGTGCATCACCGGTATTTAGTGGAGCATTGCCATAGAAAGTATTTATTCCGAAAGAAAACTCAAGATTTTCTATCAGATCTGCTTTTGGGGTGTACAGTATGTACTACGTTGGGCTCAAAAGTGCGATTAGTCTTCACTTGTTCCACTGTACAAACACATTGTAACTAAAATTATAAAACATTAACATTTGAAACACAAAAAAGGATGGACACTTGTGTCAACGGTTTTGCGTCTTGCACCTCACTTGTTTATTCAG
Source organism: Hippocampus zosterae (assembly GCF_025434085.1). Taxonomy (NCBI): domain Eukaryota; kingdom Metazoa; phylum Chordata; class Actinopteri; order Syngnathiformes; family Syngnathidae; genus Hippocampus; species Hippocampus zosterae. The sequence continues at coordinate 20,869,410 of NC_067461.1, read as the reverse complement.
CATCCCATCAGCTCGACACATCCTCACATTCACCCTTCAGCCTTTGGGCCTTTGATCACCTAGCAATATATTTCTTTGACAGAGACAGCCGTTGATAGACAGATCACATTCCCACTTTCCAATGTCCTCCATGCCAATGGGGAGAAGAATGGTCGACCTTCAATGCACGACTTCACTGAGGATATCCAGCTTATGGACATAGAGGACACATCGGGTAAGAATTGAAGTCTTTCATACCTCAATGCATTTTCTTTACCGCATATTCCGTATATAGATATACGCCACATATGACTGCCACATATAGAACACCGTTCTATAACTCGGTGGTGGCCTCGGCCATCTATTATGGCATTGTCTGCTGGTCAGGCAGCATCTCGGCCCGGGACAGAAAGAGACTGGAGCGACTGGTCAGGAAGGCCAGTTCTGTCCTGGGTTGCTCCCTTGACACTCTGGAGGAGGTGGGCAACAAGAAGAGAAGAAGAGAAGGATGCTAACTAAGCTAAGCTAAAAGCTATGATGGCCAGTCCCTCCCACCCCCTCCAGCCCGCCCTGACAGCACTTGGTAGCTCCTTCAGCCAGAGACTGTTACACCCGCGCTGCAAGAAGGAGAGATACCGACGCTCGTTCCTACCGACTGCTGTCAGGCTGATGAATAAAAAATAACAATCATAATAATAATAATAATTAAATGATGTGAAGGTAAATTGTAAATAGTACTGCGATTTATCCATTTGTGTTCATATTGTATTTAATTGAAAGATGTTTGTTGTTGTTTTTTTTTTCGCTTCTTCTTTCTACATACATTCTTGCTGCTGGAGGCTGTAAATTTCCCCATTGTGGGACAAATAAAGGATATCTTATCTTATATCCTCATTATGCCAAGCCCAGACTGCACGATTTGGGCCCGATAACCACGTCGCAGATAAACGGTCACTTTCATGGCCAATTATGAGTCGTCTTAAAGCGTCGTACCCCCAATAGTGTCACATAATCCAAAACTGTTGACCACAACATGGAAAGACTGGTGTGTCACGACTATTTATTTATTTACTTTACATCGTATGGCACGTCCGACAGGGCCCCACGATCTCTTCATATTGGCACTCAATGGGAGCGGGTGCCATGCGCTTGTGTGTTATTTTATTGACACTTGACAGTTATTTGGGGTGTGCTTCAGCAGAAACACCGACAGTGTTTGAGAGGGGAGAGAAAGGCTTGATTTTTCACAATTTTGAAGTTTTATTTTATGTATATGAAGCCTTTTTAAAAAAAAAAGTTTTCTTTTTGTTTTAAATAACTCAAATTTTAAAGACATACTATATACATAATTCTCACTTTACAGTGACTTTAATAAAGTCTAGCAAAGGTAATGTCTTTCTTTGGCCCAACCCTTTCTAAATAAGGAAAAATAACCAAAATCACACTTGACATTGGAACTGAGATTGAACTGAAGCACTATGCTTGCGTTAAAGGCCGATTACTGTCCAACATGTGTAAAACATTGCCATGTATTTGTTGTAGGCTCCATGTTATGTCCATTCTTAGAAGAGCACAAAGAGGATATCTTGTGTGGACCAGTGTGGCTTGCCAGTGGGTTGGATCTCTCGGGTCATGCTGGCATGCTCAGTCTCACCAGCCCAAAGTTGGTCAAAGGTATGAAAAGGCAAACCTAACCTGAACCCAGTAGGGGTTAATGAAACCAATAAATGAAGTTTAATGTATCAATGTTCTCCAGTCCAATTTATACCTTGCCTGCAGGCATGGCTGGTGGGAAATACCGCTCCTTCCTGGTTCATATCAAAGCAGCGAGTGACAAAAACATGGAGGACAGCCCCCGACCTGTTGTGAGAATGCCCAGTGCCAAACCCCAGTGCTCCAAATCACACTCTTTGTCCACCTTGCTTCAGAGGGCTCAGGCCTCCAAGGTGTGTGGTCATTAGATTGACGGTTTGCGATATAGTTGTAAAATTCATCATGTATGCTTTCAAGCAGGCTTTCAAGCAAACCAATGTGATGTTTTTTTTGCAGGACAAGGTGTCTGGAGTTAAACCAGATTGTCAAGCATCTTCTAAGAAAGTAGAAAACATGAGAGGCTGCGACTTGTTGCAGGAAGTATCTGTGACAATCCGAAGATTCAAAAAGGCATCTATTCCTAAAGAAAGGTAAATGGGTTGCACTCTTAGAGGTAGCCCGAATTATCTTGGTCTGGCGTTCACAAAGTCCCCATTTTTAAAAATTAATATTAGAATAATTATTTTATTTTATATTTGTTTTCAACCAATCCATTATTTCTGTAAAAACAAAACAAAACAAAACAAGCCTACTAATGCTCAAAGACAGCCAATTCGCAACATGACAAAACGGCTGAAATGTTTTGCTTTTATTTTATTTCTCTTTTTAAACGGCAAGACTGCAATGTCCATGTCTGCTGTAACTGCTTCGGCTCACAAAAGCTTTGCCAAAGTAGAACTAAACATGGCATCAAAATCAATGGAATACTATGCAACAGCTGTGTTGTATAGTTGTTGCGATAAAGAAGTACTAATAATTATGAATTAATGACAGCTGAATGTTAATGGCTCCAGTACACTCAGCTGCCACTGGAGGCAGCACTTTGTTTTTTTCCTTTAGAAAATATTCATCCATCCATCCATTTTCCGATCCGCTTTATCCTCACAAGGGTCGCGGGAGGCACTGCAGCCTATCCCAGCTGTCTTCGAGCAGTTAGGCGGGCGACACCCTGAACTGGTTGCCAGCCAATCGCAGGGCACACAGAGACGCTCACCATCCGCGCTCAACCTCACACCTAGGGACAAATTAGAGTGATCAACCAGCCTGCCGTGCATGTTTTTGGAATGTGTGAGGAAACCGGAGTACCTGGAGGAAACCCATGCAGGCAGAAGTATGCAAACTCCACGACCTTTGCACTGTGACGCTAACCACTGGACCACCTGGCCGCCCTTTAGTCAATATATACAGCTAATACAGATGAAAAACCTCAGAAAAATCCGTCATTAGTTAGAAGGCTGCAACATTTAGAGTTTTGAGTTCGCATTTGAAACTTTGAGGTTGATAACTTTTATGTGCACACACAGAGTACACAATACAGTTTTATGAGGTGAAAGTTTATTCTCCACATCTACATGGGAATCGGGAGGAATACGCCATAAGAAAATTAACTATGGTGGCAAGAGTAGCATAGAATGAGAATATGAAAGGATAAAAGAATATTAAAACGATGAAAAAACTAAAAATTGATGATCTTAGCACGAGATAGTGTTAACTTTCTAAAATGATGGGCACGTGGCTCTATGAGTAACTTAGCCCCTTTAAAACCCAAGTTTAGGCACCAATTGTCTTTTGTACACTGGTAATTTTGCAAATGTTGGACTTCCTAATTGTCTCAAGGGGGCTGAGTTTGGAAATTCAACCTGATTCGAGCCTTGCAGTCGAGCTGGTCAAGTTGTGAAGACAGGACGTGGCAGGAAGAATGATGTTCATCCTGTACTTTGCAGTGCAGTCAGTTGTTCATTGTTTTACACCGAGCTACACAACTACAGTCATTTTTATTCATCATCTAAATTATTGACCTGTCCTTACAGGCACTGTGAATTGTGTATGTGTGCTGAGCTATAAGGTGTTTACCAGGGATGTCTTTGACTACCTTTTCCAAGTCAGTCACCTGTTTTCGAATCGGATCGAATTCCTGAACTGATACCTCGGCATTGTATTAGGGGCGGGGGGCAAAAATGAAAAGGTCCAGCCAAATTGTCTTATTTCGTTTTTTTATTTACTTTGCTTTTTTTTTAACAACAAAATGATCCTAAGATTACCGGTCGGCCGTGGTCCTTAATCGTAGGTGTCTACTTTAAAGCTTTGTGTTTCCCCAAAATGATATTTTGTTCCTTTTTTTTTGTATGTTTTATTTTTAAACACAACATATCAAATATAATGAATTACATGCATTTATGCTGAAATGAATTTAAATTGACCTTCTCTAAAACGTTTCAATTCACCTGTCCAACTGTTAAATTTTGCAGAGTTTTTTGGGGCAACTCACTTTTCTGCAACAAAGAGCTGAACAGCAAAATTTTTTGAAATCTTTTTTTTTTTTTTGATTACCTGCCATGCCCACCTCTATACCTTCCTGTGACTGTTCCAGTTTCTCTGCATCTCTGTTGCAACCCGCTGATGAAACTCTGACAACATCATGCCTTGCAATGGCGAGATATTGTTGATTAAGTGTTTGGTGTTGTCTTTATCTATTTATCTAGTTAAATTGAAATGTGGCTTTCTTTTCTGTTTTAGGGTCCAGCGTTGTGCAATGCTGCAGTTTCCAGATTTCCACGAGAAGCTGCTGGATGCACTGTGCCAGCGGATACAGGGTAGCCTATCCACAGAACATGCCCAGGGCCTCATCCTGGACATATTATGCTGGCTGGCTGGTGTTTTTTCCAATGGACCGTGCAGGTGTGATTTGGTCATGTTACCTTCCAGACCTTCCCCGCAATAAGTGAACTGCATGATATAGAAATACACTCTTTAGATACTGTTTGTTTCTAGGCCCGTTTTTTACAGCGTGCAGGGCACTTACTGTACTTCATACATGACATCATTGGCACGCTGCTCGTGTGATCCTCATGACTTCTTTTTAGCTTACGAGAAGGAAAGGAGGGGCTGCTGGCCAAAACCAGATTGAGGCTAATGGATATTGTTGCAGTTTGTTTCTTTGAGGCCGGCCGAAGCATAGCTCACAAGTGCGCACGCTTTCTTGCCCTTTGCATCAGGTGAGTGACATTGACCACGTCTTTATTGATGACGTTGTGGTCAGGTTGTTTCATCATTATATTTTTCTGCTCTTGCTGAAGCAACGGAAAAGGCGATCCTGGTCAACAAGGTTTTGTCGCGAGTCTTCTGAAGGCTCTCCTGGACAATATGCCATACTTGCCTGCTGCAGCAACAGGCGGTATGTAGCAGAACAGCAGCACAATAAGACATTCTGAACCATTTTCCTATCTAATTGTATTCTATCTTTGGGATTATTCTTCCAGGCTCAGTGTTCTGGTACTTTGTGCTGCTGAACTATGTAAAGGAGGAGGACCTGGCAGGTTGTAGCACTGCCTGTGCTTCCCTACTCACGGCCATCTCAAGACAGCTGCAAGACCGACTCACCCCAATGGAGGCACTACTGCAGACCAGGTATTTTCCAGTTCATGACTACTTATTTAAGAATAATTTTGATCAGATATTAATTATCTAATATCGCAGTCACTACCACCAAAATGCAAGGTTATTTTATTGCCAATTCAGTTTCACATTTTTATTACTTTTGTAAAGTTTATATTATGGAAAATGTGGGTAATGCATCATGTCAATGGTTTTACAGCCTGAGATCCCCTTGTTTCTTTCTCAAGTTATCAGTAACAGTGCTACTGTAACTTGGCAGAGTATTCAAGACTATTTTTTTCCAGGACAAGATACTTTCTCTATCTGTGATGGCCATCTTTTACAGTGATATCTACTGTTGGTTTCTTTCCAGATATGGATTATACAGCTCGCCTTTTGATCCAGTGCTCTTTGACCTGGAGGTCAGTGGGTCCTCCTGTAAGACTGCCTTCAATAGCAACATTGGGGTCCAGTCAGATGAGATTGACCTGTCTGACATTCTCTCAGGTAAGAGTAATATGCATTCTCGTATAATCCGTGTAATTATACATGTTACACATGCAATTATACAAATGATACCAATTTTTGTATTTTATAAAGTTCTGACTGGAATTTTACTTTGTCAACTGTTTTGCTAAGCGCTTTGTTAGAGCTGCAGCTGTTGTGTAAGCGCTATATAAATCAGGATGTATTGTGTGTGTCCGACCTCCCTGTGTGGAGTTTGCATGTTCTCCCCGGGCCTGCGTGGGTTTTCTCCGGGTGCTCCGGTTTCCTCCCACATTCCAAAAACATGCGTGGCAGGCTGATTGAACACTTTGAATTGTCCCTAGGTGTGAGTGCGAATGGTTGTTTGTTTCTGTGTGCCCTGCGATTGGCTGGCAACTGATTCGGGGTGTCCCCCGCCTACTGCCCGGAGACGACTGGGATGGGCTCCAGCACCCCCCGCGACCCTAGTGAGGATCAAGCGGCTCGGAAGATGAATGAAGGAATGAATATTGCTGTCTCGTATGCAGGTGTACAATCATTTTAAAAAGAATGGACAGCAAGTCATCTGATGTATTTCTCACGTTTACAAAATTTGCACAAGAGCTGACCGATTTCTTATCCTTTGGATACACTTTTTTTTTTAACCCTGTCATGTGTGGATATAAATCAACTCCCCTCATCATAGCCTCAGGGCTAAGTAAAGATGTGGTCTTAAAAATTTCATTGTTCATGTGGACATGACCTATGAGATTTCACCTTTTATTCCTAAACTAAACTACAGGATTCTCTGTGTAATGGTGTCTTTTTTCTACAGGGAATGGAAAAGTAAGTAGTTGTGCTGCAGCAGAGGGAAGCTTCACAGCACTGACGGGGCTCCTGGAGGTAGAGCCTTTGCACTTCTCTTGCATCGCCACTAGTGACGGTACTCGAGTGGAGCGTGATGATGCCAGCATGTTCACTGGTGAATATGACACATGTTCATTTTCTCTGCCATTGTTTCAGGTCAACTCGCTATATGAGGTGTTTTGTCTATGTGTTTGTTCTTTCCTCAGTAAGTACATTTGGCGTTACTCCTGCAGTTGGCGGTCTGTCGACAGGAACGGTTGGCGAAGCTTCTAAAGCTCTTAGTTCTGCAGCACAAGTGGCCCTGCAATCTCTGTCTCATGCCATGGTGTCAGCCGAACAACAGTTACAGGTTCTCCAGGAGAAGCAACAGCAGCTGCTCAAACTGCAGCAGCAGGTGAAAAAAACTCACTTTCAATTCAATTTGTATTTTAATCTTAAGTCAGCATAACCTCATTTTCAGTGATAATGAAAATTTAATAAACAATGAGCACACAATCATAATAAAAAGTAATTTGAATGCAGGACATTGTGAAATTATAGTTTTGAATTGGGCGAAGGGACATCAACGTTTTAATGTGTTGTATAATTAATAATAATGAATTAATCATCCATATATTATCAAAGAGCAGGGGTGTCAAACCTATTTTTGTCACGGGCTACATTGTGGTTAGGGTTTGCCTTATATAGCAGTGGTGCTCAACCTTTTTTGACCGAAAATCTACTTTTCACGCAACCAAACTGCCGCGTTAATTGAAGGAACATCACAATCTTAGCTCATGTGTACCATTTTAAAATGCCTCTCCTGGTTCTCCAGATTCCCATTCTTTGCCAGTGTCACTGGCGAATTTCAGATGAAACAAACTGAGAAAAACTAATAAATAAATATATAAACATACATCGCAACAGCCTTGATCGCAAGCTGTTATTGTAGACGACTGACTGCGAACAACTTCCGATGAAGGTCACGTGCCACCTTAGGTTGAAGGTGACCTGTTTTGTTTTGTTTGTTTTTAAAAAAATACTTTTTGTGAAAGTTAAACTGATAGGATGCTTCGTGTACCTCAGGGATCACAAACATTTTTTACAACCGAGAGCTCCTTCTTGGCTATATTAATGCAAAGGGCTACCTGTTTGATACTACGCATTTTTGAAATACATTTACTCAAACTACTATCATACGTTATTAACAATTAATGATAGTCATTCATTCAATATTAAACTTCATTATTTTGAGTTTTATCTATTAAAATTGATCAATCATCATTGACCTTTTCAACATTATGTTGAATCCTTCCATAAGGATTGGATTAAACAAGACATAAAGCGATGATACTGTCAAATATTAAATATTCAGTTGGATTTTTACACTGCCCCCCCCCCCAAAAAAAAAAGAAGTGTTAACACACCAAGTACGAAATAATCAAAAACATAACCTATTATGTCATGACTATACAGGGTCAGTGCTGGTCGTGGCATTGCCTTCACTCAAATAGGCATAATGTTGAACACCGTTACTTAGCTTGACAAAGATGACGGATGCATCAACATCTCAACAAGTGACAGAATCATGGCCATCATGAGGGATGGGGGGGGGGGAAAGTCAACCGAGACGATCACAAACGAATGCTCAATGCCTCGCCGGCACCATTTTGCTGTCCTCACATACTTTCCCAGGGCACATCCATGGCACTCCATCGAAACTTTTTTCACAGTTTATATAATACCCTCTCTTGGTAGAAAGTTGAACTGCAATAAATGATATTTTCCGGTGTTGCAACTGTACCGGTAAGATGTATCGTATAGTTTTTTACACCAAATGCCCTTCCTAATGCACTTGAGTTTTTAGATTACCGGTAAGCCTCTTTGGCACTCATAAATAGAAAGGTGATTTGAGTTAGGTCGCTGTGACCTTTCCTCCTCTTCAATACCAGGATCCTATATGAAGCCTATTTGGGTGGTGGCCGTGTCAGCTGTGCACTGGTATATTTATGATATATTACGAAAGTTTCAGTGATTATTTCATATTCGGCATCTTCATACTATATTATTTAAGCCTTTAAAAAAAATGTGACTTAGGAGTCTAAATACTTGGTGTGTTTTCTTTTTTTGGTGCAGTGTAAAATCTGACTCAATATTTAACATTAATTTCTAGGCTTTATGTCTTGTTGAAGCCTAATGCAAGTATTTAACCTGACTCACAAAAAATGTGCACAGAGCTGTAAATCAATCTGGGATGATTGATCAATATATGTGAGTGAAACTCAAAGTATTGATTATTAATTATGTTTATTTCATTCTATTTAGTTTTAGATGTTTTTACTGGCACAGTCGGGCCAGCATCGGCAAACTTTTGGTGGCCCCAGGCCACTGTGCCACTGTTCATGTCAAACCCTGAGTAAATCTTTGTGTGTCTGCTGCAAGCAGAAGGCCAAGCTTGAAGCCAAACTGCATCAGACCACATCTGCAGCTGCTGCAGCCGCCTCTGGTGTGGGGCCCATCCACAATTCAGTGCCTTCCAACGCCTCCTGTGCTCCGGGTTTCTTCATTCATCCCTCTGATGTCATCCCCCCAACACCTAAGACCACACCCCTCTTCATGACACCTCCTCTCACACCTCCGAATGAGGCTGTGTCTGCAGCCTTCAGCGCAGAGCTGGCTCACCTCTTCCCTGGCTCTATGATGGACCCTGGACCAGTTAATCTCGCAGCACACAAGAATTCCCAAAAAGTCAAGCCGGTTAGTGGTGCTGCAACCATTTCTTTAAAGCAAATGTTTTACTTGTTTTTCAAATGGAAGCATTGGAGTTTGATATTTAATTTGAAGGAATCATTTATTTGAATTTTGGATCTTTATTCATTTATTTTCACCCCCTGCAGACTCCCATGGGCAGTGGTTTGGCTTTAGCTATTTCTCAGGCATCCCATTTTCTGCAGCCTCCTCCACACCAGTCTATCATCATAGAGCGGATGCACTCTGGTATGCCACACCCGTCACACATTGTTTTTTTCTTATTTTTTTTTGGTCATGTCAAACAGAATTTGTGTCTTTTTTTATACTGCATCTACACATTCTGTCTTGATAGCCTCTTCATAGACATTACACTGAACAGTGTTGCTCTTTCTGATGCCTTCAGTCAGTTGTATTTTAGTGGAGTAACTTAAGTCAACGCATGCCCTATATTGCACTCCAAATTATTATACCGATATTTATTAGAATTTTAGGAATAGCCTCTTGAAATGTTTTGTTTAGTTTTGTTACAATCCACTCTTCCAAATTATGTACAATTGTGTTTCAAGATATTTTATAGGTTGTATTTAAAAAAAAATGTTGAATTTGCAGCTTCAAGAGGTTCTGTTTCTTGAAATCAAAAGCTATTTAAATCCAAAACATGTTAAGGGGGAGTCAACCCAAAACATTTCTTTACAAAAATATGTTCTTTGCACTGCCACTAGTCTAAGTACGGCATTCAGAATACTATTGCATTTGTTGAATCTGAGGAAAGCAATAAAATACACCTGTTTTTGTCCATCTCATGGGGTGGCTGTTTTTCCACTTGCCGATGACTGAAAATGATGTCGCAGTTGCTCAGGGGTTGGTAACAAACATTCATGGCTCAGCCTCAGTAAACAACTGAGCCGTGATTGGTCAACAAATTGAAACAAACTATATTTGTCTCAAATTTGAGTGCTGCTTGAATGTAAGCTAGTAATAAGCAGTCAACTTTGAGATATTTAGTTAAGATGGGAAGTTGTGAAACTAACCCTGAAACGTGTGTGTAATTTCTGACTCCACTGACCGACTACTTTTTTCAATGGTACAAAATTGAGAACAGAACTTATCAAATTGAACTTTATGCATAACAATGCACCATCTATTACGCAAAAAAATCATTTTCATCATGGGCTGCTATCGGCAGACAAGGAAATAAACTTGTGGCCGCCATCCCCCCCTAATGATCAACCTTACTGAGAATCTTAAAGCAAAGATCTATGAGGTTGGGGGGCAGTTCATATCCAAACAGCAGCTCACATCCAAACAACAGCTCTGGGAGGCTATTGTGACAGCCTGGAAAAATCAAGCAGATGTTGCTTAAAAACTCACAAATTCAATGGATGCAGGACTTGCAAGTCTGCTACCAAATAATAGGCCCTGTGTTAAAATGTAACTTGAGCTGTGAAGATGTTTTTGATTTAAATAGCTTTTGATTTCAGTAAATACAACCCCCCAATGCTGCAAATTCAACAATATAATTGGGTTTTTCTTTAACCATCCTGTTAGGTTGCTGATCAGATTGACCCATCTGGAAAATTTAGAAGAAAAATACAATAAACCTTCTTTGGTTTTTCATTTTTATTTTTTTTAGTATTGAAAAACTGCAATGGACTATGTGATATTTTTGGATTTTTTAACATTTAAAGTGGATTGTATTTACAGATGAAAATTGTTGTTCAGAAATGAACATAGTAGGAGTGTCAAAAAGTTACATTCTCTAACAGTTGATGACTGCAAAATTATGCTGAGTTACATTTTCATAGACTATTTCTAAAAATCAGCGAAGTACATTTGCGTAATAATTGGAGAGTGGTGTACAAGTACTCTCTTCAAAATAGCTAATAATGTACAAGAAATGCATTTGATTTTTATGACTTATTTTCAAATTGGGGTCATTCGTGTCTCCATCCTTAAACTGTGTAGATCAGGTGTCTCAAACTCAGTTCCTGGAACGTCCCTGTCCTGCATGTTTTCCAAGTCTCCCTGTTGTAACACACCTGATTCAAATGAACAGGTGCAATGTCAGGCTTCCGCAGAGCTTGCTGATGATCTGATCATTTGAATCAGCTGTGTTGCAACAGGGAGACTTGGAAAACATGCATGACAGCGGCCCTCCAGGAACTGAGTTTGAGACCCCTGGTGTAGATGTAGCGAAGTTATACCCAGTCAAGACAATTCTATCTTCCCCTCTCCTCTCAGGAGCCCGTCGCTTTGTGACGCTGGACTTTGGTCGACCTGTCCTGCTGACTGACGCCCTCATCCCGACCTGTAGCGACCTGGCCTCTCTGTCCATAGACATTTGGACGCTAGGTGAGGAGGTGGATGGCCGCAGGCTGGTGGTGGCCACCGACATCAGCACTCACTCCCTCATTCTACATGACTTGCTGCCTCCGCCCGTTTGCAGGTTTATGAAGGTTTGTTGCTCTTTCTATTTCTTGATTTATTTTAGCTTTCACAAAACTTGTTTTGAGGTGAGTGAAAATGTTTGCTGGAAGAACTTGTAGAATTGAATTTTCAGCATTTTAATATCATTGGGGCAGAAATGTTCCTGTTTAGAATAGTTTGTCACAGCATTGATTCCTGTTGGATTTGGGTTTTGATGTTCTGGTAGTTTATTATTTATTATTATTATTATTTTTAAGACTGTCTCAGAGATGTACATTATATCACCTCTGCAGTTATATTTTCCCCCTTCTACAATTTTCAGATCACCGTGATTGGCCGCTATGGCAGTACAAATGCTCGTGCAAAGATTCCTTTGGGCTTTTACTATGGTCATACTTATATTCTACCCTGGGAGAGTGAGCTTAAACTGATGCACGATCCTCTGCGGGGAGAAACTGAACCTGCCACTCAGCCAGATGTGGATCAGCACCTGACCATGATGATGGCATTACAGGAAGATATCCAGTGCAGGTGAGACATGAAGTATCTAATGAAAATAAATATGGAACATGCAATGATGCAAATATGAATTTAGTCTTTGAAGCTTTGTGGTCGATCTAATATTTTCCTTTAAATCACCCTCCCTTTTGTTGAAATTTTTGAGCAAGATACTGAACCCCCAATTGTCCTCAGTAAGGGAATGAGGAAACTGTTAAAGTGCTTTGAGTACATAAGGTAGAAAACAGCGATACAAAGAAAAGCTCATTTACCATTGCACTGCGATTCATTCACATTTTTTTCAGATTCTTGATTGTATTTCTCACTACACACACCAATAAGAATAAGAAACTGGAACTGATTAATTGCACTCCCATCAATTTCAATGGCAAATCTCTGGTTAGCAAACATTTCAGTTTGTGAGCAGAGCCCTCGAAGGAAATACATTGATGAACTGAGGTTCCAATGTATGGGATGGAGTGAGAATTATATCAGACTTTGAATTTCATATGAATACACCTGAGAGTTTTTCATCTCATTATAGGTACAATCTTGCGTGCCATCGGTTGGAAACCCTTCTACAGAATATCGACCTGCCACCCCTCAACAGCGCCAACAATGCCCAATACTTCTTACGTAAACCAGACAAGGTGGTAGAGGAGGACCAACGTGTTTTTTCAGCCTACCAAGATTGCATCCAGCTTCAGTTGCAGCTCAATCTGGCTCACCATGCTGTCCAGAGGTTACGAGTGTCACTTGGTGCCAGTCGAAAGTCCATCGCCACGGCCAGGCCGAATGAGGCTCAAGATCTGGTCCACAACTCCTCTACAGAGCAGCTGAGAAATATCATCCATTACCTTCTGGACACCTTGCTTAGCCTGCTGCATTCTAACAATGGTGAGGAATGCTCTTTTTTGGATACCAGGGTTACACTCTCCTCATTAATATTGACTATGTTTACATGTAGTCAATCACCCTTTCAAAACCTGAATATTGGCAATATTTGCCTTTTCAAAGGCCAAGTAAAGATAAAAAAAAGGAATATGCTTATATTCGGGTTTTTGAAAAAAAAAAGCCTAGGTTACCCCTTTTCTAACCATGTCATTTAAACACGTATCGGAATACCTCCATTCAAAGGGACATTGGTTTGTGTTCTGCGCATGCTCTATCCGCAAGGATTCTTGGTCTATTAGCAAGAGGAAGTGCTTATATGTACGGCAATGCCGTAGCAAGTAGTGAAGCCGCCGGCGGACATTTTAAGGTAATTGATTTCTCTGCAGGATATTAGATTAGGTGAGATTATATTGGGATATTTTGAGACACGACATTTACATGGAGTCAATCCTTTCAAAGCCCAATATTGTAAGTATTCTGGTTTTGAAAGGCCACATAAACATATGCAAAAACACTAATATGGCCCTTGGCCTACCCATTTCCTCATCTGAATATTTGGTCATGTAAACGTGATTGGTCTTTGTAGTACACACAGTATTGTGTGGCATCTTGCTGTACAGTATTCAGTGATAATAATAATAATAATGCATTTTATTTAAAAGCGCCTTTCATGCCACCCAAGGACACTGTACAAACAATAAGAAAATACAATGTAAAAATTTGTAAACTAGATGTTATATATAAACAGGACATAAAATCATAAAAACATAGGAAATGGAAGACCTATGTGTTGTAGGCAATCCTGAACAGGTGTGTTTTTAGTCGGGACTTGAAAGTGGAAAGAGGTGTGCAGTTTTGGAGGTCCGGAGGTAGGTTGTTCCAGAGCTTTGGAGCAGCGTGACTGAAGGCTCTGGCTCCCAGGGTGATCAGTCGGGCAGGGGGCACTGACAGGCGGAGGGAGGGAGCGAAAGGGGATATGCACCTGGAGAAGGTCAGATAGGTAAGGAGGGGCCGGGTTGTGGATGGCCATATATGTATATAGAAGCAGTTTGTAGTTGATTCGATGTTGAACAGGGAGCCAGTGGAGCTGTTTTATAACGGGGGTGATGTGCTGGTGGGAAGATGTTTTTGTGATGATACGAGCAGAGGCGTTCTGAACCAGCTGGATTTTATGAAGGGACTTTTGAGGTAGACCGAAGAGGAGAGCGTTGCAGTAATCAAGGCGGGATGTGACAAAACTGTGGACAAGGATAGCAGTGGTGCGGGGGGTGAGGGAAGGGCGAAGTCTGGTAATATTGCGGAGGTGGAAATAAGCAGTGCGGGTGATGGTGTTGATATGTGAATGGAAGGTGAGCATACTATCCAGGATGACACCCAGACTCTTAACCTGGGGGGAGGGGGACACGAGGGAACTGTCAATGTTGAAGGAAAAACTGTTTACTTTGGATAAAGTGGATTTGATGCCAAGAAGGAGGACTTCTGTTTTATTAGCATTTAATTTAAGAAAGTTTGTTGTGAACCATGTTTTGAGTTCGGAGAGGCAAGAGGTGAGGGAGGGGGGTGGGAGTATGGAGTTTGGCTTGCAGGAGAGGTAGAGCTGGGTGTCATCAGCAAAGCAGTGAAAGTGGATGTTAAATTTGTGGAGGATATGGCCAAGAGGCAAGAGGTAGATGATGAAGAGAAGTGGACCTAGGACAGATCCCTGTGGTACACCTGTGGTGACTGGGGAGGCCTTTGAGGTGAATGATTTGAGCTGGCTGTGTGCAGCCAGTGAGGTAAGAGTGGAACCAACTGAGGGGAGTGTGGGAGAGACCAATGGAGGAGAGTCTATTGAGGAGGATAGGGTGAGAGATTGTGTCAAAGGCAGCGCTCAAGTCTAAGAGGATGAGGATGGAGACTAAACCGGAGTCAGATGCTATGAGGAGATCATTTACAATACGGATTAGGGCAGTCTCTGTGCTCTGGCGGGGGCGGAAACCGGACTGAAAGGGTTCATAGAGAGAGTGAAGGGACAGGTGGGAGTGGAGTTGAGCAGCAACAGTTTTTTCAAGGATTTTTTAGATAAATGCAAGGTTGGAGATGGGGCGGAGGTTATCAAAGTTGTTTGGGTCAGAGTCATGTTTTTTCAGTGTGGGGGTGATAGCAGCGGTTTTGAGGAGTGATGGGACAATACCAGAAGAGAGTGAGGAGTAGATAATAGCAGATATGTGAGGAAGCACAGAAGGAAGGCAGGATTTAACAAGGGATGAAGGGAGGAGATCAAGTTGGCAAGTGGTGGGCTTGGATTTGAGTATGAGGTCGGATAATTCAGCAGTCGTTGGTAGAACAAAACTGGAGAAAAAATGACAAGGAGAAGAAGTTTCAGATGGGGGGGGGGGAGCAGGCAGGTTGTGATGGAGTTGGTGATGGATCTTGAGGATTTTGTGGTTGAAGTGTTCCATTATGGAGTTGCAGGTTGCTGTGGAGTACAGGTGTAGGGGGAGAGAGTTTGGTGGCCGGAGGATTTTGTTCATGACGGAGAAGAGAGATCTTGAATTTCCTTCGTTGGAGAGGATGAGGCCAGAGTAGTAGCTGGATTTGGTTTGTGCAATTTGGTCCTTGTATTTAGTGTACATGTCCTTATGGATGGTGAGACCGGTTTTCTTATAGAGTCGCTCAAGTTGGCGTTTTTTTTATTTCAATGATCGAAGAGCGGGTGTAAACCAGGGGGCAGATGTAGAGAATGAAGCAGTCCTGGTCTTCAGGGGGGCGAGAGAATTTAGAGTATTTGTGAGGCAGGAATTGTAGTGAGCGGTGAGGTCATCCGGGTTTGAAAGGGCGTCTGGAGGCGGGGAACGGTCGATAATGGAGCAGAAGGTGTCAATGTTGATATTTTTGATATTCCGAAAAGAAATGAGGCGGGAGGTTTTGATTGTAGAGAGACGGAGTACGGTGTTAAAAGTGAGGAGAAAATGATCGGTTTCAGGAAAAACATCAGCAGTGGGCTTGGAGGGGGAGAGGCCGGAGCAGCAAACCAAGTCCAATGTGTGGCCTTTGATTTGGGTGGGGAAGTCAGTGAGACAGTGTATCGCGAGACTCTCCAGGTAGGATGTGAAGTCTCTTGTGAGTGGCAGGTCGGGGTTGTCCATGTGAATATTGAAATCTCCCAGCCAAATTAAATTTGGCGAGAGAGTGGATAAGTGTGTGATTAAACTGGAAAATTCATTGATGAAATCACTATGTGGCTTTGGGGGGCGATAAACTGTGGCAATGATGGTTGGCGTGGGTCCAGGGAGTTTAAACACCATGCATTCAAAAGAGCTTGATGCAGGAACGGAGACTGGAAAGACTTTCCACTTCTCGCGGTGGATTACCGCGAGCCCTCCTCCACGGCCGTTGCCACGGGAGCGGCAGATGTAAACAAAGCCGGGAGGAGTGGAGTCATTCAGAGCAGCGAACTCGTTTGTTTGTTGCCAGGTTTCTGTTAGAACGAGGAAGTCAAGTTTGCGTTCGGCGAGTACATCTTGAATGAGGTGTCCCTTGTTCGTAAGTGAGCGGATGTTCAGCAGTCCAAAGTTGACAACGGAGGTGTCGTGTTTGACGGCGGCAGTACCGTTAGCCGACCTAGCCAGGCGGGCTACTGCATAGTCGGTGGTGTTGCGGCCGCGGTTCCTGGGAGGACGTCGAGAAGTGGACCAGGTCGAGTTGATTGAGCCAGCATTTTTGTAGTCAACATGTCTACGCGACCCGCGGTGAAAGTAGCGACGTCAAGGCAGGCGAGCGATGTCAGGATGATGGTGCAGTTCCGGCGGTGGAGGCTCCGGTGCAATCCTCCGGATCCGGAGAAGATCCGCGACAGAATAATGGAGTAGTCCTGTCGCTGACTGATGGCAGAACGTCAGGAGTATCAGAAATAACCCAAAGGCGGCAAAGTTGTGCCGCGCCATGACGAGGGAGAAATGCCGGTGCGGTGACAGCCGGTAAGTTTAAGCTAGCGGCGTTAGCCCATGGACTAAGTTACGATTTGGGTTTGGTTGACCAGGTGAAGCTATGATTTGCTACATCAATCACAGTCCAAACAGTCCAAAAACAGAAGGGCAAGGAAAAATCAGAAGAAAATCTGTGCTTTGTAAAGATTGGAAACATTTTGGAGTGAGAAGCGGCGACATGCACGCCAGCGTCCTCTCACCCCGGAAGTGACCAAAATCAATGATAATTTTACAATTTGAGCTCGGCGAGTCTCAGGGACTCGCTGATCAGAAAAGTATGAGTCCCATTATGTATTTAGAGTCCCAAATTTCAAATTCAGAATTGGTCTACTTATTCAATTGCACATGATCATAACACAAACAACCACAATATACATTGATTGATAATAGGCTTATTTCTTGTAAACAAATGCTGCAAACATTTTAATAATTCGGGCATACAGGATTTGCTGAGAAATAGGTTTTTATTTCATTCCATGGTTCAGTCTGAGTTCATAAATTGTCCTCTTTACTCTCCTTCCAATGATGCAAGGCTTTCTCAAAGTCAACTTATCATCGCAAAAACTATCCAACTTTAGCTGCTTCCTCTGTGATATCTCTGCAATAAACCTTTGCAACACTTGTTTTAACGTTACACAACTTGGCAATTGTCTGCTTCCCGCGAGGTGAAGGCAGATCTCACCAATGTCGTCACGCGAGATTACTTCAAATCAAAACGACAATGGCGGCGATGGTTAAACTGCGATCGTTGGAAAAAAAGATTTACCTTAGTTTTTTTGTTGTTGTTTTGACTGAGAAATTTCCTGAGCAGTTTTTTCAAAATTTCTGGTTCAGTTAGCAGTTTGTTATTGTGCAATTGCCATTTTGTGACATGTCTGAGGGCAAGGGAAACCCAGCTATGGATTTGCATACTTCATTTATCCTGCTTTTTTTTTTTTTTTAACACATCTGTATATTCAGGACACTCTGTGCCATCAGTGCTCCAGAGTACCTTCCATGCACAGGCCTGCGAGGAGCTCTTCAAACACCTTTGCCTCAGTGGGACACCGAAAATCCGTCTTCATGCTGGCCTGCTTTTGGTACAGCTGTGTGGAGGTGAACGCTGGTGGGGACAGTTCCTCTCTAACGTCTTGCAGGAGCTGTACAACTCGGAACAGCTGCTCATTTTCCCCCAGGACAGGTAAAGTGCCCTTTAACACATTACAAAAAGGGGCCATGTATTTTTAATAGACAGTCAAACCTCGGTTTTCAAATGTCTTGGTTCTCGGCCAATTCGGTTTTCGACCAAAAATTTAGATTTTTTTATGCCTTGGATGCCAAACAAATTTTGGTTCTCGAACAAACTGAGCGCACTTGAATGCACCATTCAACTCCTCTCACCTTCCTTACACAAGGAAGTGACGCTTCCTCGTTTTGCTTTCCTTTGTGAGCAGATGTGTTCAATAAACATTTTTATTTTAAAAAGAGCGTGGTTTCGGTTTTCGAACAATTTCGGTTTTCGAACAGCCTTCTGGAACGGATTATGGACGAAAACCAAGGTTTGTCTGTATTTAGAATGACTCAAGAAAGTGATCACATGTAATAACATGCAATATTGTATGTAGTAGTGGGAGTACATCTCTCCAATAAAAGCCAATTTGATCATGTATCTCGATACAGTGAGTGTGACACAATTCAACTACGGTAGTGGAAGGATTCGATATAGTACAGCTCAGTTCAAAAGGGTAGGATGCAATGAATTTACATTTCATTTTACAATACAAATGAACCTTTCAGTACCGTAATTGAAGCAATTCCTTCAAAGACATTTATGAAAGACCAGTGAACAAATGTATGTGGAGCTTTTGGCTTGTTTATTAACACGTAACACCAAAAGCTCTCCAACACATAAACCAGTCAGATTGATTAAAATCCAAGAAAAAACAAATTGGCAACATCCAACCCATTTATACCGAGTCACAACATTTTGATTGAGCCATTGTCTGGCATGAGCAATCTTGAGACAGATTCGCTAGTTTATGTATTGATGGATGCACTCACATCTTTCCAATCAAAACCGATACAATGATTCAAATTGGTTTGCGTGACACCTCGAGTATATACCTTGTTTATAACTTAGTAAAACAAATGTGACAAATAAAATGTATATCTTATAATTGAAAACTGAATATCATATCATTTGAGCGGCTGCATTCCTTGTCACCTTGCAAACAGTCTTGTTTTAATGTCAGAGTTTTTCCTGGACAAAGAAATGAATAACAAAAGAAATGACTCGGCACACAGGGAAAATTGTCTTCAATATCGACAGGAGTGGATCTCTGAGCGCGAACGACGGTTTAGTTGCTCCGTGATCACACTCAGAGCACCACCCCCCCTCCCCGCGAGTTTGATCTTTTATTGTAACATATGCAAAATACAAGAAAAACAGTGCCCCCGATATTTGCATACCACACCCCCGGTCCGACCCCTCAGTAGTGATTGGTTACCTTGGTATAAGCTTTGAACCATCAGTACGTTGGCGCCTTTCTGTCTGGTCTACACTGAATCAACATGTTGCAGATTTTGCGGACGACAAATGTCGCCTGGGCGCAACGGGTGTTCTGAAATCGTCTTTTGTTGTTCAACCGCTGTTCTCAAATTATTCATTCCCCCTTTGTGACCGAGTCTCGCCCTCTCTCCTCTGATCGCCCAACTGCATTGACGTGCTAATTATGGGCTTCAACAGCCCTCCAGCCAGGTGGCCGGCGCCTTTGTGCACAGGGTTTTGGGGGTGCTGGATACGCACCCAAACGTTTAGACGTGCCCAAATTAAATGAAACTTTAAACATGATACCATTTTGCTCATAGATTCCTCTAACATGTGATCATAACTTTTCTGAATCTTTTTATCACAGAGTGTTTATGCTTCTCTCCTGCCTTGGCCAAAGATCCCTGAGCAACAGTGGCGTGTTAGAGGGTCTATTGAACCTCCTGGACAGCCTGTTGTCTCCTCTGCAGCAACCACAAGCTGCTCTACAGCAAAGGACTGAAGGTTGTGGTACAGAATGACACAGGGCTTAGCAAGGATCATCTGTTGATTTGCACATCTTGCGATTTTAAACATAAGAGATATTGACTTTGAATCAATCTGACTGTCTTGTGTTCTGCAGGTGTTTTGGATATCCCGATGATCAGTTGGGTGGTGATGCTTGTTTCTAGACTGTTGGACTATGTCACAAGTTTAGAAGATGAAGCTTCAGGTGGGAAGAAACACCTTGGAGGGAAAGAGAGGGAGAGAACTTTTACAGGTACTTGAGCACTTTGATTTCATACTTGAGTGATTTCACAAGTGTCAGTAGAGCCGCAGCACCTTGACGGACGGCGGCTTTGAGATAGCGACGGGTTACAGGTAGTCTTACTGGGCGACGTTTCACTCAGTATTTCCTACTTGCTCCATTGTCCTGACAGCAGAAACAGAAAATATGTGAATTCGAAAAACACTCATTAGGAATTCAGCTCACTGAAAATACCATGTTTGACTTTTCATGCTGCTTTTAGCTAGTGCTATGCTCCTAGGCTAGTCAACCTGACTGTGGCGGGGCCATGGGTGTTGCCATGGCCTTTGGCTTCTCTCCAACCCATCAACAGCTCATTAGTCAACCAGCTGTATTCGATCATCTTGATTTACTTTGGAATGAAAGTAACTTAGATATCAACATCCAAGTGAGATCCTAAATTTGTGTTGTGACTGCGACTGAGTCGTTCTTTTGCGGTAAACATTGACAATCGATTTGCAGCTTGGAGAGAGCGATGGTCGTGTTTAAAAAAAAAAAATCATAATAAAATTCCCCAGCCAATTCGGTATAGTATTTGCTGAAGCTATTATGGACAGTCCCTCCCACCCCCCTCCAGCCCGCCCTGACAGCACTGAGGAGCTCCTTCAGCCAGAGACTGTTACACCTGCGCTGCAAGGAGAGATACCGCCGCTCGTTCCTACCGACTGCTGTCAGGCTGCTGAATAAAAAATAAATTGTGAAAAAACAGTAACAATTGTAAATAGCACAGCCGCCTTATACCAGTTTCATATATGATTTTATATATATATATATATATATATATATATATATATATATAGATAGATAGATAGATATAGAATACACAGCTCAGCTTTCTTCTGAAGCATTTATTTTTGTGCATGCAAACACTTTTTTTCCCTTCTTTCTACCCACCAATTTTGCTGCTGTAGACGGTAAATTTTCCCAGTGTGGAACAAATAAAGGATATCTTAATATTAAGGCAATCTGTTTAAATGTACAAATATAAACTACAATTGTAGAAAATAACATTTCTCAAAAGCTTGGGTGTTGAATCTATTCGTACACCTTGTGATGAATTGATTCATTCTACAGCAGATGAAAAAAATCCTCGAAAATAACTTAAGAAAAGAGTGGAAGCCCTGACTGAAGATAATTCTTTTTTTTTCAGGTATTCAGTGGAGCTTTATCAACAACAGCCTTCAGTCTCAGAACACCAGCCGATCAGCTAAAGGCAGCAGTAGCCTCGACAGACTTTACTCCCGCAAGATTCGGAAGCAACTTGTCCATCACAAGCAGGTACACGTATCTCATTGGTTTACCACTTATCCTTGTTTATTTTTTATTTATTTATTTTTTTTTTTTGCAAATTACAAATTGTGAATTAGTTATCTGTGAATGTCATGTCATTTGCCTTTTCAAACAGCCCTTCTTTCTCTTACACACGTAAATTTAAGTTAACTGCTTAACCCTCTTATTCAAGAGTCATTATTTATTAAAAGTATTCATCAACATATTTTTTTTGCATTGGAACAAATGCATTATTGTGGGTTTTCAGAAGGGGAATATTTTTCAGGGCTGATATTCACTGTGGCCCTTTATTTCTAGCAGTTAAATCTATTGAAAGCAAAACAAAAAGCTTTAGTCGAGCAAATTGAGAAGGAGAAAATCCAAAGCAACAAGGGCTCCTCCTACAAACTCTTAGTGGAGCAGGCCAAGCTCAAGCAAGCCACATCCAAGGTAGGTTCTGCTTTTACATTCTAGATTATCCTCTTTTGAAAGACGAAAGGAAAAAGATGATTTTGCAATGTCATAGTTTTCCTGATATTGTTTAAATACAGATTGATGATTTTGATTTGAATGGTGAATCCAAAATGGGGACTGCTTTTAGAAAATTCTGTTATCTCCTGCAAAACATATATTGATGTCCAAACTCTCTCGCTTTCCCAGCACTTTAAAGACTTAATCCGTCTTCGGCGGACGGCTGAATGGCCACGCTCCACGTTAGACACGGAGTCTGCAACAGCCAAAGAAGCACCAGAAGTTGAGCCCCTGCCCTTTACATTGTCGCATGAGCGCTGCATCTCAGTGGTGCAGAAGCTAGCCCTTTTCCTCCTATCTATGGACTTCACCTGTCATGCTGACCTGCTACTTTTTGTCTGCAAGGTAGTGTCTTAAATTTGAGAGATTCATTCAAGATTAATTTTTTGTTAATTAGCACATATCCTTATGTTTAATGAATTGGGTTAAAATAAATAAAAATAAAACGATTTGAAGAAGATCATTACGTTGATTTACTCATTTTGTAATTCCCAAATCCTCTTAATGAACACACTTATCACCTCTTCAGGTCCTGGCTAGGATAGCAAATGCCACCAGACCAACAATTCACCTCTCTGAGGTGGTGTCTGAGAACCAGTTAGAGCGCCTACTCCTTCTGCTCGTGGGGACGGACTTCAATCGAGGGGATATCTCCTGGGGAGGTGCCTGGGCTCAGTATTCTCTCACCTGTATGTTACAAGACATCCTGGCAGGTATGCTGTTTAGTGGGCTTTGTTTGCAAATTTAGACATGGGGCTGTATTTTTGTACCGAGCGCAAGTCTGGCACAAAGCGCAATCTAACTGCGCATCCGTGGAGTTGTCTTTGTTTTGATATTTTTCTTGACTTGGCAAACAGAATTACCGTATTTTCACGACTATTCGACGCATCGTACTAATGGCCGCAGTCTCATTAATGGGTGACATTTCTGTATTTTACACATACACAGGACGCACCGTACGAATGGCCGCAGTTTTACAGTGGTAAAACATACGCCAGCTTAAACATACGGCATGCATGCGCGCACTCTAACATGTTAGCTTGAAGCATACGATAGCATGCCAAGACATACAGATAAGATAAAAACACGTTTTTAAAAAGGCAACGAAAGCAGAACTGAGTTCGGGTGTATTTGATTTAGCCATCGTACAATGTTCTCACATACTTCGATCAATCATCACCCAGAAATCCATCAAAGTCCTCATCCTCTGTATCGGAAGCAGAGGACTGCACATCTCAGTTGTCATTGAATGCATCACATGCTAGTGTGAGTTGCTACGCATTGCCGAGCGGAAAGGAGTAGCAACAGCAAAGTCAACATTTCTCTCGTGTGAAGCTTTCCCACAGTTGAAAGTAAAGAACAGAGCGAAACATGGTGGCAGCGCGCGTGTGTGTAGAAAGAATTGAACAATTGTGCAAGTACCGTAATCCATCAAAAACGCTGCGTTCCCTCTCATTGTTGCGTATTGTGGCGTAACTCGCCAAGTGCTGCCTCTCACTCTTTGTAAAGTTGTGTTTGCCAACGATCATCCATTGTTCCCATGCCGTTTGCAACTTTACTTTGAACGCCCGGTTGATGCCAATGTCCAGCGGTTGGAGTTCTTTAGTCAACCCTCCGGGAATAACGGCAAGCTCAGAGTTCATTTGCTTGACTTGTTTTTTTCACCGCTGCTGTGAGATGGGCACGCATGCTAAAAGCATAACCGGTGGCTTTAAGTTTGAACTGAGCTTCGTAGGCGTGTCTTTTTGTCGAATTTATTTTCAGGGGTTCTTAGAAACCAAAACCGGAGTTGTTTTGCAACAATGCACATTGCCACACTCTATACAAGTGTTGGTACTGGCTTGAGGCGTCCACTTACACGCCCACCCTTCACCATTGGCGGACTAGCTTGCCTGTCCTCTCTCTCCCTCTCTCTCTCTCTCTCCCTCTCCATATATGTATATATACACGCCCACCCTTCCCTGATTGGCCGACTTCTTTCCCGCATGCCTGGCCACAGTCACTTCCGCCTTTTCTCTATATAAACAGCGTGTCGGCTGTCAGTCAGATTTTGGAACTCAGCGCATATAAAGGACGCTCCGCACCATAAGGCGTCCTGTCCATTTTGGAGAAAATTTAAGACTTTTAATGGCGCCTTATAGTCGTGAAAATACGGTAGGTGGAACGCGGCGGTAGTATCTTGGTGTGTTGGATGGAAGTAGTCTTATCCTGGCCAATCCTTGTGATATCACTCATTTTCATCAAAATCAGGGCATTACTACGCCATGCTTGACATTGCAGAAACAAATAAACTCGCTGGGCTCCGTGCATGACATTGGCAGGTACACATTAGGGATGTGAATCTCAGCACTGAGGACGATTCGATACACATCTCGATGCACTACCAGCGATGCGATACTTAAACGATACATGGAATTTTCTGGCGACACGATGCGATACGTTTCACCGTCTTCACGATGTGATACGACGCGATACACATTTAGTTCAAATCAATGCGATCCGATACGATACAGTGCAATTTGTTGTGATATTGTGCAATTAAACATGATGCAAATACGCAAAGAAAAAAAGTTGAAAAAAGATGGAATTCAGTATGGTATTGCAAAAAGGATACCACTTTATTCCTTATAATCAATAGAACATGTAAAACAACTTATTTAAGCCCTTTCACAATTGGGTTTTGTGCAAAGAAAATGTAAACAATTTGGCACCTGAGACTCACAGCTGTTGCTGTAGTGTAAACACAGACTACCGTATTTTCACGACTATTCGACGCACCGCACTAATGGCCGCAGTCTCATTAATGGGTGACATTTCTGTATTTTACACATACACAGGACGCACCATACTAATGGCCGCAGTTTTACAGTGGTAAAACATACGCCAGCTTAAACATACAGCATGCATGCGCGCACTCTAACACGTTAGCTTGAAGCATACGGTAGCATGCCAAGACATACAGATAAGATAAAAACACGTTTTTAAAAAGGCAACGAAAGCAGAACTAAATTTGGGTGTATTTTATTTAGCCATCATTCAGCCAAAATTTAAGACTTTTAATGGCGCCTTATGGTCATGAAAATACGGTACTCACTGACTGTCTTATATGAAATATCCATCTCCATAGGACAGAAAAAAATACAATTGAAACAATGTGGCAGTCACAGCCTCAAAGCTGCTGTGTGTATTGTAGCGTACACAGACCACTCTCACTGAGTGTCAAAATGAAATGTCCAAAAGAGTCATCCATATATAGTTTTTCCTTGCACGGTCACAGTGAGCTGCAAGGGGACCCCCAAAATAAGAGGCGATTTTTTTTCTGATCCTGACCTGGTTTGCCAAGAATTTCTCCGGTGTCCAACGAGGAACTGGACGGGGAGGCGGGGGACGGGGCGGGAAACTTGTCGGTGATGTGGTGCCATCGTTTTAAGTGGTCTCCATATTTGTGGTGCTGCCGTTGTATGGCTTCGTAGTGCGACATTCTTTGCAAATTCCGGAGCTTTTATCAATCTTTCCGTCTTTCTTTTCGAAGCCGTAGTATTTCCAAACATAAGATCTGTATGTTGCGGAAGCATTAAATACGATAGTTTCCTCGCTGCTGCTTGCGCGAACTTCCATAGTGTTTCGCTAGTTGTGTATCTGATGCACGGCTACCGTCCGTATTCAAAACAATGATGGTGCATTCATTGCGCCTAGGAAAGGGCAGATAGGTGACGTTTAACATGAATAAAACGGCTCTTGAATCGAATTTTACCGATACCCACCAATGCATCGTGATGAATCTCGATTTCACCCGTCAATCGCGTCGTACCCAGTGAATGAGCCGATGCACTTGCATCGCGCACATGCGCATCGATGTATCCATTTATATCGATTATTTTCCACAACCTTAGTACACATACTATAGTGTGTAGCAACGCCACTCAAGCGAAGCGCGACTCAGCAGTTGATAGTCCGCTGCTCTGTGCTGTGCATCTGTTAGCGCGAACATGTACGCACGCGCACGTCTCTTGGCTTCAACCAATCAGCGTCGACGCAACCAACGTTACACATCAAAGAGCTTTGATCTACGACACCAGCAAAGTTAGCCTAGTCGAGACGAAAGCTAAACCAGTATAGCAGACACGACGCTCGTGGTCGGACGGATACGCTCTCATTGGTAATTGTGGTTTTCCTTTTTTCTCTGTCCAAATACAGTCAAACCTCGGTTTTTGAAAGTCTCTGTTCTCGACCAAATCAGTTTTAGACCAAAAACTTCAAGTTTCTTTATGCCTCGGATTATGACCGAAAATCTGTTGTCTACCAAACTAAGCAAACCTGAATACGTCACTCGGCTTCCGGTCCTCGACCAAACTGAGCGTACTTGAATGCGCCACTCAACTCCTCTCGAGTTCCGTACACGAGAAAGCGGGAGCGCTCCCCCTCCCAAAGCGGGAAACGGACCTGCCAGGAAGTGAGTGCGTCACTCAACTCTCCTGGCATCTCTGCCGCGAGCCACATCCTCGACGTCCTCGATCGGACTTCTGGGCGACGCTTCATGGTCGATGTCAGCGTTGTCCCTCCCTCCCCCGCAGAGCGCCATCACCCTGCCAGCGGCTCCTCCCTCCAAGCAGCCAACCGCACCACTATCAAGACGTACGGCCAATGCTTCCTCAAACTTAATCTGGGCTTGCGCTGTTGCTTCCACTTCGTTTTCACCATCGCAGATGTCCCCCGTCCCATCATTGGTGCTGATTTCCTGCACGAATTTGACTTGTCAGTCGGCGTTCGCAGGAAGGTGCTGGTTGACGACAAGACCAGCCTTACGGCACGTGGAACCACCTCTGACCATTTTCTCCAGCGTCTGTCTCATCTCCTTGCCCCCTCTTCGTTTCCCTACCAACCCTGTTGCGGCGTTTCCCTAATCTGACAAATCCTGCGCAGATGACTGAGCCAGCGCCTCCCGATATCGTTCATCACATCGAGACGGCCGGTTCCGCCAAGTTCCAGCGTTTTGAAGCAAGGGATCGCTGAAGCCGAATTTGATCACATGCTTCAGCTCAGTATCATTCGTCCTGCGAGCAGCAAATGGGCCTCCCCGCTACACATGGTTCTCAAAGCAAAGGCACGTGATTGGCGTCCATGCGGAGACTACCGTGCCCTCAACTCCGTCATCATCCCCGATCGATATCCCATCCCACACATCCACGACTGCGTGTCCTTCCTTCACAGGAAGTTGCAACGGCTCAAGGACGCGACACTCCTTGCCCACCTCAGCCCCGACAACCAGTTGTCTCTGATGGTCAACGCCTCTAAGGATGCTGTTGGCGCAGTCCTCCGCGACGGCCACGACAGTGACTTCCGCCCAATCGCCTTCTTCTCGAAGAGCCTCCAGCCTGCTGAATGACGCTAAAGCACCTTTGGTCGCGAGCTGCTTGCAGTCTACCCCAGTGTGAAGCACTTCCGCCACTTCATATAGGGCATTCGCGTCATCGTCTTCACCGACCACAAGCCACTGCTCTCTGCCATTCCATCTGCCTGCACGAACTACCTGTAGCAAGAGATCCATCACTTTGACTACCTCTCCCAAAAAGTTGCTGATGCTCTCGCTCGAATTGAGATCAAAGCCATCCAGTTCCCCGAGGGCCTCAATTTCGACGCGATGGCAGAGGCTCAGGCGCGTGAGGGTCTGGCTAACCGATCCAGATGTCATCTCCGTGCCCATCCCCAACTCCGACCGAACCCTCCCCTGTGTCCAGACTGATGGTGTCGCCCGACCATTGGTCTCCGACTCCCTTCGACGCAAGGTCTTCGATTCCCTGCATAGACTCTCTCACCCAGGAATTCGCGGCACGACGAAGCTGATCGCGAAACGTTTCCCCTAGAAGGGTCTGCAGAAAGATGTCCGAGACTGCCTCCGGTGACAACATTCCAAGGTGCACCGGCACACGAAATCGCCCGTCTACACCATTGACATGCCTGATTCTCGCTTCAGCCATGTCCACATCGACCTGGTGGGACCCCTTCCAGCGTCCCGTGGTTGCCGCTACATCCTGACCTGCTTTGATTGCTTCACCCGATGGTGCGAGGTGATCCCTCTTCCTGACAGCAGTACCGAGTCAATCGTGCTGGCCTTCCTCCAACACTGGGTCGCTCACTTTGGTTCACTGGGAACCATGACCACTAATCGTGGAGCCCAGTTAAGAGTCGAGCCTCTTGCTCTGCACCTTCCTCGGGTGCGAACGACGTCGGACTACTGCCTACCACCCTGCTGCCAACGGAATGGTCGAGTGCCTTCATCGCCAACTGAAGGCCTCACTGATGTCGTCCGACAACGCAGAGCACTGGGTTGACAACCTGCCACTCGTCCTGCTTGGCATTCGCTCCATGCTGAAGCCAGACATCAACTTGTGTCCCGCGGAGCTTGTATACGGTGCGTCGCTGAGACTGCATGGTGAGTTGTTCAACATGACCGAACCAATGGCGGGTGCCGTCAACGACCTGCTTCACCGCTTACATCAGTTCGCGCAAAGCCAGCAACCCAAGCCGCCACGAAAGTCCAACCTGTCAGCGCAAGTTGATCCCGACCTTCGGACCTGCCCTCACATCTTCCTCCGCTGTGATCGAGTGCGGAAGTCTCTCGAACCATCTTACGACGGTCCCTTCCCTGTCACTGCCAGAGGGGAGAAAACATTCAAACTCAGAATAAATGGCCGTGAGGACACCATCGACCGACTCAAGCCGGCAGTCGGAGAGCAGCAGTCTCTTTGCTCAGGAACATCGACTTTCGCCAACAACACAAGTCCGTCCTCACCCGCAATTCCCTCATCAACAGCAGCTATTCCATTCCCGGTTCCGTCAACCTCAACCGCTGCCCTTCCTGTTCCCATCTCGACCACGACATCATCCACGGCTGTTCGCCCTACGATGTCCCGCTCGCCCTGCACTTCGCCACTGAAATCTGGCAACCACCCGCAGCGGCCGACGAGTCTGCTTCCCCAATCTTTTCATCTCCTATCGGCGTTTCCAGACGTTCCGTCATTCCAATGGCTTCTTTCCTTCGTCGCCTTCGCCGACTTCGGATTCAGGAGTGGGGCCTTTAGCGACGCCACTCGAGCGAAGCATGACTCAGCAGTTGATAGTCCACTGCTCTCTGCTGTGCATGCGTCAGCATGAACATGTACGCACGCGCTCGTCTCTTGGCTTCAACCAATCAGCGTCGACGCAACGGACGTTACACATCAAAGAGCTTTGATCCACGACACCAACTAAGCTAGCCAAGCCGAGACAACAGCTAAGCCAGTACAGCAGACATGACGCTAGAGGTCGGACGGATACACTCTCATTGGTAATATGTGTGGTTTTCCTTTTTTCTCTGTCCAAATATATATGTTTCTCCTACAATAGTAGTCTTGTCCACGGCGTCTTTTTTCGGTCCACTGGGGTTTAGCAAGTGTGATTACAAAGAGACGAACATCTCTTAAGTCTACCGTCCACGTGGCAATGGGCAATTGGATTCTGCCTTGTCCCCCTGATCATATGTCTGTGTGTGACCCTCAGCACCTCCTCAGTAGTGCCAGGGTTGCGAATAATTTTTTTATTTTATTTTTTTAGATGATGTATTTTATTTCTACAATGTTTCTGCCATTCTACCAAAATAGGGCTCTTAGTGTGCATGCACACACAAAAAATGTGACAGAGGGGATATTGAACCCAAAAAAGAATAAACATGCCTTTTGTTGTGAACACTGAAAATTGTTCACAAATAGCCAGGATAATAGAATACGTCACTAAATAAGGCACTGTGTGAGAGAGGTCATGCACAACAATGTTCAAGAGATTCAAAGTATTGGAGGAGTCACTTTTTATGTCCTTGCTACACAATGCCTGTAAGAAAAACAAGATCGGAAACACATGGTCATTCGTAATAATAATGAACATTATTTCAGGTGAACTGCTGTCTCCTGGTTCTATGGATGTCATGGATGAAGTGACTGTTGTTGAGGAGGCCGGGGCTTCGTCCTCATCAGTTGGGGTTGATCAAGATGACCCCTTGCCTCAGCCTATGCCGATCCCCTTGGTAGAGAGCATTGATGAGACCCTCGTGCCTGATATGATTGCAGGTGCTACCTGGACCCTCACAGTGTGTGGGATGGCCCATCAATTACCAACATTTCACATACTACCGCCGATGCTTGATATGCGGGCATATAAACAATCAAACATTTAGTTTAATGTATTTTTTCTTCTATCAAGACCGTAAAACTATTTTCTCACTCAGTATTCAAATGATAAATCACTTCGCTGAGTAGTGTTGTGTTAAAAGCTGCTTTCATTATCCAAAGGTGCCCCACCTGTGTCTTTGGAAAAAGAAAAAGACATGGACTTTGACTTGTTACAAGACCTGATGGATGTTGATATTGATCCTTTAGATATTGACTTGGAAAAAGATCCGCTTGCTGCAAAAGTGTTCAAGGTATGTTTTTTTTCTGAAACATCTTCCGTTTCATGTTTTCTCTTATTCCCCTCCCTCAACGATGTTTTATGTTAACATTCAACATGTCTTTCTGTGTAAACATCTGAAGATAAACCTTACTCACCAAAAGGCAAATAACCCACACAAATAGAATAGAACTTTGCCACTGTCATAGAAGAAATTAAAATCCATCCATCCATACATCCATTTTCTAATCCACTTATCCTCATGAGCGGGGTCGGCAAACTACGGCCCACTCCGCGGCCAAATCCGACCCGTTGATCTTTTTAATCCGCCCGCTGAAGGTTGGTACACAATTAAGGTTCGATGCCAACGACTACATTCATTTCATTTTGACTTGTAATGACAGGCATTTCAACGCCAGGTGGCACAGTTACTTGAAGTTGCAGAGAATAGGGAGGAAGGGGGAGACGATACAGAAGCCCGCAGTAGTGCCAAGTCAAACAAATCTCGTTCGATACGACGGAATAATGTACTCTTAAAGTTTGAAAAACGTCCCAACAAATGCAAAATACTGCTTTTTAAATAAAGAAATCCAATTAATGTTATGTTGAATTTAGTTCACCATTTTGATCCGGCCCTCCATAATATTTTCTGGTTCTTATTTGGCCCTATGCAAAAAATAATTGCTCACCCCTGCTCGTGAGGGTCGCGGGTACCCTGAAGTGGTTGCCAGCCAATCACAAGGCACACATAGACAAACAAGCATTCGCTCTCACAATCACACCAAGGAACAATTTAGTGTTCCATTAACCTGCTATGTGGGCTTTTTTGGAATGTGGGAGAAAAAACGGAGTACGCAGAGAGATCCCACGCAAGCACGGGGAAGATGCTAACTCCACACAGGAAAGCCCGAACCGGATTAGAACACTGCACTGCTGCACTGTAAGGCGGACATACGAACCAGTTTCCACCTTGCAATGATTGAAAATCACTAAATGAAAAATATGCTTCAGACATTCAACAGAACTTGGAATTCAAGCGATTGTGCATGACTTTCCAGAAGCGTCAGCAAATGTAAAAAAAGTTCTTAGACCTCTGTTCAATGAGCAATAATAGATCATAATGCATGAATGATGTATCTTTTTTTGTTCTTTCATTGTTTTGTGATACCACTACAGAAGGCAACCAAACATTTCTCAGAGGCATTGTGATAACCACACACCAGGAATTTGAACTTTTCCTTGACATGACAAAAATATCCTGTTGCTCTTTTAAATGGAAGCAACATACTACTCATAAATTATCAGTGAATTGGTTCCCTGCACACACTTAACATTCACTAAGAGCCTTTTTTCCCCTTTTTATCCTTGCATGTCTCATCCTTTTCCTATTTGTCTTTTTGCAGCCAATAAGCAGCACGTGGTATGACTATTGGGGTTCTGATTATGGCACGTATGGTTACACGCCATACATTGGAGGTGTTGGCATTCCAGTGTCCAAACCACCAGTTGCTGTTGAAAAGCCGGGGTCACAAGGGCTCTCGGTCTCAGTTTCACAAGGTGAGGATTTTCTTCTGTTAATGTTTGTGTTTTTGATATCTTGGCATCAGTTATTTTGACCCACTGCCTGTTTGTCTTCAGCACTGGATGCTCGATTAGAGGTCGGCTTGGAGCAGCAGGCTGAACTGATGCTAAAAATGATGGCAACTTTACAGGCCGACTCGATTCTTCAGGCTCTCACATCAAGCTCCTCCACAGGTAAGCAGAGTGACAAATTAAGAACAGTGTGGCAAATACACAACGAGAGTGCCCAGAGAACATGACTCCTTACTTTAAGGCATAGGTGTCAAACTCAGGTCCTGGAGGGCCGCTGTCCTGCATGTTTTCCAAGTGTCCCTGTTGCAACACACCTGATTCAAATGATCAGATCATCAGCAAGCTCTGCGGAAGCCCGTTATTGAACCTGTTCATTTGAATCAGGTGTGTTGCAACAGGGAGACTTGGAAAACATGCAGGACAGTGGCCCTCCAGGACCTGAGTTTGACACCTATGCTTTAAGGCAGTGGTCCTCAACTAGAAATGTCGCAGGTCCACTTTATTTTTATTTTTTAATAAGACCAAGGTCCGATCCCATGCACGGCGGTCATGGGGAGCAGGGCTATATGACCATTTAGTATGGTAACGCCAAGCTTATACAAATCAACACTCCTCACAACCAACCAACAATGGAGTGCATGAAAATAACAATTATTCACTTTGCCAGAACACAGCAAATAATGAGAGGTATTGTGTTGAGGCACAGGAACTCTTTTATTTTGTTAAGTTGTGCCTGCTTAATAATAGAAATAGCCCTTTTAGGGAAATAAGACATTTTTACTTGAACTTTATTAAACAGTAGTTGTTTTTTTCCCTTAATTTAGCAAAAACAAAATACTAATTTTACCAAACTAAATACTAAACATGAAAACAAAAATATCCTTTTCATTTGTACAATTCCCCTTTTCACATCCCCTCTGAAATCACTGAAAAATATATCAGAAGAGGAGTTCAGAACCATTTTAAATACTGACACAAGGGAGCACAGGAATGTGCAGTGCTGTTCTTCCACTGAAGGTGAATGCAATGTCTGAGGCATGCAAATATTATTTGAGGATGCCATTGTGACGTTAATTTACCATGTTGCGGTGTTTTTCTGTTAAACAGCTGCAAAGATCCCCTGGTAGACGGGAGCAAAACTGCACACAATCGAAACCTCCCGCGATTCGTCTTGTCTAATTGTCTGTGTGCGGCTCTCCTGGGCTGAAGCTGTGAGCACACTGTGGCGTTGCGCATGCGTCTGTCTCCTGACACAATGATCCATTTTGAATGTGTGTGTATTGTGATAGACGCGTGCTGACTCTTATGTATGGGCACACCTTAAGTTTAGAGGAGCCAATCGGCGCATTGTATATGCTGACGCTTATGTATGGGCACACCTTCAGTTCAGAGGAGCCAATCAGCGTATCGTTATCACCGACATGCCCTGCTCAGCCAGCGTCTCTCTCCAGTTAGTCAAACATTATACACACAAAGTCGCGCTGCACAGCGGATAATTTTAACAAGTGATTGCGGTAATGTGCAGATTATAGTCCAAAAATATAAAATGTATAACGTCAAAATCAATTTACAAGAATGAAAACTTTTTGTTTTCCAGTTTGCCAGACTACCAATGGCACAGATGACTCTCTATTGAGGGCTCTTCATGGAGGAGGCTCTCCTCCTGGCAGCACCCTGGTAGTCCAGCCATCTTCAATTCCGATGCTGAGTGCTTGCTTCAACAAGCTTTTCTCCATGCTGCAAGTCCACCATGTACAGGTCTACACACTTTTTTTGACTCAGTAAAACAACATGTTACCTACTACACACGTGGGGGGGGAAAAAAAAATCAAAAAACGACATCTTACCTACTACATACACGGGGAAAAAAATCACAAATATGCAGGGATGTCTCCTCCCTTACACCACATGTCTGTTGTAACTCACCTGAGAGAGTAAAACACTGGAGGTACAAACTCTTCTTCTTGTCAATTTTTATTGTGCTAAATCATGCATGAGATGCGTACACAACACAACCACTTCCATCTCCGTTCTAGTCTGGCAACCATGTGAGCTTCAACCTTGCGGACTTGAAAGGGGGAATATATTTCCTGACGGTTTTTTTTTTGCCTAATTATCAATATGTGTGACCACACGTTAATTTGGGAGCCATAACCTCACATAGATCCAGATACCAAAACACAAAAGGTCACAAACCTATTTTCAATTGAATCAAATTGACTCTTTTCACAGGACATTGTCATTTAATCTTAACATTTCTCCTGTCAGTTGGAGTCATTGCTGCAGTTGTGGATAACACTGAGTCTCAACACAAGCGGCAATGAAGAGAATGGATCAGATATCTTCTTATTTAACTCCAGTCGAGTACCCACCATTCCACTGAATCAAGGTCAGGACTTCTCTCCACCACCATTCTGTATAAACTGTGATTTTCTGCACTTCTAGGAAAGCTAGTAATTTAGTGAAATATGCATACATATATTTGTTTCTGTATGTCTAGCATCAATTAGCAGTTTTCTCACTGTGCTGGCATGGTACCCCAACGCCTCCCTGAGAACTTGGTGTCTGGTGCTGCATTCACTTACCCTGATGACTAACATGCCTGACCATGGTCAGTATTTTTCACTTGCCTAGTTGAGCAAAGTTATGCAGAGTCACATCTGTTGATCAAATTGTCACCTCAAGATCCTGACTGTTTTTATACATACATTATTT
This sequence comes from Hippocampus zosterae, assembly GCF_025434085.1. Lineage (NCBI taxonomy): Eukaryota > Metazoa > Chordata > Actinopteri > Syngnathiformes > Syngnathidae > Hippocampus > Hippocampus zosterae. The sequence goes on along the minus strand of NC_067461.1, from coordinate 20,834,552 downwards.
TTACTAAATATGAGTCTTGTGGGGATAATATTCTTAATTTTTGTCTCAATTGTGACTACAAATTAATTGCTGCAGCGCTATCGATGAGTCCAGTTGTGATCAGCTTTCATTACAGCTAAACAGAGTAATTTTTCTTAGCTGGAGGGTAAGCTGTGGAGAAAAAACATGCACGGAAAAAAAGTGCAATTTTATAATCTGCATTTTTCTTTTAATCAGTGTAAAAATGTAACTCACCATTTTTTTTCTCAATTGTTCCCACTGTAATCATCTAGTGGTTATTAAAGCACAATTACCGGAGAGATGATTTGTGAATGCAAATTAGAACAATCTTAAGTACAGAACAAACCTCCACCAAGGGTGTTCACAAAGGTGACAAAAAGAAGAATTTTGTGAGCCATATTTTTTGGGCCACTCACATTACAGCAATAAATAAATTCAGTGACAGGCTGTACTCCCTGATTCAGTTCATAGGACATAATTGAATTGAATACAACTTTATTGTCAAATGTGCTGTATTATATACAGCACAGATGAAATTTCTTCCCTCTTAACATAAAAAGTATTAGGATTAGATGAAGGGGCACCGTGCTCGGGCCAGGGAAACGGTGGCGTTGTGACTCGGTAATGAAATCCGTTGCATCTGCATAGAATGGAAGAAATGATACAATAGTCTGAATGCTAATACTGAAAACGTGTCTAAACTTTCAGGCTCCAGTAATGGGATGAACACTCAAGAAAGCACAGCACATCAGATGGTGTCCGATCCAACGCTGGTTCATGTCCTGGTGCGTTTCCTTTCTGGCAGCAACACCAATGGGACAAATCAGCATAGCTCTCAAGTTGGACCCACTGCCACTCAAGCTATGCATGAGTTTTTGAGTCGCTTGCAGGTGCATCTTTCCTCCACTTGTCCACAAATGTTCAGCGAGTTCCTACTCAAACTCTTGCACATCTTGTCAACTGAAAGGTATTTGTTCATTTGTCAAGGGATGTTTTGCATTGCGAAATTACTGTTGTTTTGGGGAATTTACGTGTATCTTGAACTTTCAGGGGTCCGTTCCAGTCAGGTCAAGGTCCACTTGATGCACAGGTGAAGCTGTTGGAGTTTACTTTAGAGCAAAACTTTGAAGTGGTGTCTGTGGTCACCATCTCCTCTGTCATCGAGTCAATCACGTTCCTTGTTCACCATTACATCACCTGCTCAGACAAAATTGTCTCACGCAGTGGCTCTGACAGTTCTGTGGGCGCTCGTGCTTGTTTCGGTGGCCTTTTTGCCAACATCATTCGACCAGGAGATGCAAAGGCTGTCTGTGGTGAAACCACCCGTGACCAGCTGATGTTTGATCTCCTTAAACTGGTTAATGTGCTGGTGCAACTGCCTCTCTCCGGGGACAGAGAGTTCAGTGGTCGGCTGCCAATGGCCGGCAGTGGGGCTTCTGATAGCAGTGTGTCGGATGAAGAGAAGGTTTGCGGAAGCAAAGAAAGTGTGGCTGGCGGATCGACATCCAGTCATGGTCCGTCTGCTGGTGTGGCTGATCTGGTACTGGCTAATCAGCAGATAATGAGTCAGATCTTGTCTGCGCTGGGCCAGTGCAACAGCAGTGCCATGGCCATGATCATCGGTAAGATGTACCAAAACCTTTTCTTTTATAGTAATATGACTTATTCTCCGCTGATCTGACAGTCCTCTTTGGTCTTCAGGAGCCAGTGGTCTCCATCTAACCAAACATGAAAACTTCCACGGGGGTCTGGATGCTATTTCAGTAGGTGATGGCCTCTTCACCATCCTCACCACGCTCAGCAAGAGGGCCACGTCTGTTCAGGTCATGCTGCAGCCCATCCTCACATACATGGCCTGTGGATACATGGGTCGACAGGTGAGCAAGGCACTGGCGTGTTTGGCGGAGTGTATAGTCGATCAATTTTTTTTTTTCGCAAAATCTACATATAGACTGTTTTTTAGGGGTCTCTTTCAACTTGTCAGCTGTCTGAACCTCTTTTGTGGTTCATTCTGCGAGTGCTGGATACCAGTGAGGCTCTCAAAGCTTTCCACGATATGGGTAGGGAGTCACAGATCAATATCTGTATTGTCTGAACTTAATTTATTTTTCATGTCTACCTTCTAATCATGATCATCATCAATCACTCTAGTTGTAGCCATACAAGATCATATAACTTCCTTGTCCCTGTGTAGGTGGTGTCCAGTTAATTTGTAACAACATGGTGACCAGCACCAGAGCCATAGTGAACACTGCACGCAGCATGGTGTCTACCATTATGAAGTTTTTAGACTCGGGTCCAGGAAAGACTTCAGATGGCAACCTCAAATCCCGAGTGATGACGTCAGAGCCAGATAATGCAGAAGGACTCCACAACTTTGCCCCATTAGGTGCTTCAAAGTGTTCTGAAAAACATATTTTGCAATGGCATGTCATCAATTTGAAATGACCTGTCTTTTCCCAGGTACAATAACTTCCAGTAGCCCAACAGCGCAGCCAGCAGAAGTCCTCCTTCAAGCTACGCCACCTCACCGTCGGGCTCGTTCTGCAGCCTGGTCCTACATCTTCCTTCCAGAAGAGGCTTGGTGTGACCTCACCATTCATCTCCCTGCTGCTGTGTTGCTAAAGGAGCTCCACATTCAGCCACATCTGGCTTCTTTAGCTAGTAAGAAGTGTCGTACACAGCCATTACAGTTTCAGTATTTTCTCAAAATTATCCGGCCTCCTTTGCAATTGCATTTATTAGACCTACAGTGGTCATCTTTTGAATGTGTATCAATGATGTAGTCTCTCCAACCACCAGTCTGCTTAGTTCAAGTATACAGAAAGACGTAAATCCCCCTACCCCTTTGGTAAGCGGCCATTTTATTTGGAAATGGTTTTGACGAACTACTATGATCACGTACAGATTTGTTATGTCCTTCGAGGTACGTTTTCGATTGTACTGTTAAGTTTTAAGTTCAAAATTTGCTCAAGACAGCACAAGAGAAGAAGGTATATACAACCATAGTGAATAATATAATCAAAGAAAAAACTGAAGTTGTGCCGGTCTGGGAAAATCATGGATTTGTATGAACTTAGGCAGCCCAGCCCGGTGGTCCACCGGTTAACACGCTTTTCTGTGTGGAGTTTGCATGTTCTCCCCCTTGCCCGCGTGGGTTTTCTCCAGGGACTTTGGGTTTCCTCCCACATTCCACAAACACACGTTGCAGGATAATGGAACACTCTAAATTGTCACTAGGTGTGAGTGTGAGCGTGGTTGGTTGTTCATCTATTGTGTGCCCTGCTATTGGCTGGCAACCGGTTCAGGGTGTACCCTGCCTACTCCCCGAAGACAGCTGGCCCCAGTGACCCTTGTGAAGATAAGCGGATTACAAAATGGATGGATGTACTAACTGATCCGTGGTGGAGTCACTGGTGTTGTGAATAATTTGGACTGTAAATTTATGTACAAAATGTGTAGTTCTGTACTTGAGTTTTTTTCTTTAAAGTAAAAAAAAGCACCATATAATTATTTAGCTGTTGTATTTTCTTCTTTCCAATTAGCCTGCCCCTCCTCTGTCTCTGTGGAGATCAGTGCTGATGGTGTAAACATGCTGCCACTCTCCACGCCAGTTATGACCAGTGGCCTGACCTACATCAAGATCCAACTGGTGAAGGCTGAAGTTGCCTCAGCTGTATGTCTAAGGTTGCACCGGCCGCGTGATGCCAGCACACTTGGTCTGTCTCAGATCAAACTCTTGGGCCTGACAGCCTTTGGTAACACCTCATCTGCTACAGTCAACAACCCCTTCTTACCCTCTGAGGACCAGGTCTCGAAAACCAGGTCCAAAATCTATTCTCATCAACTGACAAACACGTTTATTTTTTGTCACATGCGCCTGGTGGTGAACCTTTTGTTCTTTGTATACAGTATTGGTTGGCTGCGTCTTCTTCACCACTGCCTGACCCATGTCAGTGATCTGGAGGCCATGATGGCCAGTGCAGCAGCACCTACTGCTAACCTTCTGCAGACTTGCGCTGCATTGCTCATGTCACCTTACTGTGGTATGCATTCGCCTAACATTGAAGCGGTTTTAGTGAAGATTGGCCTGCAGTCGACGCGCATTGGTCTTAAACTCATCGACATTCTGTTGAGGAACTGTGCTGCCTCCGGCACTGACCCAGCCAGTAAGTGAACATTTTTTATTTGTTACTTGGATGTGCTTCTAGCTGTTCGGGATGAACTTTTATGAATGTCAAAAAACTAATATTCTCTCTTTTTAGATTTGAACAGCCCTCTGTTGTTTGGTCGACTAAATGGCCTTTCCTCAGACTCAACTATCGACATTCTGTACCAGTTGGGCACTACACAGGACTCAGGAACTAAGGACAGGTTTGTGACGCAAATGACTTCATTTAAATTAGGATGTCCTTACCCTCTGATTTTGATGTTTGGCTTTGCTGTTAGAATGATGAATGAGAAACAGTTTTCTGTCAAGGTGATATCCTCAACGGGCTCTTAAACTGATCATAAAAAGTGTCATTATGTTTATCCTTGTCATCCTTTACCGTCGCAGTGTGCCATTTGTTGCATTTTAAGACACTTGACCAAGATCACTTTCAAGGACAGTGGGAGTGGATCTTTTAATATCGTCCAGCCTCATCAGATTTCTCTGAACTTTTATCGTTCCAGAATCCAGGCTCTTCTCCAGTGGGTTCATGACTCCTCAAGGGTTGCAGCGCTAAAAATTCCCATTAAAAATTCCAGTACCATGAGTGGCTCCTCTTCATTGAGGGAGTATGGGCTTCTCATGCCCTCACCGTCCCACCTCCATTGTGTAGCAGCCATCTTGTGGCACAGCTACGAGCTGCCTGTTGATTACGACCTCCCAACGTTGCTCAACCAAGAGCTTTTTGAGTGAGTCTTCTTTTTTTAATTTTTTTCCCCCCAAGCATATGTATTACGACTGAGAATCTATTTGTGACAAAAGTTTGTCCTATTTCTCTTTTGGACAATTTTGCTCTTACTTTATTCTTTTCATTCATCTTCGTCAACTCAAATTTTGTATTTTTATAACATTGTGCAATGATTGACAAACTTTAACATCAGTAGTTGCATGCTACTCTTTATGTCGACATTTAAAGTGCAGCCCTGCAAATTGCAACTTTAATAGGTTTTGTGGTTAAATACTGAATTGCTGCCTTTCATTTCCCTTAGACTCCTGTACAATTGGTCCATGTCTTTGCCTTGTGACATTGTGCTCAAGAAGGCAGTGGACAGCCTCCTGTGTTCCATGTGTCACATTCATCCAAGCTACTTCTCATTGCTCATGTCCTGGATGGGTATTGTAACAATGCCCAACACTACTCATTCCCAAGCTCAGCAGCACCGACTTGCCATGACTGACGATGGCAAAAAGCAGCACAATGCTAACACCGCCACCACCACGGGACTTACAGATGACTCCAAGCATGCAAGACCTCCAGTGACTTTATCAGAGTCCCAGCTAACCACATTGGCAGCTGCCTCGCAGTCTCCAGGAGCAATAGAGCAACTGCTAGACTCGGGATTGCCCTCATTGCTTGTGCGCAGCCTTGCCCAGTTCTGTGTCCGTTTACTCGCCAATGCTGACCTTCCCTTGCCCGCTGCTCTGGCTGACAGGCGACATTACCAGTACCAGCCGTGCTCCACATCCACACATCGTCCACCACTTGCCGCAGAGCTAGCTGCTCCAGTTCTGCGCTTCCTCACCGAAGTAGGCAACAGCCACCCCATGAAGGACTGGTTAGGCGGACCAGAGGTCAACCCTCTGTGGACAGCATTGCTGTTCCTGCTATGCCACTCCAGTGCAAGTGCCAACACCAGTTGTCAGCCTGTGGGCAAGGACTCATCTGGAGGCATTCTGTCTCCATCACAGCCATATCTCTTAGGCTCACGTTTCTCCCTGGCATCTTCTGGCCAATCAGGATGGCTCACCACACAGCAGAGAACAGCTTTGGAGAATGCCACAGTGGCTTTCTTTCTCCAGTGCATCTCATGTCACCCTAACAACCAGCGGCTCATGGCGCAGGTAGAATTTCTGCTTTCCTCTTTGCTATGGGAGGAGCTAATTACATGCACACAATGCTTATTTTTAACTTTGCTGTATGTTTTTGCTGAAGGTTCTCTGTGAGCTATTCCAATCAGCACCCCAGCGAGGCAATGTGCCTCTCTCTGGAAGCATATCTGGTTTCATACGAAGGCTTTTCCTGCAACTCATGTTGGAGGATGAGAAAGTCACAGTTTTCCTACAGTCTCCCTGCCCGGTGGGTAGCCAGTTGTTCGTCACCATTTAACCATTTGATCACTGTGATGATTACGTGCATTGATGGCTTTAATTAGAATTATTTTAGTTAGAATTATTTAATTTAAAATTCTAAAAAATAAAAAAAAAGCTGTTTGGCGGCATTAGCGTTTTCAGATTCAGTGGGATTCCAATTCACTAATGTACGGTCCAGTTTGAAAGGGTATGATGTTTCTTGTTCAACATAGACAAATTGTTTTACAGTATGAATTAACTTGTCAATGCTGTAAATGTGGCATTTACTTCAGTGTTTATGAAAGTCAAAGAAGTTTTTTTTGTAGTTTTTGTCATGTTTATCAATAGGTAATATTTTAAAAACTCTGTGTACACCAACTGTTCAAGTTAATTTAATTCATTAAAACAGCCAATCATTAACAACATCAAATTAATAAATAATAAAACTTGATAATGTATTTTTACCAGTTAAAGCTATAGCACATCTTTTAAATCCAAGGAAATACTATTCTCAGATCCTTTGTCCTAATTACCCTTGTTTTCGGTTTTCTTGCTGTCCACACACACGGAATGCACTGATGCCTTTGCCCCACCTGGCTAAGTATCACTGTGGCTACGCAGCTCAAAAAGGGCATGCCATCTCTGTCGAATGATGCCTTTGTGTTCATGCATGCCTTTATATTTTTATTTGATTAAGTACTGTTCTGATACACAATCAGGAGTGCCGCAATTTTTTGGCTAAATAGCCAGGGGAAGAAGATAAAAGCCCATGATGTTATGTGAGCTATGTTCTTGAGTAGCTGACTACAATATGCCTGCAGGCGAATGGCGCAAGTCCATCCTCTCAAAGTCACAGGACGGACATACACTCGCCCAAGTTATGTATTTTTTTCTGCAGTTGTTGATCATGTGGACTACTTACTTCTGACCACTTGAGGGAGATATAACACCATGCAATGCTGGCACCCTGAATTTGGTTGGGTGACGTTCTAGTTTTACAGCAGTCTACTTTCCCCAAGTTGTCTGGTGTTCATTTACAATTTGTTGTCACGAAAGCTGTTTGATATTTCATTGTTTCTGTTGGATATCAAGAAACATATTTTGATTGTTCAAGTCCAACCGTTTTATCTCTTAGTTATGTTGCAGTTTCTTTGTGACTTGATGCATTCAATGTTGCACGTTCAAAGAGGTATTTCCAGATAACAAGGTCATCTTTTTCGTTAAGATTTCCAGTTCATGTTGTTGTCATTGTTGGTAGGGTTGGGTGAGATTCAGATTTTGATGCCATTTCACCGTCTGAACTGTAAGGTTGGCTGCTATGACAACACAAGTATCTTATTCTCAGGTCCAAAGTTAAATCTTATTCATGTGAAACCAATGTTAATCTACGAGATAAAAATTACTTATTTTTACCTGTATGATCATCTGAATTTTCAGCTGTACAAAGGACGCATCAATGCTACCAGCCACATGATCCAACATCCGATGTATGGAGCAGGGCACAAGTACCGCACCCTCCATTTGCCAATCTCCACCACTCTTGCTGAAGTCTTGGACCGGGTGTCTGGTATGTATTAAATGGAAAATGTTGACTTTGCAGCCAATTTCCATCTCTAACCTGTGTCAGTAAATGCCAATCAAGAAATGATAGCAACCTCAAGTGACCCTGGAAGAAAATGAAAAAGCATAACTGCTGCAGATGAACACAACTTTTTACTCTTCTCACTGGCTTTTTCTTTTGGGGGAGAGCCTGGCTGTGATGAAGGAATATTTGTTTTGAGTAGGCGTTTGTTTACTACACACAAAAGAATCTGTCACCAAATTCTTTCTTTTCTTTAATTTTCCCCACTTTTGTATGAACATTGAATGAAGATTGATGTAATAATCAACAATACTGCTTTGGGGGAGCATGTAACGCAAATAAGATCTTACAATGAAGTGGTGGAGAAGAAACTTTTTTTGTATAACATTGCATTACAATGTACAAAACGTTTTTTGAAATGCATTTAAAAAAGTCAATAACTGTCAATATTTACTACGGTAATATGCAACACTTGTATTGTGGACCGTTTTTCAGCCATTATCCCGCAGTCCTACACATTATTTCTAAAAAGGTGTTTGTTTAATCTTTATATTACCTGTTTATTTTTTCATAGTCGGGCTGACTGAATTATTATATGTTAAAATGAAATTCCCTAATTTTAGACTTTTTTTTCTCTGGATCGTTTTAACCAATATGAAATACTTATATTGTGATATACTTCTCAGTCATATTGACCAGCCCTATCAAGACTACTAATGATTATTTATAGTGTATTTCTGTATAATTTTGTGTTTTCACTTGCAGTGGTGCCTCAAATTACAAACTTTATTCATTCCATGATACTCGAGACATTTGTCAGTCGAGGTAATTTAGCTCATTGAAATTAATAGAAATGCAGTTAGTACGTTACAGCCCCCAAATTGTTACATTTACGTTTTATCAGAATCAGAATCAGAATCATCTTTATTGGCCAAGTATGTAGAACACACAAGGAATTTGTCTCCGGTATAACACGCTGCACTAGTATCATCGTAAACAACAAAATCATTGAACCATTTTAGAGTATACCAGTAGTTTTGTAATACCATTTTGTGGTGCAAGAAGAGTGACTATGATCGGATATATTTTCTTTTATTCTCATTTTAGTCTATGTGCTGTTGAGAATAAATACAGTAAACATTAGAATAAGTGGCAATTTACTTCACTATGAAGAAATACACACACTCAACGTGTAGTGCTTATTGTGCTTTGAACGTTTAAGTGAGAAGGGCAGTGAGGGCAATGAAAAAGTGTCTCCTTCCAAAATAGCGTAACAATCTTAAGATTTTTTAAATTTATTTTTTTGCCATGTTAATGATGTTCAGGCAGTTGCTCTTGGAATTGGAAGAAGCGCGTGTATAAATGATTACTGCACTTATTGTGAGGCGGGGAGAAGGACACCAGCTCCCCAATTAAAAAAAAAAAAAAGCGAATCTTATTCAGGTTTTTTTTTTTTTTTTAATTTTGGGCGCGTACAAAAAAATTGTTACATGGAAACTTTTTTTTTCCGGAAGTGGGACACACATTATCCTTTAAAAGACCAATTGCTCTCTTGGCCACAGTTTTATTAGGATGGTCCTTTTTGATAAATAAATGCCTTCAGATTAGAGGTTAAATCGGGCCACTCGAATTCGGGTCGGATCGGGCCCTAAAATGTCAATCATTGCTTCGGGTTGGGTTCGGGTCGGGCTTCTCTCTCATTGACTTTTTTAAAAATAAATATATGTTTTAAAAAATGTCTACTAAAACGATGTGCAAATACTAAACTAAGGAATACTTGTTTTCAAACAAACAATTTGGATAAAACAGAGAAGGCACTGTAGTGTAATTGCTATTTAACTACGAAACAGGAGCGCAGCCGCAGATGGCCAAATGCTGAGCATGCACTGCATTACAGTCACACCAAATTACAGATAACGGAAAAATGAAACTTGTATGTTAAATTTCGTTTAAACAAAACTGTTGAAATAATTTCATATATCTTTACTATTTATTTGATTTGAATTCTATATAAGGCGGCCCGGTAGTCCAGTGGTTAGCACGTCGGCTTCACAGTGCAGAGGTACCGGGTTCGATTCCAGCTCCGGCCTCCCTGTGTGGAGTTTGCATGTTCTCCCCGGGCCTGCGTGGGTTTTCTCTGGGTGCTCCGGTTTCCTCCCACATTCCAAAAACATGTGTGGCAGGCTGATTGAACACTCTAAATTGTCCCTGGGTGTGAGTGTGAGTGCGAATGGTTGTTCGTTTCTGTGTGCCCTGCGATTGGCTGGCAACCGATTCAGGGTGTCCCCCGCCTACTGCCCGAAGACAGCTGGGATAGGCTCCAGCACCCCCCGCGACCCTAGTGAGGATCAAGCGGCTTGGAAGATGAATGAATGAATGAATGAATTCTATATAAAGCCAGTGGGCTGCAGGATTTCTCAGCGTAATTAAGCAAACGCGCATCAAGATCTCTCTTTTTCTGGCCTCTTATTCTGTGTTTCAGCGTTATTTCGTTGTGCAAATGCATTTATCATGTTCATGAAAATGTATGTATTATTTTAACCTTAAGAAATCTTTTTTCTGCCAAAAATACTCACAAATAAAATATGAAATTTGGGGCTTGCTTCCGGCTCGGGCCTGCAAATCAAGTTCATTGGTCGGGCTCGGGCCGGGTCGGGCTTTAATACCCTCGGGCCCGGTCGGGTCGGGCTCGATTTTTTTAGGACAGATCTTACCTCTCGTGCAGATCACGCCATCTGCTGCATTTTTCTTCTATTATAGCAGAAGAAACCTCCTCCTGAGTTTCATTTTTCTCTGCTGAATGTGATGACTGAATGTTTTTTTTTTCAATTCAAGAGGCTTTCCAATATAATATATACTGTACTTATCGTACATACTGTCGAACTTCTTTGCCACGTTAATCAGAAATCTAGGAAGCCACTGTTACAATTGTCATTGCAAGAAGTGTGTGTGTGTGTGTGTGTGTGTGTGTGTGTGTGTGTGTGTGTGTGTGTGTGTGTGTGTGTGTGTGTGTGTGTGTGTGTGCGCGCGCGCGCGCGCGTTTGTGTGGCTTCCGTCTGACGCATTCCATCTTCAGCCACCACGTTTGATATGTATTTTTGTGTCATTTACACGCAACAATAACTCAGTAAGTCATTCTAAAGCCAAGCAAATCAGCATAACTATCACACTGAGCTATGCACAGTAGTAATTATGGTGAAATAGCGTGAGAAACGTAACGCAGATTCATCCACTCATCCATCCGACGGTTTGCGTCATGAAACGTTTTCGAGAAAAATGTTGTGTTTAACTTTGAGCTTCTCCCGTCCTGTGTGCGGCTCAACTTCAAACAAGCATGCATTTTGAATTTTGGTTTCTATTTCTTATTGTAGTATTCTGATAATGCCAATAACTAGGGTTATTTCTTTCTCTATAATGGTGCTAGTCTACTTGTCTATCAGTTGGTGCTTTCATAAAACAATGCTTTAGGAAATCTATGCCTCTTACGTTCTCCTCATATATTCAGACACACCCAGCATTACAGCCAAGCTGATCAGTGAGCAGAAAGAGGACAAGGAGAAGAAGAATCATGAGGAAAAGGAGAAGATGAAAGCTGACAGTGGCTTCCAGGACAATTACAGTGTGGTTGTTGCTTCAGGTAATCATTTACCATTTGCAACCTCTAGTTATTTTATCATGATCAAATGATGTGATGCTCTTACTATGCACAAAATGAGCGATTTTTTTCTTTTTCTTAGGTTTGAAGTCCCAGTCCAAGCGAGCTTTATCAACTCCTCCTAGACCCCCATCGAGACGGGGTCGGGTGATGAGTGACAAGTTGACGCCCTCATCAGGTGTGGACCCTTGTGCCAAAAGCATCAGCGTGCCTGTCTTCCACCTCTACCACAAACTGCTTCCAGGTACAACCTAATCCTATGCAAAGATAACATGCAGGCATATAAATCTTATGTTTGTTTCATCCTTCTCTCTAGGTCAGCCCCTCGCACCAGAGATGACTTTGGCCCAACTACTGACACTACTGTATGACCGCAAGATGCCACAGGGCTACCAGTCAATCAACCTCACAGTTAGACTGGGGTCCAAAGTCATTTCTGACCCTGGTCTCTCTAAGACGGACTCTTTCAAACGGTTGCGCACCGAGAAAGGTACAGAAAGGCATTTCTGTGAAACATTAAGACCACTCACTTTCTATCCAACTGTATTTTTACACAGAAAATGTTGATTGACACACTCACAATATACAATCCATACCACGTTTAAGCGTTCTTGATGCTGATGTAATAAGCAAATGATGAGTCAAATAACACAAATTAGTATGTAGGATATTTTTGGCTCAAAGAAACTCCTGCTCCGTCACACTGGTTAAATCGATGTCAAACTCAAGGCCCGGGGCCCAGATCTGGCCCGCTACATCATTTGATGTGGCCTGCGAAAGCAAATCAAACATGTTGACTTCTATGATGCTTGCTAAAATTTTAACCAAAATTTCAAATTCTCATATGTAATATACAAGAGAGCGATTGTAAGTTTTATTGTTACCAAAACCCTCATTACAGTAACTTAAAATAAACAAATTTTCTTGACTTCCCGGTATGGTTTCACAGTCGTAACGGCCCTCCAAGGGAACCGGGAACAATAATGTGGCCCGCGGCAAAAAATGAGTTTGACACCCCTGGGTTAAATTACATTGAATTGCTTATGTGCCCTGAGCACGCAGAACCCCTCTCCGCAGTCTCAGTCATTTCCATATACGGTTACTCTTCTGTGGTCTTATCAGACAAAAAACACAGGATGTATTCTTCTTGAAAAAATGCTTTGAACTCCCAACAGCTGGTTCTCGTTTTCCTTTATCTTTTAGTGGATCACACTGACATGCTGAACAACTGCCCTGAAGATGAACCTATGACTCCCGGCGAAGAATGTCTCGACACCACAACTGATGAGTCCTTACTCGAAACGCACCCCATCCAGTCGCCGTTGCAAGTTTTTGCTGGAATGGGTGGCCTGGCGCTCATTGCAGAGAGGCTACCCATGCTATATCCTGATGTCATTCAGCAGGTGATATTTGCATTAGAACAGCCAATCAAGGAACTAAAAGAAACATTTTAGGCATAAATGGCCTCTATCAGTGTACAACCAAGGAAAGCGTTCTATGACTAAAACAGCAGCAAAGTTATCGGCAGAAGTTATTAGAAATCATTACTTTGGTGGATCTATGAACAAAGCAATAATAGCTTTATAGACATGGGAACCTTTGTTAAAATAATTTAGGAAAGAGTGGGCCAAAATTACGAATCAAGAATTTGCATCAGTTAATGAAAATCTTGAATTCAGTTATTGCAGCCAAGGGTGGCACAAGTTCTTTGGTTCATGGGTCAATTCCTGTACTTATTCAGATTTGTCTCCCCTTTTAATAAATGTAATAATTTAGAGACATAAATGAGTATATGAGACATGCATCATATACTTATTTCACATATCTTAAATTGCCTTGGGAACATACACTCACTCAAATAGAGGATAATCTATCAACTCAAAAGTAATGAAGTTCATTAAGTCAGCATTATGTTCATTGCACATTTAACCACAAGTAAGTAAAAACGAAGAATTGTATGTTATAAAACATCTCTTTATTTTTGTAACTCATAGATAAAAGTCCAACTAGCTTATTGACTTTTATACTATTTGCAATTTTGAGTCAAGAGGATATAAAATGGCAAATGGGTTTTCACTTGTATAGTGCACTCAACCGGAATAAGTGGAGTTGAAGTAGAAATTCACGAATACAATAATTGCCTTAAACCGCTTATATTTTTGCACATAGTAAAAAAAAATAATACAGCTGAGCATATTTAATTGACTTTAATTCACTTGTATTCATATAAATGCAACTTGCTAACTTGCTGCTACTTGTAGTAAGTTGATATGAAAAATAATTTCTTATAATTACACTACTTTGCGATGTATTCAGACACATACATATAATGTTTTAGGTTTTAAAATATCACGACACACAAGATCTTCCTCCCCACAGTATAAAAACTCAGTATCTCACATCTCTGACCTTTATTGAAGTGCCCTATTCTCTTGGCTACAGGTCAGTGCACCAGTTGTGCCCTCTGCAACCCAGGAGAAACCAAAAGACACTGATCAGTTTGAGTGGGTCACCATTGAGCAATCCGGAGAGCTGGTCTACGAGGCGCCCGAGTCCATTGCTGCCGAGCCACCCCCCATCAACAAGCAGCAGTCCCAGTCGGCGTCTTCATCTTCGTCCTCAGTGCAAACAATGTCACCCATCCCTGCCCATTCCCTGGCAGCATTTGGCCTGTTCCTGCGGCTGCCAGGCTACGCAGAAGTGCTGCTGAAGGAGAGAAAACATGCCCAGTGCCTGCTGCGCCTGGTTCTTGGTGTCACAGATGATGGAGAGGGCAGTAAGTTCGAATATATCTAGTTTTAAGTGTTGACAAGCAGGTTTTTCAACCTTTGCTATCATGCACACTTACTCAATTCTTAAATGCTCCTTTAAATTGCCACCAACAATTGAGTGAACTGCTCCTTTCTTGTTGAATACTTGGTTTTTGTTCTTTTGCTATCCCCTCCAGGTCACATCCTGCAATCTCCGTCAGCAAACGTGTTGCCCACATTGCCCTTTCATGTCCTCCGAGCATTGTTCAGAAGCACTCCTCTCACTACTGACGATGGCGTGCTGCTCCGTCGCATGGCTTTGGAGATCGGTGCCATTCACCTTATTTTGGCCTGTCTATCAGCTCTCAGCCACCATGCCCCCCGGAACCCCAATGCAAGCAGCAATGTCTCCGAGGTATGGTTCACTGACACTTACCCCTTTTGTAAAACAGACATCTCTCTCCATACACCTCTTTTACCTAAACCTCTGTCAGCCCCAGAATAATAGCAAGACCGACTTTTCAACCTGGAAAGATGCATTTAGTTTTGTCATAGACATTTCGATTTGTGCACCAGAAGTGGTTGGAAAATGTTGATTGATGTGTGATGATTTGGACAGTATTCAACTACATATTTGGAGCTTTGTATTTAGAGTCCTCCATGTGAGTTCTGTGCAAAAACAGGCACATTTGTTTTGACGTACTATCCCTGTTCTTTCTTTTCCTTTCCTTGTGAATTGATGGAGGTCTCATAGCTGAGGACAGTTCATAAGGTAGATGACTTGAACAACAGCCAAATATATTTCTCTGGCTGACCTTGAGCTTGAAGGGGAGCAGAGACAGTCAGTCAAAACATAGTCTCTTCAAAAAGCAGGATGCTCATCCCCCTAATTCAGTTAAACTGGTTTCAGCTTTGTTAGACTTGTCTATGGACATACAGTTAAGTCCAGGAGTATTTTGTCAATGGAATATTTGAATGAATTTGCTTTTATACCCCACAGTAGATCTGATGAGACAAAATCTGAATATGATTCCGCCCAAGTTCATAGGGCATTAACAAAAGTGGCTGCACAATCCGCAATTGTGTTGTAGGGTTATTATTTGTAGTTTATTTATTTATTTATGTATTTATGTTACCGTTATAACATGTCGAGAGAAGGCGAAATGATTTGTCACAAAGCGATATAGCAGTCTTTTTGAACGAAAAATTGTGACACGATGATGGGTTTTTAAAATATTTTGCTAACAATGGCTTTTCTGTAAATAAACCAATACTGCGGTAATTAGAGGTAACACCAAATAAAAACAATGCCATTCCATTGGATTTTAATTTAAACCCAATTTAGCTTTACTGTTTGCAAAAAATCATTCAGAATATGTGAGCAACCCCCAAACGTTCCCATATGGAATGGAACTTTCCAATCCAACAAACAACATGCAAACTTGAATACAAATAAAAGGGGAATGGGAATTTTGAGTTTACAATTACTTTAGTTATATCGATTCAATTGATCAATAACTTATAAAATTGATGTTGTGTCCATGCGTGGCCAATATCCATGTAAAATAAACTTGTCCGGCGCCAATCGATGTAGTTGGATTGCAGGGCAGACACATGACACTGACCTGTTTGCAGCATGTGCAAAAGATGTGTTGAACATTGATTTGTCTTCATGTTTTTCAGTCCCTGGGAAAATTCAGGTCACAAACTTTGAAGAAAATTCAATGTTGCCTTCAAAAACAGAATATGAGACGTGCCTGCTCCAACATGACCTTTGATATCGCACATCTCTCAACATTGATTGTCAAATTTGCTTCGGAATTAGTTCTGTTCACTTTGTATATCATTTGTAAGATAATTATTGTAGAGTTGCTGTCATCTTACAATGTCTGATGCATGTTCTTGACAGCCACAGATGTCAAATTGTCATGGTGGAGGAACCAGTGAGGAGCAGCAGCTTTATTGGGCCAAAGGAACCGGTTTTGGCACTGGATCCACAGCCTCAGGATGGGATGTTGAGCAGGCTCTCACAAAGCAACGTCTCGAGGAGGAGCATGTTACTTGTCTTCTCCAGGTAAGTCGGCATTCTGTTCGAGTGATTCAACGTACTGCTCGGAAGACGCGCGCTGCGCTATAAGCAGCATTACACATAATCCGAAGTGTATCAACAGTTAATGTCAGTTTTTTTTTTAATCATACAGATTTGCTGAAAATTAACTCATTCAGTACCAGCCAATTCTGGACCAAGTCTGAAAAGACGTTTAAAAACGTCTTTGGGAGTGGATGAGTTAACAAGGATGAAAAATATCTATCATTATAGGACAGTAATACTTTGCTGTGTATTAGTGAAGCCGTTTGTGTTCAGTGATTAGACTTAATTATCTCCTCTGATAACGTGGTTCCGTTTCCTAGGTCTTGGCAAGCTACATTAATGCCGCAGGTTCCAGCAGCTTCCACAGCACTGATCCATCTTCAGCAGAGAGCAGAACCCACAACAGCTCAGCACTCCCAGTAGTGCTGCAGGACCTGCTCAGTCAGTCCTGTCTCATCCCTGCTATGTCCTCCTACCTACGGAATGATTCCGGTAAGCCCATATTCCATTCATTAATTTTGTTGATACAACTGGGCAAGGCTTATCGATAAGTATTTCCAGGCCCCGCCGGCTTACATTCCAACTTTTCTATTGGGTGAAGATGGCTTTCTTTGAATTTTAATTGCATTTTTCATTCGCCGTAGCTGACAAAGTTCAGTTCACTTAGGTAGTGAGTGAGTGATATGTGTCCAGCCTCATACATATGACCACTTTATTTGAAGTGTGGCCGATAGAATGTCTTTTCAAGGGGAATGCCACTGCATTACCAAATGAACATGATGTGTTTAAATAAAAGCTGGTAGCTCTTTGATCAATTTCTGTAAGAGACAGTTGCCCAGCATCTCTGGTCCTTCAATAAATGTCACAGAGAGCTGGCTGCAGCGAAAAAAAAAGAGGCCTCCTCCTCCTCCCCCTCCTCTTCCTCCTCCGCCTCTGGTGTCCAAAGAGCTGCTAGACAGAAATAAATTCTACTGCTCAACCAGGGAGTGAAGAATAATATAATTGAAGGACTAAACACTGATGTCGAACGATAAAATTGTGTGTTTGTGCGTGCGTGTGCGTGTGCGTGTGCGTGTGTGTGTGTGTGTGTACACGTGTGCATCTGCGCTTTTGTCTGACCGTGTATGTTCAGAACAAAGAGTGACACTTTTTCTATTCATTGTGAAATTCAAAGTTAAATTTTTTTGTAGACTTTACAATTGGGCCTGATTAGTGACACAGTTGGCCATGTGGTTAGCTTGTCTGCATCACAGACAGAGGTTCTGAATCTTGGCTCAGGCCTTCCGCTGCAAAGGTCGCACATTTTCTCAGTGCTGGCTTGGGGTTTTGACTGGTACTCTGGCTTCCTCCCATATTAGGCGTAGAAAAAAAAGTAGTGCGTTTCCGGTAACGCGACCGACCGAGAATTTCTGTCAAAAAAAAAATTGACGGTCTGCATTTTTTTTTTCAAACAACCCTCTACATTTTTGTGTAGAGGGTTTACATCAGTGCAAACTCTCGGGATATTCAAGTTGAGCGCGTGCGTCGTTTGCTCTGTCGTTTGTCAACAACATTGAAACATGGCGGCGGCCGCGATCTGCGACGACAGTTTAAACCGCGTTTTCTGTGTTACTGTTGTGTTACATGCTCGCACCGTAATGTTAAGAAAATAGATACATTGATGTATCGAAAAAAATCGGCGAACTATTTGTTGAACACCACGGGCCGAGTAAACACCGAGGGCGGAGGAAGACATCGGCGGAGGCGGAGGCGGCGGCGCACCCCGGGCCCCCCGAATGCAGAGCGGGGAGAAAAATAATTGATGGCGGCAGCGCTGGCCGCGCAGCAGCGCATTCAATGTCTTCTTAGTTTGTTTTATGGTTATTTGGTTTAAATTTTTTAAAAATTGTGTGCGTGAGCTTGTGCGCGGATTTTCTACACTCGGTAATCCGGATTATAAAGCGCAACGTCGATGAATGGCTCATTTTAAAACTGTTTTCAAATAGAGGGTGCATTGCATTCATTTACTCTATTTGCCCCGCGGGGATAAATAAAGTTTTCTGAATCTGAATTATAAGGCGCATAGAATAGATACTACGATAGTAGCTGCGGTTGCGCTATCCATCCACTAGATGATGCTACGCTAAAGAGAATACACTACAGCAGGGTGGGCAAACTACGGCCCGCGGGTCGGATGCGGCCCGTTGGTCTTTTTAATCCGGCCCGCCGAAGATTGGTGCACAATTTAGGTTTATTGCATTCATTTCATTTGGACTTGTAATGACAGGTATTTCAACACCGGGTGGCACACTGACTTCGAGTTGCTGAGCACAGGGAGAGAGGGGAAGACGAAGAAAGAGGGAGAGAGTAATGACCATGGAAGGGAAAGTGATATGTATCTAATTAAACAAAGCGGGTAACAAAGTACAAAACATTCAGGAGATGCCTTGAGTTGGAAAGACTCAAATCTACGAGACTTTGAAAAACAAGGAAGCGATTCTTACTCAGTCCGTTTCTGGCGATTTCCATGCTCAGAGTGAATTGCTTGTGGCTCGAGTAATTGAACATTTCCTAGAATGGTTTGAGTGTTATCATGTTAAAAACTTTCCGCAAACTGGACCACTAATACGAGTCGGAGAGCAGTCAAATGTGTAGAGCGTGAACAACAGGGGGCTCAGTACACATCCTTGAGAACGGGTGCTGAGTGTGATGGTGGAGGAGAATGTTACATTATTACAAACATACAAAGACATTGTGCCATCTTCTTTATTTTTTATTTCTAATACTACGTCCAAGAAATCAGAATTTTGATCTATATGTAGCTCCCTCTGGATGTAGCATGAAGCACAACACAAAGTCCATAAAAATACAAGGTTTATTCATTGACAAGCCATGAGAATTGGTCACAGACATGAAACAAATACAAATGGGATTACAAATCATTGAATGGAAGACAAACATTATGAAGACAATTGATTCAACAAAAAGGCACACACACCTCATGGGCTCACATCCACAAGGGGCTAAATACTATCTTTAGAAGTCTTGCTTGTGTCCTACTTGCTTTGTTTAGCCAGTAGTTAACTATGCTTCTGGTTTTATCTTCGTTTCATTATTACCGCGCAGAGCTAAGTAGTTTTCTGTTTGAGTGTGTTGGTGAATTCACTTGTCTATTAGTGTTGGACAGAATGCTTTTCGGTTACAATTGGTTCCTACAAATAATCACCACTAGGTAGCATAGGAACACTAACAGGAAAACAACTCAGTGGGGACTATAAAGCGACTGTAACAAACACCATGTACTGTATAAGGCCAAACAAAAAAGATAGTGTGTTTTGGGTAACATGAAATTTAAGCATAGGGTCAGAAGGTAGGACAGTTTAATGTATTTTTTTTTTCATCAAAAAGTTTAACAAAATAACCATAAAACATAACACATTCTGACTGTTTCAGAACTCAAAATCTGTCTAGTTACACGTTGTAGACCCACCTACCTTGGAGTTTTCTTCTGAAATTCTTTGTATTTCTCCTTTTCTGAACGTGCTGCTTTCATCATGACATCGAATACATCTACACTTTCTGTTTTTGCCACTATTTCTTGTGTTTTTTCTATACATCTCAAATGAATCGATCGAGTATTTAAAACTTGAAACACTGACATATCCATATCATCAATGTCATAGAATTCACCGGTGGCACATTGACACTGTGCTATTTTCACGTGGTTTATACTCGGCCCATGGTGTTCATCAAATAACGATATATCAATGGATGCTATTTTCTTAAATCTATGAGGACAAAATGCTCATAAAACTTTATGGTCTGCATTTTCAACGTAGAAATTCTCGGTTGGTCGCGTTACCGGAAACACACTTTTTTTTTTCCTAAGGTGCAGCGAATTATAAGGCGCACTGTCAACGTTTGAGAAAATTGATAGCTTTAGGTGTGCCTTATTATTCGGAAAATACGGTATGTGTGTGTGTGGTGGGGGAGGTTACATATGCTTCTTTTTCATTTTAACTTATTTTTAGGGACCACATCAGGAACTGAGTCATAATAAATTTATGGCAAAATAATATGCAGTTTAATCTGTTAGAAAAATATTCTTTATGTTCAGTCATAATAGGAATAATCTGTATGACATATAGTTGAACCTGAAGCCCAGAAATTCACATGAATCCGTGCCGAAGAAATAGATCTCCATTTCAAAAATTTTTAATGAGTTTGTTTTTTAACTCATTCAGTACCCGCCAATTCTAGACCAAGTCTGAAAAGACATTTAAAAACGTCTTTGGGAGTGAATAAGTTAAGCATTTATCAATACTAGATAAACGGTAACAGATTTATAAACAGTAATCAGAAAAGATGCTTTTAAATGGAAATGTGTTCAATTAATCAATAAAATAATCATTAGATTAATCGATTCTAAAAATGATAGATAGTGACAGTCCTAAGAAATATGAAACGTGCCAAATTTTGACTGAGTCGGTTTCATGCCAACACCAGCATATGTGTGTGCGTTTGCGTGCGTGCAGGCACGCACGCGCCATGCTCACGAACAAATACTCAATAATGATTCATAAATATCATGAACGTGTTGATTTTATTCTATTTATGGATCAAATGTGTACTGGACCAGTGGGGCCAGCGTCAGCGAACTTCGGGTGGCCTGACAGACTCGTAGTGGCCCCGGGTCATCTGGCCATTGTTAATGTACAACTCTGTAACTGGTATGGTAACTGGTAACTGGAGCCCTTAATATTTTTGCCACTCACATCAGTTAGGGCAGCATTGTTGTCCCACCGCACTCCCATTTTAAGTAATGCATAAACATCACCGTGACAGAAAGAACAAGGCAAATGCGACCTGACTGACTTGGCTCTCTAAATGGGCTGTTGCTCAGAATTTTTTTTTCCATACTATTTTCAGTGTGAAACCGTAAGGTTTCACATTTTCCCTGCCGATGCTGGATGAACCACTCCCTACAGAGATGACCATGACTCACTATCTTCTAGTGAAAATGTCCCGCGACAGGTTGGATCAGATCCATTGATCGCTTGCACTCTGATTTATTTACATTAACTCTTAAATAAAATGCTATTAGGAGTAATAGCTCAATTAAGTTTTCTTTTACTGTTCCAAGATAATCCTTGTAAAATATTTCAATATGATACCTAATTATTAATTATTTTCTGCAACTGTGATAGCCCACATAATGAGGCAAAAATATCCTTTGGCTTTTAAATGATAACAAATTTTAATGAGGATAAAGGACTTCAGTTTCATCTTGTACTCTCTTTATAGTCAAATGCTTTGTTAACCTATGGGCAAATCAAAGCAACTACCAGCTTAGTCTCTCTTTTTAAATATATTTCAGGTAAGAGACAACATATGACATGAAAATTTCATTGTATCAGCAGTTAGAAAAAAAAACGACTTTGAGGCCCAGTTTATAGTTTGCTGAATCGTAGGGATGTCAGTCCTGGTTGAGCTCTTGCGTATGTCCATCACAGTTCCAGTTCCAGTAATACCTTCTTCATGTTTCATGCTGTCTCTTCCAACCCTTCGCTATCTTTCCAGCTCATGACTTTGACTTGTTATGTTTTCCATGTCTTCACACAGTTCCTCTAACTTATCCCACCTCTCAATTAGGATGAGATTCATTTCAAACTTTTTGAACAATCTTTCCTAACTTGATATTGTTCTCTCAATGTCTTGTAGTCGTTTCTAAAAGTCAATTGTTACGAAAATATCTTATTCATTATAATGTGGTGTAAATGTATACAAACACAATTACAAATAGGTTGAGGAATGTGCCAACGATGCCTAACATGGCCAAGATGGATTCTTCCTGCTCCTCCTTCAGCTCCAGTGCACGCACATCATCAAGTGTGATAACTGTGGTGCCCATGATCTTGCAACTCCCCTAACCTCTCAAGGTGACCCGTATCTGGAATAAAAAGAAATAAACAATACACCTGTCAGTTTTCGAATGTTAACTGAATAGGTTGTACATTAGAACGGCTTTGGTAAACTCCTCTCACTAAAGTGTATCCATCATAAATTAAACCAAATATGGCCATGCAGCGCTGGGGTCACCATTTTTACTGACCTGCCACAAACTTGGAGATAAGGACTCATTTCAGACTTTATGTCAACAATTGGATAAGCATAACATTGGATTATCTGGGATGAAATTGCAAAATTACCAGCGGTAATGTTTCATGGTTGTCCTGTCAAAAGAAGCATGATTAAATGCTGCCATTAGAACCTCTCACGTCCGCCCACTGATTTTCATGTGCTGTAAATGATTAAATACCCCAGATGCTCTGTGGCGTTAACAAGCGTCATTCGCATCCTCGTGTAAGAAAACACAATTATTAAAAAGCTGCAGTGTGTCCTACAGCAAGACAAATACAGTACATGAGCAATAAGATGTTTGTTTGTTTTTTTCCTTTTTGCTGGGTGTATTTGTGAACGGAGAGCTTCTGCGTTTTTTCCTGAAAAATATGCCGTCACTACTGATGATCCATGCTTTTTGGATCTTCATAAAATTCCTCAGATTTAAAGGCATGCTACATATGGAAACCTGCAGGCGAAGGGGGGGTGGGGGGGGTGAGCAGCTTTGCTCAACTGTACTTCCAGGGAAACCCACCTTGTCACATCCAGTTCAAAACACCATCAAGTCCAATGTCCCCTGAAATTTGAATTCAGTCAGACCCTTCTTAGTTTTCAGTAATTTTTCATCTGCTTAAGTACAACCAGCTTTATTTGATGATGGTGATGGCAAGCTCTCTTCTCTCTTCCCACCTTTCTTTCCATCCCTTCCCTTGTGGTTCCCTGTTTCGTGTCAACTCTTCTGCACAATTCTCCCAACTCCCTCCTCATAGTGTTGGTTAATTTACCCACCCCGCTTGCTCTGTCAGTTACATCTTTCTTGCACCGGATTCTTCTGGGAAACAGTCCAATTAGTGCTTCTCAATCAAGTATCTTGCTCATTCCGGATGCATCCGACCCCGAACGATATATCATTGTCTGATAGTTGTGTAGGTGTGTCAGCTGATGTCTCTATGCCACCATGCCTCCAATCTTCTAACGGAGAATGCACAGGTCCCTGAAGTAGCCAGGTCTGGTTGTTGATATTCCAGAGGAAGATAAAAAGCCCAAATATTCCATAGATTAGATCACTGTGGAGAGGCAGAGCCAGCCGCAGAGCCAGACGATTACTATAGCCTTCGAGATGTTAACGTACCGGCAGTGACAGCAGTGTTACGGTGGGTCCTCAACACCAGTTAGATACCATGGCAGGACTGTGCATTGCATAACCGAGCAGAATGATGGCAAAAGAGGGAGGATGGATCCTGATGGCCGTGGCAATGAAGGAGCATAAGAATGAGCAAGAAGAAAGAGGAGGGTGGGGGAAACAACATTGCTCACGCTTAGCGTTCTCTCCTCCCCTCTCCCTGCTGTGGGGGCTGGTTGTGCACACAGAAGCACAGCTTCCACCAAAACAGCACAAATGTAAAAAGGGAGGAAACCTTTTTTTTTTTAAATGTCATATCAACACTCCTGTTGGTGTGACGTGGAGCCCATCTCCAGCTGATGTTTGTTGGACAGAGCCATGCAGAAGAGCGATAGAGGAAGGAAGGGGGGCAGTTTGAAGCAGTGGTGAAATAAAAATTGGTTGAAGCTGGGCGGAGGACAAAGCAGGAGGCAATGAAAAGGGATGGGGGGCAGAGGGGATCTGTGCGTACGTTATTTATCTCTAAAGGGGGTGATTCTGTGACAGCCATCGTGTACGCGTAGTCATCTCTGGTCTTAGATTGCTGTAAAACATACCTGAATGGCTATATTATCGAGCATTTTATTTCTCTGTTCTATCTGTGTACTCAAAGTACGATCGTCGCCCGGTTTAATTACTCATCATGAAACATCAGGAGGCTTCGATGGAATGTTAAGTATTTCTATTTACTAAATGCCAGAATAATGAAAGAAGGAAATTTTGGTGACCATTTTTCAGTGCATTCTTCAAATTCAAAAGTGCACTTGCCGTGAAATTGCTATCCATTCAACAATTTGGGAAAACACAGATGATGATGTCATGTCTTGGGAGGCTTGGGAGGTGTTTATCGAGAACATTTCAGTTCATAAGAGACACACCTGTGGATGAATTTCGACACAATCGTGAAGCACCATGTGTAACATAATTGGAAAGTCAAAAGAAGTCAACCAAGATATCAGTAAGAGAATTGTGGACTTGCGCAAGTCTAGTTTATCATTGGGTGCAATTTTGAGATCCCTGAAGGTGCCACATCTTTTCAATTGTACGCATCTTTACAAAAGACCTTGTAAAGATGTTGTTTAAAGCCGTTAAGACGTGTGTCATTATCCGCAGGAAACCGAGTCCTGTAAGTGACATGGGCTCACTGCCAGGAAGAAATCCATTACTTAGGAGAAAAAAAAATCCAGATTACAGTTGCACACAAGGACAAAGACTTTAATTTTTGGAGACATGTTCTGTGGTCAGACGACACTAAAATTGAACTGTTTGGACATAATGAGCATCATTCGGATGAAAAGGGAGAAACTTGCAAGCATGGGAACAGCATCCCATTAAGGAAGGTACATTTTGAAGGAGAACAATTCCGTGGGATTACAGTTCAATTCCGTATTTTATGTCTGTAGCTTTTGAAATTAAGTTATGTTGACATTTTTCAAGTTCAGATAATTTTTCAAAGAAAACGCAAATCATCAGCAACATTAGATTTCCTGTGGTTTGATATGACTCAAGGGTGGTACATTTTAAAATTTAGCAATTCGTCTTAAATCAAAACCAATTATATGATGCAAATTGGTTTTCCTTTGCACCTTTTCTCAATTTTAATGGAAATTTATGGGCAGACCTAAAAAGGCATGTGAACAAGGCATTTTACAAACGAGGGTAAATTATGCGCGCACACACACACACACACACACACACTGGCATAAATAAATAATAATTATTTTGGTAAGCCTAATTGACCTAGAACAGGAAGAGTTAAGTCTGATTGCATGTCAGACGGGGGGGCGGGGGGGGGGGGGTGTTTGCATTTTTCTATAATGGATGTAAACAGCTGGTTTCAACTTTGTATATTATGTTTGGAAGAGTACTTAATATCTCAACTTTGTTTTGCTTTCAATTTGGCTGAAGTTAGCATTTTGTCCTCATAGATTTAATGTCTCTGTAAAGACGTCGACAGCCATGCATCTCTGGTTTGAAGAATGCCGTTTGCTAATCAAGTGACTACAGAAAAACAACTCCTAATTCAGGCCTAATTAACTTTCGCGAAGCAACACTGTTCCTTCTCATTCTCTAGCATGCAATTTAATCATATCAGTGAAGGCATCACTCAGTCCGTATGTATTTTGCATGGTTTACAAAATACATACTAACCGATGTTAATGATTTAGTTTTAAGGTGTCTGGTACATGACTCTTAGAAGCGTCCTATTAAACTGACCACATACCAAGCTTCAAGCTTATTTCCATCCATCTTTTGTAGATGGATTACTGATTGGCAGTGAGGGGAAAATTGTCCTAGATAATAGAATCAGTTTGATTTTTTTTGGGGACAATTTGTGGCTTTTCAAAGTGAGACAAAAGAGATTATATGACTTCCTTACAGGAAAGGTTCTTCTTAAATCTTGGGCTACTTTTTCCTGTTTGTTCAACTGACTCGCCGCTTTAATGCACATTATTACACTGTCCACTGAGGCAGATAATGTGTTGGCAAAACTTTACCATTTCATTCTCTAAACTGCTCATTTGTCTTAAAAGGTTGAAGAAGACCTGACACACTTCAACCATGATCTTTAGTTAGATTATTAGCCACTCACCGGTTATGTCCCATTTGCTTTTTTTCCCCACTGTTCCTAAGGGAAACGATTAAACACCACGACTACGAGCAACCATTTGCACCCTAATGCCTGTACTATTTTGGCAGTTTTGTAAGTCGCGCTGCGTGTAGTGGGTGTTCTCATTGTCCAATGAAACATACACTAAATCTCAGTTACAGCAGAGTGAAGTTGAAGCTCTCAAGCAATGTCATTGCATCACTGATGTGCACCTGCCTCTAGTTGTTGTCATGGTGATAGCGAGACGAAATTTAGCACTTGACGTGTGGTGTTATGTGCGCTGGAGAGAAAAGTAATAAAATGGGAAGTGGTTTCTCCCACTCCCAACCCACCCTTTTTTTTGATGCTGATGATAGTGGTCGTGACTGTATGGACAGAGTACACTGTCCACGTCTTTGGCAGGCAAGCACACTGAGACAGACACTATTTGTCAGAGCTTATTTTAGTTTGCATAACACTGCTTTTTTTTCATCATGTATTGAAATTTCAGATCTTTCTGGTTAGTTGACTTGCTCAAAACCGTATTCAAGCAATTATGCATTGCACACGTTTTTTGAACCCATTTTTAGTGACGTTATTTCAAGATATGTTATAACTCAAGGTTGTTTTCAACTCAAATAATTTCATTTTTATTTTAATAATTTAACAATACCACCCATGAACCCTATTTGTTTTCTTTATGTGGATGGTCCCACCACCACCTCACACTCCAGTAAAATACCAAATATCACTTTGTCAGCTATGACCACAGGGATCTTAGCAAGGGGCTGTGTTGGTTGAGTACATTCGAAATTGGTTGAAAAAGATGGTGTGAGAAAACTGAGGGTTAAGAATCTTGATTGTGGGCAGGGAGAAAATATAGCCTGACAACATTCATAAGACTCAGCATTGTTCATTCATTATTTGCACTTACGGTTCCTGTGTGACCACCTTCTATCAACCCTATCAGATCTTCAAATAAGAGAAATACCACACAGTACAATGCTCTGTGGTGGCATTGGTTGGAAACGAGAAATACAAATGACCACGGGCCTATTCCATTCAGACGGCTGACATAAACATAGTTTTTTTTAGCCCGCCTCCACTGAAGCAAACCATGGCATACTCGACCGACTACAGTAACCTGTACTTTGCGGGGTCATGGCACCAAGTGCTGCCATGAATAATGAGAAATCAGGAGTACTTGATGTAATTTACTCCGGAGATGGAACCTGTTTTCAGAGAACCACCCTGTGACGTGATGATTGTATTAATGATTGTATTCCAAAACCAAAAAGAGGAGATGGCCTGATTAAGCCTTACCAAGATTTGTCGACCAAGGACTAAATGCTGTTCTGTAGATTCCCCCAAATCCTTGCGGTAGTGTGTGTGTGGTATTTGCTTCATGCAGGCCCCAAATATGGACCTTGTGGAGGAATATTTTCCATGGTCACCATGGTTATCAAGGAAATGAGAAGTCACCAGCTGACTGTTATCTGATTGTGTTATTTGCTTAGTGTAATCCAGGGTGAAACTGTCATAATTTTCTTTATATATATATATATATATATATATATATATATAATATTCCCACTAAACTGTAAATTGATATTAAGCACTATTTTGTGTCTTTGTAGTTCTGGATATGGCGCGTCATGTGCCCCTGTATCGGGCATTACTGGAGCTGCTTCGGGCCATCTCAACCTGCACATCCCTCGTCCCTCTGCTGCTTCCTTTGTCTGGTGACCGAGGGCAGGATGAAGAAGAGGAGGATGAAGAACACTCGGAGGGGCAGACTTCTGTTGGAATGCTGCTGGCCAAAATGAAGACATGCGTTGACACGTACACGAATCGCCTCAGGTGGGACTTGCATGTGAACAAAATTGTTGGTACCGCACCGTTAGTGAAAGAAGAACCCACATGGGTGAAAGAAATAACTTCCATCTGATAATTGCAAGAATACATTTTTAAAAACAGATTACCAATAAAATCAGAAATTGCTTTTAAATTGTGGTTCAATAGAATTATTTGAAAAAGAAAATGAAACAGGCCTGGACAAAAATGATTAAACGATATTTTTTGCCCAACCTTTTGAGGCACTTACTGCAATCAAATGATTTTTGTAATTTTCTCTTGAGACTTCTGCACTTCTCAGCTTTTCTCAGTATTTTGGCCCACTCACCATGGGGAACTGCTCCTGTGCTCAGTTTTGAATGGTGCTTTCCTCAGACGCCATGTTTCAGCTGCGAAAGCAGATTTGTAACAGGTTTTACATAGATCACAGCTCATAGAAGGCAACTTCAAAGTAGTCCACTGTTTTGCTATTAGTCATTTGTGGGTGTTTTTACCTGTGTTTTGGGTCATCTTGTTTAGTGAGACCCATGATCGGTGACTGACATCAAGCTTTCTGACACTGGGCAGCACATCTCTCTCGAGAATTCCTTGACAGTGTTGAAGTTTTGTTGTATCCTCACAGATTCAAAACACCCTTTGTCACACCCTTTGTAGGCCAGAACATAACAGAGCCTCTTCCATGTTTCACAGGAGGTGCAGTGTTCTGTTCTTGGCATGTTTCAATTTTGCCTCTGTGATCAACACAGCGTCACAATTGAAATTCCACTTTTGACTTGCCTATTCCTAAGACATCCTCCCAGATGTTTTTGTGCCTTTTTAACATCCAGTTTGGCAAATTCAAATTTTTAATGATTTATTTTCAACCGAGATGTCATCATTGGCCAAGTTGTCCACTTTGGCTCAACAACAGATGGTGTGATCTGACACTAATTGAACTTGACCTTGGATTTCACCTTTTAATGTCTTGCAATGGATGCTAAATGGGCAGCATTTAACCCATAATGTCATGCTATACAATGTCTAACTACTTTTTAGAATAGCGTGGGAGTCCATTTAATAAGATGAAGCACTGCAGGAAGACACCTCTGGATTAATGGGTCCACTTCAAAACACAGCCCTGTCGGTCGATGCAGAATTCTCTGTCACGACGCCTTTGGGAAGGAGGCCCACCTGACATCTTGTCCCGCTTAATCGGTGCATATTGCGTACAGCAACATTAAATTTGGTCATTGTTACTTAGCCCGCTCTCCAATTAGTGGAGGATGCGCAGGAGAAGGAAGAAGCGAGAGCAAAACAGTCCTATATGTAGTTTAACTAAATGCAAGAGTATAAAAATAAGTCGGAAATCAAGATTTAAGAATTTCTACTGAGGTAGTAACTCATCTCGACAGGTAGGGCATTTCACAGCATTGGAGCCCAAATGCCCTAGAACACTCTGGATCTGGAACCAGTGGACTTCTTTTTAGCTCTCAGTATCACCAAATGACAAGTCTATTTTAAGTGATCGTTTCGGGAAGAAATGTACAGCACTATTAAGTTGGTGAGTTAGGAAGGAGCAAAGTCCCAGAATATGTTATGACTAAGTAACAAAACTTGCCAGTTGGCCAGTATGGAGTAATTTGATCAAAACTCTCTTGTGCTCGTTAGGAGTCTCACTGCAGTATTTTGTTACGAACTGAAACCTACAGTTAGTAAAATAATTAATATGAGACATGGGACCTACAGTTAGTAAAACAATTAATATGAGACCTGAGAAGACCAGAATGCAGTGTTGGTTTTCCAAAACGGAGTTCGGAGGAGTCTTTATTTTTATTTTGGGGAAAATTGGATCACAGATGGAATTTTCACTTAATGATGCAAAATTTCAAAATTGACCCTGATTATCAAATAGATCGGTTGTTGTCGGCCTGGTTGTCTCATATCTACGAGGAAACACCCATTTCAAAATTTTGAGTATTATATTTGGTGCTACATTATGAATAAATGTATATTTGTGTATTACAGGTCAAAGAAAGATAAAAGCAAAGGCGTTGTGAAGCCAGATAGCTCAGACCCAGAGCCTGAGGGCCTCACTCTTCTTGTGCCCGACATCCAGAGGACAGCTGAGATAGTCTATGCTGCGACGACGAGCCTCCGGCAAGCTAACCAAGGTAGATGCATGTGCCTATTTCTATTTTACGACTGTTGCAGCAAATTTCACATTGTTTCTAATCTGTGTGAGTTCAATCTTAAAGGGCTACTGAAGTTATTTTACCATTTGCAGTTGTTAAAAGTTTGTCTATAATGAATTAGATTTCCTCATTATTTTTAATGTGCAATTGACACCTTGGAAACTCGGTTACCTGACCCCTGAGTACACATTATGCCACTTCCTGTCAACAGAAAGTGGTAAAAGGCGTCTTTAAAGGTGTTAAGTGTACTTGGAAAAATAAAAAAGCTATCAAATTTATGATAGTATAGACAAAATATTAACTTTTTAGTGCGGAAAATGACTAGATAAGTAAAGTATCCCTTCTCCCTTTTATCACCGAAAATGGCTAAATAAATTTAGTATCTCATTAAGTCTGACTTCTGGGGCACTACTATAAAACAGCAAAAACCAAACTTCACCATGTGTTTGCCTTATTGTCTGGCTCTAACTTGGCAATCCTCTTCATTTCATACGTTGTTCTTCTTCATCCTTAGTGTAAGGACACAGAAATTGACACTTTATTCAACCCAAAAGTACTCAACTTTCGTAACTTCTGACTGTAGGTCATATATTCAGAAGCAACCAAGGCCAACCTTGAACGTCTTCAGAATTGATCATTGACGGTTAACTTTGAAGTAAAAAATTTCCAGCATGTACAATATTACACATCACACATTTTCCTCATTTATTCTGTGGAACATGAAGCAACATCTTGAGTTGGATTTGCACTTGTATAACATAGAGGAGAGCATTTGAAAACGCTTCCACACATGTATCTAGCTTTTAAACAGAGACAGTTAAGGCACGGTGAGTCCATGGCAATGACTCGAAGCAGAAAAATGCAGAAAATAAGAGTCTTCCAACATAATTAGTCACCTTAATAAAATAGCAGATGAATAAAATCTTGACTGCACACCAAAACCCTCATTACCTTGTTGCCTGACAGTACTCTTAATTATCCCCCAACCACGCATTCAAGCTAGACAGAATTTTAATGCTCTGCCCATATAAATAGCGAGCCAACTGATCACTGAGGTGCAGAACTGACTATTAAACACAGTAAAAGTATGCGGGCTGTGGGTATAGAAATCAATGCTATATTACTTCCCTTTATGAATTCCATCTGTTTAAGGCCTCACAAATCACATCATAGATTTTTTTTTTCGATGTGTACCTTGCAACATGAACCCCTTGACAAATTAATAATCATTTAATTAAGGGAGTTCTCTTGAGGAATGTATCTTTAAAAAACATGATCTCAACAAAATTTCTGCCTTAAGTGCTTAGGCTGCTTTCAAACTAATTATAGTGTCTGACATACAAAACTCACGTAAAAAAACAACAATAACAAAAAATCAAATGAAGGAAAAATATACATAATTCATTTTCCCAGTCATGTATCAAGGTCATTTCACCCATCCACCATCTGATGTTGTCAGCCAGCACAAATGACAATTCTCAACCAGTTCCCTTCAAACTTGATCTTTTTATTTTCATACAGATATTTAAGTAGTCATTCTGTGCAGAAAAAAACCCTTAAGTCTAGCGAGGCTATGACATGATACAATACAATACATGCTGATTTATATAGCGCTTTCACAACAGCGGCAGCTGTAACAAAGCGCTTAACAAAACAGTTAACATCAAGTAAAACAATAAACACAACACATAACATAAAACACAGGCAGTCATGCAGTCATAACCACTTTTCCATCACACACTATGTTGTTTGAAGCAGTTTGAGATGAAAGAGGAGAGAATCAAAGTTTCCTTTAACCAGTGGATCAGAGACGTCATGCTCAAAATGTGCACACGTCAGCTACAAGCTAAGTTTCAAAGTCAACAAGAAGCTGTAGCATCCATTCACTTCTCCTGTCCCATGGAAATCCATTTCAATTCTAAACAGCGACTCACGGTTCCAAATGCGCATCAGCGCTCTGCGCCAACGCTCCTCTCTCCTCATCCTCAACTTCAGCAGCCATCCATTCAGCCGCACCAACGCCGACTGTCCAACAGCGCCGACATAGCCACTGAACAAAACGGGGTTGTGAAAAATGCTGCCCATTACAGGCGCAAAAAACGCAAGCGCCCCAGGTCTGTCCAGCCCCGACAGTCAATGGCGCAGACATTCCTCCCAACCAAAATCTGTGCTGGTACAGGCGTGCTGCCGAGAAGGCACAGCCACCAAGCACAGATGCTTCTCCTTTGACGAATGTCGTGGCCAAAAAACGCTGAAAACAGTCCATATCAGGTCCGCACGATGAAACAACAAACAACATGTAACAAAACAAAAGACAAAAACACCAAAAAAGAACAAAAAAGCAAGGCTCTTGAAGAGCACTTGCCGAAGGCTGCCTACTCGGGCGCCATCTTGGGGAAAAAAAAAATGATGTTTCCATGGCCCCAGTTGGGCACACAGTTGTATTACACTCCAACCTGTTCATCTCTGCTTGCAATACATCTTGTTTAACAGAGAGGAAATTGGTTGAGACTTCAAGAAAGGTATCAAGCAGACCCAAGCCCCTTTCTATCCTGCGTTCTCTTGAAGAAAAATACGTTGCTGCCATGAAGAAGCTGCAGTTTGGTGAGACCATTTCTTCACGTTTATTTGCAAGCAGTTGTTTTTTTATTTGTTTCTGTTTATCTACCGTATTAAAAGGCGTAGTGTCAGTTATTTCTGTATTTAACACATACACAAGACATATTGTATTATTGCGCGGCGGCATGGTAAAACGTATGCAAGCTTAAACAATACGGCAGCATTATGCATGCTCGCGTGTGTTTTTAAAAAGGCAGTGGGAGCTAAGATAAGATATGAAAACCTTTATTAGTCTCGCAAAGCTGAGTTTGTATTGTACATTTTCAACAATATGCTCACGCTATTTTTTTTAATCAATCCTTATTATTATATCCATCAAAGTCCGAATGTTCTCTATCCGAAATGAACAGCTGAGCAAGTTCACAATCAAGCCTGCCAGGTTCCCTTGCATCATTGTTAACGTCAATCTCGGCTCCTCAGAAATGATACCTTTTGTCTAAACTCCAACAATATTACAAGCAGACACATGAACCCAAGCATCCACAGCCCATTCACAAATGTTGGCGTAACTCACCCAACACTACCTCTCAGTCTAAGGAAAGCTGTATTCTCCATCGCTCCCACGCCGCTCGCAGCTTTACTTTCTGTCCATTCCTATGGCAATCAAGTGCAAGAGTAAAAACTGGCTTCACGTACCCCGTTGTGCGTATCGGTACCGTGCTGGTCGCCTTCTTCTCAACAGTGTTGTTCACAGAGAATATCGAAAGTGAACAGCACCCCATCCATGTAGGCTTTTTCTTGTATTTCAAAATGCAAAGTATTCATATAGCATGTTAAGTGTCCCTCATTACTCGTCGTACCCCAAGTGAGTAAGCTAGGACCTACTTGGGGCGTGCTTTTAGTGTCCTTTTTCACGTCCACCCTTCCCACTTTAATGTCTGCATGCTGTCCTCAGTTACGTCCGCCTTTCCTCTGTACAAGCAAGGTGTCGGCTCAACATCACTTTGTCAAGCAGACCATTGAAGTCACACAACAGCATTCACAGATTTGGAACTTGTTGCATATTATAGGCGCCCCATCCATTTTGGAGAAAATGTGAGACTTTTATGTGCGTCTTATGGTCGTGAAAATATGGGACTGTAAACAGATGCCATTCTCTCTAATATGATCATCCTGCATTGTGTTACAACTCAGAAATTTTTTAAAAAAACACATTTGGGCCCATATCCCGGCTAACATTGGGCGAGAAGCGAGGTACATCCTGAAGTGGTTGCCAACCAATCGTAGGGCACCAAACAACCATCCACACTCAAATTCACACCTAGGAGCAATTTAGGGTGTTCAAGTTTCTGTTAGTTTTTCTCGGACAAAGTTAAAGAAATGACTCGGCACACAGGGAAAATTGTCTTCAATATCGGCGGGAGGAATCTCTGAGAGCGAACGACAGCAGTTGCCCTGATGATCACACTCCCCTCCCTCTCCGCCAGTTCTTAAATTTTATTGTAACATACAAGAAAAACACTGCCCCCAATATTTGCATACCACGGCCCCGGTCCGGCCCCTCAGTAGTAATTGGTTACCTTGGTTTAAGTTTTGAACCACCGGTACGTTGACGTATTTCTGTCTGGTCTACGCTGAATCAACATGTTGGAGACTTTGCGGACGACGAATGTCGCCTGGGCGTGACGGGTGTTCTCAAATCGTCTTTTGTTGTTCAACCGCTGTTCCCCCTTCATTCTCCCTTTGTGACAGAGTCTCGCCCTCTCTCCTCTGATCGCCCTCCTGCATTGACGTGCTAATTGTGGACTTCAACAGCCCTCCGGTCAGGTGGCCAGCGCCTTTGTGCACAGGCATTTGGGGGTGCTGGATACGCACCCAAACGTTTAGACGTGTCCAAATTAAATGAAACTTTAAACATGATACAATTTTGCTCATAGATTCCTCTAACAATTTAATCATTTTGGGCTTCATTACGATATTGAATAGATTTTTTTGAACCTCCATCTCGAGTAATTTATAAGTGACTCCTGACACAAATATATGCTGGCATTTGTTTGTGGTCGAAGAATTTAAGCAGCTCAACTTGGCTGTGCCTATTTCACTTTCTTGCTCAACGGGGATAATTCTCATGTTTTTACTTTTTTGCCAAGTCAAGCACCAAAAGCCTCAGAAGTAAACGACCGTCCAACAAAAGAAAAAGTGTTGAGCTTTTTCATCTATTGTTCACTTTGGCACAACACAAGATCTTTTGATATCACAAGCTGAGGCCGACAGGTGGTATGAATATAATGAAACTTAAATACAGGTTGACAATTCAAGCCTGAGGCAGGGCAAACAATCCCACACTCGCAAGTGGAAATCGCTGCATGCGTTTGTAGATTTCACCACACGCTGATAATGCAGCATGTGTAAAGAAGATCAAGAGCATGTACAACGGGAGAGGGAAGAGACTCCCTAGAATTGGGTCTGGAAGATTATGGATAATATGGAAATATATATATAATATGGAAAATATAATCACGATTACTTGATTACTGATTAATCACTGATGAATAAAAAAGATTATTCCTTGATTTCAAAACTGAGTGTTTATTCAACTACTAAAATTCAACTACCGAACTCCAATCGCTCATCATAGCATCATGCCAATTCATCCCTATACATTGAACACTTCATTTTTGAGCAATCTTATTGTCGGGTACAAAATGAACTTGGAAATATCATGTGAAATTCAAGCCTCTTGCATTTTCATTCTGCCACATCCACACTTTTGTTGCCTTCCATCTTTGCCGAATGTTTGTTGCATTATGCCTACGCCATTATCAAATTTATTTTATCTTGTGTTATTTTCACAAGTCTTGGGACTTACTGTGCTAATTTGGGATCTTGGGGATTTTATTTTGTTCCATTCCATGTGGAATTGTGTGGTGGTTCGACAACAAAACAAACAAAAATGCCATACAAAATAGTCCTTGCAACTTTGTATCCTTGGAAACTCAACTTAAATATGATTCGAAATGACTTTTTTTAGGTATAGTGCAATGTACATGCTTACATTTACTATTTTCTTTCATTTCAACCAGATACTAAAACCATTGAGTACCTTATCATTCTTTTACTTTGCCATAAATACTTTGATTCCTTTCACAGTCCCCACTTAATTGGAGACAATTTATGCTATAATTAATTCCTGGTTGGGCAGCCCGGTCGGCAGGTGGTTAATGCGTAGACCTCACAGTGCAGAGGTTGTGGTTTCGATCCCGGCTGCGGCCTTCCTGTGTGGAGTTTGCATGTTCTCGCGGGCCTGCGTGGGTTTTCTCTAGGTACTCTGGTTTGCTCCTACATTCCAAAAACATGCATGGCAGGTTCATGGAACACTCTAAATTGTTCCTCGTTGTGAGTGTGAGTGTGGATGTTTGTTCGTCTCTGTGTGCTCTGCGCTTGGCTGGCACCCACTTCGGGGCTGTTCCCCACTGACTGCCTTCAGCACCCCCCCCCCCCCCGCCCCCCCGCGACCCTCGTGAGGATAAAGCGGATTGGAGAATGAATGAATAATTCGTGGTTATGAGTTTTTTCCTGTAATAAGGCACAACTTGAACACACTTTTCTCTCTATTCAGATACTTTTGAAATGGTATCAGAGGATGAGGATGGGAAGCTGATGTTCAAGGTCAACTACCATTACATGTCTCAGGTGAAGAATGCCAAC
Organism: Hippocampus zosterae; assembly: GCF_025434085.1. NCBI lineage: Eukaryota > Metazoa > Chordata > Actinopteri > Syngnathiformes > Syngnathidae > Hippocampus > Hippocampus zosterae. Next base: position 20,798,050 of record NC_067461.1, on the reverse strand, counting down.
GATACAAACAGTGCAGCCAGATCCCGTCGACTTGCCCAAGAGGCTGTCACCCTTTCCACCTCTCTGCCTCTGTCATCCTCATCAAGTGTCTTTGTACGCTGTGATGAGGAGAGACTGGACATCATGAAGGTATACCTGGCAATATGATATATTCAACCAAGTTATGTATGTATTCTTAATTATATGCATGTTTTCCACATATCACACTATTGGATCAAGTCAAATCTGAGTGAAATCTTAGGATCAGATCAATTATAAATGTGTTTATGAACATGCTTAATCTATCTGCTTATCACAATCAGTTGTTTCACAATATAAGATAAAGTAGGTTGAAAGTTTATCCTGCAAAAAAACATATTTTTTCCACTTTGAAGTCATAGATTTTCAGATGACGAAAGTTGGAAGTTGAGTAAGTAAATCACCAGAATTGCTTTTCCTCCCACTTGCCTCTCGGGGCTTATGAGTTATCTACACAGCAACATCAGCAAAAAGTTGCCTGACCTTTGACGCGTCAGTATACCCCTGTGACTCCCCCCTGAAGCCATTGCATTTATTCCAACCAGTGTCTTTTTTTTCTTTTTTTTTTGTCTTCAGAGACTTTCACAGCAGATTTAAGTGCAGAAGCATCGAATTGTTAAACCTGAATGTTCAACATCAGAATACACCTAATGCATGAACAGCTCCTCATATATTTTAAAGAGATCTTGTTGTCTAACAATGTATAAAAGCTCTTTTTCCATATAATTTTAATCATTTTCATGGAAGAAATTTAGTTTGCGTCCTAGAAACTGCCCCCCAAGTTCTTCTTGAGTGAATCATTTTTCGTTAAGCGGGGTTCAAGACTGTGAACAAAATGCTCGCAAATCAGGCAATTTTTCAGTGTCTGTCAGTAAAACTTTCATCCAGTCGCATGGAGCGAGTTCATGTTTTCATGCTCACTCAGTTTAAGACGTGATTGAAAGTCGCAGTGTGATTTTAAAGTGCTGTAGCCAGCTTCCTCCTACACTCTCTCCTGTTGCAGTGACAGAGTTGGGTGCGTTCGGAAATAAGCTTCGAGCACGTTCTGTTCCACTCCAACTGTATGGAAATCTTTTTTTATTTCCCCAAATGTGTCATTTGATTTTTCATAGTGTATCTAGAGCAACGTGCTCTGGACGCTCCCAACTGAGGACAAGGGACGGGGCGCCAGTGCGTCTGGCATTACAGATGGAAACAGTTCAAGCATAAGCTATCACTTGGTTATCATGCAGAATGTGTTCGGATATAATAAGACCGCATAGGTCACGTGCTGGTGCGAACACGCGTATGGTGAGCCGATGGCTACACATCGGATCACCATACACGCGTACCACATATACGCACCGCAGAATAACAACAGAATAACAACAAGCATTTTGCTCATTAGAACAAGGACTTTGCTCATTCTCTATTTCTCATTTTTAACAAAATGAGAATAGAGCGATGCATGCTGGGGTAAAAGAGAGCCTGTGAACGTTCCCAAATCAGACGATACTGCTGATGAAAAGGGCAGTGAGATATCAACTGAGGAGCAGGTGAAGAAAAGAAAGGTTGCTTTTTCTCAACACAAAACGGATTTATGGCCTGCACACTGAGAACCTTTTTTTGGCTTGTGTACCCGGAACCTTTTGGTCATACCATTAATACCCCCTGACTTGTGTTGATTTTCCAAAAGTAGGGTATAACAGACATTTTTAAAATAATAAATTAAATAAATTTATTTTTCATAGGCCTTTCCCCCCCCCCCCCCCCCCCACCCCCCCAACTCAAATGTTGGCATGAAAATGAATAAGTAATCTGCTAAACAAATCAAAATACAGTAATCTCTCATTTTTTGGAGTTAATTGGTTCTGGAACACCTCCCCGCTACCCTGCAAAAAGTGAGAAACCATGACGTAGGATTTGAAGATGTATCTTTTACATTTTACTCATCACAATAGTGAAGCTCACACTGGAGCTGAGGCCAACCTGTAGTGCCCACCACTGGCGGTGGTCCTCATCACTTTTCCATAGCTGCCCAAACGTCAAATGTGATACTTAGTCAGCAAACTGATGAATTGAACACTAGCACACAAGAAACTTAATAGTCAAACCCCGGTTTATAGGCATGTCACTTTCAGAAAAGCTTTCCCAAAGCAGCTTATACTACCTGCACACATCTGAGATGGAATCACACTTTCAGATAAGACTGGGCAACAGCAGATTTTAATCAGAGATGACTTTATGCACCCCTAAATCTGTTTTGGACCTTTACTTTTTTCAAGCACATCAGAGTTTTACCTATAAAACTTGCACAATATGGATTTTGCCATGCATTGTCATTCATAGCGATGATGTTGCAGGAAAAAAATAAACATGTTGCTGAAACCATAAGACTTAATTCATAAATATTACTAAATAAGAAAACCTTTATTAGTCTCGCAATGGAGACAATCCCAATTCACAGCAGCAAAGTTATGAAAGGAAGAAGTAGATTACATACTATATTACTGTTTTTAAATCAGCAGGGGGAAAAAAATAATCTAGAGAAGTTAATGTGCATCTCTGATGGAAAAACAACACATATTAAAAATGTGTTAAACACTGTATTCAGATGCATGATGATATCAGTGCTACAATGACTTATAAAAAAATAAGGATGGGTGCCTTTCACATTTGAACAGGATCGATACCTGGGAATCGATACTGGTGCTTCATCGTACCAGTTTTCTGGATTTTTGTGTGTGTGTTAATGGTATTAAATTTTGAACTTATCTCACGGTGAAATCTCTAAATGTTTCAAATCAACATTTATCTTCCAGCGTTAAGATGCCTTACAAGGATGATTTATAATAACCTTACATATCACTAAAAACCTGCAATACAGCAGAGTGCAAAGATGAACAACATAACAGAATGGTGTGTTCTTTTTTCCACTGTTGATTTTATTTACAGGTTCTCATCACTGGCCCAGCAGACACCCCATATGCCAATGGTTGCTTCGAATTTGATGTGTATTTTCCTCAAGATTATCCCAATTCACCTCCTTTGGTGAACCTGGAGACAACCGGTGGACACAGTGTGCGCTTTAACCCTAATCTCTACAATGATGGCAAAGTGAGTGGAAACATTTTGACACCGTTTGGGCATTTTGGAGGTACAGTTAAATGCCATAGGACTGGGCAATATCAAAGTATAATTGAACCCCTTCATGGTAACTGTTTATATTATCATATAAATTAAAATGTGCAGTCGAACACAGCACCCTCAATAGACTAAAATTAGCAGAGTGGTAACCATATGATTATTTTGTCATTTATATGTATTTTAAAGCTTTATACATACAATACAAAATATTCATGTGGGGTTTATTTATTTGTCCGTCCATACTATACTGTAGTATCTGTGAGTTTAAATGTATGTATGATTATAGAGTTGGCTGATTAGGAATTCAGTGACTCGGTATCAGTTGTGACTTCGCAGGAGCTCTGACAGGCTGCGTATGGATGTACTTGTTACATGTTCCTCTTGTTACAGTTTATTAAATAAAGCATCTGAAAGTGTACTGATGGCTTTTGACTACCTGCGATGGAAACAGTGGAAGGCCACATAAAATTAGCCAACGATGTTTACCGTAGATGTGCAGCTGTGTAAGCCAATTCTGCTTTGAAATGGATACTTTATCCTTCTCATCAAAATTGAACATTCCGCTGAATCGAGAACTTTGACACGTATGAAATAGCGAAGAGTTTGTTACTTTTATTTTAGCACACACTTTATTTTAAGCATAATTAATGTGTATAACTATGGTCCCACATTGTCTACTCATAAATATTGGCAAACGTAATTTAATAAAAGATATAGCGCCTCATTGAAGGGGCTTGTAAACTATGCCATAAGCCGTGTTTTGGCTTCCTGAATGGAGCTGTCTGTGCATCGCCTGCAGCCTCTCGTCTGTGTGTTAGTGACTGTGTGTCAACGTCATCAAACTATTGTAGAACAATTGAGTGCGCACCCTGCGTCACACTGCTGAAACTTTAATGGATGTGGGATTCGTGTGGCGTCCCGTTTGTGGATTAAAGTGGGGTGGAAATGAAGGACTGCGTATAGAAATGTCTAGTCTGTGTAGTGCCCGCCAGCATCATCGTGTGCGCTGACAGGGTTAGAGAAGTGTGCAATTGCCCACGCGCGCAGTTAGAGTGAACATTGCTCTAATAACTATTTAGAATAATAATAATCATAATGATAATAATGGCGCCAACTCTGTTCCTCAAATGTTACCTTTCAACATTGTCATAAAGAGAATAAATAAGTTAACTGATATAGATTTGTTTTTTGCAACCTCACAAAAAATGTCCTCAATCTTCTTTTATTAATGCTGATAACATATTTTTACTTGACGCGTACCGTATTGTACTGAACAGCCAGGACCGACATTGATTACGTTCCACTGATGCAATGTTTCTTGACTGGCTTTCTGGTTGAGGCTGAAGACTCGTAAAAAGGATGACATAATTAACCTGCTTGAATATGTATAGTAAATATATGTAATGATCTTACTATATATACTGTATACAATTTTTTTTTAACTTGACATTTGGAATCAGACATCCACATCCTTCTCAGTAGCCCTAGATGCTTTGCCTTTCCATTTAGAAAGGTCCAATGTGCTTCAGTTCACCATCTGTTATACTTCATTAGGCAGCTGCTCACAGTCCCCATGTATTTCCATAATAGATGTAGACAGCTGCTATAAGACATACTCAGGGCATCCCACATCAATGGTACAGCTTGGACAAAGCAGGAAGCAATTTAGTACACAGATGAGGGACAGTTGATTAAATGGCGGTGGAGGGCGAATGTTGCGGAAGGGTTTGATCAAATTCTCTTGGACAGCTCTTGTCCTGACCATGATCCTTGCATTATGTTTAAATCAATCAAAACATTTTCCAGATTAAATATGCCACATTTCTAAATTAAATCTATCAAATTCATTCCAAGCACAGTTATGGTTTATGCAAACTTGTATTAAAGTATTTTAACACAAATCTAAATAAAAACAGATCATTGAAATAAAAAATAATCTGCAAGCCTGAATTTTCCAAAGTTCCTTCAATTCTGAGCAAAATTTCAAAAAGCTGTTTCGTTGATTATTTTTTACCGATAAATTGAATGCCTTCGAAAATTTCATTTGCACATCGGGGTTGAACATCTTTAGGGATTTTCACTTTTCCTTTGCCAGTTTAGTATAGTCTGTATAACTCAAGAATTTATAACGTATACAACGCATAACTCTATATTTGGGAATAAATGAAGTTCATATGCCACACATCACTTTTTGGGGGGGCTTTACAATGAAATGTTCCACACTATCTGCTTAATTTAGTTGTATTGGCATGAATAAAATAGCATGTGGTACAACCCACCAATCGTATTCCAAGCAATTGACACAGTAAACCTCTCTCAATTTTATATACTGGGCTGATTAGATGAATTGCAAAAAGTCTATCCTGATTTTTGCCATTTGTGTTTCTGTCAGGTATGTTTAAGTATCCTCAACACATGGCATGGGAGACCAGAGGAGAAGTGGAACCCACAAACCTCAAGCTTTCTACAGGTGAGTTGAACATCCATCATGACAGTCACCTGCTTGAAAAGATCCGCGGAGCTGCTGTCCCAGTCTTGCGTCACGAGATTTTATTATTAGTCAGTCATTACACTACCAGGCGCAATGTATTTATGGGCTTAGTGTTGTGAAAGCTGACTTTTTAGATCCTATTGAAAGTTGATTATTTGTTTCAGTTTGTGGCGTTTAGTAAAACATGATGTTATGTTTGTAAAAATAAAACAATTGCCTGGTTGAAAACACACAAAATGATGGCGATGCATGGCCAGCGTTGATGTAAACTCTGTTTTCTCCATGTTTAATCCCGTTTATCATCAACTTTTGGGGTAAATGTATGATGTGTTTTCGTTTTCGGGTGGTGTGATAGGACGTGGCTCTTTAAAAGCTGCTGTTCTTTCAGGAGCCGCTCAAAAGACTGAATCTTTCTCAAGCATTATTTTAAAACGTCACTGTTTTACTTATAAAATAAACTCTTGGATTAGTCATACATAACTGAGGATTTCATACTTAACCAAGGATGGCGCTAGGTCGTAAACCTCTTCGCCAAAGTGACTGAACAGAATCAAAAGTCTAGCCACACATTGTAGTTATCCATGACATCACGTTTATGTTTTGCCGCTGTCACTTTAAGTGCACTGCACTTAGATGCACATGGCAATACCCCAAAGACCCAATGGCATTGTCAAAGAAAGGGAATTTGTAGCGCCAGGACCAGCATTTTAAAATGGCACACATAAGCTACGATAGTGATGTTTCTGCACTTAACATGCTACAAAATGCGTCCCTCGCATAGGCTTGACCTAAAAGCGTTTCCGCTTGGCTTCGGTTTCCTGTACAATAGTGTTTAATAATCAATACTGTTTTCCAACTGAAGATAATAAAAAAGAAAACGTATCAGTCAATTTGTCTGTTATTTGCCATTGTGCTGCAGGTGCTAGTGTCAGTGCAGTCCCTCATCCTGGTGGCTGAGCCCTACTTCAACGAGCCGGGGTACGAGCGCTCCCGGGGGACTCCGAGCGGCACCCAGAGCTCACGGGAATACGATGGCAACATACGCCAGGCCACCGTAAAATGGGCCATGCTGGAACAGATGCGCAACCCATCACCATGCTTCAAAGAGGTAGGATCACAAAAAATTCAACAACTGTGTAAAAATTGCAAATGACAGCTGCTTGCTTCTACAAGCGGAAACAAAGCCATGAGTGTGGAAAACAAGCAGGTGCCCTTAGCTTTAAGACAGTGAAGGCATTTGAAATTGCAGGGACAGAAAATCTCTATGCACACATGGACAAATTGCCAAACAAACAACTTTACTACAGCCCCTGAGACTTCTGAAGCAGGCTATCAAAGTGTTGTTGTTTGAGACGCTACTGCTGTTAGAGATCTAGTCTGCATTCATCAACACTCATTGTACCTTGGCATATTTATTTTACAATTCAGGCATGGTCAACTCCCATTTTTTAACACATTTTATATAGTAACAGTGATAACTTTACAGTTTAACTCCAGCGAGTCCCAGGGACTCGCTGATCAGAAAAGTAAGAGTCCCATTATGCATGGAGAGAGTCCCAAATTTCAAATTCTGAATAAGTAGTTATTCAATTGCATATGGTAATAACTCAACCAACAACAATATGCATTGATCATGGGTTTATTTCTTATAAACAAATGCTGCAAACATTTAATTAATTCAGTCATGCAAGATTTGCTGACAAATAGGTTCTTATTTCATCCCATGGTTCAGTCTTTGAGTTCATAAATTCTCCTCTCTTTACTGCTTCCAATGATGCAAGACTTTCTCAAAGTCAACTTATTATCGCAAAAAACTATCCAACTTTAGCTGCTTCCTCTGTGATGTCTCTGCAATAAACTTTCGCAACACATGTTTTAACGTGACACAACTTGGCAACCGTCTGCTTTCCAAGAGGTTGAAGGCCGATCTTGCCAATCTCATCTCGCGAGAACGTAAATCTCGTCACGCGAGATTACTTAACGCGATATCAAAACAACAAATTGTTTGTTTTGACTGAGAAATTTCCTTGCGTCCGTCCCAAAAACGCACGTTATTTGGAACTGTGCATCCTGCGGTAAAATTATGCATCTAGGACGCGGGACGCAGAGGTAACGAGATGACTGTAGTAAGTGTTGAGACTAGTAGACCCAAGGATATTGTGATGTCTGCATCAAAATGGTTCAATTCGATTTTGTATATTATATGTGACATGTAACCCTGCTGTTAAAAGGTCTTAAAATGCCAAAGACCTCAACACATTGCCTTGCTTTCATTGGAAAAGTTTATTAAGAATGTGAATTTAATATGGCCTAAAATCGTAATGAAAAATGTGTAATTAGGGCAGCTGTGGCTCATTTGGTAGAGTGGGGGCTACAGTAAATGGAGGATCACCGGTTCAAATCCCAGCACCTATTGTCAAAGTGTCCTTGAGCAAAACCACCCAATTTTCTCGCAGCGGGCCTGACAACACCTTCAAATGCCTTGCATGGAAGCAGCTGCCCATTGACGTACGAACGTGCGAGAGCGGGTGAATGGCTTTGTAATGTACTTTGGGACCATATGGTGTTGTAGATTTGGCGCTGTATAAGTGCACTCCATTCACGATTTTACCATTTACTTACTTTATATAACACAGCAAAATTATGATTGCAAAATTTCTCAAGATATAAGAGAGAATCAAGCCCATTACCCACCCATAGCTGTCATATTTATGGTTGAATGGGAGTTCCTACATTTTAGTTACTGTTGAAGTTACTGTTAAAATAGTCTTGAGCCTGAGACTGGTTTCCTTTAACTTGCAATTAGCCTGGGTGGAAGATGTGGTCAAGGGCCAAGCGCACCATGAAGTCATCGCTGTCCTTTTGAATTAAAGAAATTATTTTAAGAATGCCTCAAGGGACCGGAAAAATCACACTTGAGTCTGATACCGTAATGTGAAGTCATGACATTTAATCTCCTCATACGTCAAAGTTCAGCTTGCTATGATTCACCAAAGCCTGCCAACAGAACAAAGTAAAGTTCGTGTAATATTGGATATTTTGCACACACTTCTTAAATAACAGAGGAAAAATGCTTTTTGACCTTGTGGTACATATTCTTTGTCACATTTTTCCCATGTCACATGTATATTTGATTTAAAAACCCTAAATGAACGACCCCGTTCAATGCCTACATGCAGAGAGAACGTCTTTCTGCTTCCTTGTCTAAGAATCAGGCTGAAATAAGACTGAAGGCAAGCTGGAGATGTCTTTGCAATTGATGGATTTTGAGCATTTTTGCAAAGAAAAGTGGGCAAATATTGCCACATCAATCATTTGTGCATGTCCAGTACATGCAACCAGGTTATTGCATTTCTTTTGTTGTTGTTGTTCAAGTATTTCAGTTTGTTTTTCAGTCAAGTTGTTCAGTATATTGGTCACCTCAAAGCTGGAAAAACTTTTGAAATTATTCATCTTGGCCTGATTGTATAACATATTTTGTTGTTATAACAACAACCAGCTCCTCTTGTTTTATGTTGTCTTGTTGCTGTACAGCACATTTGACAATAAAATTGTATCCAATCCAAAAAAAATCACAAAAATCTGTGGTTTTGGGGGCGGGGGTAATATACACTGAAGCATATTATATTCCAGGTATCACTGGAGTGAAAATATTCTATATTGTTTATTAAACTCAAAATGGGATGCTTTAGATGCCATTTTATTTTTAGTAATTGTGTGTGAGAAAGGAGTGCCTAACTAGTGCGATAATGGGAGATGTGGAGGATGCGGCACAAGCGTGAATTGCACAGCAGCAGGTTGTCAGGTGGAATTAAGGACAATCGGTTCTGTTCTAAAATATTGATGCCTGAGGGGGAAAGAATAAGTCTACACTTGGACCTTAGTGTGTGAAATGTGTTTGTAAACTGGGTGTGTATGAGTGCCGGCTCATAGTTCCATAATGCTCAGTTCAACAATATCAGGGTCAGCATCACGGCTATGACCATTTGATTTAAAATCATAAGTTGTAACAGATTTTCCTGGACAATGGCACTGCGGATTAAATTTTCCTTCAAGTATAGTATTATATGACTGATGTTAAAAGCCTGCACTCATGGAGCAGGCAACCAGGGTCTGCGGTAATGTCTGTGTCGTTGCATCCACCCTTGTTGAGATCGTCCGGATCGGGCTTGGCAGGGTCGCCCAGGACCCCCCCCCCCCCCCCCCCCCCCCCCGTTCCCTCATCAACAGAACCGTAAACGGTGGAGCTTATCGACATTCCAGTAAGTGTTAGTTCGCTGGTACATTACCAAAAGCTTCAGTCAGGAAGTCAAAATTAAGTATCAAGTACAACTTTGTCAAATGTGCAGATGAAATTTCCTCCCTCTTAAACAGACAACAAGGGGAGCTGCTGTGGGTGCCCGCACCGCCATTAAAAGAACACTGAACATAAAATGACAAAAAATACAACACAACACATAAAACACACAGTCGTGCAATATTCACCACTTTTCTGCATACACTTTGTTGTCTGAAGCAGTAATAGATGAAAGAGGAGCGAATCAAAGCGTCCTTTTCACCAGTGGATGAAAGACGTCATGCTGAAATGTGCACAAGTTTGCTACAAGCTAAGCTTGAAAGCAACAAGAAGCTGTAGCATCCATTAACGAAAAAAAGAGATTGGCTCTCCTGTCCCATGTAAATCCGCTTCAATTCCAAGCCGCGACTCCCAGTTCCACATCCGCACCGGCGCTCTGCGCGGACGCTCCTTTCTTCTCATCGTCGGCTCCTCAAGCCATGCATCCATCCAGCCGCAGACTGTCCATCAGCACCGACCTTTTTGCTGAACAAAGCGGGGCTGTGAAAATGCTGCCTATTTCAGGCGCAAGACACAAGCACCCCAGAGCTGTCCAGGAACGATAGTCAAATGGCGCCGACATTCCTCCCAATCAAAATCAATGCTGGTACAAGCATGCTGCTGAGAAGGCGCAACCACCAAGCACAGATTCTTCTTCTTTGACGAATGTCATGGCCAAAAATGCTGAAAACAGTCCACATCAGGTCCACACGACGTAACAACAAACACAAAGTGACAAAACAAACACATAAACAACAAAAAAACCCACGCTCTTGAAGAGCACATGTTGCTCTTGTGAAAAAAAATGAGTTGGTTTCCTCAGTGTGTTACTGATTGGAATATGTGAAACAATGAATAATAACTAGATAACGGTGATGTGATTCACTCCTGTCCTTGACCCGCCAACCGACAGACAGCTTCCGCATATCCATCCCTTGGCTCGTCTTCCCCTCGTGGTTGCCCTGTGGAATAATGAGTGGACAGCATTACCTTAAAGGTCACTGAGTTTATCTGGTCGTCAGGGATCTTCCTCTGCCAATGGACTTCATCTGCGACTGCACGTTTCCTTCATGTGTGCTTGTGTGCTTCTCTGTGTGTGTGTATCGGAGTGTAGTGTTGGCATCGTGTGTCTTTGCATACTGTGATTGATGGCCATGTCCAAATACCAAAAGTCAAGTGGCTGTTTGTCGCCACTACACGGAGCCTCGGGGAAAACATCCCTTTTTTAAACCTCAATGTGTTTGCCATGTCTGCTCATGATGTCGGCCATGTGCTTGTCGTTGAGGTTTTTGTCACAAATCCTGTGTTGGCCTTCGGCGGTCGCTCAAATTTGCCATTTTTTACCACACATCAGTGACCTTGAAACATTCATTCTAAGATGGGGAAACCATCACTCACCTCAGTGGATGTAACGCAGGCAGCGGGTGGAGGTAAACGAGGATGAGCTAGAAAGTTGTGACTGTGATGGATAGAGCGGAAAAGGACGTGGAAGGAAGATGGAGATTAAAGTGGTCCATCAACCCTCTCTGCTGCTGCTTTTGCAGCAAATCAGCAGTGACCACACCTAATGCTGCAGCAGTTGGGCAGCAGATCAAGGGTGACACACATTCTCTGCTCACCGCCACCAGCAAGCTGGCTGGAGGATAGAAGGGTGTAAAACCAGCGAACCGAAGTGACAATGAAGCGAACATGATTGATATTTCTGGAGTACAGTGTTGAAGATAAGATGTCAAAATATGACTTAAGTCCCCTTGGTAATAAACCGTCTGAGTTTTGTCGAAAATAGAAGAAAATAGATTCCGTCCATGCTTTGTTTGACACACTCGGTCTGCACTCTCTGTGCTTTATTCCTTTGTTCTTGTTTAGCCCTGGACTACATATTCAACTTACTCCAGCAGTCGTATGACAGCTGTTGCCCTGTTACTACTTGCAATAAAATCTAACCACCATCAAGGGACTCGGGCAAATATATATACTGTGTGTGTGTATGAATGTGTGTGTGTGTGTGTGTGTGTGTGTGTGTGTATAATATATATATATATCCTCATCTCACCCCTCGGGTGGTGTCCGTCCCTCATTCAGCTCGGGTCCTCTACCAGAGGCCAGGAAGCTTGAGGGTTCTGCGCAGTATCCTTGCTGTTCCCAGCACTGCACATTTCTGGACTGAGATGTCCGATGTTGTTCCCGGGATCTGTTGCAGCCACTCATCTAGTTTGGGGGTCACTGCTCCGAATGCTCCGACCACCACAGGCACGACTGTCACCTTTACCTTCCAGGCTCTCTCCAGCTCCTCTCTGAGCCCTTGGTATTTCTCGAGTTTCTCTTGTTCCTTCTTCCTGATGTTTCCATCACTTGGGACCGCTACATCCACGACAACGGCTTTCCTCTGCCCTTTATCCATGATCACGATATCTGGTTGGTTCGCCATTACCATCTTGTCAGTCTGGATCTGGAAGTCCCACAGGATCTTCGCTCTGTCATTCTCCACCACCTTCGGAGGTGTTTCCCATTTTGACCGTGGGGTTTCCAGTCCATACTCCGCACAGATGTTTTGGTAGACTATGCCAGCCACCTGGTTATGGCGTTCCATGTAGGCTTTCCCTGCCAGCATCTTACACCCTGCAGTTATGTGTTGGATCGTCTCAGGTGCCTCTTTGCACAACCTACACCGTGGGTCTTGTCTTGTGTGGTATATCTGGGTCTCGATGGCTCTGGTGCTCAAGGCCTGCTCCTGAGCAGCCAGGATGAGTGCCTCTCTGCTGTCCTTCAGGCCAGCCCTCTCCAGCCACTGATAGGACTTCTTGAGATCAGCCACTTCAGTTATGGTCAGGTGATACATCCCGTGTAGGGGCTTGTCCTCCCATGATGGTCCCTCTTCCAGCGCCTCATCTTCTGTTCCCCATTGTCTGAGACATTCTCTGAGTACGTCATCCATTGGCGCCTTCTCCTTGATGTATTCATGGAGCTTGGCTGTTTCATCCTGGACAGTGGCTCTCACACTCACTAGTCCCCGGCCTCCTTCCTTTCGGCTTGCGTACAGTCTCAGGGTGCTGGATTTGGGATGGAACCCTCCATGCATGGTTAGGAGCTTTTGGGTCTGAACGTCCGTGGTCGGAGTCTCTTCCTTTGGCTACCTTATTATTCCTGCAGGGTATCTGATCACTGGCAGGGCATAGCTGTTTATTGCCCGGGTCTTATTCTTGCCATTGAGCTGTCTTCTTAGGACTTGCCTCACTCGCTGGAGGTATTTGGCCGTAGCCGCTTTCCTTGTTGCCAGTTCAAGGTTGCCTTTGGCTTGTGGTATACCGAGGTACTTGTCGCTGTCCTCAATGTCTGCTATTGTTCCTTCAGGGAGTGAGACCCCTTCAGTGCGGACTACCTTTCCTCTCTTAGTCACCATCCGACTACATTTCTCAAGCCCGAATGACATCCCGATGTCGCTGCTGTAGATCCTGGTTGTGTGGATCAGGGAATCTATGTCCCTTTCGCTCTTGGAATACAGCTTTATGTCATCCATGTAGAGGAGGTGACTGATTGTAGCTCCATTTCTGAGGCGGTATCCATAGCCTGTCTTGGTGATTACTTGGCTTAGGGGGTTCGGTCCTATGCAGAACAGCAGTGGGGAGAGTGCATCACCTTGGTATATGCCACAGTTGATGGACACTTGGGTAAGTGGCTTGCCATTGGCTTCAAGTGTGGTTTTCCACATCCTCATCGAGTTCGCAACGAAGGCTCTTAGGGTCCTGTTCATCTTATACAACTCCAAGCATTCAGCGATCCATGTATGTGGCATCGAGTCATAGGCTTTCTTGTAATCAATCCAAGCTGTGCACAGGTTGGTACGTCGGGACCTGCAGTCTTGTGCGACTGGTATCGCTACCAATGCCCTTCTGTGCTTCGTTCATGTATTGATCCATGTGTCCACTTATCTTAGCTGCAATGATGCCTGACATGAGCTTCCATGTTGTGGAGAGACAGGTTATTGGCCGATAGTTGGATGGGACTGCACCCTTTGAGGGATCCTTCATGATCAGGATCGTTCGCCCTTCGGTTAGCCATTCTGGGTGAGTCCCATCCCTCAGCAGCTGGTTCATTTGTACTGCTAGGCGCTCATGGAGTGCTGTGAGTTTCTTTAGCCAGTAGGTGTGGACCATGTCCGGGCCTGGTGCTGTCCAGTTCTTCATATCTGAGACTCTCTTTCCTGTATGTCTGCCACTGTTATGGTAACTGGGTTCTGTTCAGGTTGCTGTGCTCCTCTCTCAGGCTCACCAGCCATTGTGCACTGCTGTTATGTGCAACCTCCTTCTCCCATATGCCTTTCCAGTACCTTTCAGTTTCCAGTCTTGGTGGGTCAGCCCTGTTGTTAGGACCCTGCCACTGAGCGTACACTTTCGCAGGTTGTGTTGTGAACAGCCTGTTTATTCGTCTGGCCTCATTCTCTTTCGTGTACCGCTTTAGGCGACTGGACAAGGCTTGGAGCCTTTTTTTGGCAGTTTCGAGTGCTTCAGGTATGGTCATCTGGATGTACCTCTCGGGTATCGGCCTTTTCATCACACCTCTCTGGGCCTCCCTCAATTGACTCACATCTTTCCGGGCCGCCTTGATCTTAGCCTCCAACCGTCTTTTCCATGGTGGGTAATATATCTCATGGCCTCCATGGTTGCTCTTATAGCCCAGAGTCTCCAGGATCACTGATGCTGAAGCGTATATCAGCTCATTGGTTTCTGTGATCGTTACGGTAGGGATCGCCCTCAGTGCTGCAGTCACACTTTCTATGAGACTTTCAGATGGTACTTCACATAGCCGTTGTAATCGGTTTCTAGGTTGCCCGGCTTTCATTCTCGCCGTGATCTTAGCTTCCAGGTCAGTTTCTGCCTCGCTCAGCATTTCATTCATTGGGGCTGGCCACCCAATCTCATCATCTGCATTCATTGGGGCTTGCCTCCCAATCTCTTGTATGACCTCCTCCTCTGATCTGGCAGCCTGGGACCCTTCACCATGGAACCTGCATGGAACCTCATCAATCTCAAGTTGTGACAGCAGTTGCCGTTTGTGGATGTTGGAACACTGAGCTACTAGTTGTTTCGTGGTCAACCGTGACTGTGGGTTTCAAAGTAACCATTTAGCCCACATTCTCTGCATGTAACCCCTCTGACTAGGGTTGCTTGAGTAGTAGCATTCCAACAGAGCCATGTTATCGCATCTCGCCCATCTCCGCTTTGTTCCCATTTTTCATCAAGGTGCTCTGGTTCCCCAGCACCTGACGCAGACCTTGTTTGGCCGGGCAACGTCTGAGCCGGCATGTCATTTGTTTTATTGTCTCTAATCATTGTATGATGTAGGTATTAGCGTGAAGGATCTTGCCCAAGGACCCACACTGGATGGTGTTATGTGCTCATTTTTGCCTCAAGCGGGATTCGAACCACCGTCTCCCATATGCCAAACCGATGCCTTACCAACTGAGCTCTCCAGCCGCTCAGTGGCTCTCTCTCTCTCTCTCTTATATATATATATGTGTGTGTGAGATATGTTTCTGAACATAACTGAGCGTTTTTACCACTGGTATTTCATCTACTGAAGAGAGACAGTAAGTTAAGGAGACCGATGACCTGAATTGCCCAGGGAATCAGTTGACAACATGACGTGGAGTCCGAATGACATTTAAAGCTGAGCTAATCAGAAACTATTCACTTGGCCTCAACTTCACACGTGACACGCAGGCAAAACATGAATAAAAACATTTAGTCAATAATCTACTACAAAATGCCTACAACTGACAAAATTGTGTGTGTGTGTATAGGTGCTTACAAGGAAAATTCACCCCCCCACCCCAAAAAAAAAGTTTTTGCTTCATTTTAATTGTTCTTCATATATTTTAATTAAGTTAATTCCTCACTGAATGGAACTCTAGGCATGATGGTAAAACACTGAGTGACCACAGTTGGGTCGTGGATTTCAGTCATATTCGATTGTTTTAGATTTGATCGTGTTAACAGGGGTGCACATTAAAAAAAGAGTGTGTTCTCAGATGAGCAGCAGAGGTTTGTTGTTTGGTGCTCATTTTTTTTCCTGACTCACCAACCTCATGAATGAACGTAAATATTTACTGCACATCTGGGCAAAGTCAGGCCCACGGGCAACATCCCAAAAAGTCAACAAAGAGTGCCAACACCAACTGTGGTCCGCACATTAGCAACAATTTTATTTCCTGCACAGTGGAGGGAGGACAGGAATTTGCCCTTGTAATGATTTGGTCCTTAAACTGTATAAGAACAACTAATACTATAGTGGTGTCTGCTCATGTCAGCATACTTTAAAAGTAGAGGAAGAAATATGGACACTGTTGACATCTTTGTGTGCGTGAGTGACTGAATATATTTAGTAATTTAATGTCAATTTGATGTGTGGCTTTTTTTACCCACCCAATTTGAATAATAATTTTCTAATTAGAACAAGCAATGGCGGGTTGCACAACAAGCAACACAATTACTACCCCTGCACACGCGCGCACACACACACACACGGGGAATACTTGTGAAAATGTCTCTTCATCTTCCATGGCGTGACATAATGTCATGAATGTCAATAAAGATGTATAGTATGGTTGTATTGGGACGGCCTGGCTCTGTGGTAAAATGGTTGTTTCCCAAGCCAGAGGTTGGGGATTCTATTCCCGCCCATTGCAACCTTCTCGACATGTCCTTGAGCCAGATACTGAAACCCCACTTGCTCCTGATGCTGCTTCATCTGTCGGTACCGTATTTTCACGACTATTCGACGCACCGTACTAATGGCCGCAGTCTCATTAATGGGTGACATTTCTGTATTTTACACATACACAGGACGCACCGTACTAATGGCCGCAGTTTTACAGTGGTAAAACATACGCTTAAACATACGGCATGCATGCATGCTAACACGTTCGCTAACACGTTAGCTTGAAGCACACACTGAAGCTCGAAGCTAAAACACGTTTTTAAAAAGGCAACGAAAGCAGAACTGAGTTCGGGTGTATTTTATTTACAAGGTACTCACGTTTTTTGCTCAATCATCACTCAGAAAGCCATCAAAGTCGTCATCTTCTGTGTCCGAATTAAACATTGTGGCGTAACTAGCCCGGCGCTGCCTCCCACTCTTCGTGAAGCTGTGTTCGCCATTGATCATCCATTTTTCCCATGCCGCTCGCAACTTCACTTTGAACGCCCGGTTGATGCCGATGTCCAGCGGTTGGAGTTCTTTAGTCAAGCCTCCGGGAATGACGGCAAGCTCGGAGTTCATTTGCTTGACTTTATTTTTCACCGCTGGTGTGAGATGGGCACGCATGGAGTCGCAAATCAAGAGTGACGGCGAGGCATGGAAAAAGCCATCCGGTCTCTTAACATAGACCTCACTTAGCCACTCTCTCATCTTCTCCTCGTCCATCCAGCCCTTTTGGTTTGCTTTCACGATGACGCCGGCTGGAAACTTTTCTTTCGGCAGCGTCTTTCGCTTGAAAATCACCATAGGTGGCAGTTTCTGTCCGTTGGCATGACAACCAAGAACGACAGTAAAAGCTAACTTCTCGTGCCCCGTTGTGCGTATCGCAACCGTGCTGGTCCCCTTCTTCTCCACAGTGTGGTTCACCGGGATGTCGAAAGTCAGCGGGACCTCGTCCATGTTGGTAATGTGGTTAGGCTGGATGCGTTTGTCGACAATCTTTTTACTGCAGTAGGTGCGGAAAACGGACAGCTTTTCTTTGTAGTCCGCTGGAAGTTGCTGAGCCACGGTCGTCTTCACTCTCACGGATAGATGGCGCCGTTTCATAAAGCGAAAGCACCAAGACGGACCTCCTTGAAAATGTTCAATTTTCAATTCTTCGGCTAACCTTTTCGCCGTTAGTCGAATGGTGACCGTGGAGACGCTTCTGCCGGCTGCTCTTTGATCAAGAATCCACTGCTCCAGTTGGTCTTCCAACTCGGGCCACCTCGCCTTATTTCCACGGAAACTCCGCTTCGTCTTTTTGACTTGGCGAAGCTCCTTCTCCTGCTTCCTCCATTTGCGAACCATGGATTCGTTGACATTAAATTCTCTGGCGGCTGCTCGATTCCCATGTTTCACTGCATAACCGATGGCTTGGAGTTTGAATTGCGCTTCGTAGGCGTGTCTCTTTGTGGAATTCATTTTCGGGGGTTCTTGGAAACCAAAACCGAAGTTGTTTTGCAATAATGCACATACTCACATTTTATACAGGTGCTGGTACCTGCTATAGGCGTGCCTTTAGCGTCCACTTACACGCCCACCCTTCACTCATTGCCGGACCCACCCCCTGCGTGCCTGTCCTCACTCACGTCCACCTCTCTTCATATATTTACATATATGTGCACGGACGCGCTTCACTGATTGGCCGACCTCTTCTCCGCATGCGTGCGTGTCGTCACTCACGTACACATTTTCTCTCCATAATTTACATATAAGTGCGCGGACGCGCTTCACTGATTGGCCGACCTCCGCATGTGTGCGTGTCGTCACTCACATACACATTTTCTCTCTCTCCATAATTTACATATAGGTGCGCGGACGCGCTTCACTGATTGGCCGACCTCTTCTCCGCATGCGTGCGTGTCGTCACTCACGTACACATTTTCTCTCTCCCCATAATTTACATATAGGTGCGCGGACGCGCTTCACTGATTGGCCGACCTCTTCCCCGCACTTCACTGATTGGCCCACCTCACTTCCGCCTTTTCTCTATATAAACAGCGTGTCGGGTCTCAGCCAGATTTTGGAACTCAGCTCATATAAAAGACGCATCGCATTATAAGGCGTCCTGTCCATTTTGGAGAAAATTTTAGACTTTTAATGGCGCCTTATAGTCGTGAAAATACGGTAAATGAGGAAACTGTGTAAAGCGCTTTCAGTACCAACGGTAGAAAAGACATTTGCCATTTGTATCGTATTGTATGGTTGTCTGTGATTGGATCGTTGTACCCTGTTCTTGTGTTTGCAGGTGATCCACAAACATTTTTACCTGAAGCGAACAGAGATAATGTCTCAGTGCGAGGAATGGATCGTTGACATTCAGCAGTACAGCAGTGACAAGAGGGTTGGGCGTACAATGTCCCATCATGCTGCAGCGCTAAAGGTATTGTAAAGGAATTTCGAAACGCAGACCTATCGAAACGCATTGATAGTTGTCTTTCAATATGATGTGGATGACAAGGTCATCACGTGAACATCCACTGAAGGCTGATGGAGTCGTCCTGGTAAGATGGCACCACTCACAGTGCTTGCCTTTCACTAAATAGATTATAGTGCAATCAAAAACAATCCAAATTGTTGAATGAGCTGATTTTATTGTGAGCAACCACTGCTCCGAGGTTAGATGTGTCACCAAAGCAAAAATAATAGTATCAAATTGACTGTTTTGCCAAAATCTAAGTGTTGACACAAAAAGCTGTTTTTCTCCGGATTTTGGGGCAAGGCGATCTATTTTCTACTGCTGATTACTCGAGAGTTGAATAGGATAGAATTCTTTATCTCTTTAACAGAAGAGTCTATTCCTTCATTTGGTAGATTCGATGTAATGATTGAACACGATAAGCTGTGGATCTTGGAAAAATCACTCCCCAAAGTGTTCTTAAATGTCTTTCCTCTCGAGTTGTGATCAGCGCAGATGTCTGGCATTGAATGAGTTCAAAGCAGCTAATATTTGAAGCAACACATGTAGACAGTACTCACTCTTGGTGGCCAAGGCGAGTACACCAGAAGGAGCTGCACACTGAATTGCATTGCAGCATGATACCGAGATGCACAAACTGTTTCATGCTTTACATTCTATTTCATTATGAAGTAACTCTTGTTTTTATACGGTACAAACATTTTGAGTGCTATTTTTCATTTGTGCGTGCGTGCGCACGTGTTGCATACATGCGTTGTCATACCTCATCATTGCTGTTTTAAAAATGTGCTGTAACTTTTAAATTCGTTTTTGTTGGGTTTTTTTCCCTCCCAAGCGCAGTAGTGTTCAGCATTTCCAAGAACCCTTGAAATTGATTTCCGACGTGTTTGTTTTTGGATGCAGCGACACACAGCTCAGCTCCAAGATGAACTACTGAAGTTACACTGCCCCGACGGTCTGGAAGCAGACGGCGACGAGTTCTCGGAGAAGAGCGCCGCCCTCATTCTCCGAGAGCTGCCCGGTCACGATTCGGAGAAGCCCGGCAGTAGTCAGGACGAAGCCAGCGGTGAGGGCCAGCTATGAGTCTTTGCCTTGCCGGGGCCTCAGTGCGGATGGTTACTTTGAAGAGAAAAAAAAAAAAGACTTGAGGGTTTGGAGCACAAGCCGCCATTTTGTCCATATTTGTATGTAAAGATCTAGTAGTATAATAGTGGAACGCGTGGGGATGTGAGGAACCACAACGCCATGAGAACTCTGAACTATGCTATGCCCGTCATGAAAACAGTCAACAAAGACTTTTATTTACCTAAAAAAAAAGCGTGTAAACATTTTGTGCTTTGGATTTTTTTTTTTGACCCAAGTTGTGAAATAACCACTGATTGGTATGTTATTAAACTTGTTTATAAATACATAATGGCAGAGAAAAATTATATAAGGGAAACTACCTTTAGAGATGAATGTTTACTAATTTTTTTTTTTCTTCTCATCTTTTGGACTGTTTGAATGACAACTGATGTTATTGAGAATATAGGGGTCATTCTTAAAGGAACATATTTAAAGGAATTGCAGCAATGAAGAGGAATGAAATAAGGAAAACACTACAGAGGAAAAGGAGTCAAAAGACAAAAGCCCATTTGGTCACACGTCGCTTCATTTGATATCTCTGGGATCATATCCACTTCAATAAAAGCTGACATCCTTAAACGTTATCTTCTCCCTCGTCTGAACGCTGGAAAAACATTATGGATCATGAGACTGCGTATCACGTCCACGTGTCATCTGAAGGCTTGTGCATGTTGTGTGTCTTCTGTGCGTGTGCAACAATCCTTGTGCGATACAAAACTGTGATGTGCCTTTGAGTGACTCCATACCACCAAATACTCCAGTACACGGTGTACCTTTCCTGAGCTTCTTTTGCTGTTCCTACCCAATGATGATTGTGGATTTTGCGCCATCTGACAAATAGAATTGCTTGGAACAATTTTATTTTTATTTTTTTTAATGTTAGAACTCCAGTGAACAAAAAGATGCACTTTCTATTTTAATCACTCCCTAGAACAGCCGCTTAATCCTTTTGCTAGGACATTAAATGATGCTTGAAAGTATGCATCGATTGTGCCAATGCTTTTTTTTTTATTGTCCATTTTCCATGTGCAAGACTTTGGCGTATTACTGAAGATGAAGAATTCCCGCTTTGTGCGTCACAGGACACGGGAAAGGTTAATCTATTGCTCAAATCCTCATGACTTGAACGTAAAATGAGTAAATGCGCTCCAGCAGCAATACTTGATGCTGAAAAACATGGTCGTAACGTGTTCGTACAGTAAATGGTTTGAAGGGTGCCTGTGGAGAGCGCTTAGAGCATTTTTTTGATATCCATGAAAGAAAAAAGCATGAGTAAGATGCTGAATTATCTTACAGGTGAGGGTGAAGCATACTTGTACATGCACACTGAGCTGGATAGCACTTAGTCATTTACTATTCACAAATTGCAGCCTTTCTGTGTCTTTTGAGAATCAATAGGATTTCACAGAACTATAAATGCAACCAAAATAAGCTTGGATGTCAGTAACCATTAACCATTTCAGTTTGAACAGAATAATCAGATGATCAATGACAAATGGTCCAAATCAGGGGTGCCAACATTTTTTGACAAAAGACCTCCTTTTCAAGCCAACTAACATTCCGTGATCTGCCATTACCGCACGTGCACGCTATACACACACACACACACACACACACATGCACGCGTGGATGCTATGATAAGCAATAGCTATAATGGCGCCCCAGCATGAATAAAACACATACGTTAGTTTGTGGAAAGGAAATCAATGCCTATCTTAGTGGGAGACCTAATGCGGAAGCATGGGACGCACTTTTGCAGCATGTTAAATGCATGAACATTACTATCATAGCTCACATATACAGTTTTAAAATGCTTCCCCTCGTGCTCCATGCTCCCATTTTTTTTGCCAGTGCCATTGGTGATAGCAGATGAAACACACTGAGTGAGAAAAAAAATAGATATATCGCAACGACTCTAATTGCTGGCTGCAATTGCAGACTGCTGACTGCTAACAATTTTCGGTAATTTCCATGCACACTGTAAGTGAAAGGTGACCTGCTTTTTTAAATTTAATTTAATCTTTTGAAATAATTTTTTGTGAAAGTGAAACTGATAGGATGTTAGGCGTGCAGCTTACACTAGCACAAAAATATATAACATGCACACAGACACAGTTCTGCACCGATTGGACACACCTGCCCCGACTAACACCGCCACCACCAGAATCTTGTCTGATGACAACAGTGGCTGATGCATCGCGCTCCCTTGACGTCTCCAACATCTATAGAGGCCATTATTTCTGCTCAACCTAAATGGACTCTCATCAGAGACCAGCACTAAGCACTCGTCCAACGTAAATGCTCCCTGGCCCATGCAAGACGATGACGCCTGTGCCTGGTGGTATGGTCAGGTATCGGTTCATCGAGCATGCAGGCCACGCTGATGTGAATGATTTGGAATGGTCTGACATGGCACTTGGGTGCCCTCTCACCTCCCTTAAATGTGCCTGGAGTTGAGTGGCATTCATCATCTGGTTCCTCGGGGCATTGTTCACAATGTAGTGGTCATCACCATGGGATGTGGCCAAAGGGCGTCCACTTCGACCTCTTTGTGTGACTCTTCCAGTTTCTCGATATTCTGTTGCAATTTGCTGATGACACTCAACTTTTTGTGAGTTCTGTACATACATAGAGGGAACAGTTCAACACAATGGAGCTCCCAAGTGTTCCCTTTATTTTTTTTGGAGCAGACATCACGTATATTTTATGTGTGTATGTATGTGTATATTCAGTATGTATATGTGTGTGTGTGTGTGTGTGTGTATGTATATATGTGTTGCTTAATAGGGAAACCGAAATAAAAATTATTTCCAAGCCACAATACTTCTTAGTGCAGAACAAATAATCATTACAACCCGATGTTTTGAGATGCAGCCACACTTACTCGATATGTTCCGGTGTGTTGGGTGTGTACAAAGCACGTGGACAAACACAAATGATCTAAAGAACGGATAACACAGTTCATATAATTTCACAGTAAAAAAAAACATATTTACATCTTACATCTTATAACATTAACACTTACGCTGTACAGCTGTTCACACGACTCACTAGTGGTGGATTTCAAACTCCAAACCAAACCACTCCAGATATTCTGCTCTGAATATCGCCAGGGTTACGACGACGATCATGGGTGTATCAAGTTGGGATAAGCAGTGGGCACAGTTCAGCGACTACCCTCCTTCAGGTGCATGTCACCCTTACTTATTGGTCTGATTCTCACACGATACATATTATGTTCCCGCGTGTTTTGATCTAGAGAGGCTCTTAAAGTGACAGTTCTATCTACATTTGTTTTTGTTAAACAAGGAAGCCTTTACTACAAACGTCTAAATAAGGTTCACCTGGTTACATTTATTAAATGTAATGAATTAAATTTATAATTGTGTGTGTGTGTGTATATATATATATATATATATATTCATTCATTCATTCATCTTCCGAACCGCTTGATCCTCACTAGGGTCGCGGGGGGTGCTGGAGCCTATCCCAGCTGTCTTCGGGCAGTAGGCGGGGGACACCCTGAATCGGTTGGCAGCCAATCGCAGGGCACACAGAAACGAACAACCATTCGCGCTCACACTTACACCTAGGGACAATTTAGAGTGTTCAATCAGCCTGCCACGCATGTTTTTGGAATGTGGGAGGAAACCGGAGCACCCGGAGAAAACCTACGCAGGCCCGGGGAGAACATGCAAACTCCACACAGGGAGGCCGGAGCTGGAATCGAACCCGGTACCTCCGTACTGTGAAGCCGACGTGCTAACCACTAGACTACCGGGCTCTCTCTCTCTCTCTATATATATATATATATATATATATATATATATATATATATATATATATATATATATATATATATATATATAAAATCCTCACCTCACCCCTCGGGTGGTGTCCGTCCCTCATTCAGCTCGGGTCCTCTACCAGGCCAGGAAGCTTGAGGGTTCTGCGCAGTATCCTTGCTGTTCCCAGCACTGCACATTTCTGGACTGAGATGTCCGATGTTGTTCCCGGGATCTGTTGCAACCACTCATCTAGTTTGGGGGTCACTGCCCCAAGTGCTCCGACCACCACAGGCACGACTGTCACCTTTACCTTCCAGGCTCTCTCCAGCTCCTCTCTGAGCCCTTGGTATTTCTCGAGTTTCTCTTGTTCCTTCTTCCTGATGTTTCCAACACTTGGGACCGCTACATCCACTACAACGGCTTTCCTCTGCCCTTTATCTATGATCACGATATCTGGTTGGTTCGCCATTACCATCTTGTCAGTCTGGATCTGGAAGTCCCACAGGATCTTCGCTCTGTCATTCTCCACCACCTTCGGAGGTGTTTCCCATTTTGACCTTGGGGTTTCCAGTCCATACTCCGCACAGATGTTTCGGTACACTATGCCAGCCACCTGGTTATGGCGTTCCATGTAGGCTTTCCCTGCCAGCATCTTACACCCTGCAGTTATGTGTTGGATCGTCTCAGGTGCCTCTTTGCACAACCTACACCGTGGGTCTTGTCTGGTGTGGTATATCTGGGTCTCGATGGCTCTGGTGCTCAAGGCCTGCTCCTGAGCAGCCAGGATGAGTGCCTCTCTGCTGTCCTTCACGCCAGCCCTCTCCAGCCACTGATAGGACTTCTTGAGATCAGCCACTTCAGTTATGGTCCGGTGGTACATCCCGTGTAGGGGCTTGTCCTCTTCCAGCACCTCATCTTCTGTTCCCCATTTTCTGAGACATTCTCTGAGTACGTCATCCGTTGAAGCCTTCTCCTTGATGTATTCATGGAGCTTGGATGTTTCATCCTGGACAGTGGCTCTCACACTCACTCGTCCCCGGCCTCCTTCCTTTCGGCTTGCGTACAGTCTCAGGGTGCTGGATTTGGGATGGAACCCTCCATGCATGGTTAGGAGCTTTCGGGTGTTAACGTCCGTGGTCTGAATCTCTTCCTTTGGCCACCTTATTGTTCCTGCAGGGGAAATATATATATATATATCTTTCCGCTCGGCAATGCGTAGCAACTCACGTGACGTGACCCAACTCTTGCACCATGCACGATATATATATATATATATATATATATATATATATATATATCGTGCATGGTGCAAGAGTTGGGTCACGTCACGTGAGTTGCTACGCATTGCCGAGCGGAAAGAAGGAGCAGCAACAGCAACAGTAAAGTCAACATTTCTCTCGTGTGAAGCTTTCCCACATTTGAAAGTAAAGAACAGAGCGAAACACGGTGGCAGTGCGTGTGTAGAAATTGGCGACGTGAAGAGGGGGCTGGACGAAACGCTAGCTGGTTAGCACGGAAGCTAACCGCGGACGTTAGCGCGGAAGCTAACTGCGAAAAGTCGCTACGCAGCTGGAACCCACGACCAGAGACCAACCAACCAAACGCCAGCGAGCGTGAGGAAGCCGGTAAACCCACTTGCCTCGTTAGAAACACCCAGCAGCAAGCCTACTGGACACGTCACAAACTAGCATACAACCGGCTAGCAACGAGACCCGACAAAATGCCACCCAAACAGAAGCAAGACACAAAGCAGGAAGAGGATTCCCTGACCCTCACTCAAGTAAATGAATTACTCCAGCAACAAAAAGAACTTTTTACGGCGCTCTTGCAACAACAACAGGAAAATTTCAAAGGATTTGTCAAGATGATAATAGACTCAACAAACTCACGACTTGACACTTTTACCAGGGAAGTCCAAGAAATAAAAACCAGCATCAACTTTACCCAAAAAGAGGTAGACGACATTAAAAAAAATCTAATCTGTCAAACTGGCCATTCCAAAGACATGCAAACGGAATTCTACAAAGTATGTGACGGCATGCTTGTATTAACGGACAAGGTGGACTACTTGGAAGGACAGTCAAGAAGAAACAACTTAGTAATTGATGGAATTGAGGAAAAACCGGGAGAAACGTGGACTGAAACAGAGGAAAAAGTTCAAAAAATCCTTAAGGAGAAACTGCTGATACAGGGGCAAATTGAGGTGGAGAGAGCTCACCGCACAGGAAGACAAGACCCTGGAAGACCTCGACCAAGGCCAGTTGTGGTGAAATTTCTAAGATACAAGGACAGATCAAGGATCCTACAAAATGCAAAATATTTAAAAGGTTCCAACATCTACATTAACGAAGACTTTACAGATGCCGTACGACAAAAAAGAAAAGAGCTCCTCCCAAAATTAAAAGCTGCACGTGACAGAGGGGAAACTGCCTACTTAAGACATAACAAACTTATTGTCCACCCCCGCACCAGTACTCCAACACAACAGGCTCGAGTTCAACACCATCAAGCAGCATACTGAGAATTTTTCACTACCCGACAATAAAAACTCTGACCCTACTGAAGCAGGAAATTCACATACCAAAAAACATGGACTTCGAATCCTTTGATGACCCTTCCAACGCTTTGATGACCTCCAACCCTACTGACCACAAGACGTTTGACCCTGAGAACAACTTGGACCCGGACAATAACTTTTTCAAGACCGACCGACCGCGAGGCAGCCAGCGACGACCGACCGTGAGGGAGCCAGTGATGACCGCGAGGAAGCCAGCGACGATTGCAGGGAAGCCAGCGACCGTGAGGAAGCCTGGAGACAACCAGCCTGCGACCACCGTGAGAGAGCCAACGACGACCGCAAGGGAGCGACAGACGACCGAGAGGAAACCAGCGACGACTGCAGGGGAGCCAGTGACCGCGAGGGAGCCGGGAGACGGCGAGCCTGAGGCAGCCGGGAGACAACCAGCCAGCGCGCGTGAGAGAGCCGGGAGGCAGCCAGCCGGCGAGCGTGAGGGAGTCGGCGACGACCGCGAGGGAGCCAGTGACCACGAGGGACCCAGTGATGACGGTGAGAGAGCGAGCGACGACAGCGAGGGAACCAACGACGGCCGTGAGGGAGCCATCGACGACCGTGTGGGAGCGGGAAATTCACATCCCAAAAACATGAACTTCCAACCCTTTGAAGATATTGACTATAAGCCATTCGATCCCGAGAACAATTTGGACCCAGACAATAACTTCTTCAACAACAAACAAAGGGTAACAAACTCTGACTATTACCTGGATGAACAATTCAACACTAATATAAAATTGGAAAATGCACTTTCGGTAATACACTTAAACAGTAGAAGTCTCTATAAAAACTTCACAAAAATTAAAGAATACCTGACTAAATTCAATAAATTTAAAATAATTGCCATATCAGAAACTTGGCTTGATGAAGATAAAACAACTGAAATGGAAATAGAAGGTTATGAAATGTTTGCAACTAATAGAGAAAACAAAAAAGGAGGGGGGGTTGCAATATATGTAGACAAAGCACTTAAATGCAGTAAAATCGAGAGATTGACAAACACAATAGAAAACCTAATGGAATGTCTAACCATTGAAATACACAATAAAAAGGCATCAAATATCATCATAAGTTGCATCTATAGGACACCAGGAACATGTATTGACACATTCAATAAAAAACTAACAGATATGCTCAGTTACTACAACGATAAGAAAACACGAATAATATACAGCAACAGCTTTTTCCCAGTAATCCTGAAACCTAGCAGAATAACAGTTGACACGGCCACATTAATAGATAACATATTTATAAATAAGATTGATCATAAAATGGAAAGTGGACTTCTCATTAATGACATAAGTGACCACCTGCCTGTTTTTGCAGTTTTTCATAATTATTTCGATAGAAAAGCTAAATCAACAACTTGTATAACAGAAATAAGACTAAGAACCCAACGTTCCATCGATGCCTTTAAGCAAGACCTAGAAAAACAAAACTGGACCGAGGTCTACTCAAACGAAGTGTTGGATTTATTATTGTTTAGTAATCATACATTCACGTATTATTCGGTTGATTCTCGTGTCGTCATTTTATGCTCGCAATGAAGAATGCTTCTGCCTGTCAGTATAGTTTGATTTTGCTTGCAAAGAAGAACGCTTATGCTTGCAATCATTAGTTGGCTTTGCCTGCAATGAAGAACGCTTATGCTTTCAATAAAGATTTATCCTTTATTATTTACTCACATCTATAATCATTATATGTTCTTCATTATGTGCTCACTTTTGCTTGCTGTACTGTGTGAGAAGTTAGGGTCGCAACCACCTTTCAGAGGACGTGGCTGGGAAGAGATAACTGTTAAGACTAAACAGCGAGCAAGGCTGAACCGTGAATGGAGACATCAACACCAGCTGCAACGGGATGTTTATGTCTATTTGCACACATGTACGTAAATTGCACTCACATACACACACATAGTCAAACAAGTTCAGTGTGTGTTCAACAGCCCCCACCCTTTAGGTTGGACACACCTATGTAGTAGCTTTTCCCAATAAATGAGGAGGTGAAGGGGGAGATCGTTAGGGTTCCGTGTGGAGAACTGAAACCGAACGCTTCTCCTCGTTCCCTCCTGGTACCAGAATCGAGTCTCCTGTCTCCTCCTTTTGGTTATTCTTGAGTGTCAATTTGGACCAACCTGACAGAAGACCCAAATACAGCGTTTGAAGTATTTCAGTCTACCATAATCTTCTTATATGATAAACATTTTCCATTAACTAAAGTTTCCAAAAAGTATAAAGACCCAAGTAAGCCATGGATAACGAAAGGCATAGAAAACGCATGTAAAAAGAAAAACAATTTATATAAATTGTTTTTAAAATTCAGAACTGAAGAAGCAGAAAAAAAATATAAGACCTATAAAAATAAATTAGTAAATATTATAAGAACCAGTAAAAGAGATCATTATCATGCACTATTAGAGCAGAATAAAGGTAACACACAAGAAATATGGAAAATACTTAACCAAGTAATCAGAAATAGTCCTAAAAAAATGGATTATCCAGAGTATTTTATCAAAGGCAAAAATACTATTTTGGAAAAAACTGCAGAAATAGCAACTGAATTTAATGAGTATTTTGTCAACATCGGCAGTAACCTAGCAAAACAAATTCCTGATCCAACAGACCTGTTTGAAGTGGATAGATACGTAGAAAAAAACTCCTCCACGATGTTCCTTACTGCAGTAAAACAAGAAGAAGTATCAAATATTATAAAAACTTTTAAAAATAAAAAGTCAACTGATTGCTTTAATATTGATATGACAATAATCAAGCAGATTATAGAATATGTAGTGCGACCTTTCACACACATATGCAACCTGTCATTCAAAGCTGGTATCTTTCCATCAAAAATGAAAATTGCTAAAGTTATTCCAATCTATAAAAGTGGAGAAAAACATCTGTTTACAAATTATAGACCAATATCACTACTACCACAATTTTCAAAAATATTAGAAAAACTATTTTCTCGCAGACTTGATAGTTTTATACAAAAGCATGCGCTGTTAAGTGAGAATCAATATGGCTTCAGGGAAAAACGGACCACCTCAATGGCAGTTATGGAGTTTATGGAAGCAATAGCCACTAATATAGACAACAAAGAATTTACTGTTGGGGTTTTCCTAGATCTAAAAAAAGCTTTTGACACAATAGATCACAGTATATTATTGAAAAAACTAGAAAGATATGGCATTAGAGGTGTAGCTTATAAATGGATAAAAAGTTATTTAGAAAACAGATATCAGTACGTGCAACTCAACAATAAAAAAACGAATCAACTGAAAATCACTCACGGAGTACCTCAGGGGTCAGTGCTTGGTCCAAAACTATTCATCTTATATATAAATGATATCTGCAAGGTCTCAAAACTATTTAAATGTGTCCTATTTGCTGATGATACAACTTTCTACTGTTCTGGAATAAATCTGAAACAGCTCCTGACAACCGTAGAAAACGAATTAAACAAATTAAAAAACTGGTTCGACAGAAATAAATTGTCACTTAACCTGAAAAAATCGAAGTCAATTGTTTTTGGCACAAGACCAATCAAACACCAAGCTAAAATTATGGTAAACTCAATTGAAATAGAAAGAGCGTATGAAACCAAGTTTCTCGGATTAGTAATAGACTCAAAACTATGTTGGAAACCACATATCGATAACGTAAAAAGAAAAATAGCCAAGACCGTAGGGATCCTCTGCAAAACCAAGGAAGTGCTAAATAAGAGATCCTTGTACACATTATACACTTCATTATTATTACCATACATGACCTACTGTGTGGAAATATGGGGAAATGCCTGCAAAACAAACACACTCCCTATTCTCAAACTACAAAAAAAAGCAATTCGAATTATTAATAGATCAAAATATACGGAACCCACAAATCCACTATTTATTAAATTAAGTACGATGAAATTTTATGACCTGGTTGACTTTAAAATCGCCCAATTAATGTACAAAGCACACAATAACCTGCTCTGCCAAAACATTCAGAAGTTTTTTGAAATTCGAGAAAGCAACTATGAATTAAGAGGTACCAACTTATTCAAAAAACTCAAAACAAGAACAAACATCAAGCAAAGAAGTGTATCTAGCAAAGGTGTTAATCTGTGGAACAATCTCGAAACGAACCTAAAAATGAGTAAATCGCTTGCTGAGTTCAAAAACAAATTCAAAAAAATAGTACAAACAACCTACACCAATCAGAGTTAAAATGATAAATACTAAACATTAAATATAATGATAAATCAGAACTAAGTTGATAAATAGAGAAAGGTATTGCAATATCCATTATGAATACAAGAAAAAATTGACACAAGAGTGCCAGGGTGAGGATGTATATAATCTCGATACAAACCAAAAGTTGTGAAAATATCACGGTTAAGGGTAAAGTATGAGCCTTAATGGAGACTTCTTATTACTTTTTCTTTTCTGATTGATATAAAAATGATTTAGTAGATATAAACACATAACGGGGTAGGACTAGATAAGTTTTTTTACTTCATCCTACTCCCTTGAACATAATAACTGTGTTGAATGAAGACTGATTTCTTTCTTTTACTTTTTTATCTACCTTTTTTTCTGTCAAATTATTACTGTATATGTTTTATGTTCAATAAACAAACCAAACCAAACCAAATATATATATATATATATATATATATATACTTTATATACTTTATATACTTTATATATATATATATATATATATATATATATATATATATATATATATATATATATATATATATATATATATATATATATATATGTGTGTGTGTGTGTGTGTGTGTGTCTCATCACCTCAAAGTCATAGTTAAATGTCAAAGCCTCTTTGCTGCTTTTAGTATTCAAAGAGTTGTGTTCAGATGCAGCGACTTAAGGTGGAGAATGCCGACCGCGACCATAGTGAGGATTAAGCGGTTCGGAAGATGAATGAATGAATGAATACAGTAGATATATTGATCATCTGTGCATCTATCTATCTATCTATCTATCTATCTATCTATCTATCTATCTATCTATCTATCTATCTATCTATCTATCTATCTATCTATCTATCTCCATATATATATTAAGGGTGTGGAAAATAATCGATATTAATCGATACATCGATGCGCACGTGCGCGATGCGAATGCATCGGCTCATTCACTGGGTACGACGCGATTGACGGGTGAAATCGAAATTCATCACAATACATTGGTGGGTATCGTTGAAATCCGATTCAAGCACCGTTTTATTCATGTTAAACATCACCTATCTGCCCTTTCCTAGGCGCAATGAATGCATCATCATTACTTTGCGTTTTGTGTTGAATACGGACGGAAGCCGTGAGTGTACATACAGTCCAATACACTACTCGCGAAACACTATGGAAGCAGCAGCGAGGAAACTACTTTATTTAATGCACCCGCAACATTCAGAAATTATGTTTGGAATCTACGGCTTCGAAAAGATATATGGAAATCTTGATAATACCTCGGTAATATGCAAAGAATGTCGCACTACGAAGCCATACAACGGCAGCGCCACAAATATGCAGACCACTTAAAACGATGGCACCACATCACCGACAAGGTTCCCGCCCCCTCCCCGTCCAGTTCCTCGTTGGACACCGGAGAACCTTGGCAAACTAGGTCAGGATCAGAAAAAAAATCGCCTATTATTTGGGGGGTCCCCTTGCAGCTCACTGTGACCGCGCAAGGAAAAACTATATATGGATAGTCATCCATACTTTTGGACATTTCATTTTGACACTCAGTGAGAGTGGTCTGTGTACGCTACAACACACACAGCAGCTTTGAGGCTGTGACTGCCACATTGTTTCAATTGTATTTTTTTTCTGTCCTGCGGAGATGGATATTTCATATAAGACACTCAGTGAATAGTCTGTTAGTGTTTACACTACAGCAACAGCTGTGAGTCTCAGGTGCCAAATTGTTTACGTTTTCTTTGCACAAAACCCAATTGTGAAAGGGCTTAAATAAGTTGTTTTACACGTTCTACTGTTTATAAGGAATAAAGTGGTCTACTTTTTGCAATACCATACTGAATTCCATCTTTTTTTAAACTTTTTTTCTTTGCGTATTTGCATCATGTTCAATATCACAACAAATTGCACTGTATCGTATCGTATCGCATTGATTTGAACTAAATGTGTATCGCATCGTATCACATCGGAGAGATATTTTTTTTTTAATAAGGGAAAGAAAAAGATGCATCAATCTGATTGCAATCGGTAGTGCTTCAACAGGGGTCGCTTTAATGCGCAGTGGAGTCTGTGGGAGTCTTCGGTGTACACACTTTCTTTTTCTCCTTCAAATTGCCAAAACCAAACTCACCCCATCTGCATCTTCCCCAGCAGTGTCCTCTTGTTGAAGTCTCACAGCAATCCTTTGCAAGTGCCCTGGTTCATGTCCCCACACGAGTCAGTCACATGCTTCGTTTAGGGTTAAATGGGGTTAGGGTTTATTTGATCCAGTTTTTTTTTGACAGCAACTGTGGACAAAACGAGGCTTGTAAAATTGTACTCGTAAATTAGGGCAGTGCATCGGTCCCACCAAAACTCCCAAACATCAAAGAAGCCCGACAATCGAGATGGTTTTCAATTGCAGTGTTATAGTTCAATCTAGTCAGTCAGAACATACTATCTGAGAGATGTTTCCCAAACAAAGGACGACACTGGCTTTGTGCTTAATGCTGTGAATCTTGTTGTTGAGGACTCTAGTTCTCTGAACGTTTTTAAACAGGCTTCAAATCCTTTTCATTTTATTTACATTTTGGGTCTAATTCACTTTCTCGAACGAATGATGGAGAAGACATTTTTTTCAGTTCACTTTTGCCATTTAACATTTAGACTACTTCTGCTTTCGCGATATTGTCTATTACCAATGTTTTGATAGTTACTGAAAAATCGTAAATAGTAACTAGTTACTTCATTGAAAAGTAACTCAATTGATTACTTAATTCAAAAAGTAATGTGTTATGCATTGCTGTTAAAAGTACCTTTTTAGATCATTAAAAAAAGAACATTCCTTAATGTTTCCATTTATGCCGTCACAGCATAATTTCAATGTTGTATCGAAAATAAAAACTATTGATAAACTCTACAGGTTCTATTAATTCGCAATGAAAAGTTTCACATCGGAGCGGTCGCTGCGTGGGCCCAAAATATTGCAACAACTTGCTTGACAGATTGTGATGTTGACTGATGGCGTGTGGGGAGAAGCTTTTTTGTCCCCGACCCCCAAGTCTTGTCATCCCGGTTGTTAATCTCCAATAGTGTCTGCCAGATGGGAAAAGTTTGAAGTTTGAAAAGTGTATGTTTGTGGATCTCTGATAATGTTCTGTGCCCCTTTTTGTGGCACGGCTGTCACAGTGTATATGTGGGGTGGTGGCGTGAAGGATACTTCACAGATGTGTTGTACACTTTTAATGAAACACTCGGGAGTCTTCCTGTCCTTTACGGTACAATACATATCAGACTGTGATGGAGTTGGTCAGGATGCTCTCCGAGGCTGTAACTGGAGTATATGTACTTTGTGCATGATCATTTTAATAAGGACATCATTTTCAATACCAGTTCAGGGTCAAGACCACCTACCACCCGAAGACAGCTGTGACGGGCTCCAGAACGCACGCAAAAAATTTAAAGGCCTCCAGATTCCCATTCTTTGCCAGTACCCTTGGTGAATTGTAAGTGAAATGCTGTTTTTTGTTTCACAACTGCCACCTGACTGGTATCCCGCCCTGCTAATAGAAACATGTGTAGCAGCCCATGACGCAAATCCTCATTGACAGAAATGTTGAAATTTAATATTTATTTTTACAACATTGGAAAACTTTAAGAATGATTGTGTCATGTTTGTCCTCCTACAGAAATCCTATTAAAACAAAAAAGATATTTCTTATATTACTAGGGTGGCGCTAAAGAGCCGCAAGCGGCACTGGAGCCACGGGTTGCCGACCCCTGCGCTCACCACTCGATTTTTATATATATATATATATATATATATATATATATATATATATATATATATATATATATATATATATATATATAGTGAACTTTGAAAAACTGTTATTTTTGAACTATTTATATATATAAATAGTTCAAAAACTTCAAATAACTATATTAATACGTTATTTAAAAGCCAAGCTAAAACGATGTGCCTTAAGCCTCGTCTTAAAAACGTCAACAGTCTCTGCAGACCTATTTGGGGATCAAAGTGTCTGAATGCAGTCTCACCATGTGTTTTGATCCTCACCCCTGGAATAATTGAAAGTCCAGTGCCAGAGGACATCAGGGTCCGCTACGGCATAAGAGTACGAAATCATAAAACACACAGGGAGCCAATGCACTGGTGTGATGTGTTCCCGCCCTACGGTCCTTGTCAAGACTCCTGCGGCTGAGTTTTTGAGTATTTGTAAGTTTTAGTTTTTTTGTTGTTAGTTGTTTTTTCTTTTTTTTTTTTAGAAACTTTTGAGGTGCTGAAACACATGTATACTATTTGAATTCATTTAAATGGGGTACTTGGTCATAAATGAATTAAAGTTATAAGTCAATGAATCACTGTACTGTACTGCACTGAGGGGGCATCCTGTTGTTGTTTATTATGCTGCAGCTCTTCCAGTTGACCACAGCACTCAGCGGTATAATTTATTTCATTTCATATTTTTACACGGAAAACATTATACTGTGTTGTACAGAAAACTAAAAATTTGCCTTAAATATCCGCGAAAGACGATCCGTGGAGTAGTGGGGGTAAACCGTCATTGACAAGCCGGCTGCCTGACTGCGTGCAAGGCTGGAGTCATGTTCCCACAATGCAACGCGCAGCTGTCATGGCTGCCCGCTGACTTCTCACGCTCCACATGGGTGCAAATGAAGATAATATTTATGTCAAATCATTTTGACGGATAACGTACATCGTTTAGAGTTGCATTTAAATCCCGGCTAAAACAGGAAGAGCGAGCAAGACCAGACTAGGAAGTTGCCGCCGTCAAAATGTTGCTCGACGTGGAGATCTCCATCCTTCGAGGCTTTCTCACACCAACCGAGGAGACGGCATGGAAACAGGACATCTACAACGTAACAGGTTAGACAGCAGAATACCTTTTGGACCAATGTGCCACGCAAACATGAACCCTGTCGTGGGGGATTGGTGTCATCACCTGGCAACGTTGACAGACATGCACGCGGGTCACTACTCTCTGAAGGGAAACAATCACGCTATGCTTTTTATTATTATTATTATCATTAGTCTAATTATTATTATTTTAAGCATCGCTCCTGAAAACGAAAAAAATACCTTATTCTCTCACTTCCGTGGTTGATCAGAAAGGATTGTGTCGGGAAAAAAGCCGGTTCGTCGCGAACAACGTCGTGGTTGACACCATTCAATAATTCACAGTTTTAACAACGCTTATGAGTACTTAGCTAATGGAAATATACTTGAAAGCAAGCACTAAAAAATGCATTTGATCTTGCGATTTCCCGTATGTTGCTATGCTCTCACCGTTTTCATAAACCAAACCTTATGTTTCATCCAATATTGTTTCTTTGCGCAACCATTTCAGTGCCATATATTTTTGCGAAATTCTGATTGGGGTTTGGCTGGG
Source organism: Hippocampus zosterae (assembly GCF_025434085.1). Classification (NCBI taxonomy): domain Eukaryota; kingdom Metazoa; phylum Chordata; class Actinopteri; order Syngnathiformes; family Syngnathidae; genus Hippocampus; species Hippocampus zosterae. The sequence goes on along the minus strand of NC_067461.1, from coordinate 20,761,817 downwards.
TACAAGACTGCTCTCAATGCAGCCCTCTGTCACCTCTTTCTATTCTCTTTCAAATACTTTGATTGCAATTCCACTTTTCCCAAACTTTGAGCCAGGCATGTTCAATCTAAGAATACTGCTTTGGCCCCATCTTCTGGCATCTTTGTGTGAATGAACTACGTTGAATTGAGGTGAGGCGCTTCATTTAGCCAGTCCATAGCTCGAGGAGCTTGAGGCAAAGGAATGCCCTGGGGCCACATCCAGGCCGCTCAGACTCTGATCACACCCCAAAAGTGAACCTTAAGTCAAAGTAAAACATAAAATCTGAGGTTCTTTTATTTTGAAAGTTGTGCTTATAATGTGCACAAGTGTGGCCCCCAATACAAACAAGATATTGAATAAGACCTCGAATGAGAGCGATAACTTGTATCTGCAGTGTTGCTAAATTGGCAACATTTTCGCTATACAGTGGTACCTCTCTACTCAGGAACGTCTCTTCATACGAAATTTTCAAGTTACAAAACACCTCAACAGGAAAATATTGCCTCTTGTTACGAAATAAATTTCAAGATACGAAAGGTAAAAATACAGTATGGGTTGCAACTCGCAGCTCCGAGATTCCTGAACACAACATACTAACACAGGTAGCTGCTCTGACATTGGCTATTACTGAGCATCTTCCTGGAATCCCATTGGCTAAGAGGGGGACCTCTGCCATATGTGTCTGTGGTCACCTCTGGCAAATATTTTTCCAAAACAAGACAGGCAAAAATGACAACAGTGGTCCTAATGTTAGCAACATTCATACAGTATTTCCTGCATGGCAGAATAGGGAGAAGGTTTTCCCTGAATATACTTCATGCAAATCTCGAGATTCATGTATAAGTCATCACTGTATGGTTATACATCACTGTCCATAATATGACAGTGTGCTTCCCACTTATTACTGTACTCATGAGGAACGGCTAAAATGAGTTGTTCTTCGGTGTACAAAATGAATGTTATCATTTTTGAAGTGTCAAGACGTCACTTTAATGACGGTTAATCATTTTATATTTCCTAATTATGACAATACATACTATAGCTACATGCGTAGCAATTCATTTCGACAAGAGAATATGCATAATTCATTTCAAAACGGTGTGTGTATTCACCCACTAAAATTCAAAAACTGTATGATAGCATTATGTCCATTCATCCTTACACTTGGAACATTTTATTCTTGGACACTGTATATATATATATTTTTGGTCAAGTACAAAATGACCTCGCAAATAACATGAAAGTCAAGCCATTCAGTTACATCCACAACTTTTATGCTTTGCTTATAATTGCACACATTGAAGCCTTGAATAAGCATTACCGTTATGTCTTTGTAATACTTAATTTTTCTTCTGCTATTTTCAGTATTCTTGAGACTTACCGGGTTAACCTGGGATCTCAGAAATTGATTTTCATGCCATGTCATGTGCAAATATGGGTTGATGCAACCAAAAAAGACAAAAGTCCTTGGATCTTTGTAACCTTGAATTTTGAGGAAAGAAAAATTCCTTGAATCCTTGAAAATAAATAGAACTTTAAAGGTCAATGAGAGAATAAATGAACAAAGAAGTAAAATAAAAACATACTAAAATAATATAAATTGAAAAACACGAAAAACAAATGTTCCTGTGCGTTTTGGCCTCTTAGGGACAGTGTGATGCAGTATGTGTCATTGAAAGGGTTGTTTTTCAACAGCGTCACAATTTTATGATTCAAAACAGTCTCATTCATACATTAGAGTCTGGATTTCAATCACACCACAGCAATGAAACTGCACTTATTAAAGTCTTGAAAAACATAAATCTAAATAATGACACCTTCAAAATAGCACTGCCAAGATTTGTCCACTGGTCACAACAATGTTGACCATCAAAATCATTCACAATGAATTTCAAAGTTGTTGATTTATTTATTATTCGGCGCTTTGTTTGTAGTTTGTTGGCTGTAGTTCGAGGCTTTGTGGGTAAGACATTGTCATGGTGAAGCCGTGTTAACAGCAGTCAGAAAGTTCGGGCACGTTTCAACCAAAACACTTTATACCTGTAAACTTCCCTGTCATGTCAGCACGGCGGTGATAAACGAATATTGAAAAGGAAGCATATTGTGGCTGATGACCGATTTAATTTCTGTCATAGGGACAATCGTGTCACCAAGCTAGCATTAGCACACACAAGCTACCCTGTCAGGTTTGATACATATTGTTGGATCTACGCTGCATGATGGAGGCGTTAGTCAGCAAACTCACGCTTTTTAACTGCCAAAACACAATTCGTGTATGCCCATGATTGACATTTACCAGGCGCCCCTCACAATTACTTGGTGACCACACAGTTTTACATTTATGAACTCGCACATAGTAGCACTCGAAGCAAAAGAACATGACATATTTGCCACAAGCCCTCCATGACAACACATTACAATAAAACACATAACCCACAAAGTTCATCATAATATGCTTATTTATAACGCCAAAACCAAATTAATAACCAATCCAAGAGTTTATTTTTGTGTTTTTTAAGCCCCTACCCTACTGAGCGGTGAGCAATTATGTGTTCCATTAACTTGCAATGCACGTTTTTGCAATGTGGGAGGAAACCGCAGTACCCGGAGAAAACCCATGCAGTCACATGCAAACTCCACACAGGAAGGTCGGATGTGCTAACCAGTCGGCCAGCATGCCTACTTAAGTACATTTCAGTTTCAATACTTACTTTTTTTTTTTAACTTACCGGTAAGTTAGGACAAGTTGAATCACTACATCAACTTTTACCATTCCTTTTGTGTGTGTGTGTGTGTGTGTGTGTGTGTGTGTGTCTGTTCGGAACCTCAACTGAAGTCCTATTTTATTGATAAATCCAACTAGTTGAGACTATGAATCAACACCACCTCCTCTGTTTGCAGCCAGATCGTGGATTCCATTTTCCACTGCCCATCTTTAAAGCCCTCCTCTAAACTCACTTGTATTCTTTGGCGTTCGACTCAGCATGACTTAGATTTGTTCTTGATTTTACTGCTTGGTGCTTTCTACCGCCTTTATTACTGATTCGTCTTACTGTTTATTGTGTATGTTAAATCGCTCCATGTACAGCACTTTGTATGCAGCGATGGCTGTTTGAAAGTGCTCTATAAATACTGTTGACTTGACTTGACTATTGCGTCAAGACAAGATTAATAAACAGTTTCACACCCACGCTGTAAGAAGGAGAGATACCGCCGCTCATTCCTACAGACTGCTGTCAGGCTGCTGAATAAAAATAACAACAATAATAATAATAATAATAATTAAATGATGTGATGTGTGTGATGTGAAAAACAATTGTAAATAGCACTGCGATTTATCCATTTTGTATTTATATTGCACTTAATTGAACGGTGTTTTTTTTTTCTTCTTTCTTCTTTCTACCCACATTCTAGCTGCTGGAGGCTGTAAATTTCCCCAGTGTGGGACAAATAAAGGATATGTTATAATCGACTGAAATCTGAATCAGCAACTGTCATGCCCATCTTTCATGGCATTCATAGTTACTGGACAGTGACAAATATAACAGCTAAGAAACATGACTTTAATGAAAGGCTTTATCGTACAGATATGCAGATCCTGAGATCACGACAGCATTGATTCCAGATTGCCATTTATCAACAAGCTTGTGTTTTCCTCTCAGTCTGGCTTTACAAAGAAGAAAACAGCCAACCTCCAGCTTTGAGGTGACTGATTTCTATTTCTCTTTGGTGTGTTGGCAGCATTTCAGCTGGCAGACTTTTTGTTTTCCTTCAGGCAACGTGTGAGATTTTTGGCATTTACAAAGTGAGATCTTATACGTGACAGTAGATATTCCAAGAAACACATCAATGGGTAAACACGGCTGTCGTCTGAACATGACAGCAGCTGTGTTCTTGTAATAATGAATTGCGAAAAATTTGTGACTGTTGAAGCGCCAACCAAACAGTTTTCAAAAGGTGTGTGATGACCCTTTACGGTTTGGCACTGCCCTCTTCATAGCTTTAAGTAGTGATGGGACGAAATGGGTCGAGGCTCCGAAGCTTGTGTCGAGTAATGGGAGGGGCGTTTCCACGAAGCTTGTATCGAGGCGTGCTTCATTTCGGGCAAAGCCCGTAAATGATGACGTGTGAAGCCTCGCCGGCCGGCTGAATCACGTGTATGGGCCGACGCATAGCAAACACAATACAGACTACGGTGTAAATAGGTTGCAAAAGGCAATGGCGTTCGCCTGTTATCTCACATTTTGTGGATTTCGGGCTCCTGGACTTGTTACACCTGTGCGCAACAGTGCAACGAGTGCAATCTTTTTTCGAGCCGTGCCCGTTGCTTGCGATGGAACATGCGCGAAAAAGGCGATCCTCCCCTGTAAGGGAACATTTTGATTTGATTGCTTCCAATCAGGTAAGGGAGAAAAATGACATTAATTTAATGTGACAATGCAGCTTTTCGTTTGTTCTTTTTTCTAACTTTATCTAATTGTTATTTCACAGGTGAAGTGTTTGTTGTGTGCAGGGGAACTTGTATACAACAATAACGCCTCATCTAAGTTGATGCATTATAGAGCCTCGCATGAGAGCAAGGAGAGCCATGAAACTGGGCCATACCAACCCAGATTTATATAAACTAGCACTCGCATTTCTCTGCACCCTAGCTTCATCTGTGCCTTGTGAAAGAATATTTTCTAAAGCTGGTGAAATATTGTCCAAAAAAGAACCCGATTAAAGCCAGCCACTGTGGGAAAGCTTTTATTTCGAAATAAAAATGAATAACAAATTATCTTTAGCACTTGTTGTATTTTGTTCACATACTAAATTACTAACACAAGCACATTCATATCTTTGTCTTAAGCAAATAGCCATTGAATTCATAACACTGTTGACCTGTTGGGCTTCTGGACCACTTGATGGCGCCATAGAGTATAATGCACCATGAAGCTTTGCTACATGTGCAAACCAATTGGCTACAAAGCTTCATTGCTTCATGGGGCTTCATTTGGCCATGACTAGCTTTAAGACAGGTGTCACCAACATTTTTGAGGGTGAGAGCAACTTCATGTGTACCGATTGTGTGAAGGGCTACCAAATTGATACACGTCTGAAATAACATATTTGTCCAAAATACCTTCAATAATATGAGGATGTGTTATTTTTAATACTTGATGATTTAAATTGTCAGACTTTGATCGTGTTTCGAAATGTCTCACAGTACTGCCAATGTTTGCATTTTTAAATCATAATTTCTACTAGCAAATCACAATGTCCAGGCACTGGCGGGCTACTCAAGTGGTCTTCACGGGCTACCTGGTGCCCGCGGGCACCATGTTGGTGACCACTGCTTTAAGATTACCTTCAAGTACAAGTTCAGTCACTTTTGTGACCCTCGCCATAGGTTGATTTGGTGGTTTTTCACAATAACATTCATGACAAACACCATTTTGGTTTTCCATTACATTACCCATAGTAGGAATAATTTGTATCAGCCAATTGTTTGCATTCTGAAACCTTCATTTACTCGATAGAAAATGTTTATGTTTCTACTATTATTTGTCATAGAAGCATAAGAAGATTCTTATAAAATGGTTCAGATCTGAAGATAGAATTTTCAAAGATAATCATGGTTATCATTGTTATTTTTATTATTGTACTTAAAAGTTAAATCCATCTATTTTGAGCTGTAGTCACTCTTTTTTATACTTTACATGAAAAGTTAAAAATAACTACTTGATTAAAAAAAAAATCCTGCATCGATGAGTTAACGTATTTTCCGCACTCGTAGACGCATCTAAAAGCATTCAATTTCCTCAAAAGTCGACAGTGCGCCTTACAATCCAATGTGCACTATTTATGCATCAATATTCTGATTTGTTGGACGTAGTATTTTAAATGTTCTGTAATGCGCTTTGAGAGCTCTCCATAAATACAGCTGTATTGTATTCACTTTAGCGCAGCTCCATCTAGTGGATGCCTAACACAACCACAGCCTCTATTGTTGCTTCTATCCTATGCACCCTATAAGGCGGTGCACCCTCTATATCAGGGGTAGGCAATTATTTTTTGCATAGGGCCACACGAGAACCAGAAAATATTATGGAGGGCCGGATCAAAAGGGTGAACTAAATTTGACATAATATTAATCGGATTTATTTATTTAAAAAGCAGTATTTTGCATTTTTTGGCACATTTTTCAGACTTTAAGAGTACATTATTCCGTTGTATCGAACAGGATTTGCTTGACTTGGCGCTACTGCGGGCTTCCGTATCGTCTCCCCCTTCGTCCCTATGCTCCGCAACTTCAAGTAACTGTGCCACCTGGCGTTGAAATGCCTGTCATTACAAGTCCAAATGAAATGAATGCAGTCGTTGACATTGAATTTTAATGTGTACCAACCTTCGGCGGGCCGGATTTGGCCCGCGCGCCGTAGTTTGCCCACATCTGCTCTATATGAAAACAGTTTGAAAACGGGCCATTCATTGAAGGTGTTCCTTTTACTCCAAAGCATCTTATTATGCGGAAAATGTGGTACTTGTACATTGTAAACAATTCCAACAGTACTACATATGTACTATATGTGGCTCATCTTTAGTCCTCTTTAATTTTGGCGCTTCTACTCCACAGTTTTCTTGACTTTTCTGATTGAAGCCATCACAATAATTTGATGGAGCCTTTCCTTGTTTCGGACAGCCCTGGGCAAAGTGTGCCCCGGGTCCATATCAGGCCACGATCTCTGACAGCACCCCAACATGTGACCATGAAGTCAAAGTAAAGCATAAAATATGTGGTGCTTATATTTTCTATGTTGTGTTCACATGTGTGGAGGTGAGTACAAGCAAAGTCGCAAGCAAGAGTTATGAGCCGTGTCTGTGGCGTTGCAATTGCAGCAACTGTTTGGGGTCCCCTGTTGTATGTGTCGTCAGTTCCTGGGACTGGCTCTGTCGCATGCGTTGTCCTGTTGCGTTTGTCAGCCCCTATCCTCCGTGTGTCTTTTGGTGCCACTACGTTTCGAGTGATCTTATTTGTGCCTCCTTAAACAGAAATATTTACTTTTTACATTTAAATTAAAAAAAAAAAATCCATTGTAATGTTTACGCTTAAGTTTATATTCCAGTAGGTACCGCTACCATGAAAGGATTCAATTTATGCCAAGATATGAATTTTAGGCCATATCCCTGAGCTCTCAGGCTCCATTTGAAGCAATTTAGTTCAAGGTTGACCTGTACAAGTTTGCCTAATCCAGATTTTACCACACGTTGTAATTTATAGCTATGAAGAAAAAATTCCAGGTGTTGCTGACTGTGACCCATAATTTGTAATTGTTACTAGGTTACAATTATTATTATGATAGGAATATTATTTTTATGAAAGTCTAATGTGCTAGCTAAAAAAACAAAACAAAGGCAGATTCATAATCTAAAACAAAAAAATATATATCATCTCAACGTTTACATGCATCTGTGATTTAAAAAATGTTCACCAGTGTCCTAGCAGAGTAATAGCTTTTAATTTTTGGATGGCATAATGTCAGTTTCTGTCATGTAAATGTTGCACATACTGAATATTGCCCTGATGCTTGATTTGGAGAAGAAGCCATGCAAATTAATGGCCAATATTAGGTACAAAAAATGGCATTGTCTGTTTGACAATGCAATATTGGCTTAACAAATGCTGATTTTTTTTGGGCGGGTTTCCTGAACAGTGATGATTCTGCCCGATGGGAGAGATTGCTATACCACTTGATGCTCTCACAATTATGCATTATCTTGCCAGATATTTTATTTCATTGTAATATGTTTGATGGGTTTTATGTCAGCAAGTTGATGGTGACCAGTTCAAGGTATATCACTTCGCTGAGGCTTCATCGCACACCTGTGACACTATTGAGGATGTGTGGTACAGAGAATGAACGAATGGATGGATGCATATCATATTTAACCCTTTCATGCACCATTAATGATAACCTGGAACCTAATAACACGATAAGCTGTCCACTGAAGTGACCGCTGTCCCTGAAAGGGTTAAAAATGAATTGAATTTTATTTGCATAATTTTCAAATATTCAGCATCCATCCATCCATCCATCCATCCATCCATCATCTACCGCTTATCCGGGGCCGGGTCGCGGGGGCAACAGCGTTAGCAGGGAAGCCCAGACTTCCCTCTCCCTAGCTACTTCTTCCAGCTCTCCCCGGGGGATCCCGAGTCGTTCCCAGGCAAGCTGGGTGACATAGTCTCTCCAGCGTGTCCTGGGTCTTCCTCGGGGTCTCCTCCCGGTGGGACATGACCAGAACACCTCACCGGGGAGGCGCTCAGGAGGCATCCGAATCAGATGCCCAAGCCACCTCATCTGGCTCCTCTCGATGTGGAGGAGAAGCGGCTCGACTCTGAGCCCCTCCCGGATGACTGAGCTTCTCACCTTATCTCTAAGGGAGAGCCCGGACACCCTGCGGAGAAAACTCATTTCAGCCGCTTGTATCCGGGATCTCGTTCTTTCGGTCACGACCCATAGCTCATGACCATAGGTGAGGGTTGGGACGTAGATCGACCGGTAAATTGAGAGCTTCGCTTTTTGGCTCAGCTCCTTCTTCACCACGACAGACCGATACAACGTCCGCATCACAGCAGACGCTGCACCGATCCGCCTGTCGATCTCCCGCTCCCTCCTACCCCCACTCGTGAACAAGACCCCAAGATACTTGAACTCCTCCACTTGGGGTAAGATCTCCTCCCCGACCCGGTGGGGGCACTCCACCCTTTTCCGACTGAGGACCATGGTTTCAGATTTAGAGGTGCTGATTTTCATCCCAACCGCTTCACACTCGGCTGCGAAACGCTCCAGTGAGAGTTGGAGAGCCCCGTTTGAAGGAGCCAACAGCACCACATCATCTGCAAAAAGCAGGGATGTAATACTGAGGCCCCCAAAACGGACCCCCTCAACGCTTCGGCTGCGCCTAGAAATTCTGTCCATAAAGGTTATGAACAGAATCGACGACAAAGGGCAGCCTTGGCGGAGTCCTACCCTCACTGGAAACGATTCCGACTTACTGCCGGCAATGCGAACCACACTCTGACATCGGTGGTATAGTGACCGAACAGCCCGTATCAGGGGGTTCGGTACCCCATACCCACGAAGCACCCCCCACAGAACTCCCCGAGGGACACGGTCAAACGCCTTCTCCAAGTCCACAAAACACATGTAGACTGGTTGGGCGAATTCCCACATACCCTCAAGGACCCTGTTAAGGGTGTAGAGCTGGTCCACTGTTCCACGGCCGGGACGAAAACCACACTGCTCCTCCTCAATCTGAGGCTCGACTTCCTGACGGACCCTCCTCTCCAGCACCCCTGAATAGACCTTACCAGGGAGGCTGAGGAGTGTGATCCCTCTGTAGTTGGAACACACCCTCCGGTCCCCCTTTTTAAAAAGAGGGACTACCACCCCGGTCTGCCAATCCAGAGGCACTCTCCCTGTTGACCACGCGATGTTGCAGAGGCGCGTCAACCAGGACAGCCCCACAACATCCAGAGCCTTGAGGAACTCCTGGCGGATCTCATCCACCCCTGGGGCCTTGCCACCGAGGAGCTTTTTAACCACATCGGTGACTTCAAACACAGAGATAGGAGAGCCCACCTCAGAGTCCCCAGGCTCTGCTTCCTCCAAGGAAGGCGTGTTGGTGGAGTTGAGGAGGTCTTCGAAGTACTCTGCCCACCGGTTCACAACGTCCCGAGTCGAAGTCAGCAGCGCCCCATCCCCACTGTACACAGTGTTAGTGGAGCACTGCTTCCCCCTCCTGAGACGTCGGATGGTGGACCAGAATTTCCTCGAAGCCGTCCGGAAGTCGGCTTCCATGGCCTCACCGAACTCTTCCCACGCTCGGGTTTTTGCCTCGGCGACCACCGAAGCCGCGGTCCGCTTGGCCAGTCGATACCCGTCAGCTGCCTCTGGGGTCCCACAGGCCATAAAGGCTCGATAGGACTCCTTCTTCAGCTTGACGGCATCCCTTACTGCTGGTGTCCACCAGCGAGTACGGGGATTGCCGCCACGACAGGCACCAACCACCTTACGGCCACAACTCAGATTGGCCGCCTCAACTATAGAGGCACGGAACATGGTCCACTCGGACTCAATGTCCCCCGTCTCCCCCGGAACATGGTAAAAGCTCTGTCGGAGGTGGGAGTTGAAACTCTTTCTGACAGGGGATTCCGCCAGACGCTCCCAACAAACCCTCACTATACGTTTGGGTCTGCCAGGACGGACCGGCATCTTCCCCCACCATCGGAGCCTACTCACCACCAGGTGGTGATCAGTTGACAGCTCTGCCCCTCTCTTCACCCGAGTGTCCAGAACCTGCGGCCGCAAATCCGATGACACAACTACAAAGTCGATCATCGAACTGCGGCCTAGGGTGTCCTGGTGCCAAGTGCACATATGGACACCCTTATGTTTGAACAAGGTGTTCGTTATGGACAATCCGTGACGAGCACAGAAGTCCAATAACAAAACACCACTCGGGTTTTGATCGGGGGGGCCGTTCCTCCCAATCACGCCCCTCCAGGTATCACTGTCATTGCCCACGTGAGCATTGAAGTCCCCCAGCAGAACAATGGAGTCCCCAGCAGGAGTACTCTCCAGCACACCCTCCAAGGACTCCAAAAAGGGTGGGTATGCTGAGCTGCTGTTTGGTGCATATGCACAAACAACAGTCAGGACCCGTCCACCCACCCGAAGGCGGAGGGAGGCAACCTTCTCGTCTACCGGTGTGAACCCCAATGTACAGGCACTGAGCCGGGGGGCAATGAGTATGCCCACACCTGCTCTGCGCCTCTCACCGTGAGCAACTCCAGAGTGGAAGAGAGTCCAACCCCTCTCGAGAGAACTGGTACCAGAACCCAGGCTGTGTGTGGAGGCAAGTCCGACTATATCCAGTCGGAAATTCTCTGCCTCACACACCAGCTCGGCTCCTTCCCTGCCAGAGAGGTGACATTCCATGTCCCAAGAGCTAGCTTCTGCAGCCGAGGATCGGACCGCCAGGGTCCCCGCCTTTGGCTGCCGCCCAGCTCACATTGCACCCGACCCCTTTGGCCCCTTCACTGGCTCCCCATTCATTTTAGAATTATTTTTAAGATCCTCCTCTTTGTTTTCAAATCTCTGAATAATCTCGCGCCACCTTACCTCTCTGAGCTCATACGCCCCTACACCCCTGCCCGGCGCCTCAGGTCTGTGGACCAGTCTTTGCTAGACGTACCAAGAACTAAACTGAGGCTCAGAGGGGATCGAGCCTTTTCTGTTGCTGGTCCATCTCTCTGGAATGACCTCCCACTGAACATTCGGCAAGCCTCCTCGCTGCCCATCTTTAAAGCCCTCCTCAAAACTCACTTGTATTCTTTGCCGTTTGACTCAGCATGACTTAGATTTGCTATTGGTTTTACTGCTTGGTGCTTTCTACCGCCTTATTACTTATTACTTATTACTGATTCGTCTTACTGTTTATTGTATATGTTAAATCGCTCCATGTACAGCACTTTGTATGCAGCGATGGCTGTTTGAAAGTGCTCTATAAATACTGTTGACTTGACTTGACTTGACTCTCATGGGTGGTGAGCCCATGGGAAGGGGGACCCACGTTGCCTCTTCGGGCTGTGCCCGGCCGGGCCCCATGGGTGTAAGCCCGGCCACCAGGCGCCTGCCAACGAGCCCCACCTCCAGGCCTGGCTCCAGAGGGGGGCCCCGGTGACCCGCGTCCGGGCAAGGGAAACCTAGATCCATTTATTTTTATCATCATTGGGGTCTTTTGAGCCGTGCTTTGTCTGGCCCCTCACCTAGAACCTGTTTGCCATGGGTGACCCTGCCAGGGGCATGAAGCCCCAGACAACTTAGCTTCTAGGATCATTGGGACACACAAACCCCTCCACCACGGTAAGGTGACGACTCACGGAGGGGAAATATTCAGCATTCTTTTGCATACCCCTAGAGGGAGCCTGTGTACCACCAGTACAATACCATGAGAATCGCTGAAGTGCAATGTGAATGGTCACCTTGAAATAAAGTTGATAGCTCGTGAAATATAATTTTGTTTGATTTCCTGATGATGAAGCCTCTTTTCACAATTTGGACTGATTGGTAAACAGGATTCTCCTACATAATCGTGCAAAATCCTTGGAGGGAACAACTTCTGGAAAAAATTTTGTCTATCTTTCCAGAGCGAATCTGTATTTATTCCAAACCAAAACAAAAAAACATCATCTGGAATTGATTGAAACTGAATGGCGAGTGAAGAAATGTCAAAATATGACCAATTGCAGACACTGTAATAACTCCATTAGGATGTCTTTCCTTTGACTGTACTTTGAATATCAACCATATTTTATTTTCCCTTTGACCTGGAATTTGGTCAATAAGCTCAAGCCTCCAAAATATCCCAAATATGATCTCAGCACAGTCTCCTCTGGATGAAACCAAGGCTACCCAGCCCACATATTAACTGATGGATAGAAACCACCACACATTGACTGCGCTGTTGGCTTCTTAATGAAGGCTCAGGGATCGAAGTGTCTCGAGAGATTTATTTCATTGTTCATTTTGGATCTTTTGCTTCTCTCAGGTAATTTAGCCGCAAATTCTGCTCCCCGCCGCTTATTAAATGCAGTGCTCCCTCTGAATTGTTATGAATTATAGAGTAATTTGAGGACCTCGGCCTTGTTTTCCATAATTGCTGCCATTTCATCAGCAGACGTGGAGAGTAGCTGAAATGTTATTAAACACTTGGCCGTGTCCTCAGGCTTTCATTTTCTCCCTCATAAAGCCAAAGCACCTCCATCACTTCATCCCCTCCCAGCCTTTTGATAGTGCTCTCATAGCAGCCCCGGGGTTTCATTAGATCTACAAAAAAACCCTCTCCCCTTCTCTTTTACCACACCAGGTGCTGCAAATCCTTATTAAAGCCGGGGGTGTTCTTAAAAGATAATGTAAATTACTTGGAGTGTTAAGGAAAAACGACATGTTCAGTATGTATGTCCAATATAATATTTAGTCACAGGGTGGACATGATAAACTACTAGTCATTTAATGGATGATGAAAAATAGTTAGAACCGGCGATTCCCAACCGTCGCACATTACTGCGCCCTGGCAAATTACCTAATTTCACCGAATTGGACCAAAACCAATTATTTCTGTACTTCAAATAATGTAACGGTGTTTGTCTACCCCTGCCGGCAACGTCACTTAAAGCCAGCTGCACAGCGGATGACAAGACTGAGCTAATATTCAACCGTACCAAGGACAAATTAATTCCAATCTGCAACTGACAGTTGCACAGCCTCCCACTTGCTGCAACAGAAAACTTCATGCCTATTGAAACAGAAACATGGCGTGATTGTCAAGGAAGAAAAAAAAAGACTTGCTCCAGGCCCTCTAGCTATATTTTTCTGTTACAAGAATACAAAGAAAGTACCGGTAAGAGGCCGCTGGTCAGAACATTGTCAAAAAATGCTGAGCGTTGTTTTACAGAGCAAAATCAGATGTTTGCAAATGTCTTATTTTGATTCAATACAAAGAATCGTTCTGCTTTCATGCATTTGAAATGACAATTTTGCATTTAACAAGGTCTCAAAATGATGAATGGACCATCAAAATATTCAATTAGGTTGACAATCGATTAAATAATTATGAACAGCTATTATTTTATAACATTTTATTTTAGTTCATGTTTTAGTTGTTTTAAATCAAAACATAATTTTGGTTTTAATATTGCAGTATTATTGCAGGTAGCCTGACCAACCGAATTAAATGAACCTTGGACTTATGAGAACCCCCCCCCCAGAATCTCTTTGTAATTGCATACTTCTGTTTTATACCTTATTTTATGCTTGGATTTTTTTTTAATGCTCGTTCAAAAACATAAGTTCGTTTTAATAAGTATAAATGAGTGTAAAGCACATCCAAGGAGTAAAATTTCAGTTTGTTTTTTTTTGTTTTTTTTAAATGGTCCGTCTCCAAATTCTCTGAACCATTTGATGCTATTACGGTCCATAGTTGAAATCCTTAAATTCCTTGCAACTGTACATTGAGGAACATTGTCCTTGAACTGTTTGATTATGTTCTCACGCAGTTGTGGCTCCCTTGACATTTGCATTTGGCATACAGGAGGTCCAGAATTTTATTCCTCTATTGTTTGCACAGTCAACATGATGTTTGAAGCTTTTTATAGGTGAAAGAGAGGAAATGTTTTTTTTTAATCAACTGCTGCAATTTTTATCCCTCATTAAAAATGTGAATAAAACCATCCTGTATTTAAAACCATACTTGCACAATTGTGTTGTGCAATTGTGTCTCGGATTGAACAACCTCAGATATTCTAATTTTGATGTCAATCTTTGTTTTCTTCTAGAAATGGGCTCTTTGTTGGAGTCCTTGATGAATGGGGACTTTGAGGCAGTTTTGAGAAGCCCTCAGGTGTTGGCGCTGCTTACCGGTGATGGTAGTTGTCATGAGGATGAGAACATTGAGGTATATCTGGAGAGATGCATCCTGTTGTACCTGACAGATGACACGGATGGGCATCAAACCAACAGGTAGACTAACACTCACTCATCATTTCTTTTCATGCTGACTGAAATTATACAGTACTAGCTGGTTCGCCGCCCTCCGGGCGGCTCATTAGCTAGTTCCTGCGGAAGGCTGGTAAGGTGGGCCTTCGGCCCACAAAAGTGTTGTTGCTTGATTCAACTTTTTGTTCATCTTCATTGCTTATCGCGAAAATAAAGAGATGTTTAGCTCTACTAAATAACTAACAATTTCATTGCAATGCTTGTGGGTAGACAACATTTTTTCGCTAAGATGCCCGCGCGATCGTAGTGAGCCACTGCCTGAGCGGCGCAGTGGCGGCGCGCAGTGGCGGCGCGCAGCGGCGCGGTGAAGTAGGTACGTTTTGAAAAGGGACAGACGGAAGGACAGACCGCGTGCGGGACGACGCGCAATATATATATATATATAAGAAGATACAGCCGTGTCCTTCATGGATAACATTTAGTAAAAAAATTGTCTGTACAGGTCAATATTGTACGCATTTTTAAGCTCCCCAGTTTTTTGTAGACTATGTTTTTTTTAAAATAAATTATGCTTTCAAATGTGGACACAGTATTGTTGGTGTCATTTTCTTAAAGACGGAAAAAAGAGAAATATTATGTGACTTCTGAGGAATATTGTCATTTTCAACAGCACTTGCCCTCTCCTGGGTTGCGGGTGCAGTGAGTTAGGGTGCTGAAGCCTATCCTAGCTGCTTTTAGGTGACTAAACCCCGAACTGGTCGCCAGCCAGTCGCAGGGCACACATACAGAAGAGCAACCACATGCACCCACCACCACACCGTCACTGAGCGGGAAACGATCCCACACTGCCCACATCCAAGTCAGGCGAGTGTGCCACTACACCGGGGGTCAGCAATCCGCGGCTCTGGAGCCGCATGCATCTCTTCAGCGCCCCCTAGTGGCTCCCTGGAGCTTTTTAAAAATGTTTGAAAATGGAAAAAATTGAGGGAGTGAAATTTTTTTGTTTGAATCTAGTTTCTGTAGGAGGACAAACATTCTTAACTCATTCACTCCCAAAGACGTTTTAAACGTCTTTTTAGACTTGGTGTAGAATTGGCTGGTACTGAATGAGTTAACATTTTCCAATGCTGTAAAAATGTGTCGAATAAATATTACATTTCAACATTTCTGTCAACGACGGTTTACGCCTGCGACACACGGTTCTATTAGCAGGGCGTTTCATGTCCAATTCACAGAGGGAACTGGCAAAGAATGTCAATCTGAAGGACCGAGAGAAGCATTTTAAAAGGGTACACTTCAGCTACGAAAGTTAACCCGCTGCAAAAGTGCATCCCGTGTCTCGTTCATCTCAGGGGCTGTAATGGCTGTTGCTCATTATGGCATGCTTGTGTAAGTGCCGGCGTGTGCAGTCACGGGCCGATGGCGGGAGGCAGGTGGATCGAAAAATAGAGCTTTGGTCAAAAAAGGTTGGGCCCCCCTGCTCTACAGGAAAACAAACCGTTTAATCAGGAAGGCTCATTGTGTATTTGGAGCCAATGTAGTCATTTTGATAGTCTGTTAATGTAGCTAATATAGATGCATACAATGTGTGTTGCCTTCTTTCTAAGGCTTTTAATTTGTTGCGGCTCCAGACACATTTGTTTTTCTTTTTTTTTGGTCCAATATGTCAACATTTGGGGTTGCCGACCCCTGCACTACACCATCACCGGATATTTTTCCCAAAATATTGTGCTCAAATTCCAAACTTTATGACCTCAGGTAATTTGACTCCGGAGGTTCCACTGTCTATGTTGCTTGCAGTTTTCACTGATAAAAAAAAAAAATCTTCATAATGACCTAATGAACTGCAAGTAGTTGAGCGTGAACTCCAAGATGTTAAAAGTGTTTGTTCGCTCCTATTAAGAGTCTCTCTTCCTTTCGTCATGAATTATTAATTCTCATTAAGGACAGCTTAACATGGCCCTTCCTCACGCTAGCTCGAAAACGGCTCATAAATAAAATGAATGTGGCACATATTGCCCCTCCTCTTCGCTTGTCATGATTGCTTCCGTTTCCTCTCCTCCATCACCCTCCATCAACGCAGAAAGGAAGCAAATCGAAAGGCAGCAAAGCATGTCGCCGATTGCCAATTTTTAAAGCGCGTTAATTGTCTGTAAAGTGTAACGGCAGCTCCAAAGAGCAGCGGTCTCCTTTTTTTTGAAACTCAGCTTCCCACTCGAAACCCAGAGGTAACCTTCACTCTAAACTGTGTTAAGACTGTCTTGTCCTTGCAGATTCAGAGAACTGATCGTGATGGTCCTGGCAGTCTCGTGCCTCCACATGTTTGTTCAAAGCAACTGGACCGGTCCGCCACTCTCCATTCAGCTCTCTGACATTCTGCCTTCGGCATTGCTCTCCTCTGAGGTACAACATAACATTGCGTTACCATTTTTGTCTTCTACCTTCAGCTATTTGCTATCTTAACAAAACCTTTGGAGATTTTTCTATTCCTCATTCACGGTACATTTACAAAAGAAGTTAAACATTTTAAAACATTTTAGAACATTAAACACACACACACACATACACACTAGGGATGTGAATCTCAGCACTGAAGACGATTCGATACACATCACGATCCACTGCCAGCGATGCGATACTTAAACGATACATGGAATTTTCTGGCGATACGATGCGATACGATTCACCGTCGTCACGATGCGATACGATTCGATACACATTAAGTTCAAATCAATGCGATCCGATACGATACAATGCAATTTGTTGCGATATTGTGCAATTAAACATGATGCAAATAAGCAAAGAAAAAAAGCTTTTAAAAAGATGGAATTCAGTATGGTATTACAAAAAGGATACCACTTTATTCCTTATAAAGAGTAGAACTTGTAAAACAACTTATTTAAGCCCTTTCACAATTGGGTTTTGTGCAAAGAAAATGTAAACAATTTGGCACCTGAGACTCACAGCTGTTGCTATAGTGTAAACACAAACAGACTATTCTCACTGAGTGTCTTATATGAAATATAATAATAATATATATATATGTATATGAATCTCTAGCGCAAGATGTCCACCCATCCACTGTAAGTGCAACTCTTTGCGCACTGTTCAGCGACACAGTAATCTCACTTCTCAGTTTGTTGTACACATCGGGAATATGTTTGTAAGTGAACACAGACCTGTCTGGTATTTTATACCTGGGTTCCAAAACGTGCACGAGCTGTCTGAAACCCTCGTTATCCACCACGCTAAGGCTGGAGGTCTTTGCATATGAAATATAATAATAATATATATATATGTATATGAATCTCTAGCGCAAGATGTCCACCCATCCACTGTAAGTGCAACTCTTTGCGCACTGTTCAGCGACACAGTAATCTCACTTCTCAGTTTGTTGTACACATCGGGAATATGTTTGTAAGTGAACACAGACCTGTCTGGTATTTTATACCTGGGTTCCAAAACGTGCACGAGCTGTCTGAAACCCTCGTTATCCACCACGCTAAGGCTGGAGGTCTTTGCATATGAAATAAGCAGTGGCCTTAGTTATAGCCAATGCGCGGTCACAGTGAGTTGCAAGGGGACTCCCAAAATAAGAGGCGATTTTTTTCTGATCCTGACCTGGTTTACCAAGAGTTTCTCCGGTGTCCGACGAGGAACTGGGCGGGGAAGCGGAAGGGAAACTTGTCGGTGATCTGGTGCCATCGGTTTAAGTGGGTCTGCATATTTGTGGTGCTGCCGTTGTATGGCTTCTTAGTTCGACATTCCTTGCAAATTACGGAGGTTTTATCAAGCTTTCCGTCTTTCCTTTCGAAGCCGTAGTATTTCCAAACATAAGATTTGAATGTTGCGGGTGCATTAAATATAATAGATTCCTCGCTGCTGCTTGCGCTAACTTCCATGTTTCGCTAGTTGTGTACCGTCCGTATTCAACACAAAACGCAAAACAATGATGGTGCATTCATTGCGCCTAGGAAAGGGCAAATAGGTGACGTTTAACATGAATAAAACGGTTGCTAGAATCGGATTTTACCGATACCCACCAAATGCATCGTGATGAATCGCGATTTCACCCGTCAAAACGGTTACTAGAATCGGATTTTACCGATTATTTTCCACACCCCTAATACCCATCAATGCATCGTGATGAATCGCGATTTCACCGATACCCATCAATGCATCGTGATGAATCGCGATTTCACCCGTCAATCGCATCGTACCCAGTGAATGAGCCGATGCACTCGGATCGCGGACGTGCGCATCGATGTATCGATTAATATCGATTATTTTCCACACCCCTAATACACACACGCATGCACATGACCGTCATTGATCTTGTAGTAAAGCTTGATAGCGTAATTTCCGATGCAATTTTGATTCCAGCCCCAGTCTATAGTGGAAAATATCCATGCGTGCCTGCTCCTGGACGGCGAGTCCGTGTACAGCCTGGTGGCCAACCCATTCCTCCTCCTGCTAGCGAGGGTTATTCTCACCAAATGCTCTTCCAAGATGGAAAGCTTTCAGGTAAACGATCACTGGCGTTAATAAAAACTAAAACAAAAAAAACTCTTATTTAACCAGTGTTGAGTGTGTGTGTTTTATTTTGTCGCATCAAGTTTTGTTATTGAGGATTAATCATAGCTGAGCATCAGTATCTTCCCAACTCGACTCTGTGGTCCCAGAGTCGAGTTGGGAATATCAAATGTGTCCGTGAGAAGTAGCTCATCCTCCCCACAAGAACGTCCAGCGGGCTAACAGCTAATGACTTTGTCTTTCATTGAATGGATTTAGAATGACACGGTTGCTCGTTAAAAGCCAGCTTCTAAATTTGTCGGAAGGAACTCAATGGCATTTTCTGTCATCCGCTTAATCCTCCCTCTCTGCTAATACCAATACTGAAGAAACTGCAAATGGCACCTTTTCTCCATTCTCAGCAAGCCATAAGTCATCGCGAATGCTTGAGTGCAAATCAACGTCACGTCACTGGGCAGAAAATAACTGTCACGTTCCCTTGATCTGACATCGGCAACACTGATGTACATACAAGTTCAACAGTGCTTTTCTGTCCGAGGTGATTCAATGTTAATTTGCTCTTTAAATACGAATGGATGTTGAGGAAATTAATTATTACTGCCGGTGTCTGCCGGGCATGCGGGAATAGGACCAGGCTCGCTTTAAATTAAACCTCCAGATGCACGTGCATGCACGTGCATGCTCATCCCTTGTGCATATTAAGCTCAAGTTCACCCACTTGCTACTTTACCCCTGCCAGCACCTCACACCTCGACTAGCTGAAAAGGAAGCGCTGTCAGGCCAGAAGACAAATATCCATGCAAATGCTGACATTTTGAGAGCATGTGCGAACATTCTTGGCTAGTGTGTGTCAGGATATTGATTAGCTGAGAGAGACAAATGGTGGATCCATTTCACTCTTGCAACGATGCAGGACCTCCTTGACACATTGCAAAGCTTCTTACATGCTTATCTTGCACCCTCTTGTTGCAAAACAATGGGCGACTCTATTAATTGATATTAAAAGTACATTGTTTCAAGACTCAGCTCATGGAAAGATATTTAAGAGCTAGATTTGGTTAGTTCTCTTCATCCTTTTTTTTTTTCCCCACTTATTTTTTTCTCGAAGCCGTTGCAGTCAGATGAGGTTTTTTTTGATCCAGTGTCCTCATTTTCTACTTTTTGTTCTCAGGACATCGTTTCTGCAACACTGTACAGTGCTACCGACGAAATTAATTGATTCCGCAAGAAATTTCTGAACAAGAACAAGTAGAGACGCGTTTCCCATATTTGCACTAATCCGTTCCAAGCCCCCGAAAATTCAGACAAAAATGTTTTCTAAAGCATAAAAACTATGTAATTAATACATGTTACAATGTTGAACACTTTCATTTACGTAACACTATCGTAACACTTCATGGCCTGAGAGGCTAATGACGATGACGCTGCACAAACACACATCGATCTATCGACACGCATTCGGTGCGGGGTCCCTCTTAGCCAATGGGATGCCAGGAAGATGCTCGGGAATAACCAATGGCAGAGTAGCTATAAGTATGTTGCATTCAGGAAATTCGGAGCTGCAAGTAGCAACTAGAGGCAATATTTTTCTCTTGAGACGTTTCGTAACTTGATGAATTTTGTATGAAGAGATGTTCGTAAGTACGGTACCATTGTATTTAAAAAAAAAAAAGTAGATGCGGACAGTTCTCGGCAGCATGACTAAAATAACATGAATTACAATAACTCGGTGTCTCAGTGTACCCTTGTTGAATGAATGATCAGTACAAGCAAGGATTTAATGGAGTTTGTTTATTTGTTTGTTTTCATATATAGCATGTACGGTATATTTGAAAGAGTTCACAAGCAACGTGTGTGTTGAGAAGTGTCTTTTGTTTGTTTTTGTTGTACTTCGGGACCCTTTTTGTATATGAATAACCTACTGGTGGAATAATTTGACATGTGAACAAGGTTGTCGGACTTGTTTTGCACTTCTTCCTACTCCCTTTGAACGCAAAAACCAAGTTGGACTATGACAATTATTGATGATTTGTTTTCTTTCTTTCTTTCTTCCATTTTCCTTTTTATGTTCAATCAATCAATTGAGAATTTCTCACCAGTAGTTTAGTACCCAGTCTGATTTGATGTGATTGATCACATTGATTGTAAAAATGTTGACTTTTTCAGGCAATCGACTGAGCTTGTTTTTCTTATCAACAGTGGTTGACTAACCCATTCCATATCAAGTCAAGTCAAGTCAACAGTATTTATAGAGCACTTTCAAACAGCCATCGCTGCATACAAAGTGCTGTACATGGAGCAATTTAACATGCACAATAAACAGTAAGACAAATCGGTAATAAAGGCAGTAGAAAGCACCAAACAGTAAAACCAAGAACAAAACTAAGTCATGCTGAGTCGAATGCCAAAGAATGGATATCAATTGATTCAAATACTGTACTGAATTGACTCTTTCATTGTGTGTGTTCAGAGTGTTCCCAATCTTGAGGACAAATTTACTACCAGCCAATTCTTTGCTACTTTTATCGGGTATTCTATTGAAATAAGTAACAAATGTCACCACAGCTTTACCGTTATGAATGGTCTTGTTCTCAATTAACCAGTATTGACTTTTTTACTTCCTAAATATTAATAAATGGAAAAAAAGTGTTCCACCCAAGTCAAAAATGTTCTTTATAATAACATGCTAGATGTGGCCCCACTAGTTTACATATGGTGTTCTGATTCTTACTGCGTTTGTGGAACATGAATTAAGCAGCAGAATCCACCTGCTTTTATCCACGTCAGGGGGCGGCCATTTTTCCAGTTGCTGTGTACTGAAAATGATCTCACACTTACTCAGGGAATGACCCATCACGGTTCAGCTTGTGAACATCACCTGAGCCAAATCCGAAAACATTGTCAGTCCATAGCAAGTGGTAAATTGTTCGCTCGTAAAGATGGATAAAAACGAGTAGATTTTGCTGTTCATATTTTTTATTGAGGAGGTACTTCAAGTCAAGTACAACTTTATTGTCAAATGTGCAGTATGTGCAGCTTAGAGCACAGATGAAATTTCTTCCCTCTCAACAGACAAGACAACAAGAGGAGCCGCTGCGGGTGCCCGCGCTGCCATTAAAAGATTCAGTTCTCATTCCACAAACACAATATTAATCTGAATGCCGTTTTTAGACTTATGGGGGGTGCATAGAACATATTGTTATTTTCCCCCCCATTTAAATTGTTTGTTTGTTTGTTTGTTTGTTTGTTTGTTTGTTTTTTCTTGGCAGCTTCTCTCCTGGTGGACTCTGCGCTACATCAACTTGCACCAGCAAATCCTGGAGGCGTTTTCTCAGCAGCTCCTCAACTTGTCCCTCATGAGCATGGAAAAAGGTCTACATATCGCAATGTATATTACCATCAGATGGGTGAAGAATAGAATTAGAGCTGTGTGCTGAAAAGTTCAACTTGTTGAAATCAATAGCAAGATAATTACATCCATGTGTGGTTCGGAAATGTATTTTATTAATTTACATTCAGTAAGTTAGTCATGCTGCTCATAAAAATTAGGTCAATTAGGAATTGAAACATGTTTTTACAATGAAGCTTCTGAAGCAGAATGCTCCTAAATTTCCTACAAATATAAACTTTTGAACTGCCATCATGCCTGATGCATGCCAGATTGCGGCGAGGTTCAATCAATTCACCTTCTTAACCTTTTTCTTGCAACACCGATTTCAAAAGGAAGACTGCAGTCATGTATAAAATTACACGATTTGCCAGCATAGCATGCAAGACTACAGTTTACCTCAGGGGTGTCCAAACTTTTTGCCAAGGGGGCCAGATTTTATGTGGTAAAATGTCGGGGGGCCGACCTTGGCTGACATTCTTTACATTGAACAACAATATTGTTCAACAAATTTTAGTAAGCCAGTCTGTTTCACATTTCCATTTTTATTTTAATTTCAACAATCTTAAGAATTTCTTTTGGTTCATTTGAAACAGGTATATCACATGCAACTGCTTATTCACTTGACTTTTTCTTAAACAGAAGTCTCCTGAGTGCAAATTGATTGATTTGAAACATAAGATGTATCACCATGACTTTTCAATAGTCACAAAACCTATGACTCGAACAACAGGGAAATGAACAAGCAATACACATATCCACAACTGCAAGGATCATTTGAAATATGACATATCAGTCAATATAAACACGGAGTGATGTCTTGTTAACTCGTGAGTGATGCCCTCTAGTGTCTAAATGCTATTACTCATTTAGTGAATGCTATTACTCATTTAGCCACTAGAGGGAAGCAGTACTCTATGAAACATCACTCACCAGTCTACCTCAGTAGTGACCTCAGTCAATGCAACACGTGTTCCATTGCGCCCAACCTGCGGGCCAGACGGCACTGATTTTATGACAGGGGCCGAGGGCCGGATGAAATTCGACCGCGGGCCGGGTTTGGCCCGCGGGCCGGACTTTGGACATGCCTGGTTTACCTCATCTTAAATAGCATCTCGGGGTTTTTTTGGGGTGGAGGGGTATTGTGTGGGTGTGTTTTTGACAATGGAATGGATTATTCCTGTTTGCATGACTTTGTAAGGGATTTATCAAAATTCAAACAAAGCGAAGGTCCATCGTGCCTGATTGGATTGTGTTTGACCACAGAGTTTCCATTTGTATATTGAGGAGGTATATTGACGCAGAAAGTAAAGGCAAAATTCTGTTCACATCTAAATTTCTTTTAGATGACTTTAAACTGCATTTACCGCTTTGCCATGTCGATTTTCTCGCTCCTGACTTGCTGTTGGCACCATGAACTTACTTTCCCTCATTAATGTTGCATCGAGATAAAAGGAAGTAATTTCCGATGATGTCTTTCACTTCTCTGCTGGGCATAGTCACTTTACCTGATAGAACCTAATTAATTGTCAGATCAAATTGAAAAAAGGATTGAGACTCATAGCCCAGACGGGAAGATGTAAAACAATTATTTAATTTTGTTCCAGTCCTCATCTTTGTGCTGGGTGTCCAGTGCCTTTTTAACATCAAACTCTTGGCTGTTCTGCCGGGAGTGTGCAACTCTGTTCTTTGTACACGTGGATGAGACTCAGCAAACTTAATTGGTTATTTAAACCCCACATGTTGACAGCAAAAACTTTGATAGGAGTTTTGTGGTTTGTAATTCAAACATATAAACACAAACGAGGATCATAATGTGATAGACAAATCCACCTCTTCATTCAACTCTCACTCAGTTAATCTCTTTACTAGATGTCCTCTTGGTAGTACATAGTTTTGTCTTTATTGTCAATATTTGAGGAACTGGTTTTTGTCATCATAATTGTAAATTCTAGCACAATTGGAAGGGTATTTGCTTGGCGACTGAACAGTAGACTAAATCCTGCCCAGAACTAATATCTCAATTGGGACTCTTTGTTGAAGAGATTCTCTTCTGTTTTGTCAGCAAGCAATTTATCAATGAATTGGCCTTCCAAAATGTATTTCATTGTGTGTTACTATTTGTGGCTAAATCACACGTTATAATAATAATAATAATAATAATAATAATACATTTTATTTACAAGCGCCTTTCAAGACACCCAAGAACACTTTACAATAAAAAAACACAAAACAATAAGAGATGGGCAGCGGCTGCCAAAACGCGCCAGCGTTCACTCAACATTGATGTGGTTAGACAAAACACTTTGATGCAAAGAGCACAAATGCTGTTAATGGAATATATAGTAACTGTAGGAAACTGATTACTATTGATTCAGTTTTTCTTTTTGGCACAATATTTTGGGATGGTACTACAGTGACTTTGAAGCAGTTTAGAAACTTATACAGCATGGTCTTCTTCCTAGTATATTTATTTAAAATCACAATGTTTTTTTTTTCACAATCTACTGAAGTACGTATGTCAAAATAAGGCGAATTCCTTTTGACGGACTATAATAGACCTGGCAAAGTGGAGTGCGCGCAACGTGGGATCGGTTCCCACTCAGTGATGGTGTGAATGGTTGTTCATCTCTATATGTACCCTGCTACGAACTGGCGACCAATTCATGGTGTATTCTTCCTTTTGCCTGAAACCACCTGGGATAGGCTCCAGCACCGCCACTACCCATTACAGGATAAGCAGTTCAGATAATGGATGGATGGAATTTCATCCATCTATACATTTTCTTCCACTTATCCGGCGCTAGGTTGCAGGGCCAGCAACCTTTTTAGGGAAGCCTAAACTTTCCTCTCCCCAGCCACTTCGCCCAGCTCTTCCGGGAGAATCTCAACCTAGAGACATAGTTTCTCCAGCATGTCCTGGGTCCTCCAAATGGTCTCCTCCCAGTGGGACATGCCCAGACCACCTCACCAGGAGCCACTTAGCAAAATCTGCATATTCAAACCCAAGCCACCTCATCTTGCTCCTCTCAATGCACAGGTTGGAGATTCTCACTCAATCAATAAAGGTTACGAATAGAATTGGTGACAATGGGCAGCCTTTGTGAAGTCCAAGGCTCACTGAAAACGGATCAGACTTACTGCCGGAAATGCAAACCAAACTCTGACATCGGTCATACAGGGACTAAACAGCCTGTGTCAGGGGGCGTGGTACCTGGTACCACTATAGTACCCCCTCATGGAACTTCCACGGTGAGGACGAAATCCTCAGTGCTCCATTTGCATCTGAGAATCGACTTATGGATGAACCCTTGACTCCAGCATCTCTGAATAGACCATACCAGGGAGGTTGAGGAGTGGGATTCCCCCTGTAGTTTGAACACACTCTCCTGTCCCCCTTCTTAAAAAGCGGGCAACCATCCAGGTCTGCCAATACAGAGGCACCGTCCCCGTTGACCACACGATATTGTATAGGTGTGTCAAACAGGTCAGCCCCACACCATCCAGTGCCCTTAGGAACTCTAAGCATATATCATCTACTCCTGGACCTTTTCACGGAAGAGCTTTGTGCCCACCATGGTGCATTCAATCCCAGAGACTTGAAAGTCTTCCTCAGAATACCCAGACACTGTTTCCTCAAATAAAGAATACAGGTGGTCTTTGAAGTACACTCGCGATTAACTCACAATGTCATGATACACTATACACAGTGTTAATGGTGCACTGCTTTCCCCTCCCGAGACCCCGGGGGGTGGACCAGAATTTCCTCAGTCATCTGTAAGTAATTTTCCATGGTGTCAACGAACTAATCTGACACCTGATTTTTGCTTCTGCTATCGCCAATGCTGCATCCTGCTTGGCTAGTCAGTACCAATCAGCTTGCCTTGAAAGACCCACAGACCAAAAAGGCCTGTTAGGACTCCTCCTTCAGCTTCAGCTTCAGTGGCGTGCACCAGGGGATTGCCGCCACGACAGGCATGAACCACCTATGGCCACAGCTGTGGTCAACTGCCTCGGGGGACCCTCACTATATGTTTGCATATGCCAGGTGAGAACTGGATCTTACCCCACTATCTGAACCAGCACACCACCGGGCAAAGACCAATTACAGCTTTGCACCTTTCTTCAACTGAGTCAAAGACATGCGGCGGCAAGTTCGATGATGCAACCACGAACTTGATCACCGAACTGTGGCCTTGGTATCGTGGTGCCAAGTGCATGTATGGACACCCCAATGTTTGAACATAGTGTTTGTTATGGGATTCTATGATGAATACAGAAGTCCAATAACAGAACACCGCTTGAGTTGTTGGGGGGTCGGGTGGGGGGCTGATGAGCGGGGGCATGTCGTTCCTCCCACTTACACTTTTCCACATCTCATTGTCATTGCCAGTTTGAACATTGAAGTTCAGGTGAGGCTTTCATTGTGGGGGAGGCCGTTGCTGACAAAAGTATTGCAGACGACTGCGTGGTGTGGGTTACGGCAGAAAGGGGGATTACAGTACTGTACAGTCTGATGTGGCGTGCGGTTAAAAATATGGCATTTTATGAACATTTATGACATTTATGGACATCAGTCAGTATTATTCGTATTTACGAATGTTAAATTGGACGTGAGTAACTTGGGGGGCCTCCTGTACATAGACATCAATAAAAATGATCAACATGTTGAGTGACTTTTGGGGGGAAAGAAAATGATACTGACAAATTTTGGGTTGTGATGAATTTTTCCTCTTCCTAACCCTACAGTGCTGAAATGCGAGTCTCTGTTCTCTGAGCAGAGAAATCTGGCAATCCAGTTCCACTTGGAGTGTGTTTACTGTAGTCTGACCTACTTCGAATACCAGGCTGCCAAGGAACACATCAAGAAAGCCCAGGAGCTCTCACTGCTTGATATCAACGTGACTGGTATGATGCATACACATACCTTGTTTTCTCTTTCCTCCCTTTATTATAACTAGCACTTCCACCAATGATCATCCTAATAATTGCTAAATCTGTTGATTGTTTTGTCCATTCATTGCTAAATCTGATATGGAAAATATGGTTTAATTTACATGCCAAAAAAAGCACCAGAGATCAACGAGGAACTTGGGTTTTGTCTCAAAGCCTTAGCTTTTTTGTTTGTTCAATGTCAGAATTCTCCATTAAATTTGTCGAGATTAGTCTTACTTTCATGGAATATTTGTTAACGGAGTGGTGTGGCTTGAGTGCGAGATGGTTATAGCTTTCACCCTTAATGGTTATGTTCCATATGGCAACTAGTTACACTTTTGCACATGAATGAGTCCATCAACGACGCACTTCACATTGCTAAATGCAATTTGAAAAGCATCAAATAACTCCCCAATCCATTTCAATGGTTGTCTATTCTATGCGATTTCTCGCTATTTGCGAGACACCGTGGTTCCCGTTCACAAAAAAAATAGCGAGGATCAGCATCTTCATCATCAAATGTGTGGTTTTAAAATACTTCAATTCCCAGAAGGGCGGCCCGGTAGTCCAGTGGTTAGCACGTCGGCTTCGCAGTGCAGAGGTACCGGGTTCAATTCCAGCTCCGGCCTCCCTGTGTGGAGTTTGCATGTTCTCCCCGGGCCTGCGTGGGTTTTCTCCGGGTGCTCCGGTTTCCTCCCACATTCCAAAAACGCGCTATAAATTGTCCCTAGGTTTGAGTGTGGGCGTGGATGGTTGTTTGTCTCTGTGTGCCCTGCGATTGGCTGGCAACTGATTCTGGGTGTTCCCCGCCTACTGCCCGAAGACGGCTGGGATAGGCTCCAGCACCCCCCGCGACCCTAGTGAGGATCAAGCGATTTGGAAAATGGATGGATGGTCAATTCCCAGAATGCAACGCGTGGCACAATGTATTTCATTAATGTCATTAATGATGTTATAAGGGCATTAATCCTTATTTATACCTGTATGTGAGATTCTGTTACCAGTCGTTGAATGTGTGTCATATTTTAACACAGGTTGTGTGTATAGTAGTGTTATCCAGGTCAATTGCTTGCACAATTTCCTTCCTAAGCATTGCCTGTTAAAAAATAAATAAAAAATCAAGATTTGCTTTGTTTTGAATGGACTGTCCATAGAATGGTCTTATCAACAAATTTTGTGATATAAAGTATATTTCCGGATACAATATTATGGTGTAGATTTATGTTTAATAAAATAACCAGTGTTAGATGTGTACAACTGCTGTTGGAGTGCATAAAGGTAAAAACAATCGGCTAATATCGGCCATTTGGCCCATTAGTTTGAAACCCCTTTTTGGCTATCCAAGTCACCCTAATTTTTTGGAACTCAATGGGACCATTGTTTTCACGTTTTTTTACTTCATCATTTTCAACTGATTGGATAAAATGAGCCCCAGTAAGATATTTATGTGTTTGTTTGTTTTTGGTCAATAAAGGTGCCTTGGGAAAACGTACCTATTTCCAGCAAAAGTACTTGGCTCAGCTCATCCTTGAGGTCAAGAGAAAGCAGGCACAGGATCAACCTGTTGCGAGTCCCTCACCAACACCGCAAGCCCTACTCCCCAAGGTAAGAGTTACTTCTATAGCAGGGATGGCCAGCCTATATTCGAGAGAAGTAGTCATTTGATGGGGACGCCTACTAACGATGACGGCACGTCATTGACGCGTGCCACAAATGCATCGTCTTCTTGGCAAAATTATGACCGTCACCACAAATGTCCAATTTTTGCTCTTTGTTTCAAGTGGGATTAACCCTGGAGAAACCACGGGGTCAAATTTGGCCCCTATAAATTCTGCTACTCAAATGCTTGCTACCCTTAAATCCATCCATCCATCCATCCATCATCTACCGCTTATCCGGGGCCGGGTCGCGGGGGCAACAGCTTTAGCAGGGAAGCCCAGACTTCCCTCTCCCTAGCTACTTCTTCCAGCTCCCCCCGGGGGATCCCGAGACGTTCCCAGGCCAGCTGGTTGACATAGTCTCTCCAGCGTGTCCTGGGTCTTCCTCGGGGTCTCCTCCCGGTGGGACATGCCCGGAACACCTCACCAGGGAGGCGCTCAGGAGGCATCCGAATCAGATGCCCAAGCCACCTCATCTGGCTCCTCTCGATGTGGAGGAGAAGCGGCTCGACTCTGAGCCCCTCCCGGATGACCGAGCTTCTCACCTTATCTCTAAGGGAGAGCCCGGACAACCTGCGGAGAAAATTTATTTCGGCCGCTTGTATCCGGGATCTCGTTTTTACGGTCACGACCCATAGCTCGTGACCATAGATGAGGGTTGGGACGTAGATTGACCGGTAAATTGAGAGCTTTGCCCTTTGGCTCAGCTCCATTTTGGCAATGCGAACCAAACTCTGACATCGGTGGTACAGTGACCGAACAGCCCGTATCAGGGGGTTCGGTACCCCATACCCATGAAGCACCCCGCACAGAACTCCCCGAGGGACACGGTCAAACGCACACAACACATGTAGACTGGTTGGGCGAATTCCCACATACCCTCGAGGACCCTGCTAGAAGGGTGTAGAGCTGGTCCACTGTTCCACGGCCTGGACGAAAACCACACAGCTCCTCCTCAATCTGAGGCTCGACTTCCTGACGGACCCTCCTCTCCAGCACCCCTGAATAGACCTTACCAGGGAGGCTGAGGAGTGTGATCCCTCTGTAATTGGAACACACCCTCGGGTCCCCCTTTTTAAAAAGAGGGACTACCACCCCAGTCTGCCAATCCAGAGGCACTCTCCCTGTTGACCACGCGATGTTGCAGAGGTGTGTCAATCAGGACAGCCCCACAACGCCTTAAGGAACTCCAGGCGGATCTCATCCACCCTTGTGGCCTTGCCACCGAGGAGCTTTTTAACCACATCGGTGACTTCAACCACAGAGATAGGAGAGCCCACCTCAGAGTCCCCAGGCTCTGCTTCCTCCAAGGAAGGCGTGTTGGTGGAGTTGAGGAGGTCTTCGAAGTACTCTGCCCACCGGTTCACAACGTCCTGAGTTGAAGTCAGCAGCACCCCATCAACACTGTACACCAGGGGTGCCCAAACTTTTTGGACCGAAGATCTACTTTTCGATCAACTAACATCCCGGGATCTACCCTTACCGGCACGCGCACACACGCACACGCACACAGGCGCGCACGCCATGATGAGAAACCACCTGAAACGGAGGCATGCCACGCACTTTTGCAGCCTGTTAACTATCGTATCTCACACATACCATTTTAAAGTGCTTTCCTGGGCCCTCCAAGATTCCTATTCTTTGCTCGTGCCCTCTGGGAATTGTACATGAAGCAAACTTTGAATGAGAATCATGACGATAAAAGATAGAGCGCAACAGCTCTCATCACAAGCTGCAATTGCAAACTGCTGACCACTAACAACTTCCGGTGACATAATCACGCGCCAGCGTGAATTTAAGATTTACCTGCTTTATTTTATTTTTTAATTTAATTTAATTTTTTTGTGAAAATAAGACTGATGATTAGTGTGCAGTGTATATTAACACACAAAATATATCACTGACATGGTTAAAGAAACACAAATGGTTTTGTTTTTTTTCTCCTCGACACTCCTCGGATCTACTTGGGACCTGTCTTAGATCTACTGGTAGAGCAGGATCTACCTAATGGGCACCCCTGCTGTACACAGTGTTAGTGGTGTACTGCTTCCCCCTCCTGAGACGTCGGATGGTGGACCAGAATTTCCTCGAAGCCGTCCGGAAGTCGGCTACCATGGCCTCACCAAACTCTTCCAACGCTCGGGTTTTTGCCTCGGCGACCACCGAAGCTGCGTTCCGCTTGGCCAGTTGATACCCGTCAGCTGCCTCTGGGGTCCCACAGGCCATAAAGGCTCGATAGGACTCCTTCTTCAGCTTGACGCCATCCCTTACTGCTGGTGTCCACCAGCGAGTACGGGGGTTGCCGCCTCGACGGGCACCAACCACCTTACGTTCACAACTCAGATTGGCCGCCTCAACAATAGAGGCACGGAACATGGTCCACTCGGGCTCAATGTCCCCCGCCTCCACCGGAACATGGGAAAAGCTCTGTCGGAGGTGGGAGTTGAAACTCCTTCTGACAGGGGATTCCGCCAGACGCTCACAACAAACCCTGACAATACATTTGGGTCTGCCAGGACGGACCGCCATCTTACCCCACCATCGGAGCCTACTCACCACCAGGTGATGATCAGTTGACAGCTCCGCCCCTCTCTTCACCCGAGTGTCCAGAACATGCGGCCGCAAATCCGATGATACAACTACAAAATCGATCATCGAACTGCGGCCTAGGCTGTCCTGGGGCCAAGTGCACATATGGACACCCTTATGTTTGAACAAGGTGTTCGTTATGGACAATCCGTGACGAGTAAAGAAGTCCAATAACAAGACACCACTCGGGTTGTGATCGGGGGGGCCGTTCCTCCCAATCACGCCCCTCCAGATCTCACTGTCATTGCCCACGTGAGCATTGAAGTCCCCCAGCAGAACAAGGGAGTCCTCAGCAGGAGTACTCTCCAGCACACCCTCCAAGGACTCCAAAAAGGGTGGGTATGCTGAACTGCTGTTTGGTGCATATGCACAAAAAACAGTCAGGACCCGTCCACCCACCCGAAGGCGGAGGGAGGCAACCCTCTCGTCTACCGGTGTGAACCCCAATGTACAGGCACTGAGCCGGGGGGCAATGAGTATGCCCACACCTGCTCTGCGCCTTTCACCGTGAGCAACTCCAGAGTGGAAGAGAGTCCAACCCCTCTCGAGAGAACTGGTACCAGAACCCAGGCTGTGTGTGCAGGCAAGTCCGACTATATCCAGTCGGAAATTCTCTGTCTCACACACCAGCTCGGGCTCCTTCCCTGCCAGAGAGGTGACATTCCATGTCCCAAGAGCTAGCTTCTGCAGCCGAGGATCGGACCGCCAGGGTCCCCGCCTTTGACTGCCGCCCAGCTCACATTGCACCCAACCCTTTTGGCCCCTCTCTTGGGTGGTGAGCCCATGGGAAGGGGGACCCACGTTGCCTCTTCGGGCTGTGCCCGGCCGGGCCCCATGGGTGTAGGCCGGCCACCAGTCGCTTGCCAACGAGCCCCACCTCCAGGCCTGGCTCCAGAGGGGTGCCCCGGTGATCCGCGTCCGGGCAAGGGAAACTTAGATCCATTTATTGTAATCATCATCAGGGGTCTTTGAGCCGTGCTTTGTCTGGCCCGTCACCTAGAACCTGTTTGCCATGGGTGAACCTACCAGGGGCATAAAGCCCCAGACAACGTAGCTCCTAGGATCATTGGGATACACAAACCCCTCCACCACGGTAAGGTGACGACTCACGGAGGGGCCCTTAAATCCCAAAGGGTCAAATTTGGCCCAAATCCTAAATTAGGATTAAAGCTTCGAATATTTCAAAAAACATATATTTTGGTGTTCAGGAGACACTGGCTGAGCAGGGCATGTCGGAGATAACGATGCGCTGATTGGCTCCTCTGAACTTAAGGTGTGTCCATACATAAGCATCAGCACGCTATCCCAATACACACACATTCAAAATGGATGATTGTGTCAGGAAACAGACGCATGCGCGACGCCACAGTGTGCTCACAGCTTCAGCCCAGGAGAGCCGCACACAGACAATTAGACAAGACGAATCGTGGGAGGTTTCGATTGTGTGCAGTTTTGCTCCCGTCTACCCGGGGATCTTTGCAGCTGTTTAACAGCAAAACACCGCAACATGGTAAATTAACATCACAATGGCATCCTCAAATAATATTTGCATGCCTCAGACATTGCATTCACCTTTAGTGGAAGAACAGCACTGCACATTCCTGTGCTCCCTTGTGTCAGTATTTAAAATGGTTCTGAACTCCTCTTCTGATATATTTTTCAGTGATTTCAGAGGGGACGTGAAAAGGGGAATTGTACAAATGAAAAGGATATTTTTTGTTTTCACGTTTAGTATTTATTTTGGTAAAATTAGTATTTTGTTTTGTTTTTGATAAATTAAGGAGAAAAAAAGACAACTACTGTTTAACAAAGTTAAAGTAAAATGTCTTATTTCCCTAAAAGGGCTATTTCTATTATTAATCAGGCACAACTTAACAAAATAAAAGAGTTCATGTGCCTCAACACAATACCTCTCATTATTTGCTGTGTACTGGCAAAGTGAATAATTGTTATTTTCATGCTCCCCATTATTGGCTGGTTGTGAGGAGTGTTGATTTGTATAAGCTTGGCTTGACCATACTAAATGGGCATATAGGCCTGCTCCCCATGACCGCTGTGCATGGGACTGAACCTTGGTCTTATTAAAAAAAAAAAAAGTGGACCTACAGCATTTCTAGTTGAGGACCACTGCTCTACAGTAATTGCGTGACGGTTATTTCAAGCGCACTTTTAAGAAAATCACACTTTCAGATTTGCTTCTTTCACCAATACTGTAACCCTGAAAATCCACACCGCCACTCTCATAAATATTGAATCTCTTACCTGTCAACATCAATCTGCTTGCTCTGCTCCATTCATTTGTTACTCTCTGACCTACTGCAGCTCATTGGAATTTCTGATTCAAATACGTGCGCTGCCCTCAAGGACCCAGACCGCACTTTCAACACAAATCTTACTCGCAACTGACAGTGGTTATGCATTGGGGTCTCCAAACTTTTTGACTACACAGGCTGCTTTGGTGTTTGCAGAAATATAGTCACTAATAAACTAGTTATGTTTAATATTTTGAAAAGCACAATTTAGATGCATAGGTAGGAGTGGCAGACAAAAGTCACGTACAGTGGTACCTGTACTGACGAGTGTCCCTTCATGCGAATTTTTCAAGTTACGAAACACCTCAACAGGAAAATATTGCCTCTTGTTACGAAAGAAATTTCAGGAGACGAAAGGTAAAAAATACAGTATTGGCCGCTACTCGCAGCTCCGAGTTTCCTGAACGCAACATACTTAGTTAGAGCTGCTCTGCCATTGGCTACTTCCGAGCATTATCCTGAAATCCCATTGGCTAAGAGGGACCTCTACCGCACCGAATGTGTCTGTGTGCAGATAGATAAATAGATATGTCTATACAGCGTCCTCGTCATTCGGCCCTCGGGCCATGAGGTGTTCTGATAGTTTTACGTAAATGTGAATCACCTGGAAAAAAACTGTTCACCAGTCGGGCGATTGCTCACTATGCTAATGTTTACCTTGGACATTTTCGAAGGATTGTTAAAAGTCGACAAAAGCAAACATCCATGGATCAGTTCTTTCCAAAACGCCAGGCGAAAACCACTTCGGCAAGGCAAAAAAAAATGATGAGGATGCAGTTAACAGTTAAATGACCATCATTTTTATTTGTTCTTCTATTCTTTGATTGCTTACATTATGCACAACAGTCATTTATTGTGCAATAATCTAATTTGTAACATCTATTTGTTACATATTTTGATGCACATATATGTTGTAGAAAGCATTTCGGTCTGAATTTTGTGTGGCTTGGAACGGATTAGGGCATTTACATGGAAAACACGTCTCTACTAACGAAATTTTCGAGTTAAGAAATTTCTTCCAGAACCAATTAATTTCCCAAGTAGAGGTACCACTGTACAGTTGTTTTGTTTATGATTGGGGAAAAAATAGAATTGAAAGAGCTGCCTTGAAAGCCGGGGTTTAACAGATTGCTCGAATATGTTTAAACAATGTTATTTGTCAAAGTGGGGCAAAGAGTGCAAATAATTTGGGGGACGATGGGAAATTTGAAGTAAGCGGTCAGATGCGTACCACTTTTTTTTTTTTTTAACCAAGTGATAAGACACCACAAAAAAACACGTATTGTTCCACCTATTTGCTTTGTGTTTTTTGTTAAAGTGTGCGCTCAGACCAGTAATGTCCTCATTACTGGGGGACAAGGAGGTACCGGTAAGTGGGTTCAATCAAGGCCGTCATTTGACAAATGTTTCTGGATTCAAATTCAAACGGAATGAAAACTAGAGGACTACGTTTAATTATTTAATCAGTTACAAAAGTTTCCAGGCTAAAACCTGTCATATATAATCTCGGCTGTTACTTACATTTGGACAAAATTATTTGGAACCCCAAATAATACATCGAGAGCAACAAAACAAAATCAATTTGCGCAGAGGGCCTCATCAATCTCATCGAAACATGACTTTGTCAACCCTGGTTTGTGCATTGAGGCAGAGTCATGCCGGAGCGGAACGGGACCTCCTTAGAATTATTACACTGAACAAAATGATTTAAGATTGTAATTAAAAGATTACAAACGTTCCTTCCAAACCAAACAATAACAGAATCCGAGATGCAAAACTGGATGTCTGTTAATTCTCAGTCCGCCAGGTCATGCTCATGTTGCACTTAACTTTTGCGAACTTGACATAGAACCTTCCCTTAATTGTGTAAACTGTTTTCAGGAAGATCATTCTTGCTACCAAGAATTTGATTAGTTTCACACTTGCCTGTAAAAGATTGGATCTTTCTGACTTTGGTCGTAGTTTATCAGAGCCATCAGAGAAGTGGGAACCCGAACTGAACCGCGACTTATCGGGGGTTTATTTTCCCGGCCCACCAGGTGAAAATCTGTGACGATAAAAAGTTTTTTGTTTTGTTTTGCTACTCCCACATCTTACTAACTTATTAAAACACATATTTGAACGCCCCCCCCATTGCGCCTGTTCTGTCTTGCTGTTAAGAATTGGAAGACTATTGTACCTCATCTCTTTCAGGAAATGAAATGACACAAACAATTGTAAGGTGAAATAACATAACACAATAAATAACCTCTCGTGCAAAATGCCATCAATGACCAAACAGAAATGAGCGTTGCTGTTCTTGTAATTATAAACATTCGAACAATTGCTACTAATACACGGCACAGTCACATATACGAACTTAGCATAGAGCATTACTCACAGGCTTATACTCCCTCTTTGGGAACAATGAATATTACTGCAGTGTAGTTGGGACCTTCTCTGCCTCCTCTTCATGGTGCTCTTCTTTTGTACCCAATCTTTTATATTATATATTTTAAGTTTTTCTTCTTCTCCTTTACTGCTTTTTTTTCTTCATCAGATCATTGTTGGTTTGTATTTTCCTTTTAGGCTGCATAAAGGTGTATGGCAGGCTTGTGCATTGTCTGCGATGCTCTGTACATGGTCCCTGGAACCCGTCCTTCAGAAAATCCATTCTTGTGTTTGTGGCCTGTTTTTCCTGGGGGTTTACAACATAACAGTTTTATCTTGATACGATGATGATGTTGGAGTTGCTTTAATTAAACACAAGAAAGACGTTCAGCGCCTCAGCAGAAATAATTAAAAAGCTTTCTGCATGTCCTCAGCCAAATTGAACGGAGACAAGAGTGAAGGCCTAACTGTTGGGGAGTGGCGTCAAGCTACTGATATTTATATGGTGAACTACTGCTTGATGATGATGAGAATAACAATAATAATAAAACTATTTCGATAATTATTTGGGACGGCATGGCTCAGCGGTCGAGTGATCATCTCCCAAACCAGAGGTTGCGGGTTTAATAGCCAGTCATTGGGGCCTTGTCGAAGTGTCCTTGAGTAAGATACTGAACCCCCAATTTCTCCTGACGCTGCGTCATGAGTAGGTAAATGGGGAAACGGTGTAAAGCACTTGAGTACCAAAGGTAGAAAAAACAACGATATAACTGACAGCCCATTTACCAATTATAGTGAAATATATATTTAAATATATAAATATAGCAATTTTTGGGATGTATTTGCAGTTTATTGGGGTTTTTTTGAAAGTGTGCCGTAGAGCAGGGATCCCCAACCAACGGTCCACGGACCGGTACCGAGCCTCGGCTCATTTGGGACCGGGCTGTACACAGACAGAACTGTGAGCTATGAGCAAATTTACTCCATCAGATGTGGCAGAAATGTGCTCGACTCCACTCAGTCTGAATCCTCCTTTTAACATTGGCTAGAAAGATGAAATAAACACAATCCGCCAATAAACGAAAGCAGCAGTAAACAGGAAATAATAGTAAGAAATTAACAAAACGTACAGCAAAACGTGCGGCTGATGGGCAGCCATGACTTCCGAAGTTGAATTAAACAGGTAACTCTGTTTACATCGTGTTAAAAGAAAAAGCAATAATGTTTTTAAATAAAAGTGAAGAGGAAAGAATCAGGCATGCAAGTGTTGACCATATTGAGCTGCCTGCCTCATGTAGTTCTAATTGAAGAATGAGATACGCAATTTTTTCCATCCTATTTCAAAACCAACACAGGAGCTGTTTTTTTTAATTTTCACGTGATCGCCATTTGGATCGTAAATGCACATGTGTGCAACGTGTTCATCGACCGGAAGGCATGGGTACTACAGTCAAACCTCGGTTTTCGTCCATAATCCGTTCCAGAAGGCTGTTCGAAAACCGAAACCTTTTGAAGCTCTTTTGAAAATAAAAATGTTTATTGAACACGTCTGCTAACACTGTAAAGCAACATGAGGAAGCGTCACTTCCTCGTGTAAGGAAGGCGAGAGGATTCAAATGGTGCGTTTAAGTGCGCTCAGTTTGTTCGAGAACCAAAATCAAAATTTTCGAAAACCGAATTGGTCGAGAACCGAGACATTCGAAAACCGAGGTTTGACTGTACTGTATGTGCGTTTGTGGAACGGGTCGTGACGTAAACCCTGGGCTTAAATGTACCACGAATGGAACCAGGTGCAAGTCCATAGCAGTTTGCATATGCGCAGTGCAGAAACTACAGCCGACTGAAAAAGAGGATGCCTTTCAACTGCATTGGCTAATACGCTGCCTTTTTGCAGTTCAGTAAAAGATTTTATTTTTATTGAATGATTTGCGCTGGACGCCGCAATTTATCTTGTTACTATGTAAGGGTGAGTGGCCTTTTGCACCCGGCTCGCAGAGCAACCACTTTTAGTTGTCATCAACCTGGGGCTGGATGCTGCTCTGTTTCAAACTCATGTCAATTTTTTCAAGTTAAGTAGGTCGTGTTGTTTTTGAAGTCCCGTGCTCTGTTTGAATGGCAATTACTCTTGACGTTCTGTTCAGTTGTTTGAGAGTTATCCAGAACTTTAGAAGGAAAAACAAAATATATCTGCAGCAGAGATTAAATCTTCTTGCGGAACAGTCATTCAGGAACCCCACAGATGAAATTCCTGATCTCAAACTACAAACTGACTTCAAAGATCTCACTGGCCTCCTACTGAATGGTTAGACATGAACAGTATGATGCATGGTAAAAAAGGACCCTGTTGACCAACTGCGAAAGCCATTAACTGAGGTAGCCGTGCAAGAGAAATGAGTGCGTGTGGACAGACAGTAGAGACGAACACCCCCGGTGGAGAAGCTGCCTCTTAAAAAAATATACGGAGAGGTTACCATGGAGGATTTAGTTTGCTGCAATTGCAACAAATGCATTTGTGTCTGTTGTTAATCCTGCTAATTTTTTTTTGTTTTAAAAAAAAATTTCTATTCGGATTTGCATGATTGTGATTTCCATATTTTAGTTCCATGCAGGAGATTTATTTACTGTTCTAACAATTTTTTGGGGGGGCTTCCCTGGCACAATGTTCATTTGTGTGACAAAAACAAGGAGGAAGACAAAGTTTTGGCCAATGCGTAAATTTCTGTCTGCATGGTTGGCTATTTATTCAAGGTGCAACGATTAATCGACAATAATCTATTATCAAATTAATAAATTATTTTTGCCAATCGTTTAATCGTTTAGAGGTCTTGTTTAACCTAAAATTGTTCAATTTCCAGGAATTTAAAAATTGTTTACGTTATTTATAAAAAGGACTAAATGCAAGCTTTACTGTGCACTGCTGTGAGGCGCCAATTTTGCGGGATCTCTGTCATGGAGGAGCAAGAATTCATGCACACATTATTGATGCTGTACAAACTGATTTGTTTGCAGAAATTATATTTGGTGTCATTCACAATTTTTAGATTTTTTCAATTGACTACACCATTTGGGTTAAGCAAAAATCAGACGACAGAAAAATGAGTCATTCCACCGAGCATGAATAATGAATCTTAAAATACAATATTTTAACAAAAAAAAATCTTGTTTGCTTTTCTACCATAGTCTGTTCTGTTCAAATGCAGTCGTTCATATGGATGTTTTTTTTTTTTTTTTTTGTACTTGCAGGATTGCAATCTTGGGGATGACACAGTGTTAGACAAGATTAATTTAGCAGAGCCAGAGCAGTACAAGCTGCCGCAATTCACTGCGGAGGAGCAAGCAGTCATCCTGGGCATCTGGTAGGTCTTCTACACTTGGATAAGCACGCGACCTGCAAACACGAGCAGCATGTTGTGTGTTATTTCCAGCTTTATCTCAACGCTATCATCCAAAACGTAGACTTACATTTCAGTTACAGTGGATCAATCCCAATCCCTAATCCCGCGGATAGGGATTGGGTCAGTGTCAAAGATGCTCCCTTGGACAATTGAACAGAGACTCAAATACCCGCGAATACCATAAATCCACGTATAACTGGCGCTCAATGAAAATCATTGTTGAGGGAATATCTCTCTCTCTCTCTCTCTCTCTCTCTCTCTCTCTCTCTCTCTCTCTCTCTCTCTCTCTCTCTCTCTCTCTCTCTCTCTCTCTGTCTCTCTCTCTCTCTCTCTCTCTCTTTATATATTCTCTTATTTATAAAAATCTTCTAATGCTTAAAAATGCTGATAAGCATTCAATATGCGTGTTCCGCAAACACGGGCAATTTATGTCAAAATAGTTAAGAATATATTTTACAACCCAAGAAAAAAAAAACATCTGTGAAAATGCGAATCTGAGGGTGCCGAATTGCAAATATGGGGAGGGCTACCGTCGTTAAAGTTCAGTTCAAGCACACACTATCAACAGTCAAATTAATACAATACCACGTCTGTATGTCACAGTCTCACAGTACGATGGTCGTTCTAATCGTGAACAATATGTCTGAGCCCATGCTCGAAAATGTTTTAGATCCCCTTCATGTTTTTTCCCCCTAATTTTAATCAAAATGTAGCATCACAATTCAACAAACATTCCTCAAGGAAATATCAAAATTCAAAAACGGAGCCTTACCTAAACATATAGAACAATACAGTTATTTGCTTGCAGTGGACTTCGAAAGCCTCCAGAAAGGAGCTGACTTGAATTGTAATCATTATGATGGCTGTTTGTCAATCATTAGGAATTGAGAAATACCTTGCTAACAAAAAACTGTTGACCAGCGCATGGTTTTGTGTTTTCTTGCTGGTCTTGCTCGTGTCAACAGTCACTGGTCAACCAGCTCTACCAAATGAGCCGAAACCGCGCAACAATATCATCATGTTGGTGAGGCCCAGGCTGCAGCTAGTGATAGTTGGTGACCAGCACGTTAACAAAAGCATTTTGGTCATGATTCGGCTGTTCGAATCTTGGCTTTATTTTGTTGGAATCATGGCTTGTTTTGCTTTTGCTGCTTTGAAGACCAGCACGAAGGCAAAACCTGCAAAACAGTCTGCTTTTATTTTTATTTTTATTTTTTTTTTAGCAAGGTTATCTGTTTCCTTTTGGAGAAACGCTTAGTGTACGCTATACTCAGATTTTTCCAAATTGAAATACCCATACACACCCATGATGACACCAAGAAGGTTTGTTAGCTCCCATTCAAAGGAAAGCCGTTTTCCCTATGTTTTTTTAAAATTATTTCCATATAGATTTTTAAAAATTATTAATTAAAGATGAAAGATTATAAAGCAATTGTAATGAAGAAAAAAAAGTCATGGAATGGCACCATTAATGTTTGTATTCTAGCTTTGGGTCCTTAGGGTTTTGTTTTTTTTTCAGATATATTTTGTTGGTATGTATGTACCATAAAAAAACTAATGTTGCGAAGTCCCTATTCCAATACAAAAATGTGTTTTAATTTACTCAAGAAGAGACATTTTGTGTCTTCAAATATGCTTATTTAGCTTTTGTGAAGATAAGCCGTTCAGATAATGGATGGATGGATTGTAAATTTCCCCAGTGTGGGACGAATAAAGGATATCTTATCTTATAATCTTTCAACATATTTTTCCTTTATCAAGACAGTCGAGGTCACCTTGCATGAATCGTGTCACTACATTTTTCTTCTAAAAGCATAATCTCTCAAGAGTGACGGAATCATGCCTTATTTCATAATGCAACATTCCTTTTACCGTCGTCAGCATGCCTTGTGGAATTGCTTTGACTGCCATGGACTGTTATTGTGTCGTGCAATTCAGATGAAATGTATCCACAAATTTCTCAAAGTTAAGGAAGTTCCCATGTGTGCCTTGAATTTAATTCCGTATGGCATGAGAAAAAGACATCCATAAGAGAGAGCCCAACAGTGTCTGGGTTTCATTCAGTGGGTCAAGAATTCATAGTACCGATCCTGATTGGAGAAACAGGTTGATGGATGCCCACTGGTGGAGTTCAGTTTTATAGATCAAGATCCGGGAAAAGCACTTTGCAGTTGAGGCGATGGGGAAGTGATCAACTATATGGCAGAAGTTTGGCTTGGGCTGAAACGGCACGACGGGGGAGCCAAAAATGTTAGAAAGGAATGGACTGAGAAAACTGCAAACTGTTTGATGAGTCTTCTTGATTCACCCTTTCATGCACCCTGTAACCTGATCAGCCGTCCATTGTAGTAACCACTTTCCCTGAAAGGGTTTAATTAAACAAAACTACTGCTCTTATTTGTAAGGTAAAATAGGGAGGTGGGGTGAGGGGGTGGGGGTGGGCGAGAGAGAGAGAGAGAGAGAGAGAGAGAGAGAGAGAGAGAGAGAGAGAGAGAGAGAGAGAGAGAGAGAGAGAGAGAGAGAGAGAGAGAGAGAGAGAGAGAGAGAGAGAGAGAGAGAGAGAGAGAGAGAGAGAGAGAGAGAGAGAGAGAGAGAGAGAGAGAGAGAGAGAGAGAGAGAGAGAGAGAGAGAGAGAGAGAGAGAAAAGCAGTGGTGTCACCTACAATCTTCTAGAACGCACCAAAAACAAAAAAAAAACAATTATAATAATAACCCTAGGTCATCTAAAAATAATATCACAACATGACAACAAGTAGGAGGTGTTGCTGAGAAGCAATATCTGCACAGTTAAAATTAGACCGAAACAAATGAAATTATTGAGCTGGATTCAAACCATTCAAACGAGCCGTCACATGCCATCCATCGGCTGAATGACATCTGTGGCTGGAGAGGCGGACTACAAAGTCAAGTGAAGGAAGCCTGCAAGATTGCTTGGAGATGGATTCGCAATCAGAGCTGTCTTGTCATTTTCTGGCTACCCACACATATACACACACCATAAAATGACAATTTTGGGATGTTGTTGGCAAAGGTGTTTCCTCACTTTTTTTTGGAGGGGTGAGGCTTGAAGCAGAATGTCTGAACTAATATGCTAGTTTTTTTCTTGGGCAATATTTGACTCAGCTCTGGACTTTTGTGTATACTGTGTTTTTCAGCACTGATTTTCACAAGAATAACCCTGTCTACAAACTGACACAAGAAGAGCTTCTGGCTTTCACATCAGTAAGTAGCTTCCACAATATCAACATTAACTGCTGTACATGTT
Organism: Hippocampus zosterae; assembly: GCF_025434085.1. Taxonomy (NCBI): domain Eukaryota; kingdom Metazoa; phylum Chordata; class Actinopteri; order Syngnathiformes; family Syngnathidae; genus Hippocampus; species Hippocampus zosterae. The sequence goes on along the minus strand of NC_067461.1, from coordinate 20,718,808 downwards.
GAAGCAGTGGTTGTCAAATTGGGCGACGTGTACCCCTTAGGTGACGTGAATGCACTTCACGAGGTATATGAGATTTTAAAATATATATTTTTAAAAATGACCATCCATCCAAGAATCCTTTAAAAATTATATAAATATATTCATAAAATGAATGTTCTAATCAGTAGGCTGTTCAATTTAATTTTCCCCAAAACAGAGTCTCACCCATACCCAGAAGGGTTCAACACAACCTGTCATATGCCTCCTAATATCACCTGTCAACATTTGAAAACTTTAAAATTAAGTTGGGGTTTTTTTTGGATGGGAGGACAGATTTTTACTCTGATCCCCGTGGAGGACACTGATTATTTTTATGTGCACAAATCTATATTTATAATTAAATATTTTCTGTCTTTTTTTTTGTTATACTTTGTTTGCAAATAGTTTGAGAAACCGCCATATAAATGGAGTTGCAAAGTTTCATAAATCTAACAATGATGGTACAGCATTCCTGTTTTTTTCCCCCCTACTAAAAATATTTGAGGGTATTTGGCTGAGGGCAGATTGGTGGTCGACTGGTTAGCACGTCGGCCTCACAATGCAGAGGTGCAGAGTATGATTCTGGCTCCGGCCTGCCTATGTGGAGTTTGCATGTTCTCACCGGGCCTGTGAGGGTTTTCTTTGGGTACCCCGGTTTTCTCCCACATTCCAAAAACATGCATGGCTGACTGATTGAACACTCAAGATTGTCCCGAGGTTTGAATGTGAGACAGAAGGTTGTTCATCTGTGTATGGCCTGCGATTGGCTGGCAACCGGTTCAGTGTGTCCTCCGCCCAAAGACAGCTGGTATAGGCTCCAGCATGACCCGCGACCCTTGTGAGGATAAACAGATTATCAATAGCCATCCCTATGTATAACAGGTGCTTTGCTGACACTCGTGTCTATGGGCTTCATTGTGGTTCATAAAAGTCCAGGAGTTCAGATGGCACTGGTCAAAACTCTGTTCTTTTTGTACAATATTGATGCTCTTAACATATTTGTTCTGCATTTAAGGAGCTACAGTATACTTATACAATACTGTGTTAAAAACAACAACAACACAAGGGGTGTTCACAGGGCAACATTTGCTCCAGTGCTGCGCCAGCGCTGCTCCAGTTGAGCGTTCACACGTGCAAATTTAGAATCAGAATCAGAATCATCTTTATTGGCCAAGTATGTAGAACACACAAGGAATTTGTCTCCGGTATAACACGCTGCACTAGTATCATCGTAAACAACAAAATCATTGAACCATTTTAGAGTAACCAGTAGTTTTGTAGTACCATTTTGTGGTGCAAGAAGAGTGACTACGTCAGTGACTGTTTAAGGAGTTAATGGCTAGAGGGAAGAAGCTGTTTAAGTGTCTACTGGATTTCGTGCGCATGGATCTGTAGCGTCTGCCTGAGGGGAGTGGCTGAAAAAGGTGGTGGGCAGGGTGCGGGGGATCCAGGAGGATTTTCCGTGCCCTTGTCTTGATTCTTGCAGTGTGCAAGTCCTCAAGAGTGGGTAGGGCGGTGCCAACGATTTTTTCTGCCGTTCTAACTGTCCGTTGAAGTCGGATTTTGTCCTTTTTTGTGGCGGCCCCAAACCAAACCGTGATGGAAGAACACAGGATTGATTCGATGACTGCCGTGTAGAACTGTCGTAGCACCTCCTGTGGCAGGCCATGCTTCCTCAGCAGCCTCAGGAAGTACATCCGCTGCCAGGCCCTTTTCAGGATGGAGATGGTGTTGACTTCCCACTTCATGTCCTGGGAGACTGTGATTCCCAGGAACTTGAAGGTCTCGACGGTTGACACAGAGCAGTTGGATAGTGTGAGGGGCAACTGAGGAGAAGAATGTTTCCTGAAGTCCACGATCATCTCTACAGTCTTGAGCGTGTTCAGCCCTAGGTTGTGTCGGCCGCACCAGAGCTCCAGCTGCTCAAACTTATTGGCGGTACGCAGACTCGTCGCCATCTTTGATGAGACCGATGACCGTGGTGTCGTCTGCGAACTTTATGAGTTTGACAGCTGGATCTGTTGAGGTGCAATCGTTTGTGTAGAGAGAGAAGAGCAGTGGCGAGAGGACACATCCCTGTGGGGCTCCAGTGCTGGTGGTGCGTATTGATGATGTTGTTGCTCCCAGTCTCACCTGTTGTGTCCGTCCCGTCAGGAAGCCGAGGATCCACTGGCAGATAGTAGGGGACACACCGAGGTGGAGTAGTTTGGGGGTGAGGAGTTCCGGGATGATGGTGTTGAACGCAGAGCTGAAATCCACAAACAGAATCTTCTTCTTTCTTGATCTTTTGCTGCTTGAAGAGCTATCTCACGTCCTGTTCGTGGATCTGTAGTGGAGAAAAAGAGGGTGGGGGGGGGGGTAGAATGGTTTCTGGTAGAGGTGTGTGTGTGTGGGAAATGGGGGTGTCCTTTTCAAATCGGCAGAAAAACATGTTTAGTTCATTAGTAAGACTTATTGTTCACTGTTGGGGGGGATGGCATTCTATAGTTAGTGATTGCTTTCAGGCCATTCCATACAGATGCAGAGTCGTTAGCAGAGAACTGTTTTTTCAGCCTCTCTGCATAGTTTATCTTTGCGATGTTAATTTCCTTTGTCAATTGGTTTCGGGCATGTTTGTACAGTGCCTGATCTCCACTTCTAAATGCGGCCTCTTTCTCTTTCCTGAGTTGCCTGAGTTTGGGAGTGAACCATGGCTTGTTATTGTTGAAGGAGCAGAAGGACTTCGTTGGTACACACGCCCTCACAGAAATTGATGTATGATGTTACAGTGTCTGTGTATTCATCCAGTGTGCCCGTTGAAGTTTCAAAGACGCCCCAATCAGTGCAGTCTAAGCATTCTTGTAGAGCTAGCTTTGCTTCATCTGTCCATTTTTTCACAGTCTTAACAACCGGTTTAACACATTTGAGTTTCTGTCTGTATGTAGGTATTAAGTGGATTAAATTGTGGTCAGAAAGACCCAATGCTGCACGGGCGACCGATCGGTATGCATTTTTGATTGTTGTATAGCAGTGGTCGAGAATGTTGCCTTCTCTGGTGAAAGTCGATGTGCTGCTTATATCTGGGAAGTTCACGGTTAAGATGTGCTCTATTAAAATCGCCCAAAATGATCAGGGGTGACTCTGGGTATTTTAGTTCGAGTTTGTTTACTTGTTCGGCTAGCGTTTGTATCGCCGTGTTAGCGTTGGCTTGTGGCGCAAATAAACACCGACTAGTAAAAAGGAGGTGAACTCACATGGCGAGTAGAATGGCTTGCAGTTTAAAGACAGCGACTCCAGGTCCGGGCTGCAGTGTGCGTCGAGCTTCGTGACATCAGTGCACCATTCTTCGTTGATATAGAAGCAAATCCCACCACCTTTCGATTTCCCTGATAGCTCCGTGTCGCGGTCGGCTCGGAGAAGGCGGAAGCCGGGTAGATGTAGCCCGGGATCTGGATGGCGGTCACTGAGCCAGGTTTCAGTGAAGCAGAGCGCAGCAGAACGTGCAAATGTTTTGTTGGTCTTTGTGAGGAGAAGAAGTTCATCCATCTTGTTTGGCAGAGATCGTAGATTAGCAAGATGGATCGATGGGAGCGGGGTTCGAAATCCGCGCTGCCGGAGCTTGACGAGCACGCCGGCTCGCTTCCCCCTCCTCCGGCGGCGTTTCCATGCTCCGTACAGCGCAGCCGCTCCACTCGCGATTAGCTCCGAAAAACCTTGTGGATTTTCGTGTGCTGGTGAAAAAAGACCAAGCGTAGACTCCCCAATGCGCAGCAACTTTTCCCTCGTGTAAGTAAGCCGCTCAGGGTCGCCCAAAACAAACGAAAATGACAAAAACAGGGATAATACTAGGGAGCGTGTGACCGAGGCTGCCATACCTGTCGGCGCCTGATGACATATCTACACCGGAGTAGCCCCGGAAAACAGCTTACCTCACCTCATGGAGGTGGTTTAAAAATTTGCTCCGGAGCAAATGCTCATTTGCGGGGCAGCACCAATGTAAATTTGCATGTGTGAACTCTACAATTTGCTCCGGAACAAATGCTCGTTTGTGAGGGGGAGTAGCCTCACTACGCATGAGAAGAGTTGATTACATATGGCGAGAATGCGTTGCTTTCGTGCTCTGTTGTACTTCCGTCATGTGTTTGTTTAATAACGACAAGACATGGCTGGTAACAGTAGCAAGCGGCACCTCTTGGGTTATACCATCTCAACTAGAACGGGGGGGGGGGGGGTAGTCCCCTCCCCAAACATCTTTCCTTTTGTAGGAGCCTGGACTGTCTCAGAGTTGTTTGTGTAGTTTGTTTCTCTGTTGTGTGTTCACAACCTCCCCATAGAATTTATTTTGTGATTTCCTCTCTTGATTTTCTGTTTGGAGCATTATATGTTTGCTTTTCTGAGTGTCATTGAAGTCATTGTTGATTTCCATTGTGTGACCGCTCCACAAAATTTGCTCCTGTGTAAGATATATCGCAACAAAATACATCGGTGCAACACCGGAGCAAATGTGTGCCGTGTCAACACCTCTAATGTCATGTTTCGATAAAAAATCATTGATGACTTATTTTGTGAAACTGATTAATTTAGAGAGAGAGAGAGACATCAGTTCTATTTGGAATACAGGCTTGGCTGCACTCTGTTAGTGGTTAATTACCTTAACAGCAAAAAGCACTCTTAAAAGTTCACTCCTGAGTGCTTGAATTACATTGCGTGTTTAACATGCTCCTGAATTAGAATTAGAATGAATTCATACTCAATTTATCACACCTCTTTTTTTGTCTTGAATTTAATGAGCGCCCTCTCACTGTTCCAAAGGGATGTCACAAGTGATGTAGAGTTGAAGTACAGTATTTTGGAATTTTACTGTCAGTGTGTTTGGTGATTTTTTTTTTCTATTATGATTTTTTTTCAGAATTCAAATTCTGAACTACTTACTAGCCAATTGCAGAGCACAAATCACAAATTTTGAAGTCAAGATGGCGCCCGAGTAGGCAGCCGTCGGCAAGTGCTCTCATGACCCTTGCTTTTTTTGTTGTTTTTTTGTTTTGTTTTGTCACTTTGTGTTTGTTGTTACGTCGTGTGGACCTGATGTGGACTTTTTTAAGCATTTTTTGGCCACGAAACTCTGTGCTTGGTGGTTGCGCCTTTTCGGCAGCATGGGTATACCAGCACTGTTTTTGCCTGGGAGGAATGTCGGAGCCATTTGACTGTCTTTGCTGGACAGTCCCGGGGCGCTTGTGTCTTGCGCCTGTAATGGGCAGCATTTTTCACAGCCCCGCTTTGTTTAGTGAAGAGATCGGTGCTGTTGAACGGTCTGCGGCTGGATGGATGTAAGTCTTGAGGAGCCGACGATAAGAAGAAAGGAGGGTTAGTGCGGAGCGCCGATGCGGATTTGGAACTGGGAGTCGCGGCTTGGAGTTTGAAGCGGATTACGTGGGACAGGAGAAGTGAACTAATCTCTTTTCGTCAATGGACGCTACAGCTTCGTGTTTGCTTTCAAAACTTAGCTTTTCGTGGACGTGTGCACATTTTCAACATGATGTCTCTGATCCACTGGTGAAAGGACACTTTGATCCTCTCCTCTTTCATCTCAAACTGCTTCAGACAACAAAGTGTTTGCAGAGAAGTGGTGAGGATTGCATGACTCTCTGAGTCCTATGTGTTGTGTCGTGTTATTTTGACTTTAAAATGGTGCCGCGAGAGTGGCTGCCTTTCCAGCAGCTCCTATATTTTGTTGTTCTATTTCTTCCTTTCATAACTTTGCTGCTGTGAATCAGGAATTTCTCCATTGCGAGACTAATAAAGGTTTTCTTATACTGTTTTCTTATAAATAACCAGTCACACCGTTGGACAATTTAGACTCTAACTTTTAGAGTTTCAAATTAATAAAAGGGAACAAAAATGCTGCTTATCTGGATTTCACATTTGGCATGTGAGTATTATTTAAGTTGTCTGATTGACTTCACTGTTCACAAGTTCAGCGCGCTGTAGGCTGCTCGTCAGTGATGGCACGCCACTAACAATTCGACAGTAAATATGGAAAATGCCATTTTTCTTTATGACTGATGATGAGGATTTCTCTGTTTAGTCTCATCGGGCCTGGTTGTCATTTGTCATGCATATTACATTTTGGCTTCCTGTATCCAACATCACCATTAATATTATATTCTAGTTGTTAACATGTGAATATTGTAGGTGACAAATGGTTAACCATTCACAAACAAAGCGTTAAAATTGTGGTCAAAGTCCCCAAAGAATGAAAATGGTCACAATTCACTCTGGCCCTTTTGTCCTCCTCTCGTTGCTGCTGGTTGAGAGATGATTTCATAACCACTCCCTGTGGACCAGACTGTTGATAATGCTGTGTCTGTGGATGTTTCGACAGCTGCTTTTTGTTAAATTGCTCTCCCTGGCATTTAAATCTTCAATATTTTATTGCCTTTGCAGTAAAGAGTATCGAGTTGCTTGTGACTTCCATAAAAACTGTATAAATTTCACTTGAACTGGGAACAGGACAGATGCTCTGAGACTAAGCCCTACTCTCGCATATATAATGGAAGTGACTCGTCATCTGGTTTACCATCCGTCCATTAACCAAACCGTTTATCCACACGAGGCGTGCTGGAGCCAATCCCAGCGGTCTTTGGGCAATAGGCGGGGGACACCCTGAACCAATCGCAGGGCACACAGAGAGGAACACCCATCCGTGCTCACACTCGCACCTAGACACAATTGGGAGTGTCCAATTAGCCTGCTATGTGGGAGGAAACCAGAGTGCCCGGAGAAAACCCACGCGGGCCCGGGGAGAACATGCAAACTCCACACAGGGAGGCCGGAGCTGGAATTGAACCCGGTACCTCTGCACTGTGAGGCAGATGTGCTAACCAGTCAATCAACCGCACCGCTCTGTTTTACCAAACAATTAAAGTATTTCAGGTAGGGTACAAACCTTTTCAGTAGAACCATAAAGTTAAATGCACCTGAGTTTGGAATTCAGCCCAATTGTTGCCAAATTTAGAATTCGACCGAGCGTCATGCTGATGTCATATCAGCATCTCACAAGAACTCAGTTCAACAGTTATTTCAAAAGAAGCATCACAGAAGAGCATGACATAAGAAGAAACACAACCCCCTTTAAAGTCTTGCGATTTATTGTGCTGATTTGACTTTTGTTCTTTTTTTGTTAGTTTGTTTTTTTACCGTAAAGTTACAAGAAACTTTCAGTTCATACCAGTGATGCATGAAATCACAAAATGGCAGGAGTTTTACCCTGTATTATTTTTTTAATTTTCTTGGTCATCATTTCTCCTGCCATTATTTCCTATGGGGGGGGAAAAAAGTTTGAAAGCAGAACAAATGGTTGACCATCTTGTTCCAGATTATGTTTGCCGTAAAAGATTCCACTGTAATTTGTGTTCAAATGTGAATCGAGAGACGTTTGTACTTAAAGCAGCTGCAAAAGCCATTCATTCATTGTCGTCAGAGCCCGGCCATTGTGAGGTCACCTTGACGTAATGAGGCGTTCCTGATGTCTTCAAGTTATTATCCCACTTGCCACTTGAGCGTCAGGGACCCAAGTCGACTTCCATCATTGAAAACTAAACTGGAACTGATAAACGCTGGAAGACAAGGCTGCCTCTTTAATTCAACAGATCTCATTTGGAGACAGCCTGTTCGTCTGGAGACATCTCAACAAAGTAATAGGATAGCGTACTTGGCTTATTCGGTGACGGTCCTGAATCTGTCCAGGCTGATAAGAGTGCCTGTCAGGACAGGAAATTAAAATTGAAAAACAGCAGGGCTCCGGAGCTTAACAGATCCAGCTGGAATCGTTTGATGCCAAATCATTCTGTTGCATGTGACACGATAAAAATATCTTGTCTCTTATATTAATATTCCATTTGTTTGGAGTTACCGTACTTGTGACACGTGTGCCCCAGGCCAGCAGTTTGACTTGATTATGTTGTTTTTCCCCTCTCTCTCGCTCTCTCGCACTCGCTCTCTCTCTCTCTCTCTCTCTCTCTCTCTCTTTCTCTCTCTCTCTCTCTCACCTTTTCTCTCTGTCTCGCTCTTTCTCTCTCTCTTTTTCTGTCTCACCCACCCTCCCTCTCTCTCTCTCTCTTCGTCCGTCTCTCATCTCTTGCTCTCTCTCTCGCCCTCTCTCTCAATTTCTCTGTCGATTTCTCATCAAAAGAGAAACTTGGCCTGTGTGACACATTTGTTGCAAATAAATATACATTATAACAAAATCTTAATTTCATAGGTAAAGAAATCTCTCTATTAGGGAACTTAACTGTGAAGATGTGGGGAATTTCAGAAATGTGAAAAATAATTTCCAAGAGGTCCTGAATGAGCTGGACTGTTTGAAGGTTGAGTCAGTCAAGGAATGTGGAAGGAGGAGATAAATGAGGGAGTAAGTTTATTAAATATTTCTTTATTTGGGAATTCTATTCAGAAAGTGTTGGAATTTTGGTATGGTGATAGTTCCGTAGGTAAGCCACACAGTTTAACATTGGAATGTTTAAATTGGTCAAGAAATGTGGAAGGTGGGGATAAATTTGTTCAATATTTTGGGAGATGTTTTATGTGAACATACGCTCATTTTGGCTCATGCTAAATTGTTTTAACATTTTACCTGAATAAGCTGAGGAGTTTGAAGTTGGAATGATTTGACTTGGTGGTGAAATGTGGTGAGGCGATAATTATATACAATTGTTGTAAACTTCTTGGAAAATTTAGAATAGTAAAATGTGGTTTGGTAAGATGATACTATAGGTTACAAGGTGTCCAGAATGTGCTGGCTATTTTAGATCAGTTGTGATAAACAGAGGAAGAGGAGGTCAATACGTAAAATGCCTGTATTGAAATGAGGAGTCATTTTGAGGACAGGGAAAAAAATGTTTCCAAGATTTCCTGTATGTGGTGAATAATGTGGTTGGACAAGTGTGCAGACCATTGTAAAATTCAGTACGGAATTACATTTTTCATTATTACGATGCTCGTACTTGGATAATTTAACTCATACTCAGTTGTACTTTGTGCTGCAAAGCACACATAGAACAAGCTCCCACACAAGTGTGCAGCAGAGATTTAGAGTGAAAGAATGGGAGGGTTACATTGCTTGAATTGGGGGTGAGGCAATGCCTTGCCTAAGCATACCTCGACAGTAGCCATTGAGCAAACTACCATCCAAACACTTTTTTCCCCTGTAACATCTGGATGCCAAATTTTTTCTCCTAGTAACGTCAGAAACTAAGTAGCGATTTTGACAGCTAAAACAGCACATTTAGAAGAAAGCCTAATTTGTTTAAAATTTAGTAATTTTTGCCTATTAAACTGCCTTTCACATGTAGTCCGATGGCTCTTGCCAGCCTGTATCAGGCACTCGCTTAGCTGCTAGCCATTAGCTGCTAACGTTGGTAACTGGTGCCATACAATGTCAGCATAACCAATTAGTTTTTCTTTTATCTTCCTTAACTCATTTACTCCCAAAGACGTATTTAGATGTCTTTTCAGATGCCACACATTTAATCCCAGCTCCTCATTTTATATTTACTGTACTTGAAAAGGGTCTGAAAGACGTCTTTGGGAGTGAATGACGTGATTGAACATGATTTCCATATGATATTATATTGATCTTGCTGACAACCGTTACTGACAGCAATGTAAACTGGCACTCGAGCCTCTCCAGTCGGCAGGACGAGCCGCCACACGTTAACGCAGAAAAAAAATCCTTGTGGGTTTTTTGTTGTTGTTTTGTTTTTTTCAGCACTGAAAATAAATTGTACACACACTCCAGTGTTTACTTGGAGTGTTCTGTACATACAAATAGGCCATTGGGGTGAGAACAAGAAACAAGTATTTGACCTGCTTACCTTATTTTTGTCATCCTTTGCCGTCATCAGGTTGTAACATATGAATGTAAAGTAACCATGTGTGACAGGAAAGCTGCTAGCTCTGTGAGCAGGCATCTTCCCAGTCTACATGTAGATCCAGGAATCTGCAGGCTGGTTAGATGGTTGTCACATGTCTGGCTGTCTTCGCCACTAACTGGCCACAGTCGCCCTTCTGGCTGGAAGACATCTGGAGGTCTCGGTGTGTCATTTTTCATAAATAATTAACAGTAGTTACTTTGCACCGCCTTGGATCTCAGGCCTGGTACACACACATAAAGAGCTTTCAAATCTCAAAAGATTCTTAATCTGTGACAGACCCCATGCATGAAGATAGAAAGTAAGGCAGTTTTGGTTGTATTGTGTGTGTGGTCTGTTCCAACAATCTTAACACAGCACCCCACACATGAAATCTTTTATTCCCCATGACGTTTAGGTCAAGAAAAACCACTACGACCACCTACCCATGACGTATGTATACGTCATTTCCGTTTTAGAGGGGGAGGAATTCATGAGCAGAGTTGTGGAGTAGCGTAGAGTCGGCTGAGTCACGTGTAGTTAGTAGAGAGTGCATTCAAACCAGTGGCGATGGAGAAATCAAAACTATAACCCATGAGGATTGCTTTTGTGGGAGAATATATTCCACCATGACTGGGACATGGAGATGCTGAGAGCAGCAGGACACTTTTGTCTGCACAAAAGTAAAAAGCAGCCTTCAAAAGTGGCTTTGTGTGTACTCGTGCAAAAGCCTCACCGCAGCAAAGGTGCCTTCACAAAGTGAAACCAGAATGCGATTTAAGACATATTGTGTGACCTTGTATCAGGGCAATTGCTACATTTTATATCACACACATACACAAAAATGCATAAACGCGCAGGGTGGAGGGGATGCACACACGCACACAAACACGCACACACACAATTAGTGTTGTCTTTACCCAAACGGTTATTGAATGTTGTTAAAAGAAAAGGCAATGAACACAATGATCAACATGACCCTATCCCATTTTTTGGAGTGTGTTGCAGCCATAAAATTCTAAGTCAATGATTATTTGCTAAAAACAACAGAGCTGATCAGTTTGAACATGAAATATCTTGTCATAGTGTATTTAATTAATGATAGGTTAAACATGATTCGCAAATCATTGTTATTTTTTTTTTTTAATTTATGTTGTACACTACGTGCCAACTTCGTTGTAATAGGGTTTGTTGTTACAAAAGTGTGGATAGAAAGTACCTCTAAGAAACATACTGAAATGGAAAGCAACAGGGAATTTTGAGTTTAAACCGTTTGATGAAAGGTTTGGTTCAGGCTGATGATAAATTGTTTCTACGTTGGTAAGATCTCATTCTTTGAGGAAGCAAACACAATTTTCAGCAGTCTTAATGCAAGTACAGTGCATTTTAATTCTCAGTAGCACGCTGGTGTCAAACTCAAGTATTCTGCATATTTGATATATTTTTTTCCCTCCACTACACCTAATTCAAATGATCAGGATAATTATTAGGCTCTTGTATGGTTTGCTGATGAGCCGATCTTTTGAATCAGGTGTGGTTGACGTGGGAAAGATAAAAACTACAAAAATGCAGGATAGGAGCCCTCGAAGACCAGAATTTGTCACTTACTGTATGAGGGCGTTTAAAGAATCAAAACAGACAATAATTGCTGGGGTTTTGCCATACAAGCATTTATTTATTTATTTACCTACTTACTTACGTACTTAGATACTTACTTTTTTGTCGACTTGTGTCTGAGGAACCAATTTTTCAAATTCCACTTCTGTTAAAATTGTTAACATTAAGCACTTAGACAAGACGTAGCTAGAGTTATATGGCACATGCTATTGCTCCGATAAGGCCATCTCTCAAAATGTCTGTCCCCTTACTATATATGTACAGCAGCATCACATCAAGAAAAAAGTGGCTGATTCCCCCACTGCACAGTTGAATTCATTGCACATCCTATTTGACTAAAAACTGTAAGTCCCAATGTCAAAAGAACAAATCAAAAGGTGTGATTTGGATGCTTTTTTGTTTAATTGAATTCCACACCCAGGATGTCACAAATACTTTAAATAATTCTCGCCTCTTATGGGTTAACTAACATTGTTATACTACAAGAGAAAATTAGCTTCATAAATCTTGATGAATGTTGTTTATTCCAAGTTGTTTGAAAGGACGGGATTATTGCAGTATGATTATGCTCCAAACTCTGAATCACTCACATTTTTAGCCAATAGCCAAAATGTGATCTATGCTAACATCATGAACCATTTAAGAAATTTGCTAAAATTCAACCTCGATTCCCCAGTAAGATGTAGCACAGTGCAAAGTGACCAAAAGCAAAAATTATGTCCAAATGTCTTCAGTCTGAATTCAAATACAGTATAGCCAAAAGCTAAATATTCAATATAATGTATTAATGTTGTTCTTCAACAACTTTGTCACTGAAAAAGCTCGTTCAGACATGAAGCATGAAGGTAAACAGCGTTCACTCACTTTTAAAGGGAATTGCCAGGTTTTGTTGTAAATAGCAAAAATCTGCAGGCGATTACCTAACCCCCAAAAGTTTACACGGTACTGTCACAGCCTCTACATGCCACATGATGACAGCAAAGGATTCCTTCCCCTTGATTGATTGATTTGCAAGTGCCACCCATGTACGGTGGTATACTGTACTTTGAGACATAACTACCTTGGCTTGCATCAAAATAATAGCAGGTTTCATTGTGAAGACAATCCTTTTTGTTCGAAAGTCTTAGCACGCAACATCAGTTTGATGTCGTTCCAAAAACAAAAATGAACAAGCAGGCAAATTTACTCCAACAGAGACTAGCACTGCGTTGTCATCACATCGAGCGTCATGCATTTCCTTCATTACCAGAGTTAACATTTTGTTTCCAAAAAATGTTCAAACTAATTCAACTTCTACTGAAACAAGTATTTTCAACTCCACACTGAAATATGAACTGCAAGTTGGGTGAAGTGTACATGGCTCATTACTTTTTGACTGTCCTTCGTACATCCAGCCATTGTCGATGCCACACTGAGCGAAAATATTCTATTCTGTGTTCCTGACCGACTTTGGCACTGGCCAGGGGAATGACTGCCAGTCACTTGCAGAGCAAATACTATGGAGAGACAGACAACCCACACTGCCCTTAATAAAGTCAGCTGGGTGAATCGCAACAGTTACCGAGTGGTTGTAGCTGTTTTCAAATGAAGTGCAAAGTACCATAGAGGCAAAAAAAAAAAAAGATGCGTTCACCATACCCCTCAAATGATACAATATGTCCTGATGGTTACCAACAGGTTTGAATTTGTTTTTTTTAATTTAGGTATTATAGACTTTGTTTGTCGGCCAAAAATTAACGACTTTACAAATTCTAAGGTGACCACACCAGCTACAGTGTGGGCCACAGTCATTGAATTATTTTTGCCAAGACTTAATCTGTACTTGCGCGACTTGAAATGTACTTGTCTATCTTGTGTGTCTGCAGTGTTTACTGTCTCAGCCCAAGTTCTGGGCTGTGGAGGTGACTGCACTTTGCCTAAGGACCAAACTGGAAAAAGGGAGTCCCCGATGTATTGAGAGAGCCATGATGCAAACTCAGGTAAACTACACGGCGGGTGCATGTGGCGTGAACATCAGCCCATCATTCGTGCTCCAAAGATTAGGGCCTGACCAGAATATTTGGGCAGCCCGGTGGTTGACTGGTTGGTGCGTCAGCCTCATAGTTCAGAAATGCAGGGTTCGATTCCGGCTCCGCCCTTCCTATGTGGAGTTCACATGTTCTCCCTGTGCCTGCGTGGGTTTTCTCCGGGTACTCCGGTTTCCAAAAACATGCGTGGCAGGTTCATTGAACACTCTCAATCCCTAGGTGTGAGTGTCGAATGTTGTTTGTCCTTGTGTGACCTGTGATTGGCTGCCAACCAGTTCAAAGACAGCTGGGATAGCCGGAATCTGACTGGATTCTGTATGGATCAGCTGTCAAGATGCATTGTTCGGGAAGGCTGAGACATTTTGGGCATGGTGTTTCAGTGTCATTTTTGGTCGGCATAAATTGTGTCCCAATGCCCAAAGCAAGTCATAATGACAAGGTTGAAAGAGCTTGATGTGGAAGAAAGCTCACCGCAGCCCCATTGAACACCAGTGGGCTGTACTCCTACGGTGGTTTGGAGGACTTGTGGCTCATGGAAGGGTCGGTGTCCATGTCCCGCCTGGACTAACAGACCGAGAGTAATGACGAACAAATGCAGAGACCAAGGCACCAAACCACAAGTAGCTTAGGTTGTGATGCTATTGGCTGTATCCTTTTCACTCTGTGACATGTCTCCTCAGAGGTTTCTGTTATGTATGTACATCCTGTCCTATGCGAATGCAGTTCACATCAAAAACAGGAAATCATTTGCTTTGGCCCCTTCTCCATGTCCCGATATGGAAGCCTGCCATGCATCCAAATGGGCCCACAAAATGTTTAGATTTTTGGATCTGCATCAACTCAAATGGAAATGTCAGCGTTATGGACAAATTTTGTTTGATTATATTGCTTTCCTTTTCTTTTTGTACCCACTTTTATGTGGAATTGCATTTGTGCCGCATAGATAATAAGAGGGAATACATTTATATCAGTATTGGTTATTTGGAACAATAACCAGTGTGCTGCCCATTTGGGAAGACTCCAGAGCAAAAGTTAAAGTTAGTTTGATCGAGCTTCTTCACATATCGTCATTAGATTTCGATTTTATTGCTGTATATGTTCTCTACCCTCAGTGATTCACATTGAAGTTATGTGTAATAAGCCGAGTGTATTGTGGAGTAGTCGAGATTTGAGATGTCTATTTTGGGGGCTTGCTATCTAATCAAAGGTAATAGCATCTCGGTCGATAAAAATGATTTGCCGTAATCCTTTGTCCAAAAGAAATATCTTTATTTCTGCAGCGCATTTTATGTTTTCTATTTCAGGCAATAGTAGACCACTTTGAAGACAAGAACTGTCCCTTGACTGAGCGTCTGAAAGTCTTTTACTGCTGCCATGCTCCAACCAGATGGGTTGTCCAGGTAACAAGGAGTGTGATTGGTTTTTGGTTTTCTGAGCAGCGACCAGATTTAGCGTCACCAATAGGCTTCACGAAGACCAAACCAAAGTGTGGTCATAAAATTGATTCCACATAGATTTCGACGGAATAAGACTTAAGTCCGTGTTTACTTTTGGTCAGCAAAAGGATTGCATGAGGACCCCACTATAAAAGAAATCTATTGAGATTGACATCTGTTGAGCCACAAAGCTTCATAATTGCTCAAAAGACATGATAACATGCCTCGGATATGTGTACAAAAAAAGACTGCAGAAATAGAATAATTTACACTTGTCTGAAGCATCGACGGAGGAGGAATTCCTGAGAGAGGGAGAAAGCATTTTGAGGAGTCGCGCTCATCCAGGCGCCATATAATAACTGATAACAGCAATAAAGCCGGAATTGAAGACTCCCTATTGCAGCCTGGGGACAAGAAAGTAGGTCGAGCCTCTTGATTGCAGCTAGTGAAGCGATGCTTTTTTTTTTTCTTGGAGAATGGCCTGCAAAAAGAAGAGCTTTTATATTGTCAGCTGGTTGAAAGTGGGCTCGGTGTGAGTGTGCTTTGTTTTCATGCCAAATTTTATGTTCCATTTATATCCTACTTGTTTCACACACAGAAAAAAATTGGGAGCCGAGCTAGAGAATTTCAGATTTCACAGTGACATGGGAAGGCATACCATCAAGATAACATTGGCTTTAACGGTTAATGTTTAACGCAATTCTTCTGCACTTGTGAATAGTATAGCGACTTTTCATTGTGTTTCCTTGCTACTTTCCTCATTGTTTCTAGGATGAGTGTAACATCTGACAATAACCGGAGAATGTTTTAATCTGGGTTGAAGAATTCATCCAATTAAAATCCACATGTCAATGTCTCCAATGACAGCTTAAAACAGCAGATCGTATCTCATTGAGCGGCAAAGGTTTGGAGGTGTGTGCGCACCTAGCGAATGTTTTTTTTCATCCAGTGTTACAAACAGCTACAGACATTCCCAAACTGTTTTATGGTTTTAAGCAATTTTTCATGTTGCTAAGAAATTTAGTTGCAAATTTTTTTGCGACATGAAAAGCCGTTTATGACCGTTAAAATTGCGAATGCACGTCTGTAGCTGTTTGCAATGTTGGGTGAACCCTGATTTAAAAAAAAAACAAAAAACAACAACATTAGCTAGATGCGCACACACTTGCAAACCTTCACCACTTTGTGAGTTACCAGTTTTATCATAGTGGCGTGGTTTGTGGGTCCCAATGATCTTGGTAAATAAGTTTTCTGGCAGGGTCACTCATGGCAAACCGCTTCCTCGGTGAGGGACAAGACAAAGCACAGCTCAAAAGAATCGTGATGATGAGTTAAAATTTTGGACTTCGTTTTCCTGCAGATCTCGAAATCCGAAAAGGCAATGTGAGTCTCCTTTCCTAAGGGTTCACCACCTGTGAGAGGGGCCAAAGGGGTCTGGTGCTTGATGAGCTGGGCAGCAGCCAAAGTCTTGGCTGTCCAGTCCCCGGCTACAGGAACACGCTCTCGGGACATGCAATGGCACCTCTCAGGGAAGAAGCCCGCGCTTTTGTGAGAGGCAGAGAAGTTCTGCAGCAGAGTGGTCCCCCTGGGGACTCCCTCATTCTGCTCAGAAACTGAAGTGCTCACGTGGGCAATGACATTGTGTGTGTGTGTATGTTGGATAATATGTCAATCCAAGAAAAAAATTCATTCCGGCTTTCTCGACAGAAACAGTTGGCGACTCTTCTGACAGACCTTGCCTGCATCAGTTCAGCTCTACTCATTTACGAAAAGCTGCAGCTATGGGAAGATGTTATCATTTGCTACGAGAGACTTGGGCAACATGGCAAGGTATACAAACTCACACTTAGATTAGGAGAGACTCCCAAAAATCAACAATTTGTCCAACAGAAAATGCACTTCCTGCTTTAATTTCATCCACTTCTTGCCGGCTTGTGTCTGAATTACTTGTGCTCCACTGGTTACTGCAATGTCCTCAAGTTGTTCCACAAGATCAACAAAAATGATCATCCATTTCAATAAATGTATCATTTCCCAACCCTAGGACCAAAACTAAAACTTAAAGACAGATGTGAAAATCATGGCTGCGAATTTCAGTCTGACTAAATTTTGCACACAGTGTTATGCAAATCTTACAGGTAAGAGGATTCACTTCAGTCCTTTGTTTCCCACTCAAGGTTCATAAAAGAAATAAAGACATGCTGTAATGATTAGAAAACCACAAAAAGCTGGAAAACCGAGTTGACCAGTTGTTTTGGCTGTTTGTTTACATCAGGGGTGTCCAAACTTTTTGCCAAAGGGGCCAGATTTTATGTGGTAAAATGTCGGGGGGCCGACCTTGGCTGACATTCTTTACATTGAACAACAATATTGTTCAACAAATTTTAGTAAGCCAGTCTGTTTCACATTTCCATTTTTATTTTAATTTCAACAATCTTAAGAATTTCTTTTGGTTCATTTGAAACAGGTATATCACATGCAACTGCTTATTCACTTGACTTTTTCTTAAACAGAAGTCTCCTGAGTGCAAATTGATCGATTTGAAACATAAAATGTATCACCATGACTTTTCAATAGTCACAAAACCTTTGACTCGAACAACAGGGAAATGAACAAGCAATACACATATCCACAACTGTAAGGATCATTTGAAATATGACATATCAGTCGATATAAACACGGAGTGATGTCTTGTTAACTCGTTAGTGATGCCCTCTAGTGTCTAAATGCTATTACTCATTTAGCCACTAGAGGGAAGCAGTACTCTATGAAACATCACTCACCAGTGTACGAGACCTCAGTCAATGCAACACGTGTTCCATTGCGCCCACCCTGCGGGCCATACGGCACTGATTTTATGACAGGGGCCGAGGGCCGGATGAAATTCGACCACGGGCCGGATTTGGCCCGCGCGCCGGACTTTGGACATGCCTGGTTTACATTGTAAGTTTCTCTAATGTATCCATGCTTAAAGGTTTTGTAATTAAAAAAATACACCTGTCATACTTGATGAAACTCGGCTCAAGATCATTACTGTGGCACTTTAACTACAATCACAGCCCTAACAAAGTGCTGTTCGTATAGCATAAGACATTTATTTCAATAATGATACATACCGTATTTTCCACACTAAAAGGTGCACTGGATTATGAGGCGCACCTTCAATGAATGGCCTATTTTTTTTTTAATTTATTAGACGCACCGCATTATAAGATACCATCGGCAATTCATCCACTAGATGGAGCTACGCTCATGGAAATGCCAACAGAACATTACACCACACTACACCCTGATTTACATAGCGACACAGTTCACTTAACCAACAGCAAGTTATAATATTGGCTCGTTAACGTTGAATTCTCTTGCCGCTGCTCTATTTCTGTGTTCATCTACATACCCGATCACCTTAAATTTGAACTCTGCATTGTCAGCATGTCTCGAGCAAGGGGCCATTTTGGGCTCAAAATATTACCGTAATGACCATACACAAGGCGCATCGGATTTTAAGGCGCGCTGTGAGCTTTCAAGAAAATGGAAGGCTTTTTGGTGGGCCTTTTAGGGTGGAAAATAGAGGTAAATAAATATGTTCATTTCTAATTAAGATGTACAAAAGCTGCCTTTCATGTTGCCGTTTTGCATACATTGCCCTCTTTGCACGCATGTCGTATGAAGCTGTTACTGTATAAGAGAGAGGAGCAGATTTAAAATCTCCATCCATCCATCCATCCATCCATCCATCCATCTTCTACCGCTTATCCGGGGCCGGGTCGCGGGGGCAACAGCTTTAGCAGGGAAGCCCAGACTTCCCTCTCCCTAGCTACTTCTTCCAGCTCTCCCCGGGGGATCCCGAGGCGTTCCCAGGCCAGCTGGGTGACATAGTCTCTCCAGCGTGTCCTGGGTCTTCCTCGGGGTCTCCTCCCGGTGGGACATGCCCGGAACACCTCACCAGGGAGGCGTTCAGGAGGCATCCGAATCAGATGCCCAAGCCACCTCATCTGGCTCCTCTTGATGTTGAGGAGAAGCAGCTCGACTCGGAGCCCCTCCCGGATGACCGAGCTTCTCACCTTATCTCTAAGGGAGAGCCCGGACACCATGCGGAGAAAACTCATTTCGGCCGCTTGTATCCGGGATCTCGTTCTTTCGGTCACGACCCATAGCTCGTGACCATAGATGAGTGTTGGAACGTAGATCGACCGGTAAATTGAGAGCTTCGCCCTTTGGCTCAGCTCCTTCTTCACCACGACAGACCGATACAACGTCCGCATCACAGCAGACGCTGCACCGATCCGCCTGTCGATCTCTCGCTCCCTTAAAATCTCCAGTGACCCGTATAAAGGCTCCGGGATCTGTGGATGTTTAATGAGAGATTGAAATTGTAATCCACTTCATTCATAATGTCATTCACATGTAAAAGATAAGATAAGATAAGAAAACCTTTATTAGTCTCGCAATGGATAAATTCCCAATTCACAGCAGCATAGTTATGAAAGGAAGAAGTAGAACAACAAAATATAGGAGCTGCTGGAAAGGCAGCCACTCT
Source organism: Hippocampus zosterae (assembly GCF_025434085.1). Lineage (NCBI taxonomy): Eukaryota > Metazoa > Chordata > Actinopteri > Syngnathiformes > Syngnathidae > Hippocampus > Hippocampus zosterae. The sequence continues at coordinate 20,699,283 of NC_067461.1, read as the reverse complement.
CGCGGCGCCATTTTGAAGTCAAAATAACAAAAATAATACAACACAACACATAGGACACAGACTGTCGTGCAATCTTCACCACTTTTCTGCATACACTTTGTTGTCTGAAGCAGTTTGAGATGAAAGAGGAGAGGATCAAAGTGTCCTTTCACCAGTGAATCAGAGACGTCATGCTGAAAATGTGCACACGTCTGCTACAAGCTAAGTTTTGAAAGCAAACGCGAAGGTGTAGCGTCCATTGACGAAAAGAGATTAGTTCACTTCTCCTGTCCCACGTAATCCGCTTCAAACTCCAAGGCGCGACTCCCAGTTCCAAATCCGCATCGGCGCTCCGCGCTAACGCTCCTTTCTTCTCATCGTCGGCTCCTCAAGACTTACATCCATCCAGTCGCAGACCGTTCAACAGCACCGATCTCTCCGCTGAATAAAGCGGGGCAGTGAAAAATGCTGCCCATAACAGGCGCAAGACACAAGCGCCGCGGGACTGTCCAGCAACGACAGTCAAATGGCGCCGACATTCCTCCCAGTCAAAAACAATGCTGGTATACCCATGCTGCCGAAAAGGCGCAACCACCAAGCACAGAGTCTCCTCCTTGATGAATGTCGTGGCCAAAAAATGCTGAAAAAAGTCCACATCAGGTCCACACAACATAACAAACACAAAAACAACAAAAAAAGCAAGGCTCATGAGAGCACTTGCTGACGGCTGCCTACTCGGGCTGGCGCCTGAGTCTTGTCTTTAAAAGGGGCTAAAGGTACCCGTTTTGTTTTGTTTGTTCACGGATCATACCGGTTTTGTCACGCTGCGCCCGAGGCGATGAAAAATCGCCTCGTGCACAACACAAATAACGAGGTGGATCCCAGGGAAAAGCAGACACGAAAAGATCTTGTATGAAACACAAAAGGTTTTAATAACGAACAGAAAGAGCCCGACAGGGAAAACGGTAACAAAAAACGCTGGTCAAATAAGGACCAGGAAATAAGGGAGACAACCGAAAACGCTCGCGGAAAAACAAAGAGCGAGGAAGTACAGAGATCAGTAAACTTAGAGCAATAACAATTTGGATGCAACGCGAATAACAATAGTAGTGGCCGTAAGGCAAAAAGGCAGCGAGTAATATCGAACGATGAAATAGCGCGAGAGAACAACGGCACGGTAAGGAATTCTCCGGCAGTGAGTAAACTGCCGGAGTCTCCTAATAAAGGAAGCATAATCATCCCGAATGAACAACAGGTGTGCAGTCGGCGGGGAGAAAGCCCGCCCCCTGCAGGCAGGCACGGAACGTGACAGGTTTCAACAAATACAGTCGACTGAGCCTGAAAATGAATCGCAGAAATCTGTGACTAATTGATGCTCCCTTATAATTGCGAGGAAAAAAAATTATTAAATGAGGGATCAAGGGGAAAAAAGCATGACTTGCAAGAGAGTGCCCCCCCCCCCCAACAACAAGTAAGCAAGGGTGACGGAACACACACACACACACACACACACACACGATAGGAGTGTCAGTGATAATGGGCATCTCGTCTCTGTAACACCTTTTAACGTGTAAAATGTTAAACGTTAAAAAGCGCTTGCCTGCTGGGCCTGTCTGTGCAACACACCTACACAATTCATCAAGGACTGTCATACTGTCTGTTATAATAGACGTACAGTCAATAAAATCTTAAGATCTCTCAAATTCTGAGGTGCTTGTAGACACGTGCATCGAGCCAAACAATGAAGACATATGGTCACCACAGGACAGGACGACCACATATTAAGGAAAACAGAGACACAATTGGAGTCAAGCTTATTTATATTTTGACTATTTCTTCATATTAATGAAAAAATGGAGCATTCAAAACCACAGTTCTTTCTGACCAGCAAAAATATTTTGGAAAAAGGGCGCCCAACTAATTTCCAAGTTTAGGTAAATCAAAAATGACAATGTTGTTTTTTATGTTTCAAGGGGACCTTCAACATAGTTGCTTGCTATTAGCCAGGAACGCATGTAAAAGCAAGGAGATTTTTCAAGCAACCGAAATAAAAAATATAATATTACCCACTTGCGGTTTTATAATTGGACCAGAACATTACGAGCATAGTGCTGTGCTATTTTTACATGCTGCTGAGATGTGACAAAATGTTCCTCAAATGTTCATTAAAAAGCGCCTGCCTGGTGGGCCTGTCTGTGCAACACACCAACACAAGCTGGGATACAAGCCCCATACAACACTTCCTACACATGTGCTGCACTCATCAATCATTTGAACACTAATTCATGTCGTTGATCGTGCACCGTTCATACTTGAACCGAAATAAACTCAATCTCACCTCAACCTCACTTGCAAGTGCATCTACCGTATTGGCCCGAATATGAGACGGTGTTTTTTGCATTGAAATAAGACTGAAAAAGTGGGGGCCGTCTTATATTTGGGGTCTAGACATTATACCCATTCACAACGCTAGATGGCGCCAGATATCATTGAAGCGAATGCTGAACTTGACTCCCCAGGCCAAAGTGAACCCCTGTCACGAAGAATAAAAATAAAAATAGCGGTAGCCCGAAGAAGAAAAATAAAAAATAACGGTAAGAAAGAAAAGAGAAGAACATAATAGAAATGATAACAGAAAATGAAGAAACGTAGCAACAATCTGGAGAAAAGTGGGTCGAGGATCAGTCAGGTTAACCGGCAGCTCAGGAGAAGTTATGATGTAATTTACATTTCACAAACCAGAAGCCATTCACGAATGTGATTGCACTTTAGTTACAGCACATTTGACAATGAATTTGTATTCAATTCTATATATATTGTTATAATCATTTGTTTCAGATGTACTGTAATTATTTTCTGTATAAAAAATGATTTGGTGTTCAAAAAGTATTTTTTCAAACTTGTCTTATATTCGGGCCAATACGGTAATTCACCTCCTCAAGTGGTCTCAGTTTGGCTGTTTCGCTCGATGTCACAACACTTTGTTTGAATCAGAACCGAGGTGACAAGTGTTTTTCCATGTGCTCAGGCTGAAGAGGTTGTCCGCAGGGAGTTGGAAAAAAAGGAGACAGCGACTCTGTATTGCCTACTGGGGGACATTTTAAGAGAGCATCAGCACTACGACCGGGCTTGGGAGCTGTCAGGCCATCGCAGTGCTAGAGCCATGCGCTCCAAAGCCCTGCTACATCTCCGCAACAAGGAGTTCCATCAGTGCGTCGACTGCTTCGAACAGTCACTCAAGATCAACGCCCTGCAGGTACAAGTTATTCCATGCAAAATTTTGATGGGATGATATGGTTCACTTGGAATGTCCCCATGAAGTTGTTGATTTAGAACATTCACCTGCCCAAGTGAATGGAACTATAAATCTAAGCACGAAATAAAAATGAAACTGAATGCGTGCAGAACGTGTGACTGTCTGCCTGTGTGTTTGCGCGTGTGTAGCTTGGTGTGTGGTTTTCCCTCGGCTGTGCCTACTTGGCCTTGGAGGGCTACGAGGGAGCGGCCAGGGCTTTCCAACGATGTGTGGGACTGGAGCCAGATGTGAGTACCAAGATAAACATTCTGATGAAACGTTACAGCAGTAGTCAGGGGGGAAAGAAAAAAAATTGACAAACCCATAAATCTATTGCTTGACAACACATTTCTTTTCACATGCTCATATCTCGCTCTACACACACTGTCTCTCGTGTCTAGACTGAAGAAAAATAATGTCATGCCGTTTGAATAACAACTCTAAATATTATTGAGGCCTCCATTGTGCCAATTTAGGAATGGGCGATGATTATGAATTATTATGGCGAAACAAAATGCTGCTTTTTCCTGTTGAATGTCAATTCCCTTTGATTTTTCACGCAGTTCTTATTGACTCGCTCTTTTATGAAGAGTTCAACTCATATTGAAAATGACATCAACGGCAACTGGTTATCGCGCAACACTATTTGGCTGGAGTTTACCAATGACTTGCGGCTCCAATACTTTTGGAGGGCACTCCATCACATCGGCGTCTGACACAAGAGTGTGTCGAAATCAATTTGTGGTTATCAGTTAGTAGGAGAAAAAATGAACTTTGCTTCAGGATTGGATGTCGAACTTGTCAGAGTTGGGTCGGTTGTACTTGAACTTGGTGTGCAAGCCTGTGTCAAATATTTCGGTGTCCTGAAAATATGATTGTGCAAGTGTGTAACTAACTAATATGATGTCTTAGTTATTTGGCAGGTACAGTGGGAGGCGAAAAGAATATTTACCCTTTGGAATTTCTTACATTTCTTCACAAATTAGTCATGAAACAGAGCTTCATTGAAATCACAAGAATTTGTTGAATCTGCTGAAACTAACACCACCGAAACGCACAAAAAAAACATGATTATGTTTTTAAAATTTTAGAACATAATGTGTAAATATTCAAGTTCTCAATTTTGCCTCCGCACATGGTGAATGTTTTGTTTTCACATAAATCAAATTTGGTGTCATCGGTCAACAAACACATCCAAGTGCTCTTTTGCAAACTTCAAGCGTCCCGCAGTGTTTTTACGAGACGGTCATCGTTGCTGTCCTTGGTGAATCAAGGAATTTTTATTGTCATCCCAACACACATTTCCACATGATATGGCATGAAATACGACAGCCGAGGTCGCAGCTTAGCTCACCAATTCCCAAGACTCGTGCAAATAGAAATAAATAAGGTGAAAAGAGAAAAGAGAGGCTTGTTCATGGCTTGAAGTTGCAAAGATGCAGTGCAGCAACACTTTCAATTTCACCTGATATCTACAATGTAATTTTGCACAAAATTCCCAAGGTTTCAGATAACCCCACCACACCCCCTCCACACACACACTCAATGTAATTTGTTGGCTGGAGCCACCCTGGCCTGGCTAATTTAAAATGTCTGAAAACTGTTCATATTTGTAAACAGTTTAACTGCATGGTTCAGTGCTCTTAAATTTTTGAACCCAAAAGCGTTCTAATCTCAAGAGGTAGAACGAATGAATGGAATAAACGTAAGACGAATTCAGCGCGCACACCTCACTTCCAAAGCATCTGTGGAATACTGTAGATACAAGTCTATTGTCTTCTCATCTTAGCTCTCTCTTTTTCCACGTTCTTCCATTGTGGTTTTAGAATGCAGAAGCATGGAACAACCTCTCGACTGCATACATTCGCCTACGAAATAAGTAAGTGAAAGCCACTGCTGATTGTATTTCAATGACTGACAAAACAATGGCTCACAATAAAACTCATTTGACCAGGGAGGGACAACTGGCGGCTGGCTTGTTACCGCACTTGATTCACCCCCCCCCCCCAAAAAAAAGAAAACATATCTTTATAATAATAATTATAATTACTCGTAACAAACGCCAAATTCTTTTTAAAAAATGTTGACAAAGATTCAGTTTACGTTTTCCATGAAAAACTGGGCAAACGGAGGCGAGGGGTGCCCAATTGCTAATATTCAGGAGTCGACTGGAGTTTGAAGTTGTCATCACCAGATGGGAGACTTGTCTTACGCTTGGTCTTTGTTAAGTCCGATCCTTTATTGTACTTGTTGACAAAAAACAAATCTGACCTCCAATGTGAACGTCACCCGCCCATGATGCGACACGCATGCGCACAAAGTGTGACATTGAGTTACATGCACTCCCCCCCCCCCCCAAAAAAAAACCCCTGGCATTACGTGACACTGTTTTTACGCAAGTAAATAAGGCATTTGGCTTTTGATGACATCTATATATATATATATTGCGCGTCATGCGGTCTGTCCTTCCGTCTGTCCCTTTTCAAAACGTACCTACTTCACCGCGCCGCTGCGCGCCGCCACTGCGCCGCTTAGGCAGTGGCTCACTACGATCACGCGGGCATCTTAGCGAAAAAATGTTGTCTACCCACAAGCATTGCAATAAAATTGTTAGTTATTTAGTAGAGCTAAACATCTCTTTATTTTCGCGATAAGCAATGAAGATGAACAAAAAGTTGAACCAAGCAACAACACTTACCACCTTACCAGCCTTCCGCAGGAACTAGCTGATGAGCCGCCCGGAGGGTGTGCATCCACACTGCACACGCACAATCTGATTTGTACTGTTCACACTGCGTGAAAAAAAAAAAAGATACGTGTTGCTTTTGGGCAAAAAAAAAAATCTGAATTGGGCTGCAGTGTGAATATGATCATGCCTGATACTGCCCGATTCTACAACCTGAGTAGCCCTAATCGTTGTTTGCGGCTTTGTAGTAATATGCAACACAAATATACAATCTCAATAATATTCTGAATTACTTTGAGTGAGTTGATTTTTATGGGGAAAAAAAAAAATCAAAATGGGTTCTTGCGCTCGATATTGGTTACTTATTCAGCAGTTTTGTGCCATTCTCAAGAGAGCCTATTACAAAATTAGAGTGTGTGGTTATTTTGTTGTTAGCTTCAAACACTTTCTTGGATAGTGGATCTTTTATGCCTGCATTGGAAATTATATGATCAAAAATGACATCAAAAGCATGTATTTTGCCTATATTTAACAACCCCGCCCCTCTCCAGCCTTTAAGTTGTCCATCCCTGCAGACAGCTTGTGTGGCACTACAAAAATGGGAGTCAAGTGTGATTTTTGAATAATGAAAATAATTAGCAATTGCAAACATTCTTTACTTGGAGCAACACAACAAAGACCATCCAAACATTCTCACTAATTTGTACTGACAGCAACTCCTCAAAAACATTTTAAAATGGACCCATATAAACCATTAATATTTGCTGCTTCTTGCAAAATTGAAGCAGTTTCCCCTTTTACCTTTTTTTTTCCAGAAACAAGGCCTTTCGTACCCTCCAAGAAGCCCTCAAGTGTAATTATGAACACTGGCAGATTTGGGAGAATTTCATCGTGGTCAGTGTTGACATTGGTGCCTTCGCTGAAGCCATCAAGGCCTACCATCGTCTGATGGATCTCAAGGACAGATACAAGGACATTCAGGTCAAGAAAAAAACCCTCAAACAAACAAAAAAACACTTCCCTTGACACCTAAAGTCCACGACAATTGGCTCATCTGAGTGCTTTGAAACATACTCAAGATCGGTCTCCTCCTCTGACATGGTTGCAAGAGGTGGGGATGCATGTGTCCAATATTGATGTGTCTTGCGGTTCCCGTCACTGCTCTGACCCTCCTCAACTTGTCACTTCCATACACGGTTAACATTTGAGAGAGCCAGATGACTTCCTGACTATCTAAACGCTTCCACAGTCACGATCATTTACCTACTCTCAAGTCGTGTTTCACGCAGAGCGACAAGACGAAATGCTTTTTGTACATAGCAACATTTCTTAATCTCGCTGTCATTCGAAAAAGAAACCACTGGGTGATTTTCAACATGGAAATGCGGTATCGATCATGTCTCAGGAATATTACTCCCACCAATCTAGTGCATTCAACACTCTCTCTCAAGGAACAATTTAAGGCTCCAACATCTGCACTTGTTGTGAAATCAGATTTCCTCACCCAAATTGTACTTTGAGATTTGTTTTGGATCATGGATCAAGGCATCAGAGTGCAAGCGATAGAATGGCCAATAAGTTAGTGGAAGGTATCAGGCTTGATCGCGCTCTCTCTCTCTATACATATAGTCAGCCGTTTACTTCTGTCTGGCAGTGCAGTAATCCCTCGTTTATCACCGTTAATGGGGACCAAAACCACCCGCGATAGACGAAAATCAGTGAAGTAGCGAACCCCCCGCCCCGTCTAGGTATATGCACATGTGTATGAGTATAAATATTTATGAGGCCAAATTTAATACACGCATGTTTGTAGTAATCAACATTACTTCATGCTATATACTAATATATTTAAACATGTACTGTATAAGTTAGGTTAGATTAGTGTATGAATGAGATACAGTAAACACATACATGTGTATGCATGTACACATGTATGTGTTTACTGTATGTATGTATGTCTATATGTTGCTCTATGTGACTCGCTGCTGTTTGCTGACTTTCACTGCCTCTCGCGAACCTTTTGTGAACTTTTTGCGGCATTCTCGCTTAAAAAAAAATTCTATTAATGTTTGAAAAAAAATCCGCGATACACTGAGGCCGGAAAAAACGAACCGCGAAATAGCGAGTGATCACTGTAGTTGGTTGAAGTGCACATAAAAGTTGACCAGGTGGATCCGCCGGTCAATAGACAGGAATGGACATGGCCACTGTATGCACTGTGGGGAAACATGCGTCATGCACAGCACCAATTGGCCAGTACGTCATTAAGAAGCATCATTGGTAAAGCACGATTGAGCACATTGTGCAGTCAAAAAGTGGTTACCATATATGCAGTGCTGTGGTCCCTAGTTTATCCGATTCCATTCCAAAAAATAACCCGCGATAGATGCAATCTACTAAGAAGCTTTTTATTTATTTATTTATTTATTTATTTATTTAATTTTTTTCCCCTCCAGTTATTCCATTATATGTCCAAAGGCTGGAACCGTCACCATTATCACTGTCTGGCATTTCTCTCTTGTTTTTCAACAACGTTTAAACATCCACAAGATGCACATGCATATGCAGTATTATTATGATTACAAATTTACCTTTCGGAGTCCTGGAAGTGGGCAGCCCAATGGTCGACTCACAGTGCAGAGGTGCAGGGTTCAATTCCAGCTCCGGCTTTCCTGTGTGGAGTTTGCATGTTCTTGCGGTGCCTGTGTGGGTTTTCTCTGGGTACTCTGGTTTCCTCCCACGTTCCAAAAACATGAACGGCAGGTTAATGGAACTCTAAATTATCCCGAGGTGTGATTGCAAGTGCGGATGGTTGTTCGTCTCTCTGTGCACCTGTGATTGGCTGGCAACCGGTTCAGGGTGTCCCCCGCCTACCGCCCGAAGACCGCTGGGGTAGGCTCGAGCCTGCCTCGGACCCTTGTGAGGATAAGTGCATCATAGAATGGATGGATGGATGGATGGAGTACTAGAAGTCCATTCAAATGAATGGCATCTCACACAAAAGTTCTCTTCGGCGCAGATGTGGACACGACCACACCCATTTCCACAATTTGCATACTTTAGAAAGGCAGATCAGTTTTCTGTGCAAAAGCGAGACAGAAGACAGAACACTTAGCAAAGTACATTTTCCGACCGGCCCTCACAGTGAAGTCAAACGTCAAACATGCTATGACTTTATTTTGGGACTTGTGCTTTTATGTGCACACACAGGGATGTGAGTAAAAAGGCCAGGTAGCAAGCAGTGCACTTAGTCAACCTAGGAACATTTCTGCTATATTTCACCACTTCTCTGACAACTCCAGCAACTATTTTGCCTCAAAAGGAGACCAGCAAAAATAACAGCAGTGTTCCTCATGTTAGCAACGTTCTTATTGACTGCACGGTGGAGGCAAAGGTGCCAAGAAGATTTGGCCTGATAGTACAGTACAGCAGGGGTTTTGAATCCTGTTGCTCGAGGGCCGACGTCCTGCATGTTTTCCATCTCTCCCTGCTGCAATACACTTGATTTAAATGATCAGAATCATTATCCAGCTTCTGCAGACCTTGCCGATGATCTCTTTTTCCATATGGCCGACCCATTGAAAAATGAATTGCTCATCCCTGGCATAAGATCTATAAGAACAGTCACTGCTACTTTCAGCCTGGAATTATGAGCATGACTGATTTATTGTTTCGATTTGGATAGTGTGTCATATGATGTCAGTTGAAAACAAAACGGCAGCTATAACCTTCTGCATCTCCATGAAATCAACAAGGAAATAGAATCAGGCCTCCTACCACATATTCAGAGAGCACCGAATTTTGGTGCACGCAGTATCCCGATTATATCCCGATGTCAGTCGACGTATTGGGGCCATACATGTGCAGATGCAAATTAACTCATTCAGTACCAGCCAATTCTGGACCAAGTCTTTGGGATTGAATGAGTTAATTCGATCACCTGCCATAAAAGAGCACTTCGTGCTTTACCAGATTGAACGGGACTGAGGAAATGCAGTTGGAATTCACCTTTTTATTCAAGCCGAGGTCACTGCGTCAGAAATGCATACCTCAGAATTAAAAAAAAAAAAGAGCCCCATGTAACAATTGTGAGTGTCTAAAACCATTAAGACATTGGGTTGACATTTAATACTATACTATTAAAAGGGCGTCACAAAAATAGATCATAAGCATTACCTAATTGCACTTGTCAATAAATAATATGTACATATCAGAGGCGATTGCTCTAAGACTGCAAGGGAAGCTCAGCTTCCCCTAAAATGTCAAAAAACAGGTGATCAAATAAATGTGTGTACATACAATTGTGTGTACATGTAATTGACTAAATATGCGCTACAACGCCCACAACTTTTGTTCCGAATCAGCGTCTCATTACTGGTTACGATGCGACTCTCTTCTCATTCATTCCAGCAGCGTCACTGTCCTTTCGACTGTGTGGATGCTGAGCGTCTGCAGAGTGGACGCTGGGCATCTGGAGAGCTGGTTGTAGGTTGTCCCAATGCATTGAAACGAGACGAGTCATTGGATAAATGCTGGTTTTGTCCCGCCTATCGGAAGCTCAGCGTCTCTGGGAGTCTATGGACAGGGGGCGTTTATGGGCTAGCCCGGACGCTCAGCTTCTCTGCATGATGATTGGATGATCTGTCTGCAGCGGAATCTCGTTTTGATTGACAGCGAAATGAGCCAATCACCGATCTTTTGGTGGAGGCATCCGCGGGAGTATTTTTCAATTCTCATTCTGTTCTGATTTGAACTGGAGACTTCTAATCATTTTAGCGACACTCTATTTGTTGAAATCGACGAGTGCCAAATTAATATTTTATTGCTGGTGGGTTTTATTGTAGTTGCTGTAGTTATAGAACACCAGTTAAGTCCTTGGAAAAGATGCCTTGTTGGTATGACAGAGTCACAGATAATTTTCTTGAAAAGGAACGGAGAGTAGAATTCACGTATAAAGAAACAGACACATTTTATGATGTCGGCCGAAATTGATCCATGACAGACCAGCATCCGCCACTGGTGCATATCTGTTTCGATATTCATGCAATATGTATGAGTTGTATTGGTCTGTTGCAGATTGTCAAAATCCTCGTTAGGGCTGTCGTTGAAAAGTTGACAGACAGCCAGGGTGAGCAGCCAGCATCTTTGCAGTCCAAGCTAAAGGAACTGATTGGCCGGATCAGTGCCCGCCACAGCAACGATCCCGAAATATGGCAGCAGTATGCTGCGCTGTACGGGGGCGGCCGCAGCTCCAGGGCAGAAGAGAACGAAAAGGTCTGGGATGCCCATCTTTCGTCAAATGTCTCCAAAGTCCCCGCTAGCCCGATATATGCTCAAACCGCCAGAACGCCACAAGTCTGCCCCTTTCTTCTTTCCAAATAATAAATGTGGCTTGTGGTTTTAGGCCCTGCAGTTCTTGTCCAAGGCCCATCGCTGTGAGCTGCAAGGTGGTGGCTGGGAAAAGGAGCCGGATCTTTTTCAGGAAGTGCTCAAAAGAGCCATCGATGTGGGCGAAGGTGAGGGCATCCATTTGCAGTACCGAATAACGCACTGCCGCCCGTCATGTGCCACGCAACGATGGCAGAGTCGACCTCTGCATACTTGTTGGGCATTCGGGGAGTTGCATATTTACAGATTTTGTTTACTATTGTATTTTTTCAATATTTGGGGGGTGGGGGGTCGGAGGGTTTGGGGGCAGTGTTACACAACACAGCACAGCACACTGTATATTCATTTAAGTTGTCGTTCGTGCAACATGTTGAATTTAGAATGTTGTCATGGTGGGTCTATTCTAAAACTTTCTCACCAGGGAGGGGATTCTGATTTTCCAGAAATTCTGAAAATGTCAACACTTGCAGAGGTTTACAGAAAAAAGTGTGCACATTGATAATGTATCCGTTTCCTACTTTGTTAAATCATTGTGGGGACCATTATGAGGAATCATTAGCATGATTAGAGTCTTCTTCTTGGAGATGAATATCATGACCAATCATTTTATTAATTTATCTATGTGAACATGTCTCTTGTTTTCATAGTAACCATCAGTTGCAGCAAGCAGAAAACAAATCCTGCAGAAGCTCTTCAAATGCTGTCCTCGATACGCCTCAGCCTGAGAGGCTTGGCAAGCAAAGCCAAGGTACAATCCGCTCATGTTCTTCAAGAAAAGTCAGTCTTTTACGGATCAGAATTCAAGAAAGACACATACTGTGTGAAGAAATTTTCTCTCCACCTGTCCTCATTTACTGCATGTGTCACAGTGAGGTCTCGTTCAAATGCACCTTTTGTTACCCTGACATCAGAGACTCCGTTTTTACAACTTATTGGCATTTCACAACCTTTCTATCAACTTTTTTATTTTTTAAAGTGGCTAGCAAAGTAACCTGGCAACTTTTTGTGGCATTCTTTGAGACGTCTGGAGTCTCTGCGACTCCCTCCAGAACAAATGCTCACCATTGGGAGTCCAGGCTGCAAATGAATGGTGCTCGTCCAAAGCCGCTACTGACGAATTGAACTACCGTATTGGCCCGAATATAAGACGGTCCTGATTATAAGACGACCCCCTCTTTTTCAAGACTCAATTTTGAAAAAAGACTTTTTGAACACCAAATTAATTTTTTTACAGAAAATAGTTACAGTACATCTGAGACCCACTTTTCTCCAAATTGTCGCTACGTTTCTCCATTTTCTCTTATCTCTTCTGTTGTTTTATTCTATTTTCCTTGTTACCGCAATTTTTTATTTTTCTTCTTCGTGATACCGCTATTTTTATTTTTCTTCTTCGTGGCAGGGGTTTACTTTGGCCTGGGGAGTCAAGTTCGGCATTCGCTTCAATGATATCTGGCGCCAACTAGCGTCGTGAATGGGAATAATGTCTAGACCCCGAATATAGGACGACCCCCACTTTTTCAGTCTTATTTCAATGCATCTTATAATCGGGCCAATACGGTATTTGCACCTGCACCCAAGGGGAGCATCACTTCGTCACCAAGATTTACAATTTGTGTCGTGACGTGACACGACAACATTTAAGTACAGTATGTCCTTATCAGAAATGAACACTGGTTAACTTTCTTTCTCTCATGCCAAGTAGTTGAGCAATCGGACATCGGCTATCACTGAACAATATCAGGTCTTCAGGCAGGCCGGCTGCCAATTCATGGGTAGAAAAACTTGATGCCATTATTATGTAAATTAGCCAAATGATGACATCACGGCAACATTCAGAACAGTTTGCCGCAGAAGAGCAGAATTTTTCATATCTCCCCTTTATGGTCTGAGACCACCGTCAGCCACCGAGAAGCGACGTATTGCACGTTTGAGTCAGATCCAAATGTAAAGAAACAAGGTTTCCCACCGCAATCATGGGCCACGCGGGGGAGCGTCTTTGCATGGCTCTGCATGGATCGCTTAGTGGGGTTGTTTACAGTGTGTGACATGCACGCTCCCCGGGGGGCGCCAAAGCACTTCAAGGAAGGTGCAGGCTGTTCAGGTCCAAGTTGTTGAAATTTCAAGCATTTGTATAATGTTGACAGGATAAAGACGAAAAAGAGCAGCCGCATGGGGCAAAGTTCACTGCCATTGTGATATTTCCAATGGTTTCCTCACTTGAAATTTCACAAGTCTTGCAAAGACTATAAAAATGACACAAAGATGCTTCAGTAAAGTTTTTAAATGTGCCTAAAAATGCAAAGATCCTAGAGCTGACAATTTTAAGTGTGTATGTGGGAAAAATGTAGGGTAACTTGCAAAAAAGAAAAGAGCTGCACTGTACCTAGACATTCTAACTTTAAAAATCCTATTTTGAGTCCCTCAGAGTTGACTAATTCACGATAAATACTCAACAAGTCTTTCAAGTACTGTTAATCTACGACAACATCAATTTTCATTGACAGTATCATGCCCCCTTAACTGATTGTTTGAATGTTCCCCGATTGCCTTCCAGCAAATGCACACTGACGTGGCTTCTGGTGAGATCCGCGCTGAGCTGCGAAATGATGTCGCGGCTCTCGAGCGGCTCGTTACAGAGCTGCAGGAACTTTGTGGAGAACTACGGGGCCAGTTATCCTGAATAACGACACAAAGGAGTCTCTTCACGTTATTTTCTTTATTATCTAACACATCGATGGCGTTAGGTGGTAATCTTTACCTCCAAAATTATCACTTTTCAGGAGACAAAATTAAGTAGGAAAAATTAATAAAAGCCATCATTGCATTCTAAAGAGCTGAAGCCATTTTCAACACTTTAGGCTGGTTAGTAAATTTTAAAATGAACACCCACACATGTCGATTGACCAATTGTATAGTTTTGTGAAGAGTCATAATAATAAGAATTTACCAAATTGTAAGATTGACTGGAGGCTTCAGCCTGACGCCAGCGACATGTACTGTATATTGTACAAATTGTGTGCAAGCAGCGACTATAAAATGTGCATTATGAATTTCCAAACCTTGTAATCAATCAAATGAAGAAATGAAGCTTTTTGAGAGGGGAAGTGAAAAATAAATGAGAATGCGGTTGCACAACTGATCTGGGGGATATGTCAGTGTTCAATAATTAACCCTTTACAAACTCGCGTCAAATGGAAGTCGGCGCACACACATTACCTCGTTTATTTTTCACTTCGCCTCTCAAAAAGCTTTCACTTTTTTTTTCATTTGAGTTGTTTTTGAAATGGTGATCATGGTCCCGTTTTTATATCACAAAAAAGCCCCCAGATATTTGCATGTCTGGACTGTCGACATCCACTTCATGTGTTACAATGCGAATGATGCTCTTCTGGCTGAGGTAAACCACAACATACAAATGCATTTTAATCACTGTATTATTTATTAGGAGAATTTAGATGAAGGAATTGATCAGAAGTTGGACAAAGAAACAACCTCTTCACAGGGGATTTAACTTGACAACACTGAGCACATACATCTTTGTCCAGATAAAAGGAAAAAAAGATTTGGCCTCACAAATGTGCCTGCTTTTTGTTGTTCAAAATTGGCCAAATTGTACTTAAAGCATAGTGTCAGGTGCGCCTGATGTTTGTGGTAATGACTACCAAAATTCTGCATGTCACTGGCATCCAGCCGAAACCTTGTATCTCCGAAACGTCACTTTTCAGGAGACCCCAAAAAACGGCATGTTTGTTCATACATTAACATTTCATCATGAAAGAGAGCATGCCCTTTTCAACATTTCAGATTGGTCAGTAATTTGTCAAAGCAACACCCACACGTGGTCTGATCAGTAGCATAGATTTGTGAAAAAAAATTAACCAAATTGTGACTTAAGGTGTCTGCCCGCTGCCCACGATATATATCTGTGTTCGCTCCTCGCATTAATTGGTCACGTGAGTCTTATTTTTCATCTGTTTGGGAGAATGCCGTGAAAGCGATTACACAATTCCAAAGTATGCTGTATGTCAAAGCATCGATCATCAACTATAGTACACTTTTTGAGATTGTCTCTCTTTTACTGCTCTTTGCCATTTTCTGTGATCCATTCTTGTGATTGGAAGGCTGCGTGACCAGGAACTCAATATATGTACATTTGCTTTAGTCTAAAGAGACTTCTAACTCATTCACTCCCAAAGACATATTTATATGTCATTTCAGACTTCACACATTCAATCCGAAATGCTGAGGTTTTCTTTTTTTCCGAGCTTTTTTTTTTTTACCAATACTGAAAGTCAATTTTTTTTTTAAACGGGTCCGAAAATGGCTGATACTGAATGAGTTAATAAAGATGTTTTACAATCTAAATAATGTGTTGTATATTATAGTTACCAGATTTACGGCGTGTGTGTGCGTGTGTGTGTGTATATTCCTAGAATCAATTATTCTAGCGATTAATCGCCTGATTGGACAACATTTGAGTGCCAGTGTTGAGATGTGCTGCACTGAGCAATTTTTCAACTCATCGGATGTCCGCTGCTGTGTGAGCACCAACCGTAGAATCGATTGCAACTGCTAAATCGTGGTTAATGGGGACCAAAACCACCCTCGATAAACGAAACGCAAAGTGGCGACCCCCCTCCTCCATATAGATTTAAACATGTATAAGTTAGGTTAGTTTATGAATAACAAAATACAGTAAACATAAAAACGCAAACGGTCCGCGAGAAGCTGCGATGGTCAGCAAAACTACAGCGAGTCACATAGAGCAACATATACAGTACTGTACTACATGTATATGAATTTATTATTTTTTTTAATGATGTTTGAGAAAAATCCGCGCTGCACTGAAGCTGCGACAAACGAACCACGAAATAGTTAGGGATCACCGTAGTCAAGAGGTGCACATAAGCCGTGCGCATTAGCACAAAAAAAAATAAAATTAAATTGCTCTGCATAAATAAAGTGTGTGTTTTTTAAAACACACACACTGTTTTTTAAAACACACACTTTATTTATGCTTTTAACAGTCTCGACAAACACACATGTCTGCGTCCGACTCCGTGCCTTCTCTCTTCTCGTTCAAAGACAGCCTCCGAAAAACAGAAATTAATGATCACTTCACTAACACTAAGAAAAATGAAAATAATGCACCAAAACAAAAAGTCAAGCGTGGAAATCAATAAATAAATTCTATGGGGGTGTTTGTGAACACACAACAAAGGAATGAATAAACAATTCTGAGAGAGACCCAGTCTCCTACATGCATACGGCATGTGTTTCCTTTCTTGTAACTTTTATAGAAGGCTTTTTTTTTTTTTTTGCGGCTCCAGACATATTTGTTTGTTTGTTTGTTTTTTTACCTATATGGCTCTTTCAACGTTTTGGGTTGCCGACCCCTGGTCAAAATGTATTCTTGCGAGAAAGTGCTCCGTTCTACAAAAAAAGAACAGACAGCCAACGGCTGCCCGAGATAATTGTGCCATGTAAGTTAACTGCTCACAGGGTCCCATACTGCAAGTCAGAGGGAAGCAATACATTTTTTGATTAAAATGTTATATTTACAGACATAACAATAAACCTTGCACAGATGTGCCGTAAGTCTTTCAGTTCATTCTTCAGGTCCGTTGGTCGGGGGGAAAAAAATGAGCAGCCAACAACTCCAAATGTTCATTTGAGAAACCATGGCAACATGCTTATGTGCATGCTTGTTTATAGCGAACTAAAGTGGGACTCATTTCTGGTCTGGCATTACCTTTTATATAACGCAACCTCTCATGTCTAACCTGCAAGGCTTTGTGACTTTGTAGAACTTTCCAGTATTTTGAGTTGAGGTCAGTGTGTCTGCTGGCAACATCCATGTGTGCCTCTTGTAGCTGGCCAAGAGCCTGTCTGCATCCCTCCAGGGAACGTGTCTGTTGCTGCAGCTTCCATTCCGCGTCACGGAGCTCTTTGAAGTGAAAAGCAGCTTCCTCCTCTTGTTGTTTCTTCAGCCTTAAGTTGGCGTCCAGAGCGTTCTGTAAAGCCACCCTCAGCGTCTGCTTTTCGTCCAGCAGTTGTAGCTGTTTGCTCAAAGCATTCTCAAGATCTCGGCTGTGCTTCTCAAAGATGCTCCTCTGCTTCTGGAGGGCGTAGGAAACCCGAGCAGCTCTCTCCTCTGACTCAGAACATCTTTCTTTCTCCTCTTTGAGAGCTTTTTGGAACTGTCCCTGACTCCTGCTCCAGTCCAGCTCACACTCTATGATTTTGTCCTCCATTTTCCGGAGCGTTGCATTGAGCGTTTGCTTCTCAAATGCGAGGTCGTTGTTCTTCGATGCGAGTTGTTCACAGCGCTCTGAGATGGAGTGGTACCGAGACCTCACTTTATCGTATTCTGCCTCCAGAGCGTTATATTTGGCCGTGCGACATGCATTCTCCATCCTTAGTGAGTGAATGTGGTTCTGAAGGCAGTCGGAGGCAGCGACGGCTTCTTTTTGTTCATAACTCAGAACTGTTATTGCCTTGACCTGCGTTTCATTTTGCAAGAGCATCTTCTTCACGCGCTCCTGTTCGTTCCTTAGCGAGACTCTCAAACACTTCTGAGCAGCAAGACTCTTTTCTAAAGCCATCGTCTTCTCTGAGAGCTTTTTGCTTTGTGTTTGCAACTGTCGGTACACTCTTTGGAAACGGGCCTTCTCCTTCTCACCGAACCCCCGGTTGGTGCTGCAAGTCTCTCTGGACTCCTCGAGTTCTTGAAGAGAAATCTGCCTCTGATTCAGAGCCATCTTAAGCTCACGTCGCAGCTCTTCGCTGTCGGAGGCCAGTAGAGAAATCTTCCTCTGATTCAGAGCCGTCTTGAGATCACGTCGCAGCTCTTCACTGTCGGAGGCCAGTTGGCTGACTTTCTCCTGCAGGGCGGAAACAGTCGCCGCCTTAGCCTCAATATCCTGTTGAAGAGTCTGACTCTTGAGGAGCAAGGATGCAATTTCGTGGTCTTTTTCCACACTTTCTCCTTGCATCTTGGTGACCTGGTCCTTCAGTTTCTGGACCTGATCACCTGTTACTCTCTCGAACTCTGCTATTTCATTTTTGTGTTTGTGCAACGTTGCCTCCAAGTCCCTCTTAAGTGTCTCCGTTGCCTTCTCATCTTTTTCCTGTTGAGATGTCATTTTACGCAGTTTCCCCACAACCTTTGTGTAGCCGCACTGCTGCCTTTCGAGTATCTTACAAAGATGATCCGCGTGTTTCGCCATGAGCTCCATTTCAATACGGAGACCGTTCTTCTTCGCTTTCTCATTCTCCAGAGTTCTTAAAAGCATCAAATTTGATTTTCGCTCTTTCCTTAGAGCTATCCTTAGCGCATACTTTTGCTGTTGTTCCTTCTCGAGAGCTTCCCGCAAAGTAGATTTTGTTTTCCTCTCTGCCTTAAGGGCTTCCTTGTGCCAAGACTCCTCCGTTTCTTCATGTTTCTTGCTTGCGCAAGTTGGTGAGTCTTTTGAGCTGGAGGAAACTGACGGCTTTTCAACATTCTCAATCTCCTCTGGGATCTCTTCAATGGAATCTCCCACGCTACCACCGTTGAACTGAAACCGTTGTCGAGTCTTTCTTGAATCACCTTCATTCATTCTTCAAATCCTCACGTCACCCACCTGAGTACATGTCACCGTACTCGCTTTTTTAAATTTTGTAAAATGTAATTAACAGACTTTTTATCCATACTTGTCACACACAAAAGGATGTTATGTTCCAAATCTAAATCATCTAGGTGAGATAAACAGGGAATTTCAAGTGCACTGCAATTCATCAAAGGTAAATACATATGATGTCAAAAATGAGATCATATAGAGACTTTGAAATGAGATACATAGGGAACACGCTTTTTTTTTTTAAATCGTGATACTTTATCCATCTTTTGAGAAAGCCAATCATTGTGTAATTTTACATTCAAGAGATACATGAATGTAAATGTAACCGATATGGTTGAATCTGATTTTTTTTTAGACAGGTAAAAGCAAGGTTAACTTATATCAGACTTATCAAGAGAGAAAAGTATGCAAAAGCAAAAGAACGGAAAACCATCCAAAGCAATCCCTTATGGTACTAACCGGGTTGAACCGGGATTGAATGGTGTGAACCTTTATGACTGCTGGAAAAGCCTCACTTGTGTTTATTGATATGTAAATGCTGATTGGAGTAAAAATAATAAGTGAGGTGTATGGCACCGTACTTTACTCACATCTATTCAAATGTTACAAAACTGGTAGGATGGTGCATTGCAGACAACAATTCCGAAGAAACTCAATCCAGACTTTTCAAAAGCATTCTGACGGAATTATTCAATGGAACATTGGGTGGCTTATTCTCAATTTAATAATGTACGACAACAAAAGTGAAGGCACCAAGGCTTCTATTGTGAAAAAAACTTTGGTCATGTCCAAGGGCTCTAACCTTCAGGAAGTCATTAAGGGCGCTTTCGGAAAGTCACTGACACTGTGCGGAGAGGCAGAGCATGCTCCCCTTCAACAAATTACCAAACGCATCTTCTGTTTTGAACCACTCAGCATCTCGTGCTTAAACTGTTTCCATTAGGACTGTCTGACGCACCGGGGCACCGTATTCCCCAGTACAGCAGTTACAGCGCACGCTGAGTTTCCAAACAGTCGGAGTGAACTAGTGCGCGCTCAGAGCTGATTTCCGAACGGGCCTTGAACTTCTTGTACAAATACTTTTAAACCACTGAAAATATAGGTACTTCACATCAAATGGCAAAAAATATTGAATGATGAACGTCAAGACTCTCTCATAGTCACAAAGCTCAGGCTATCATCATAAAGAAAGCTGGACTCACCATTGGCCAAGCATTATCAGGAAGTATTATGAAGTCACAAGGGCTGCACATTATTTTGTGAAAATATCGTTACATTCTAAATGTACCAGTATCGCTGATATTCAACACCCATATTGCCCTTTTTGCCCAAAACCACGCAGCCCTAGCAGTCGCTTACTTGCATCTGACAGAGCTGCCTTCTGAAAAGGCATTATTTCAGCAAGACAAGAAATACGCTGTGTTCAGTGACATACGGTTTTCGATTGTTGGAGTATTCTGACGAAAGTATGCCATCAGACGTGATCTGGGAACTCTTTGAACCTGTGAATAAGTTGCAAAATTTGTCGCTATTAGAATGACCATAGGAGGATAGAGTAGCCCAAAATTGTACTCAAAATTTCTATTACTCATGAATAATAAGCAATACATGGATAAAAAGTCAAGAATAAATGAATGTAGTGGAATGGAATGCGGTTTAATGTAGTGAAGTCCAAGTATTGTTTCTTCTTAACATATGTACATACATAGATAGATAGATAGATAGATAGATAGCTTAGTTGGTAAGGCATCGGTTTGGCGTACGGGAGACAGTGGTTCGAATCCCGCTTGGGTAAAAAAAATGAGCACATAACACATCCGGTGTGGGTCCTTGGGCAAGATCCTTCACGCTAATGCCTACCTCATACAATGATGAGAGACAATAAAACAAATGACATGCCGGCTCAGATGTCGCCGTGCCAAACAAGGTCTGCGTCAGGTGCTGGGGAACCAGAGCACCTTGATGAAAAATGGGCTACTGGAACAAAGCGGAGATGGGCGAGATGCGATAACATGGCTCTGCTGGAATGGTACAACTCCAGCAACCCTAGTCAGAGGGGTTACATGCAGAGAATGTGGGCTAAATGGTAACTTCGAAACCCATAGTCACAGTTGACCACGAAACAACTAGTAGCTCAGTGTTCCAACATCCACAACGTCACGTCACGTGAGTTGCTACGCATTGCCGAGCGGAAAGAAGGAGCAGCAACAGTAAAGTCAACATTTCTCTCGTGTGAAGCTTTCCCACATTTGAAAGTAAAGAACAGAGCGAAACATGGTGGCAGCGCGTGTGTAGAAATTGGCGACGTGAAGAGGGGGCTGGACGAAACGCTAGCTCGTTAGCACGGAAGCTAACCGTGGACGTTAGCACGGAAGCTAACTGCGAAAAGTCGCTACGCAGCTGGAACCCACGACCAGAGACCAACCAACCAAACGCCAGCGAGCGTGAGGGAGCCGGTAAACCCACTTGCCACGTTAGAAACACCCAGCAGCAAGCCTACTGGACACGTCACAAACTAGCATACAACCGGCTAGCAACGAGACCCGACAAAATGGCAAGACACAAAGCAGGAAGAGGATTCCCTGACCCTCACTCAAGTAAATGAATTACTCCAGCAACAAAAAGAACTTTTTAAGGCGCTCTTGCAACAACAACAGGAAAATTTCAAAGGATTTGTCAAGATGATAATAGACTCAACAAACTCACGACTTGACACTTTTACAAGGGAAGTCCAAGAAATAAAAACCAGCATCAACTTTACCCAAAAAGAGGTAGACGACATAAAAAAAAATCTAATCTGTCAAACTGGCCATTCCAAAGACATGCAAACAGAATTCTACAAAGTATGTGACGGCATGCTTGTATTAACGGACAAGATGGACTACTTGGAAGGACAGTCAAGAAGAAACAACTTAGTAATTGATGGAATTGAGGAAAAACCGGGAGAAATGTGGACTGAAACAGAGGAAAAAGTTCAAAAAATCCTTAAGGAGAAACTGCTGATACAGGGGCAAATTGAGGTGGAGAGAGCTCACCGCACAGGAAGACAAGACCCCGGAAGACCTCGACCAAGGCCAGTTGTGGTGAAATTTCTAAGATACAAGGACAGATCAAGGATCCTACAAAAAGCAAAATACTTAAAAGGCTCCAACATCTACATCAACGAAGACTTTACAGATGCTGTACGACAAAAAAGAAAAGAGCTCCTCCCAAAATTAAAAGCTGCACGTGACAGAGGGGAAACTGCCTACTTAAGACATAACAAACTTATTGTCCACCCCCGCACCAGTACTCCAACACAACAGGCTCGAGTTCAACACCATCAAGCAGCATACTGAGAATTTTTCACCACCCGACAATAAAAACTCTGACCCTATTGAAGGAGGAAATTCACATACCAAAAAACATGGACTTCGAATCCTTTGATGACCCTTCCAACCCTTTGATGACTTCCAACCCTACTGACCACAAGACATTTGACCCTGAGAACAACTTGGACCCGGACAATAACTTTTTCAAGACCGACCGACCGCGAGCGAGCCAGCGACGACCGACCGTGAAGGAGCCAGTGATGACCGCGAGGAAGCCAGCAACGACTGCAGGGAAGCCAGCGACCGTGAGGAAGCCTGGAGACAACCAGCCTGCGACCACCGTGAGGGAGCCAACGACGACCGCAAGGGAGCCAGAGACGACCGAGAGGAAACCAGCGACGACTGCAGGGGAGCCAGTGACCACGAGGGACCTGGGAGACGGCGAGCCTGAGGCAGCCGGGAGACAACCAGCCAGCGCGCGTGAGAGAGCCGGGAGGCAGCCAGCCAGCGAGCGTGAGGGAGTCGGCGACGACCGCAAGGGAGCCAGTGACCACGAGGGACCCAGTGATGACGGCGAGAGAGTGAGCGACGACAGCGAGGGAACCAACGACGGCCGTGAGGGAGCCATCGACGACCGTGTGGGAGCGGGAAATTCACATCCCAAAAACATGAACTTCCAACCCTTTGAAGATATTGACTATAAGCCATTCGATCCCGAGAACAATTTGGACCCAGACAATAACTTCTTCAACAACAAACAAAGGGTAAAAAACTCTGACTATTACCTGGATGAACAATTCAACACTAATATAAAATTGGAAAATGCACTTTCGGTAATACACTTAAACAGTAGAAGTCTCTATAAAAACTTCACAAAAATTAAAGAATACCGTATTTTCACGACTATAAGGCGCCATTAAAAGTCTTAAATTTTCTCCAAAATGGACAGGACGCCTTATGGTGCGGAGCGTCCTTTATATGCGCTGAGTTCCAAAATCTGACTGACAGCCGACACGCTGTTTATATAGAGAAAAGGCGGAAGTGACTGTGGCCAGGCAGGGAAAGAAGTCGGCCAATCAGGGAAGGGTGGGCGTGTATATATATATATATACATATATGGAGAGGGAGAGAGAGAGAGAGAGGGTGAGAGAGGACAGGCAAGCTAGTCCGCCAATGGTGAAGGGTGGGCGTGTAAGTGGACGCCACAAGCCAGTACCAACACTTGTATAGAGTGTGGCAATGTGCATTGTTGCAAAACAACTCCGGTTTTGGTTTCTAAGAACCCCTGAAAATAAATTCGACAAAAAGACACGCCTACGAAGCTCAGTTCAAACTTAAAGCCACCGGTTATGCTTTTGGCATGCGTGCCCATCTCACAGCAGCGGTGAAAAAAACAAGTCAAGCAAATGAACTCTGAGCTTGCCGTTATTCCCGGAGGGTTGACTAAAGAACTCCAACCGCTGGACATTGGCATCAACCGGGCGTTCAAAGTAAAGTTGCAAACGGCATGGGAACAATGGATGATCGGTGGCAAACACAACTTTACAAAGAGTGAGAGGCAGCACTTGGCGAGTTACGCCACAATACGCAACAACGAGAGGGAACGCGGCGTTTTTGATGGATTACGGTACTTGCAATTACAATTGTTCAATTCTTTCTACACACACGCGCTGCCACCATGTTTCGCTCTGTTCTTTACTTTCAAATGTGGGAAAGCTTCACACGAGAGAAATGTTGACTTTGCTGTTGCTACTCCTTCTTTCCGCTCGGCAATGCGTAGCAACTCACAATAGCATGTGATGCATTCAATGACAACTGAGATGTGCAGTCCTCTGCTTCTGATACAGAGGATGAGGACTTTGATGGATTTCTGGGTGATGATTGATCGAAAAACGTGAGAACATTGTACGATGGCTAAATAAAATACACCCGAACTCAGTTCTGCTTTCGTTGCCTTTTTAAAAACGTGTTTTTATCTTATCTGTATGTCTTGGCATGCTACCGTATGCTTCAAGCTAACGTGTTAGAGTGCGCGCATGCATGCCGTATGTTTAAGCTGGCGTATGTTTTACCACTGTAAAACTGCGGCCATTAGTACGATGCGTCCTGTGTATGTGTAAAATACAGAAATGTCACCCATTAATGAGACTGCGGCCATTAGTACGATGCGTCGAATAGTCGTGAAAATACGGTACCTGACTAAATTCAATAAATTTAAAATAATTGCCATATCAGAAACTTGGCTTGATGAAGATAAAACAACTGAAATGGAAATAGAAGGTTATGAAATGTTTGCAACTAATAGAGAAAACAAAAAAGGAGGGGGGGTTGCAATATATGTAGACAAAGCACTTAAATGCAGTAAAATCGAGAGATTGACAAACACAATAGAAAACCTAATGGAATGTCTAACCATTGGAATACACAATAAAAAGGCATCAAATATCATCATAAGTTGCATCTATAGGACACCAGGAACACGTATTCACACATTCAATAAAAAACTAACAGATATGCTCAGTTACTACAACGATAAGAAAACACGAATAATATGTGGTGACTTTAACATTGACTTATTAAACCCAAATACAGTAGACACAAAAAAACAACTGACTTCATAAATACTATGTACAGCAACAGCTTTTTCCCAGTAATCCTGAAACCTAGCAGAATAACAGTTGACACGGCCACATTAATAGATAACATATTTATAAATAAGATTGATCATAAAATGGAAAGTGGACTTCTCATTAATGACATAAGTGACCACCTACCTGTTTTTGCAGTTTTTCATAATTATTTTGATAGAAAAGCTAAATCAACAACTCGTATAACAGAAATAAGACTAAGAACCCAACGTTCCATCGATGCCTTTAAGCAAGACCTAGAAAAACAAAACTGGACCGAGGTCTACTCAAACGAAGACCCAAATACAGTGTTTGAAGTATTTCAGTCTACCATAATCTCCTCATATGATAAACATTTTCCATTAACTAAAGTCTCCAAAAAGTATAAAGACCCAAGTAAGCCATGGATAACGAAAGGCATAGAAAACGCATGTAAAAAGAAAAACAATTTATATAAATTGTTTTTAAAATTCAGAACTGAAGAAGCAGAAAAAATATAAGACCTATAAAAATAAACTAGTAAATATTATAAGAACCCGTAAAAGAGATCATTATCATTCACTATTAGAGCAGAATAAAGGTAACACACAAGAAATATGGAAAATACTTAACCAAGTAATCAGAAATAGTCCTAAAAAAATGGATTATCCAGAGTATTTTATCAAAGGCAAAAATACTATTTTTGAAAAAACTGCAGAAATAGCAACTGAATTTAATGAGTATTTTGTCAACATCGGCAGTAACCGAGCAAAACAAATTCCTGATCCAACAAACCTGTTTGAAATAGATACGTAGAAAAAAACTTCTCCACGATGTTCCTTACTGCTGTAAAACAAGAAGAAGTATCAAATATTATAAAAACTTTTAAAAATAAAAAGTCAACTGATTGCTTTAATATTGATATGACAATAATCAAGCAGATTATAGAATATGTAGTGCGACCTTTCACGCACATATGCAACCTGTCATTCAAAGCTGGTATCTTTCCATCAAAAATGAAAATTGCTAAAGTTATTCCAATCTATAGAAGTGGAGAAAAACATCTGTTTACAAATTATAGACCAATATCACTACTACCACAATTTTCAAAAATATTAAAAACTACTTTCTCGCAGACTTGATAGTTTTATACAAAAGCATGCGCTGTTAAGTGAGCATCAATATGGCTTCAGGGAAAAACAGACCACCTCAATGGCAGTTATCGAGTTTGTGGAAGCAATAGCCATAGGTGCAATAGGTGTAGCTTATAAATGGATAAAAAGTTATTTAGAAAACAGATATCAGTACGTGCAACTCAACAATAAAAAAACAAATCAACTGTTAATCACTCACGGAGTTCCTCAGGGGTCAGTGCTTGGTCCAAAACTATTCATCTTATATATAAATTATATCTGCAAGGTCTCAAAACTATTTAAATGTGTCCTATTTGCTGATGATACATACAACTTTCTACTGTTCTGGAATAAATCGGAAACAGCTCCCGACAACCGTAGAAAACGAATTAAACAAATTAAAAAACTAGTTCGACAGAAATAAATTGTCACTTAACCTGAAAAAATCGAAGTCAATTGTTTTTGGCACAAGACCAATCAAACCCCAAGCTAAAATTATGGTAAACTCAATTGAAATAGAAAGAGCGTATGAAACCAAGTTTCTCGGATTAGTAATAGACTCAAAACTATGTTGGAAACCACATATCGATAACGTAAAAAGAAAAATAGCCAAGACCGTAGGGATCCTCTACAAAACCAAGGAAGTGCTAAATAAGAGATCTTTGTACACATTATACACTTCATTATTATTACCATATATGACCTACTGTGTGGAAATATGGGGAAATGCCTGCAAAACAAACACACTCCCTATTCTCAAACTACATAAAAAAAGCAATTCGAATTATTAATAGATCAAAATATACGGAACCCACAAATCCACTATTTATCAAATTAAATACGATGAAATTTTATGACCTGGTTGACTTTAAAATCGCCCAATTAATGTACAAAGCACACAATAACCTGCTCTGCCAAAACATTCAGAAGTTTTTTGAAATTCGAGAAAGCAACTATGAATTAAGAGGTACCAACTTATTCAAAAAACTCAAAACAAGAACAAACATCAAGCAAAGAAGTGTATCTAGCAAAGGTGTTAATATATGGAATAATCTCGAAACGGACCTAAAAATGAGTAAATCGCTTGCTGATTTCAAAAACAAATTAAAAAAAATAGTACAAACAACCTACATCAATCAGAGTTAAAATGATAAATTCTAAACATTAAATATAATGATAAATCAGAACTAAGTTGATAAATAGAGAAAGGTATTGAAATATCCATTATGAATACAAGAGAAAATTGACACAAGAGTGCCAGGGTGAGGATGCATATAATCCCGATACAAACCAAAAGTTGTGAAAATATCACGGTTAAGGGTAAAGTATGTGTCACATTTCGGTTTTTCGGTCTGGCCAGCAGGTGGCAGGAGCGGTCTCTCTAGCACACCTGCTGGCAATCATTAATCAATAGAGACAGTATTTAAGGACTCCTACGTTCGACACCTGTTGTGGGAGTATTGTTTTTGGCATTGCTTACCTCATTGCTCATTGACTAGTGGCTTTTGACCTCGTCGTGTTTTCGCGTGTCGTCTCGGTACCAAGTTTGTGTGTGAGTACCATTTTGTTTTGATGATCTGGCTTTTCTTGCGTGTACAAAGTGTTACATTGTTTTTCGTTCGTAGTTTGTGGGCTTTACTTTCTTTTTCTTGCTCTTTTGTGCAAGCACCTTTTGTTAGTCGTTTTTGATTTACCTCCTGGTCCTCATTGTGGACCAGCGCTTTATGTTCTCGCTTATTTTCGGTTTGGACATTAAATTGTCTTACTTCGGAGACCTTGTTTTTGTCTACGTTTTTTGGATCCCCCTCCCTAACTCGGTTTACCCGAGTACGTAACAGAATACTCCCACCATAATGGATCCTGTAGACATTAACAAGATCATGACCGCCTTGACCAGCCAGGGGCAATTAGTGGGCCAGCAACGACAGGAGCTCTCGGAGCTCCGGGAGGCAGTCGCCGTCCTAGCCCAGCGGCTGGAGATATTGTGTTCCCAAGGGGAACACGCGACCCCCCGAGAAACGCCACCCCCAAGGGTCCCGGCGGCTTCATCCGGGACACCCTCTTCCCCGATCATGGGGCGAGAGCCCAATCTCCCCCAGCCCCCTCGCTACGGGGGAGAACAGGCTCTCTGCAAGCAATTTTTACACCAGTGCTCTCTGATATTCGACCAACAACCAGCTACGTACGAGAAAGATAGCACGAAGGTGGCGTTCATTATGAGCCTGTTGACTGGTCAGGCGGCGTCTTGGGCAGTAGAGATCAGCAATGCTCAACCCGGGCTTCGGTCTTCCTACCCAGAGTTTGTCGCCGAGTTCCGGCGCGTATTTCAACATCCGGTTATGGGAAGGGAGGCCGAAGGTCGGCTATTAGCTATTCGGCAAGGACGACAATCCGTTGCCGAATACTCCATCTCTTTTCGCATTTTGGCCGCCCGTAGCAGTTACGGGGACCGCGCCCTGTGTGGTTTGTTTCGCCGCGGGTTAAGTGCGGCGTTAAAGGACGAACTGGCAACCCGCGACGATAGCCGCAACTTGGAGGAGCTCATCGATTTGGCCCTCATTGTGGACAACCGCATGTGGGAGCGTGAGAGGGAACGTACGGAAGAGCGAGGAACTACCCGTGTCCCCCCCCCCGACGTACGGGTCGTCGGCCGGCTGAGCACGAGTCCTGGCGACCACCCGGACCCGAGCGTCATTTGTGTTCTGATCCAGCCGACGCAGAGGAGGAGCCCATGCAGCTGGGAGGCGGACGCCTGGGACCAGCGGAGAGAGAGCGTCGGATTCGGGATCGAGCCTGCTTCTACTGCGGCCAATCTGGACACCGGGCTTCCAACTGTTCCTTGACACCGTCCCGCCCGTCCGGGCGCCCCGAAAACTGTGAGTTTGTGCCCGATACTGCGCCACGTGAGTCGAGACGGGAGGAGGTCCATCCGGGACATCCACCAAGACTCGAGTTGGACGGAACTCTTTATGGTCCGTTACGGGTCATTTCTGTTCGGGCCTTGGTGGACTCTGGGGCGGACAATTGTTTTGTAGACACCAGCCTAGCTAAGGAACTGGGTTGAGGTCCTAAGGGAGACAAAGCGGGTTCACGATCTTGATGGGCGACTCCTGGCGGAAGTGAAAGAAATTACCGCGCCGGTGAAACTAACATTATCAGGCAATCACATCGAATACCGTAGATTCTATATCATGCGGTCTCGATCCGTACCGTTAGTGTTGGGGTTGCCGTGGCTGCGCGAACATAACCCTGTCATTTCCTGGGAACGTCCGGCAATCGAGAGTTGGAGCGCATTTTGTTATACTCACTGTTTGCGCTCGGCGGCAGAAAAGAGAGGGCCGACCCGGAACGAGCCACCAGAAGTTATTTGTTTAGATAAGGTTCCGCGTATTTACCATGACCTACGCCAAGTGTTTAGTAAAGACCGTGCCCAGTCCTTGCCGCCTCACCGGCCGTACGACTGCGCCATCGATCTTTTGGAGAACGCCTTACTCCCGAATTCCCGTCTATATCAGGTCTCTCAGCCGGAACAAGAGGCGCTGAGAGAATATATTGATAGCTCACTCTCGGCTGGCCTCATTCGGCCGTCTAAATCCCCGTTGGGGGCCGGATTCTTCTTCATCGAAAAGAAAGACAAGACGTTACGCCCGTGTGTCGATTATCGGGGCCTGAACGAGATCACCATCAAGAACAAATACCCACTTCCGTTATTAGATTCGGCGTTTGCCCCCCTCCAATCCGCCACTATTTTCTCCAAACTCGATTTACGAAGCGCTTACCATTTGGTCCGTATTCGTGAGGGGGACGAATGGAAGACGGCATTTAAGACCCCATTAGGGCACTTCGAATACCTAGTCATGCCATTTGGGCTGACCAACGCGCCCGCAGTATTTCAGTGTCTCATTAACGACGTATTAAGAGATTTTCTGAACCTGTTTTGTTTTGTTTATTTAGATGACATCTTAATTTTCTCTCGGACTCTTGCAGAACATCAACACCATGTCAGGCTGGTTTTGCAGCGTCTACTAGAGAACCGGTTATTCGTAAAAGCAGAAAAGTGCGAGTTTCACGTCGAGTCCATCTCCTTTCTGGGGTTTATTATCGAGAAGGGTCAGCTGAGAGCTGACGATGCCAAAGTTAAGGCCGTAGTAGAGTGGCCCACGCCCACCAACAGAAAGCAGTTGCAACGTTTCCTGGGTTTCGCTAATTTTTACCGCCGCTTCATTCGCAACTACAGCCAGAGAGCCCTGCCGTTGACCCGGCTAACATCGGTCAAGATCCCCTTTAGGTGGGACACTGATGCTGACCACGCGTTCGCCGAATTAAAGAAAGCCTTCACGAACCCTCCAGTATTACAGCATCCTAACCCCTCTATTCCGTTTGTCGTAGAGGTGGACGCGTCGGAATCCGGCGTGGGGGCTGTCTTATCGCAGCGATCCCCAGTCAACCAAAGACTTCTCCCCTGCGCCTTCTTCTCTCGTCGCCTCAGCCCAGTAGAAGCCAACTACGACGTGGGGAACCGCGAACTGCTAGCCGTCGTTTTGGCATTACAAGAATGGCGACATTGGCTCGAAGGTACTGAAGAGCCATTCACGGTGTACACTGATCACAAGAACCTTGCCTACATCCGGTCAGCCAAGAGACTAAACTCCCGCCAAGCACGGTGGGTGCTTCTCCTCACTCGCTTCAACTTCACGCTCACCTACTGCCCGGGCTCAAAGAACATTAAACCGGATGCCCTCTCCCGCATCCATGACCCTGCGGAGAGGGACAACGAACCCCAAAGCATTGTTCCGGACCATTGTATTGTGGGGGCACTGAGGTGGGCCGTCGAACGTAAGGTCAAGGAGGCCCAGAACGGAGTTCAAGTCCCGGATGGTTGTCCGACCGGGAGACTGTTTGTGCCCCCACCTCTGCGCGCAGAGGTGTTACAGTGGGGGCACACTTCTAAGGTGGCATGCCATCCAGGGGTGAACCGGACCTTGGACCTCGTGTCGCAGCGGTTTTGGTGGCCGGAGCTACGCAAGGATACCCAGGACTATATCAAGGCCTGTTCCACCTGCGCATGCAGTAAGGCGTCCCACCAACTGCCGGCTGGTTTGCTGCAACCGCTGCCTACCCCTTCTCGACCATGGTCCCACATTTCCCTGGATTTTGTCACCGGCCTGCCTCCTTCCTGGGGAAAATCCATCATACTCACCATAGTTGACCGCTTCTCTAAATCTGCCCATTTTGTTGCGTTGTCCAAACTGCCCTCTGCTCAGGAAACCGCCGACCTCCTAGTGAGACACGTCTTCCGTCTTCATGGAATTCCGGTGGACATTGTGTCAGACCGGGGCCCTCAATTCATCTCCAGGGTATGGAAACGTTTCTGCCAGGCCATGGGGGCCACGGCGAGTCTGTCTTCCGGATACCACCCACAGTCCAATGGTCAAACGGAGCGCATGAACCAAGATTTGGAGGCAGCTCTGCGCTGCGTTTGCCTCGATCGCCCCTCCTCGTGGTCGGTCCACCTGCCTTGGGTGGAATACGCCCACAACACCCTCGTCTCATCAGCGACCGGTCGGTCTCCTTTCATGGCAGCATATGGTTATCAACCTCCTCTGTTTCCTTCTCAGGAGGGTCAGGTGGAACTCCCTTCCATACAGCTGCATCTACGACGGGCCCATCGCGTATGGAAGGAGACCAGAGCAGCACTGTCACGCACGGCTCAGCGGAACCGGCAGATCGCTGACCGTCGCCGACGCCCAGCACCCAGCTATCAGGTGGGACAGAAGGTGTGGCTGGCAACTAAGGATCTACGACTCGCAGGTACATCTCGCAAGTTGGGGCCACGCTTCACTGGACCGTTCGAGGTGGAATCGGTCCTCAGCCCCGTCTCCGTCAAGCTCCGACTGCCGCCCACCATGAAGGTCCACCCCGTGTTCCATGTTTCCCTGTTGAAACCGGTGGCCACCAGTCCCCTGGCTCCTCCGCCCACGTCGCCGCCTCCTCCACAAATCGTTGACGGTGAACCAGTGTACACCGTGCGTGAAATCTTGGACTCTCGGCGCAGGGGTAGGGGTTTTCAGTATTTGGTTGACTGGGAAGGCTACGGCCCAGAGGATCGGCAGTGGGTCCCCGGCTCCTGGATCTTAGACCCGTCCCTGCTTCGGGCATTCCATGCAGCGCACCCGTCGAAGCCGGGTGGTCCGCCAGGAGGCGTCCGTTGAGGGGAGGGTACTGTCACATTTCGGTTTTTCGGTCTGGCCAGCAGGTGGCAGGAGCGGTCTCTCTAGCACACCTGCTGGCAATCATTAATCAATAGAGACACTATTTAAGGACTCCTACGTTCGACACCTGTTGTGGGAGTATTGTTTTTGGCATTGCTTACCTCATTGCTCATTGACTAGTGGCTTTTGACCTCGTCGTGTTTTCGCGTGTCGTCTCGGCACCAAGTTTGTGTGTGAGTACCATTTTGTTTTGATGATCTGGCTTTTCTTGCTTGTACAAAGTGTTACATTGTTTTTCGTTCGTAGTTTGTGGGCTTTACTTTCTTTTTTTTGCTCTTTTGTGCAAGCACCTTTTGTTAGTCGTTTTTGATTTACCTCCTGGTCCTCATTGTGGACCAGCGCTTTATGTTCTCGCTTATTTTCGGTTTGGACATTAAATTGTCTTACTTCGGAGACCTTGTTTTTGTCTACGTTTTTTGGATCCCCCTCCCTAACTCGGTTTACCCGAGTACGTAACAGTATGAGCCTTAATGGAGACTTCTTACTTTTTCTTTTCTGATTGATATAAAAATGATTTAGTAGATATAAACACATAACGGGGTAGGACTAGATAAGTTTTTTTACTTCATCCTACTCCCTTGAACATAATAACTGTGTTGAATGAAGACTGATTTCTTTCTTTTTACTTTTTTATCTACCTTATTTTCTGTCAAATTATTACTGTATTTGTTTTATGTTCAATAAACAAACAAACAAATAAACAAAAATAAGGGCAACTGCTGTCACAACTTGAGATTGATGAGGTACAACACAGGTTCCATGGTGAAGGGCCCCAGGCTGCCAGATCAGAGGAGGAGGTCATACCAGAGATTGGGAGGCAAGC
This sequence comes from Hippocampus zosterae, assembly GCF_025434085.1. Classification (NCBI taxonomy): domain Eukaryota; kingdom Metazoa; phylum Chordata; class Actinopteri; order Syngnathiformes; family Syngnathidae; genus Hippocampus; species Hippocampus zosterae. The sequence goes on along the minus strand of NC_067461.1, from coordinate 20,666,168 downwards.
CCCAATGAATGCAGATGATGAGATTGGGAGGCCAGCCCCAATGAATGAAATGCTGAGCGAGACAGCAACTGACCTGAAAGCTAAGATCATGGCGAGAATGAAAGCTGGGCAACCTAGAAACCGATTACAACGGCTATGTGAAGTACCACCTGAAAGTCTCATGGAAAGTGTGAATGCAGCACTGAGGGCGATCCCTACCGTAACGATCACAGAAACCAATGAGCTGATATACGCTTCAGCATCAGTGATCCTAGAGACTCTTGGCTATAAGAGCAACCATGGAAGCCATGAGATACGTTACCCCACCATGGAAAAGACGGTTGGAGGCTAAGATCAAGGCGGCTCGGAAAGATGTGAGTCAACTGACGGAGGCCCAGAGAGGTGTGATGAAAAGGCCGATACCCGAGAGGTACATCCAGATGACCATACCTGAACTACTCGAAACTGCCAAACAAAGGCTCCAAGCCTTGTCCAGCCGCCTAAAGCGGTACACGAAAGAGAATGAGGCCAGACGAATAAACAGGCTGTTCGCAACACAACCTGCGAAAGTGTACGCTCAGTGGCAGGGTCCTAACAACAGAGCTGACCCACCAAGACTGGAAACTGAAAGGTACTGGAAAGGCATATGGGAGAAGGAGGTTGCACATAACAGCAGTGCACAATGGCTGGTGACCCTGAGAGAGGAGCACAGCAACCTCCCTTGACAGAACCCAGTTACCATAACAGTGGCAGACATACAGGAAAGAGTCTCAGATATGAAGAACTGGACAGCACCAGGCCCGGACATGGTCCACACCTACTGGCTAAAGAAACTCACAGCACTCCATGAGCGCCACCAGCACAAATGAACCAGCTGCTGAGGGATGGGACTCATCAGGAGGCATGACCCTGATGGAAGCATCAGGCATTATTGCGGCTAAGATAAGTGGACACATGGATCAATACAATACATACAAATATATACAAATGTACAGAGAATCAGCAGGCAATGGAAAGTGTCCAATGGTGACACCGATTTAGCAAATTGACTTTGAGCGAGTATTCAGATCGCCCAAGTGATTCTTTGAAAAAGCCACTTTTTGTGGTCTTAACACGGGGATTCCCAGAGATTTTGGTGCTCCCTAATTTTTGGAAGCAATAGGCACCAGAAATCGTCCAACCTGGCAGAAAAACGAGTGGCTACCACTGACCTGAATTGAAATACAGTCATCACAAAAAGCTTGTTTGTAGGGTTCCATTTGAGAAATTTAGTAGAACATAACGGGCGGCTAACCTGATGACTAACATTCGCGTTGCAGTGCGCTTTTCATTTCCCCACCCACCAAAGGTGTCTTGAACTGTTTGTTGTTTCTATTTTTTTCTCTGGCGTTCCACTCAGCATGACATCTGGCATTGTGTTTGTGTTTTGTTTGCGTTTCCTGTTTTTATTTATTGTTTTAAACTGTCTTTGTTTTTATGCCTAAGCCTGACTTTATGCATGTCTGTTTCTTGTTTCCTCATGTGCCTTTTTCATGTCTTGCTTGTTTGGTTTTGTTTTGTGCAGAGGTACCGGGTTCAATTCCAGCTCCGCCTCCCTGTGTGGAGGTTCCATGTTCTCCGTGGGCCGGCGTGGGTTTACTCCGGCTACTCTGGTTTCTCCCACATTCCAAAAACATCAATGGCATGCAGATTGAACACTCAAAATTGTCCCAAGGTGTGAGTGTGAGCGTGGATCGTTGTTGGTCTCTGTGTGCCCTGCGATTGGCGGGGAACTGGTTCCGGGTGTCCCCCACCTATTGCCCGAAGACAGTTGGGATAGGCTCTAGCACCCCCCGCGACCATGGTGAGGATAAGGGGATGGGAAAGTGAATGAATGAATGCCTTGTTTGCATTTTTGTTTCATTTTTGGAAAATAAATATATTGTTTTGATTTCATCCTGCGCGTCTGACTTGCTTTCCTGTACTTGGGTCCACCTATTTGCCACAACCGCAACAAACCCACAACCCGTGACAAAAAGAGCACATTTGTGGAGTCCAGCCCCTCAATGACCATATACTCTGACTTTCCTCCATATCGATTTTAGGATAAACATACCCTTTACAAATTTCAACTGCATTCAGTATTCCTTCAAAGCAGTTCACCTCATGCAATTATCGTCTTTCGACTCATACTTCACACATTCAAATTGCCTGTCTAGAAGGACATATGTGATGTCATGTTGAAAAGATACTTTTTTGGGGGAGGGGGAGGGGGGGTTTGTGAAAGTTAAAGTGTGACTCTAAAAAGGCTACAATATCCTTGCTTGTTTTTAACATAGTTGACAAAACAAAAAAGAAGCATCTGATTTTTATGTATCTATTGCTGTGGTCAGTTGAGTGTCTTGTGATTCTTGTCCAAAGTAGAAGTCAGACAGAATTTTCACATTCTTCACATGCGAATGTTTGTTGAACACAAAGGTGTCAGCGTGGGTCAGTCTAGTATGCAGGTGCGTGGGTGAGCGTATTTCGCCCAGGGGTCCCCTGACGACACCCTTGGGTCCGAGGAACTCCCAGCTCACGTCGTTGCGGTGAGTGTGCACAGACTCCCCCTCATGACGTCACTTCTGGAGGCAGGCTGCTGCTGGGCTGGCAGCCTTTTGCTCCATCAAGAAACTTTCCTGGATTTAAGGAGCTCCAAGGACGTAGTGGCTCCGACCAGCCGCAGCAGAAAACTCCTCGAGCGGGTCAGCGGTCACTGAGTTGGACTTTTCGGTGCTAAAATTATTTTAATTGAGTTGCCATAGGGAACCGAGCTATATATTTTTCTCCCTTTCCCCCCTTTTAAAGGACTTTACAAAGTTCGAGGACTACAAGAATTATATTCAGCCACACTGGCGTGTTTTCATCGGCAATTATTTTGCCGAGCCTACTTTTAATAATTTCTTTCAACTTTGAATTTTTCACGACGCGGACATGATTTGGAGTAGGGCCCTCTTACTTTCATTTGGTTTCCTTCTCTCACCATTCTGTTTGTCAGCTGGGGCACAGCCGCACAACCAGAGCGGCGTCAGGAAGCTGTACGTGCTCCAACCCGACCCGGGTCCAGGTCCGGGTCCGGGCTCGGCGATAGCTAACCGAGGGGATGGGATGCGAGTCAGCTCCATTTCAACGCGTCACGGCGCGTCGGGGCCTCCGCACTCTTTCAACGTCGAACTCACCGCTAAGTTGGGAGGCCAGGTCCGGACCCGCCGGATGGGGAAGCAAGTCTCGACAGCCCAGGAGTCCATTGTTCGGCACGGCGGTCCGGAGCAGAACCAGCACAGGCAACTTCTCAAGCAGTCTGGGTAAGACGGTGTGTCGGTGTCGGTCGAAGTCAGGCTACCGATGTATTCATTCACTTTTTAAAGTTATTTATTCTAAATTTGTTTATTTCCTTTAATGTAAAGTGACTTAAAGGTTCATATCCTTCTCTGACTTCTCAAGACATTTTAATTAAAAGAGCTGTGTGACTTTTTTTGCGGTGCTGGGCGCCAAACTGAATATTTACTTGAGATTAAGAAATCTGAGCCAATGTCTTTTTCTTATAATTAATTAATTGGGTTTCCCCCAACTTTGTGGGAGCACATACACAACACTGCACACTCAATTGAGAGTGACTGTCCCTCCAATTGAAGGATGAGGGGTTTGACTCATAATTGTTGTTTTTTTTTCTGATAACTGTTTTAATTATTTTTGTGTGACACATTTGACAATAAAGTTTTATCCAATCCAATCCAATAAGATCGGCAATTCATGGAAACGTTAAATATATGATAAAACATATCTCTGCGGTTGTGTTTTGTCAAGAAATTCAAATTGAGCCAACCACACCTGGAGTAACATGCATTCATTGTGGAATTGGACGTCCACCAGATTTACTTTGACCTTTGCTGGGCCTCACTGTCGTGAACAAAAGAGGGTCTGGCAAATTTTCATTCAAGCTCTCCATGCATGTCTTGAAAAGCTTCTTGTTGATTAAATTGAATGAATTGCAATTACTTTCCATGCACAGTTGTTTATCAGGTGGTCTGATGAAAGTTAGTCGCTACTGGCTACTCAATCCTGTCAAAACTGGTGCAGCAACATTTTCAAGTTACACACTGGCCTCTGCTTGTTTTATATTTGCAGGGTGAATGTCTGTGGGATCCAGTGCTGTCATGGATGGAGTAAAGCTCAAGGATCCCAGCGGTGCACAAAGCGTAAGTAACTTCAAACATTCCTTGCACAGTCTAGATTTGGGTTGGGTGTGATGAAACAATTGATAAAGAGTTCCAAAATTGTTGTTCATGTAGAATTGGGATCTACCGGTTATATCTGTGTGACAACATGATATACAGTTGTCGCAACAATGGCGGCATAATGGACTTCAGTACTTGGTAATAACATGCAAGAAGGCATTTTATATATATATATATATATATATATATATATATATATATATATATATATATATATATATGTATATATATATATATATATATATATATATATATATACTGTATAAACCAAACAAACCAACCCATTGAGTCACATCATACTCAACTCATACATATATATAATAATTTTTATAATAATAATAATTATAATAATGTTTTTTTTTAATCTGTGTGTGTGTGTGTGTGTGTGTGTAATACATCAGGGTTCTCCCGTCATTACGTCATTGTGCATACAGTATCTTGCGAGCCTGTATGCAGAGTCGAACACAATAAATACAAAAAATGAACTGTTGCCGACAAAGAGCGTGCACTGTGCATGACGTTGAGTGTGATGTGACTCAATGTTTGGTTTGGCCCTGAGATGAAGTAATTTTGGGAACTCCAATCAGCTGAATACTTGAAGGGGTGGAGAGGCTGTCCTTGTTTATACAGACACAGGAAACATGATGCAAACATCTGGACAATGACCAATCGGTGACATTCCTCAATGTCATACTGTACCTTCAACCATGGCTAGACATTTCTATTTCAAGAGGCACTAATGTAGTGAACGATAGTATGTACATGTGTCATCTTTCGTATACTGAAAAGTGAGTGACCTGTCATGCCTGACCAAGCTAAAAACATTAGACATGATTGTCACTGGCCGAACAATTTGGTAAATACCATGTGCCTTTTATTCAGATCCATACAAAATTGCATGTACATTATGCCAGCGGGGGCAGCCGTTGGCTCAGTGGTTAGCACGTCGACCTCACAGAGCAGAGGTCGTGGGTTCGATCCCAACCTTCCTGTGTGGAGTTTGCATGTTCTCGCCGGGCCTGTGTGGTTTTCTTCGGGTACTCTGGTTTCCTCCCACTTTCCAAAAAGATGCATAGCAGGCTGATTGAACACTCAAAATTGTCCCTAGGTGTGAGTATGAGCATGTATCGTGGCTCGTCTCTGTGTGCCCTTTGATTAGCTGGACACCCATACGGGCTGTACCCCGAATGCTGCCCGAAGACAGCTGGATAGGCTCCAGCACCCCCCGCGTCCCTTGTGAGGATAAAGCGATACAGATGGATGGACTATGCCAGCATTCAGTGAAGATATCCTCGTACAATTAATTGTAGAATTGATCATTGAAGCAATTTAGTCATAATGGAGAGCGGTCCACTGCTTTGGTACAACTTCTCTGTTCAGATCAATGCACCTCTGTCATCGAAACAGGAGATAGATAGATAGATATATAGAGAGAGAAACCTTCAAACTCACAATACACACAAAATTCCCTGGTGTAAAGTTAAACAAGCACTAAAGGAACTAGTTTATAATATATAAATAATGTATAAAATACTAAAGTATTGTAAAATTTAAATTTGTTAAATTTCTGCTTGTAATTCGTGTCTTTGTTGTTGTAAATCATTGGAGACCAAAAAATAAGTAATTTTTGTCATAAAATATATATTTTTAATTTATCAGACAATCAGTTATGTGAATTTTATTCTGCCAAATACCTAAATCGGGCCCTGTATATATATTTTTTAACAATAAATGGGATCGGTTTACAAAATTATTTCAAGAGTTTAGGTAAGGGGCTCTATCCCTGACAACATGAAGTAAAAAGATGTCTCTGGAGAACCTTGAAATTGAACGAAGCTGTTAATGTCAATGGCCATAAATCTACTGTCAATCCAAAACCATGTCCATGGGGAATTTTCGTGAAATGGATCTACAAAGTTCCTAAGTTCTTTTTTTTTTTAAATAGGCTTCTGAAGACAGTTGCATTTGGACAAAAGAAAAAGTTTCCCAGAGTGAATGCATCTCAAGTTGCTGCCCTTGCGTTTCTATATGCATAGTAAGACATAATACATCAAGGTTACGGAATAGTCCTCACGTGTGTCGAGACAAACCTTGTCCGTCATCATTGGTAAGGCAAACATGCCCAACGGGTGCCATCCACCTGAGTCCAAAATACATCAAGCAGAAGCTCTCGAAGCACCTCTCCTTTCTTGCTTGCTTTGCATCCCCCTGCATTGTTGTGACTACGTTTCCATGGCACTGACATCCTATTCTGTTTTCAATGACTTTTTGTGGCAGAGTTATAGTGCCATTTGCCTATGTGTGTGTGTGTGTGTGTGTGGGTGTGTGTGTGTGTGGGTGTGTGTGTGTGTGCATGCGCACACATTCTTTGAAACGATTTCATGTTAATGGGAAACTTTTTAAAAAGAAAAAGGTCGGCTCAGTTTGCCGTGCGTAAATGGCCTAAGACAGACTTGCAATGTTACACACCCATTTCCATTCGAACATTGCTGAGCTTTTACAGTGTGCAAATTCAGTCAGCTTTTTACTCCCTGAGGATTGACCATTAGAGCACCTGGCAAAATGCTTACTGAAGTACTTTTTCCACTTTTCTTTAAGGGCCAAGCTTATTAGAGTTCATTATAGAATTACATGAGAAGTGCAGACACCATAGAGCTGTGTGCACGTATAAAAAATATAATGGGAAGCATGTCTATCCTCAGACCCCCAATCTCTTTGATAGTACATAACCTCTTAATTAATTATTCATTTTCATGTAAGGAAGTGATTTCTTGCGGGGGAAAAAAATCCGCGGCAGATAATTACATTTCGATAGTTATTTCCTTTTGTTTACGCGTGATCCAGAGAAGGTAGTTGGGCTTTGTAAATGGAAAAAAAAAATCCACATTATTTGCTGATATGGTTAGTTTACAGTATAAACTTCTTTTTACATCAATGCTGTGGCAAATATGAAAATGGTGTTAACTTCGTGCAATATTGGATGTAATTTCACCGTTTTTTTGACTGGCAATGATCCAGTGTGAAATCTGCCTCTCTCCAAAATCAGCTATGGGATGGCCTCCATCTTGTCCCTAAATAGGATGAGCGTAGAAAATAATGATTTGAATTAAATTTGACACTTTTGACTTGACAAGTTGGTTAAGAAGACCTCACATGTTGCACATGCTTGGTAACAGCTTAGTTGGTACCGTTGCATTGAGTTGGGGCAAACAAAAAAAACAGCGCACAGATGTTATGTGGCACTATGCACTAGAGATGTCCCGATTACGTGATTGGAAATCTTGGTCAATCAGGTGATTTTTCACTTTATGCGTGTCAGCTCAAAAAGGTCTTTTTTTTTCAATATTTAAAGTTCACAAAGCCAAAAATAATCCAAATGTGCAAGTAGTAGCTTAGTTTTATGTTTCACAATGTTACTTTTTTAATTTATTATTTTTTAAAATATTTTTTACATTTTTACTATTAGTACCAATCCAGTTCATGTACACGTGACATGTACATATCCACTGACATGTCTCCTTCGCTGCGTACCGCTCTCCTGCAGGCATGGACAGAGCGGTGGGATTGTTTTCATAGCTTGTTTGGCAGAAAAAGCAAGGTGAAAGATGCTCCTAAATAAGTCTGTCATGTAAACAAGCCTCCTTTCTAAACGGCACCATCAAGGAGTTGAGAGAGTGACAGACAGGTTAGCAATTGTGACACTTTCAAATGACATAACTTCAAATAGAAGTTTAATGAGTGGAAGTAATTTGATGACAAGCAAGCTTGTCCCCCAACGGTTGCATTTAATAAGGTCAAAACTCAATAGTGTCGTTTCCATAGGAGAGGAGTCACGCACGTACCCAACAACTATGTACCTGCGTGCACTTAGCCCACACAAGCCTGTACATAACGATGCAATTGTCCTGTTTGTCATTCGATAAATCAAATGTATCAAACAGACGAATTCAATGGCAAAGCTTATTTGGGCCATTCAACCAACTTGGTACCATTTGCATCCCCAGGCAATTACATGAAAAAATATTTTTTTATAAAGCTTTCCGCACATTGTATTGTGTTTAAAGTTAACTTTTAATTCGTGTAAATGTCATGGATAACATACCTGTATTTGCTAATGTTTTGCTAAAAAGCCATGAAGTTTCAGTACAAGAATCTGACATGATAAAATAAGTTCTGAGATTGTTTGTTTCTGTGTGCCCTGCGATTGGCTGGCAACCGATTCAGGGTGTCCCCCGCCTACTGCCCAGAGACGGCTGGGATGGGCTCCAGCAACCCCCGCGACCCTAGTGAGGATCAAGCGGTAATGAATGAATGAATGAACCAATACACACTGAAATGTACAACCTGTTCTATCATCAGATTTAGGGCTTAAGAAAAAAAATAATCCAATTAGTCCATATACTAAAAATGTATATAACAACATACAACTTACACGCATTCATGTAAGTTCAGTATATTGCTATATTAACCCTTCCGTGCATCCTGGAACCTGATGACATGATAAGATGTCCACTGTAGTAACCGCTATCCCCCATAGGGTTAATTTGAATAAAATCGGATGCATACTCTTTTCTTCTTAATTTATTGCCGATGTATTTGTTTGGTACACGGTATCGACAGACACTTAAAACAGATACTTAAGACTTCGACTTGGACTCGTGTACCAGAGTGCGTGATCGGGACACCCTTACTCGGCACTCTGTAGCTAATTGCGACTGATGGTATACAGTGTGCCTGCCACGCACCCAGTGTGCAGACACATAAAAGAACGGCCAAAACAAATTGGCTACACACTCCTAGATTAACTGAGGTTGATCGTTTTCTTAGTTGTCCGGATTTTTTTTCTTATACATGTAACAAAAGGACCAAAAGAAACTAAAATCTGTAAATGTCCTCATGTGCCAAGTTAAATTTGATTTATTGTGCTGAATTCATATTGCATGTTATGATAAATAACGTAACAATAGCGTAGGTTAAACAACATAATTTGGGGCCTTCTCTAGTTGGTGAAAACCCCTCCCTTGGTGACCTTGTAAGCCTCATAGCCTCTTCGCCCCACAGGGGAATCGAAAAATGTATTGAAGTGTATTGTCTATATCGTGGTAATATCCTTCCACCATTACGTGGATTCTAAGAAGGTACAGTATGTCCTCGCCAAATACAAGGTCAAAACAGGCCATTGCAGCTGTTCATATTGTCTGAGCAATTTTTTTGCACACACTTAGACATTTTATAGCATTACAACAGGGTGACACAAGGAAAATCATTATATCCCAATGTTTCTTCGAAATGGGATCGCTTCAACAGAGCACAAGCACACACTGACTCACTCATTCAAACAACCATGTTATTTTTTCAGACCCCCTAACAGACCTTTGTGAGGGTGCGTGGGGAGCGCACCGCATGCCAGATCCTGCATAGTTTGATCAAAAGGGTGAGAACATCACCATGACTGATCTCTTTCCTCTTCCTGCCTAACAGGGAGATTACAGTCCTTAGTCCGTCAGCTTCATTCTCACAGAACAAATCTCTTATGTTGCTTCTGACAATCTGACAAAGAGAGAAAAGCGATTTGCGGAACAAATGGCCGCGTCAGCTCCAAGCAAGAGGTGGGTGAGTGAAAAGCAAACTATTTACGCTTGTCTGAAAAGAAAACAAACAAACAAACAAAATACCTTAAGTGAAAAGTTTTCTCTATTTCTAACCGCTAATATAATTCAGCTCCCAATGGGGAAAGACATCAATGATGTCATCACTGGGCAGTCACACTCTTTGAAAAGAAGTTGTGTGTCTCCACTGGATTAATCTTTGAGGATTTTGTATTGAGTCACGTGTGGCTTTCAATATCTTCCTGAGCCCAATACACACGACCTGGTTTGTTTGTTTTAAGAAAAGGAATAGCAATCTTTCTTTTGATGCAGGATTATACAACATTCTTGATTCATTAAAAATCACATGCAACAGAGTAACCCATTTTTTGAGCTTGCCTCAGCTGTGTTGGTGTTTCGCATGAATCGACAAGGACACAAATAAACCAGGGAACTAACGCTGATTTGAGGAGGGTGGGAAGCCGGACTTATCCCACTCGAATTGTTCCAGTTCCGACCTCAAAGCGTTTTGAGTCGAATGTAAACAACAAAGATGGACGAGTCTGATAAATTCTTTGTTGTTGTGGTTCATTCCAACACATTTTGAACGTTGGCAAATCTTCATAATAAAGGAGTACCATGTCTTCAAAGAATTTCACTCATTTCAGCAATTAACTTCATGCAGGCATATAACGGCATATCTTCACATAGTCAGTGCAAATCACGTTGTGTTATGTGAAATTACACAAAACTAAATTAATGTTAAAATAGGGCGGCCCGGTAGTCCAGTGGTTAGCACGTCGAATTCACAGTGTGGAGGAGCGGGTTCAATTCCAGCTCTGACCTCCCTGCGCGGAGTTTGCATGTTCTCCCCGGGCCTGCGTGGGTTTTCTCCGGGGACTCCGATTTCCTCCCACATTCCAAAAACATGCTTGGCGAACACTCTAAATTGTCCCGAGGTGTGAGTGTGGGCGTGGATGGTTGTTTGTCTCTGTGTGCTCTGCAATTGGCTGGCGACCAATTCAGGGTGTCCCCCGCCTACTGCCTGAAGACAGCTGGGATAGGCTCCAGCACCCTCCGCGGCCCTGGTGAGGATAAAGCGGTTCAGAAAATGAATGAATGAATGTTAAAATGAAGAGATAAATATATATTTATAATCTTGTAAATTCGGTTTTACCATACACGGTCTGTGTCTACCTGTGGGGCGCCCCCGTCATCTCCCATGAAACAAAACCAAACACGAAAGTGGACAAAAACAGGTCATGAGAGGCTGTATGTACTGCTAATGAAATGGATACTCAACAATTGTGAAATAAAAGACGTGCCGTAATATTGTGCCATCTGTTGGCAAACCTCTGGTCTTTTCCATGCTCGACATGAACCATTTTGATTTGGGCTACTCGTTAATTATGTTCTACGTGACCACTGGTAAGGTCGTGTAGTGGCATCACCTAAGATGTACACAAGATAGGTTGACTTCTCTTTATGATGATAGGCACAGTGATGATGGTTGACCCTTGAAGGATTTGAGAGTTTTGGTCAATTGTAAATTGGACAACTTCAAGGGCTTTCCACAGTACCAAGCTGCGAATGCTTTTCGGCAAGTTCCTGTTGTAAAAAGAATCTATGAGAATAGGAGAACAATAACCCTTTTTTTGTATATTGAAATGATATCAGGTTTGACAATATAATGTGATGCATCCTTGGCTTGTATGGAAACCAGTCATGTATCCTCATTCAAATGCATAGCACAAGGCCACATCCTGACTGTTCTCGGCAAGATGCCGACTTTGGATTTAAACACACATGTTCTGTGAATGTTGATATTTCAAGTCTACGAGAATGCAAGTACAGACAAGACTTCACACAGCGTAAAAGCCTCTGCCTCCTTGTCCACACACAAGGAGAGTAGCAGCCATGGTGTGTCAAAAGTCATGTTTATCTGGCAACTTTCTTGCTAGTTCTGATGTCACGGTATGCCACAAGTCTAGTAGGGGATATATTATTTTGATATTGGAGAAACAAGAGCTGGGGAAATTCTGAAATCATGTTAGTAGTAGGATACCCACAAGATGGAGCATCTAGTTCTCAGTGGGTTGCCAGATTTCCAGAAATGAAGCACGTGATTAAGTAAAAAGGTTATTGTTCACTGACAATGTACAAGATGGATCACCTTGTCAGCGGTGATAACATTTTGATCGTTCACGTGTACCAATGTTACGCACCTCCACTGTTGCTGTTTTTTTTGTGTGTGTGTAATATACTGTACATATTTTATGGCTCCGGTACTTCCTTTTTCTTAAAGCATATACTAAAATACAAAATATTTTTGACTACTTAAAGATGTTGGGTAAGCAATTATGACCTTTGAAAACTGAATTTACTTTTAAACAACAAATAAGCACCAGCCCAGTTGCTTGCGTAAGTGGGTAATGAGTTCGTAGCTTGTGTGGTGCGGCCACTCAGCCCTGCTGTTCAGTCTTGGGACACGAGGTGTTCTCTTGAAAAAGATTAAAACACAATAAAACAATTAGAACTAAAAAAAACAGTTCCTATATATATATATATTTCCTGCAGGGGCAGATTCAGTGTGAAAAAATAGGTGCCCCTTTTGATGGATTTAACTCTTTCTAGTGCTGGCTTACATAGCCATCATCGACTCTTTATGGTATTCAGCTTGGAGTTTGTAGATGGTTGACTTACATATGGCATTAGTGGCATATATTGCCTGAGTGTGGCAGATATATATTTTTTGGGGTGGGGGTATTCAAAGATGCCTTCACTGGTCAACTCCCTTTCATGAGGCTTATTAGTTTTAGAACAAATAAAAAAAAACACATCTCATCAGTATCATTAACATTTTGATTGCCAGTAATTATCTGCGCTGCGATTGGCTGGTAACCGCTTCAGTGTGGACCCCCGCCTACTGCCCGAAATCAGCTGGGATAGGCTCCAGCACGCCCGCGACGCTCCTGAAGATAATCAGATTAGATGGATAAGTATCTGTGCTGTTTTACAAATACTTGTCTTTAGCTGGCCTTAAAAAACACGTTCCGAGTTTACGTGATGTGAAAAGCCCAAAACGCAACATGCTTGGTCAAAGGAGAAAATTTGTCATCTGCGGCTCATCTCTTCTTCACTACTTCTGGTCCATCACCGCCCTTTCGGCACGGCGAAATACCGCAGTTGCAATTAAAAATGACACTTTTCATGATGTCAGAGCTTTGAGAGCTAGAAACAGCCTGGAATTAAGCAGAGGGCGACCGACTCCACATTTAATGAAAAACTGTCATTCAGTCTTTGTGACAATGTCAGAAAGAAAAAACAACCGGTATATCCTGTAAGCTCATAGTGATGATTAATATTCCCAAAATTATATGATTTTGATGAAAATCCATTCCATTTATTCGTTTACTTATTCATCCATGAAAGGTAATTCACAACAGATTCTCATTTGCAATACTGACCTGGTTGAAGATAGCAGTTGAAAAGAATTTGGTCAACTTTAAACACATTTCCATCCTCGAACACATATGCTATTCAGTGTCACAGAGAAGCTGGAGATGATCTCGGCTGGCTTGGATGAGTTGACTACAATGGATCGGTCAAGCACAGGGCGCATATGCAGACAGATAGCCATTCACAAAGTCACTGTGAGAACTGAACCCATGTTGCCTGCACCGACGTCATCAATGGCTCATGAAGTTGCCCATTCACTAATGAGGATAATGATTGTAATAAATGTTTTTTTTCTCCATATTTTGTGTTTGTAACATGGAGGATAAAAGATGTTTCCCTCTTGAATGCCGAGTTTTGTGGAAGAGTGAATGAGATTAAGGGATCAAATTTCCCACTTGAGTAGCTAAACACTTGCAGATTAAAAGACACGAGAAAATTCAGATGATGTAATTTCGGAGAAATTGTGTCAATGCTTCGTTTTATCAAAACGTTTTCCACTCACTTTTATTGAGGCCATTGTTCAAGTAAAATGGCAAGTCAAAAATACTGAGTACTGATCTCTGACCCAAGATTCAAGAGCCGATCCGAGATCATAAGGGTCAAGTGTGATAGTAAATTCTACCAGGGTTGTGATTTTGGAACAGTTTCGTCTAATTACCTTTGAATTTGTTTTACAATCTAATCACATTTAATAATGAATCAACGTGTACACATCTGTGTCCTCTTATCACCATTTGTTCGTCTCTGCTTTTCTCTTCTCATCTGTCTGGATTTTGTATTCCAGCTAACTGCATCCCTCAGTGCCAAAACGGAGGAATGTGCCTCAGGCCTCAGCTCTGTGTCTGCAAGCCTGGCTCAAGCGGCAAGGCATGTGAGCAGAGGACTGTGCCCACACACACCCTTCCAGCACAGCCTGGGAAAGGGCCGACCAACGATCATAGCACCGGTCACATGAATGGACACAACACAGGAGCACAGCGGCCCATACCTCAGAAAGTGCCTCCTCATGTTTATGATCTCCCCCCACCTCAACCAGACAACATTGGCCAGATGAAACTGACTGTCAAACCTTCCCCACATCTTGTGAGGCCGCATTATATCCAACAACACATCCAGCAACAGTAAGAACTCTTTTATTTATTTACTTTGTGATTTATTGATTTATTAAATTTAATATAGCAGTTGTCTATAATAATGTGTTATTTGCATTGCGATGAATTGGAGATTTTGGTTTGGATCTTAAACCGGTACCTTTCAGTCAACACAGGTCATATTTTTCTCTTTCTTTGTATATCTACCGCTCTTCATTTGTTTTGTTGTGCATTTTAGGGCGGGGCTTCTATAAAAGACTGCCTGCTCCCGGCGTGCAGCAGTAATTTTGTTTATTACTGAGATTGGAGTTTGCAGCGGTGTGTGACCTGCATTATCATGAATGGCTGTTACGAATATTTTAGCAGCCACACATCGACTCACACAAGCATTTTTTTTACATCAATTGTACAGTGGTACCTCTACTTACAAACGTCTCTTCATATGAAATTTCCAAGTTACGAAACACCTCAGAGGAAAATATTGCCTCTTGTTATGAAAGAAAGTCAAGATGCGAAAGGTAAAAATAGAGTATGGGCTGCTACTCGCAGCTCCAAGTTTCTTTATGCAACATAGTTATAGCTGCTCTGCCATTGGCTATTACTTAGCATCTTCCTGGTGTCCCATTGGCTAAGAGGGATGTGTGTCTATGTGATAGATAGATATGCGTCTGTGCAGCATCCTCGTCATTCACCCCTCGGACTATGAGGTGTTCCGTAACTTTTACGTTGTTTTATGTAAATGTGAATCACCCAGAAAAAGTGTTCACCAGTTGGGCGATCGCTCACTACAAAAACTAACGTCCTTAGATCAGGTCTTTAAAAAACGGCAGGCAAAAACCACTTCTGAGAGAGAACATGAACTAAAGAGGGTAAAAAATGATGAGAACGCAGTTAAAAGTTAAATGACCATCATTTTTATTCTTTAGTCTTTGTTTTTTACATTATGCACAACTCTCATTTATTGTGCAATAATGTAATTGTAACATGTATTTGTTACATATTTTAATGCATTTTTATGCTTTAGAAAACATTTATGTCTGAATTTTGTGGGAGTGGGAGGCTTGGAAAGGATTAGGAAAACTCGCCTCTGCTTACAAAATTTTATTCAGTGAAACTCCTCTACAACGAAATCATGTTTGCAGCAAGACATTTTTCACAAAAGGGAGTTTTTCACTGTAGCAAATTTGATCTCAGATGAAAAACACGCACACACAAACACACACACACAAAGGTATGTGTACACGCACACACAATTGTATGTGCACTTTTTATTTTTATTCCAATAGTGCATAAGTATGAGCACACACTTATTTGATACTTCATATAGGTAGTGTAGGAAGAAAAAAGGGAAAAAAATTGTGAAATTTATGATCAGCATTCATTTTCACTTACATCAATTTCTTAGATAAAGTGTTTTATTTTGCTTCCTCTGTCTTTCATTTTGATCACTTTTACCCTCTCTTCCAGCGTCAGAGCGCTTCTTGTTTTAGCTGCTTGACATCCAAAGGTCCGTTTTGGAGCCATTTTAGCAATGCAACGTTCATGCTACGTCTGAATCTAACAATAACAGATACTTCCTGGACCCGGTGGCTTTTCTTTCCACTATCTCACTGTCTCTAACTCGACCTCCCCTCGATCGCCACCCAAGACAGCATTGCTCAGCTGATGTCATGCAATGAACTTTTAAGCCAGCCACGGGACGCTTCGTAGTCCTTGATGGCCATAGTTAGCGTGATGGAATTCGCCTTCTCTCTAATTAGCGCTCCAGTTAGCGTAAGGTTTTTAGCATGATAAAAAGTAAAGGATTCGAGGAAACGTTAGTTTATTTGAATGTCCGTCGAGCCAGAAGCAATTTACTCTGACCAGCTAATTGGATGCATTCCAATCTATCTTCCACGGATCTAGCTACAGCAGGGGTGCCCATTACGTCGATCCTGATCTACCGGTAGATCTAAGGATCTAAGGTCCCAAGTAGATCCGAGGAGTGTCGAGGAGAAAAAAAACAAACAATCATTTGTGTGTCTTTGTACATGTTAATAATATATATTTTTTATGTTAATGTACGCTGCACGCTAATGATCCTATCAGTCTCATTTTCACCCAAAAAATTATGTAATAAATAAAATAAAGCAGGTAAATCTTGAATTTACGGTGGTGCGTGATTATGTCACCGGAAGTTGTTAGCGCTCAGCAGTCTGCAATTGCAGCTTGTGATCAGAGCTGTTGCACTCTATCTTTTATCGTCATTATTCTCGCCGTTTCCGAACGAAACAGTAGAGGTCGCTGTTGGGTTAGACTTTGTTGTAGTGAATCTGTTCGCGAGGCTAGAGCAGAGAAAATGATTTCGTATAACGCAACAGGGTTTTTTTTTTTCGTTGTATGGGGGGCAGGAGAATGGGAATGGTGTTAATGCATGTAGATTTTTTCACATTATGGGGTATTTTCACCCATGTAGGTTTCGTTCTAGAGGAGTTGCGCTGTAGTTCAGAGATTTCTTCCACAACCAATTAATTTCGGAAGTAGAGGTACCACTGTATATTAAAATCAAATCTCTTCGACATGCTGAGTGTGTTCAGCCACCCAATTGACAAGCAAACAACAGCTATCTCATATGGAGCAAGCTAGCGGCTAACGTAAGAATTGCTATTTCCACTCACCGGCCTCCTTGCAGTTAAATATTATAAAACAATGGACTAAAATGCCAAACACCTTTCTAGACTATTTAAATGGGAGTACTTTGCTTCTTGATATATTGGCTGAGAGTAGAGCAGTAACAACCTACCACAACATTGACCTAATATCAAACACTTCTGATGAGTCATCCACTTGGCTACTGGAATGCTAACACCACACACAAGTAGTTTGACACAGCCACAGTCTTTTCTGCTCCTGCTTCCAGGGGATATTTTTTTAATTTTTCTTACCATCATCATCCTTTCAGAATAGGTCAAAGGAAAAGGCAAATACATAAATTGGTGTCAGTGATTTTCATTTGTTTATTCATTCATCTTCTGTACCGCTTGATCCTCAGTAGGGTCGCGGGGGGTGCTGGAGCCCATCCTAGCCGTCTCCGGGCAGTAGGCGGGGGACACCCTGAATCGGTTGCCAGCCAATCGCAGGGCATACATAGACGAACAACCATTCACGCTCACACTCACACCCAGGGACAATTTGGAGTGTTCAATCAGCCTGCCATGCATATTTTTGGAATGTGGGAGGAAACCGGAGCACCCGGAGAAAACCCACGCAGGCCCGGGGAGAACATGCAAACTCCACACAGGGAGGCCGGAGCTGGAATCGAACCCGGTACCTCTGCACTGTGAAGCCGACGTGCTAACCACTGGACTACCGGGGCGCCCTTCATTTGTTTAAGGTGGAAATATTTAGCTACTTATGTAGCTTTCTTTCTGATGTGAGGAATCATTTAATAATTGACGGATGTAAGTTGGACCGCCTTAAGTTTATATTACTGCACATATATATAGTTTTCACAGATCAAATTTTACATTGAGGGTATGTCTTACAAGTTATTACATCTCATAAATCATCCTAATAACCTAGACAGTATTTGCACATCGCGTGAGTTATATCTAGATGTACAAGGATCTTGTTGTTTCAAATACTGTAAGAATAAAAGTAAATAGACAGACGATGTTGAAACATTAACACCGGGGTTGAACCATTTTTTAATGACAGACTAATTATAACAACACACTTTAGCCATCTTCCCCTTCTTTCGCTAAACCTTCCCTCAAAGACAATGTCTATTGTTTTGCAGTTGTCTTTTTTTTCTGCGTTGAACCATTGTTCGGTTCAACGCTTAAATTCAGCGGATCGGAAATAAGTATTTGTCGTTTTCTACTCATTCTCATTTTGGAAATTAATATAAATGTCCATCTGAATTTACTCACATTCGTCACATCCCGAAGATTTGCACGATTGGTAATTACGCTAAAAGGAAGTGAATATTGTGAAATTAGTCTCCTTTTGTACAACACTTGAGTGTGTCTGTGGGAATTTTGTCCACCGATCCAGACGTAACTGATCCTGGACATGAGGGCCTGACTCACAATCTCTGTTCTGTCTCATCCCAAAGGTGTTTGATGGAGTTGAGGTCGGGGCTCTCGAGTCTTTCAGTTCCAAACTAATCCCAGCATGCTCTCTTGTGACTTGCTTTGTGCATCCGTCACAATTGAAATCATCACTGACTCTGCTTTTGAGAGAATGGTTTGTACGATGATTTATTTCCCCATTGGGAAAAATATCATTGGAGTGGCCCTCTTTTCTTCTGAGAGCCACATTTAATGGTTTGATGTACTTCAGCTGCAGCATTTGACCCTTTCCGCAGAAGCGTTTGTGTCGTCAGCGATTACAATAGAGTTAATCTGTCGTCCATGATTTATTGGGTGGATTGCACTGATGATCACATTCCAGACTTACAAGCACACATCGCTAAAGGGACTGCACTACAGTGCCATTTATCTGTCAGTGCAATAGTTCATCTGTCACAATAGCAGCACTTATGGGGAACATTAGGACTGGCGTTGTCATTATTTCTCCGACGAGTCCATCATGCCAATCGTCTTCCTGTTGGCCTACTGTAGAGCGGAATCTTGGTCAGTCTTTTTTGCTGATCCATGGTATTACTCACCAACAATTGATTTGAAAACATCCCTGATGCATCACAAGACATCTATGAATGGCAACCTTTTATAAATTGCCCATATTTAGAAACAAGCAAAAACAGAGCAGAAATGCTTCCTGTTAAACATCAAATTTGTTTCCGTATAACCCAGGTGTGACCCCCTGACCTTGAGAGTAAGGCAAAGTTGATGGGTTCATGGAAGAGCTCTAGTTAGCCAAACTGCCTCACAGTTTCTCTTGTGCTTGTAAGGGTTTTATCTGGGTATTCCAGCTTCCTCTCACACTCCATTAAATGTCATGGATGTTTGTCTCTATCGTATGCACTATGTGACTGACTCGTCACTGGTCCACGGCGAATTTTAATGACAGACAGTGCTTAAGTCGTTTACTGTACTATTGCCGCTTTGCACACAAAGCCAACATTGTTTCTAGTCAATCTGAGTGATTTTGAAAAACGATGGGATTTTTTTTTACTCTCTCAGTATTGCATTATCCATTTAACAATTAGTATTTTATTTTTTCAAGGTCCTTTTCCAATGTATTTAAAGAAAATACAAGCGATAAATTAATCTTTCTATACAGCATTATGGATATACAACATTATCAGATGTACTATACATGCTGTATATGTTTTGTTCTTATAGGAAACGCTTATGCTATAAATAAGGTAAACTAAACCTTGAATTAATATGAAAGAGTTAATTTACTACAATTTGTGCAGTTAACTTGAACACTAGAACTTGCCGTCTTTTAAGCGTTCACGACAACAACTTCACCAAATTCTACCAAAAAGTATGGTGTAAGCAGAAATGAGTTCGTCATAAATCAGGTAACAACAAACAATGCAAACAAATCGATAGATTTATCACTGCAACATTTTTATGGTGGGTATTTATGTGACTCTCATGTAGAAACTTTTTATTTTAATATATGACCTCTTTAAATGCAACCATTGCGGGACAAGCTTGCTTGTCAAAAAAAATGTACACTTGTCAAACTTCTATTTCATGTTACGTCATTTGGACGTGTCACAGTTGCTAACCTGTCTGTCGCTTTCTCAACTCATTTGCCATTCAGTGAGGCGAGGCGGATTGTTGCTCCAAACACAATTTAATAAGGCGCTGCAGCGCTGAGGAAGAACACTAGCTGTGCACTGAGGGCACTGTGTGTGTGTGTGTGTGTGTGTGTGTGTGTGTGTGTGTGTGTGCGTGTGTGTGTGTGTGTGTGTGTGTGTGTGTGTGTGGCTCTTCTTGCCACTCTGACCGCTGCCAATGTGACACTGTTGAGTATAAAATTAAGCTATTATTGATCCGCTTGACAAAAAATATATAGATTTGGATTATTTGGTCACTTTGTGACCAATAACGTTTCAGAAAATGTAGGAAACTGATCTGTTTGCCCTGATCAGCTCCGATTTCCGATCACATAATATAATTGGGACATCGCTCGTGAGTGCCATACCTTATCTTATTCTTACCATTTTGGTAAAAATAACAGCAGTCATATAACCTCTTCTCATGTGATGTTACGTTTGTACACCGTGTGCTGAGGCATTCACATTAGAGGGCAAAAGCAGTTCAGGGTACACGGTCGAGTGAGTGAGATAACAGAGGCCAAATAGTCGCTACCTGTGCTGTAATAGTCACTACCTGTGTTTTTTAAGGTTGCATCAGAGTCCTCATAAGAGCAGGCACTCTTGTGTACAAGCAAGTAATTCACAATATTGTGATTGCTGATTTCAGGGACAAATTGGTTTCATTCGACCAGTCTGATTTTGAAAGTTTATCCGAGAGGTCGGCGTTTTCCCGTTGCCTTTCCCTCCAACCAATGTCAGTTTTTCGACTCGTGTGAATATCTGGTTCCAATATAATGGACAGGTGTCCTAATTGGGAACTTTTTCACAAAACTCGACAGAAGTAGACCGATGACCGATAACACTAACAATGGATCAGGCTGTTCCTTATGTTTTCCCTTTGCCTCCTGCGGGAGCCTCGAAAATGGCACCGGAAACTAAGCATTGTGTTCACTTTAATGAAACGGGGGAAACAACACCATATATTCAAGACAATCCGACACCCACTGACAGCAAACAAATGAGCTAACATGCTGGAAGTCAGCAAATAAAGCACATAGAATTGAGCTGTTTTTCATTTGTACATGACGACATTTCTCTATGCAAAACAAATCAAGGTCGTTTTAGGACAAGATCAGAAACATATCTTGCGAGTTCTGAACACCTCATTTGAATTCTAGAACAGCTGATGCTGTTCTAGATGCATTGATGTTGTTTTTGTCCTATGAAACGACTGCAAGTAATTCACAAGGGAAGGTTTGGATTTGCTGTGACACATTTTCACATCTGTTTAATGTGTTCATTTTTGTTTTGCACTTGTTCTTCATATGCCATCAGATGTTCTTGGTCTCGTTGTCGAGCTTTAGCAGCTTGGATGTGTATTTACCTATTGCAGAATAGAAGGAAAATGTTAGACATTTATTTGTTGTCCTGCGGAATTCAGTGTGGACTGTATCGGAAACCAAAACAAATTAAGATCATTACAGTGGGATTTTGAAACAAATAAGTTTACCATGTATACATTTGATCAAAAATTACTTGATATTTGGCTTCCATCCAGATCAGGCACTCCAAGAAACACTTTTTCCAAATGCCGTTTTTAAGGTTTTACCCACTTTGGATTCACAAAAGTCCACCTGTCTTTTAATTGGGCAAAGGAAAGACACAACTTAATTTCTTCGTGCCTGAGCAGAAAGGTGTGTTGCATTTGTTGATGTATGACAATCATGTCTTTTTCTATGGATGTCCTTTTGAATTGCTCCACCATCTCAAGTTTCTCAGTCTCAAGTGTGCGTCTTTCTTTTTCCTCCCTGGGGACAGTACAGAAGAAGCTTGACTTCTCTTCTGGGTCATTTGAGGGTGGCCCTGGGTGCTGTCCCTTCTGGATTGGTCCTGCTACGCTTCCTTGCATTCCCAGCCACATTTTTTTCATGCCATCTCTGCTTTGTTTTTTGTTTAGTTGCCCATCTTGAAGCGCAGACTCTTCTGCCGGCCCTCAAACCCGATACGGAACGGTTTTCTTTCAGGCAGGGGTGCTTGCTCACCAAGGCCTCTGCAGCCTCGCCAATCTCTTTGGGACTCGGACATGCTTTTTGTTAATGTGTTGGGGAAGCCGTTGCCTCCAATGTGTTGTGGTTTTGAGACCTGGTCACCCTGATAGTTTTCCCCTCTGTCCCAAATGCAGAATTTCCCTTTTTTCAAACATGCTCGACTTCGTGGGAGAATGCCAGAACCACAAAGATTTCTGGCCATCTGCAAAGACGCTCTGATCAATCTGTGTGAAACAACAGCAATATTTGGAACTGAGAGTCGCTGCTTGGAAGTGAAGCCGATATAAAATTGACAGGCGAGGCGAACCAATTTCTTTTGTCGTCAATAGACACTACAGCTTCTTGTTTACTTTCAAACTTCGCTTGTAGCCGACGCGTGGGATGTCATGCACGTTTTGAGCATGACGTTTCTGATCCACTGGTGAAAGGAGACATTGATTCTCTCTTCTTTATTCTATAACTGCTTCAAAAGCAAAGCATATGAAGGAATAGTTGTTAAGATTGTATGACTGTCCGTGTTTTATGTTAGCGCTATATAAAAAAAAGATGTAGTGTATCGTCAGTGCTTGTTGACTAAAGTCTGGTTCAGCCAACTTCAAGCACCTTAACCTTGCCTTGGATGATAGGTCACTTATGTGCACCAATTGCACATTGCATTGTCAAACTATGGATCTTGAACGTGAAGGCGAATGTCAAAGTTCTTTTTTTTTTTTTAACCTCAAATATGAGGCATAAAAGCAAGCCTCTCAGCGTTGACACCATCAAGGATGACCCTTAATTTCAAAACATCAGTTGCTTCCATTTGTACCTTTGGCGAAACCTGAACCCCCCCCCCCCCCCCCCCCAAAAAAAAAACAAAACAAAAAAGGCTCTCCAATTGCTGACTGTCTTGTTCACAAACTGCCCTGACTATGTTTGTGGTTGTCTTAGATCAGGGGTGGGCAAACTATGGCCCGCGGGCCGGATCCGGCCCGTTCCTCTTTTTAACCCGGTCTGCCGAAGATTGGTGCACAATTAAGGTTTGATTGCATTCATTTCGTTTGGACTTGTAATGGTATTTCAACACCAGGTGGCACAGTTACTTTAAGTTGCAGAGCACAGGGAGGGAGGGGAAGACGAAGAAAGAGGGAGAGAGTAATGACCACGGAAGGGAAAGTGATATGTATCTGATTAAACGAGTAACAAAGTATGAAACATTCAGGAGATGCCTGGAGTCGGAAAGACTCAAATCTACGAGACTTTGAAAAACAAGGAAGCGATTCTTACTCAGTCTGATTCTGGCAATTTCCATGCTCAGAGTGAATTGCTTGTGGCTCGAGTAAATGAACATTTCCTAGAATGGTTTGATTGTTATCATGTTAAAAACTTTCCGCAAACTGGACCGCTAATAAGAGTCGGAGAGCAGTCAAATGTGTAGAGCGTGAACAACAGGGCGCTCCGTACACATCTTTGAGGAGAACCGGTGCTGAGTGTGAGGTGGAGGAGAATGTTACATTATTACTGGCATACAAAGACATTGTGCTATCTTCTTTATTTTCTATTTCTAACTTTTGGCCCGGCTCTCCACAATATTTTCTTCTTGCTTCTCATTTGGCCCCCCCGGGAAAATAATTGCCCACCCCTGTTTTAGATGCTTCGCTTTTCATCTGAGTTGGGATGATGAGTTCATGCACAATTTAGTTGATTTCGTCATACTTATTTTTACATGACATTTCATCAATATAAATGTAAATAAAAACAAAACGTAATTGTTAGAATTATCCCACCTCCAGTCACCAGGGGTTATTGCATACAATCTTTGTCATGTAAACGCAAAGAAAACGCATGAGTGGAAGAAATTGAAATGTAAAATGCTCCAAAATTGTATTGCACTCCAAACAGCTGAGTTATTACTTCAACATTTTTTTGTGTATGTAGTTTTTTATTGTATATGTATTATTTTATTTTACAGGTTGAAGTTCTGTCATTTCATTTCATTTCAAACTGAATTTGATGAAAACGATGTCGAATTTTAGGTTACGCTGTTTCTTTTTCTGGTTTTTAATTGACGCACTCTTAAAATTAAGAGGTTTCGTTTAGCTGTGGAAATAAAATACATTTGCATCTCTTAGTACTCTTGACCCATTGACGCACTTGGTTCCTTATTATTTCAACATCAGACATGATGACCAGTGGAGGTATCTTGTGTTTGATTTGTTTTTTCTCTCTTTCCCTCCAGAATCCGGTCTATGCCCATGCACCCTGGCCAGCCGTATTTCATAAAGCCGAAATATTACCATACACACACCACCCACACGCAGGCACACATGAAACCTCAACTTGAAAGGCCCATCCCGCTGTCAGTGGCACACAACCCTATACACGGTGAGTCCTAATTCTGATTAGCCTTCTTTTCTAAGGAGATTCGCAACTCATTTTCCTGTCTTCTTTTTTTGGGGGGGGGAATTATTATTCTTTTTAAAAAATCCTTTCATAAATACTGTACCAAAATTGGTCATGGGAGATACTTTGTCGTGGGTCGGAGGAGTTTACGTCACGGTCCAACACTTCATTCAAGGAAGTTACAATGTTTTAACAAACTGACAATCACGATGCATGTATTGTATTAGGCAAAGCTTATAGCAAACAAAACAATGGATGTATTGTATTAGGCAAAGGTCATAGCAATCAAAATGCTGCAGCTGTGCAACCGTGCCATGGGAGTTTGAGTCCCAGTGAACCTTGCTAATGTGATACTATACCATGAAAGAGAACCTACAAAGACAATGGAATAACCTGCAATCCCGATACAGCAAATCTGGACGACATGAATTCCAACACGGAGCCCTCAATCAGGCAACAGTATAATTGCTGTTTTTGACTTGATTTGCACTGCATGGTTCAACTGACAATTCCATTTTTTTGCTCTGGCACTATTCGGATATGCTTAATGGAAGCGTGAACAGGGGGAAAAAACACATGGAATTGCATATCTCAGAATAGAATCAGGCCTCTTTCTAATGTGGATGAAAATGGGATTTTATCAGATCGTTATGTGCCAATATGACCGCAAGGAATGTATGCAAACTTGCCTATGCCCACATATGACAAGCAACCGCAAATTAAACAACTGCTGTAAATCTAAACTAAAGAAAACAAAAACCATTAGATATCATCCGTTATCTGAAAACATGGCAGTCAGAATTAAGTCAGAGCTGAGTTTAAAAAAAAAAGACTTTAGCATCCTTTTAAAAATAGCAGCACTCCTCTGCATCGAGGCTGTAGACCTGGAACCTTGCCTCATCATGGGTCTTAGTTTTGATCCCTAGCTTAGTGTTTTATTTCTGGGCATCGCTTAAAGGACTGTACCGGAGAAGGGTCCCCAAGTTCTAAGATCATCTAAATAAAAGGGTGATGGCCTCCTTCGGGTCACAAGAGCCTTGCATGACCTCTGTGCAAGGATGAAACACAGTTTTGTGAAGCAAATAATACACAATACACGGGCTCAGCTCTTCAGTTCAAGACTCAGCTGTCTACGTGCACCTCAAAGAGGAACGGCATTCTTTGGAAGACCAAATTGCGGTTATCGTGGACAGAGAGAACAGATGGTTTGAAAGAGGAGGGAGAGAGGCCATCTGCATTAAAACAGAGAAGGAGGCTGACAACAGCACCTGTCTCTCACATACAATCTTGTCCGTTCGGCTTAGCAATTCAGCGTTTTGCAAAGAAAAAATAAACACGGTCTTAATTGGCCTTGAGGTGGCTGCAGTCCTTTTTTGCCAACCGAATGCAATCGTAATGCATTTCACTCGAAAATAATAAAACTTATCCAAAAATTGCTCATGAAATGGTCTAATCCAAGTCACCATAGACAATTTTCTTCAACTAATACCCCACAAACAATGTTTCTATCCATATTTTTACACAACACAAAAATGTACATATTCCTTTGAAATATGACAGGCGATAGATGGTTTGAAGGAAGAGGGAAGCCTTCCTCGGCACGCGAAGATGGAATGGCCATCTCTGAAACAGAGTTGGCTTATGCCACCACCTATCCCCCACATACAATGCCGCCCTTTCTTCCGTCTTAAAGGACTTCAATGATTTTTTTTTCCTCCCCACCCCAACCCCTTAAAAAAACAAAAAAACAACTGAAACATTCTCCAGTGACGGCAGCTCCACTACCTTTTTACAACTGAATGGTATATTAATGAGGGAGTTTCCACCCAACGACTTGTTGACACAGGCCTCCCTGCAAAGTATTTCAAGTTTTTAATGTAGGAACATCCAATTTGCTCTGATTAATTTTGACTTGTGGCGTTTGATTTTTGTTCCCCCCTGATTGGGGTGAAGGAGGGGCTCAACCATCCAGGATTGAATTTGGATTCATTTGAAAAGCATTTGGCCTGTGGTCATCTGGAGAAATAGGAAGTGAAGCGCTGACAATCATCATCAACTGAAAACTGAACTGACCTCAGGGGCGGCATATGCATGTCTTAAAAAAGTGTTGGACCTACTTCATTTCCGGATGAGTCCTCACTCTGGGTGACATCAAATATTGTGTTAGGGAGGTAGCATTTTAATCAAAATTAAAAATCATAGGTCATATTTTGCAGCCTCTTTAAAATACAATACTGTGGCGTACCATAACAAAGTTTGCACTTTGGGAAACAAAGAAAGTTTTCCCATATCCATATGAGTTACAGTATTTGTCTAAACCTTTATCAAGCCTGTCTTGGTACTCTAATTCATTGAAATGTTTTAATGCAAATCAGTGCACATCAGAAAATCATTTAACTAATTGAAATCAATAATTCCGAAGGGGTTGCTGACAGATTGGGCACTGGTATGTAATACTCAACTGTCTCAACTCTGCAGGTTTGCAGGTCTTCATTATACAGTAACACAAAGTGGCCTGAAAATGTCAATATGGTGTGAGTATGGAAAATTGCACTTAGGTCAATCATTAAATGAGGAGAATAATTGCCGATGGAGTCCATTGTGAGTTATATGACTGTTAACTGTATTTAAATCCATGGGTGGTAAGTGTCAGCACAAGCCAAATATACATAAACTTTTTATTTATTTGTCATTTCTTACCATTTACTCGCTGCCCGCCGTTGACACTTTTGGGCATCTGTGCATGTGAGATTTCAATGTGTTCCCTGACTGCAAACACGGTCATGTTGGACATGCGTCTCTTGAAAATGTACCCAGAACTCAACAGAGATCCTCTCAGGATTGAATTGGAATTGGGCACGTGGGCCTCATGTGTCAAGACAGCCATTGAGAAGTAGGAATAAAAAGGGTTGCAGTCTCCAAACTGCTTTAAGCAGAAATCATGACTGACTGGAACCCTTTCAAATGTAAAAATAGACACAACAAAACTATTTTCCCAAGTCTAGATCAAACTACCGGTAATAACTTCCGTAAACGTACGATGACATGTTGACATTATTGGACATAACATTACCCTATTACTCTGACAATAAGCTACGCTGTTTTACTAACCCAAAGCCAAGCAGTGGTGCATTGCAATCATCAAGTCGCAGGGATTGGTGTTTGTGTTCACTTGACATTAACATTTTAAAACAATTTGCTGTCATTCGTTGGTTCATCAGTTAAGAGAGATACACACGTGGAAGTGACAATGCTCACTTCCAATCACCTACTTTGCTCCTATGGCTCTGTGATACTTGACCCATATAACCTGTGTTGTGATTTTAAAAACATATAGCACAACTTGTACACACTTGTACTTTTTCCGTCATTTCTTGTGGTTGCGCTCGTCCAACGAAGTCAAATATTGCACCAGAACCCATTTCCCGGCGGTTACAAATATGCCCAATGCGGACTCTGATCCTTAACAAATATATATAAATAAAATTAGAGTTTAATGTTTGGAATAACCCAGGCATTTCTTCCAGCAACACACTTCGTGAAAGGAGCAAAAGTGTTTGCTGTTCTAAATCAGGAAGCCCACAGCTTTTCTGTTCAACTTGTCACATATGACAGACGGTCTAACAGGAACATTTTTATATTTTTTTTTGTGCCACATCTGCTAAAACTATTCATGCCTCACGCTTCAGCTCAATGAAACTTCTGTTACGTCTTTTGACAAGGTACTTGTGGCTTTGGCTGAAATGTTCTCTTCTGATTCATTATAAAAAATGCTGAAATCAACGGAGACAATGCCATAGCGTATTTTGAAAACATTCTATCAAGTCCCTACTTACAAAAAGTTTGGGGGTATTCATCTTTTGAGTGAAATCAACCTAAATTGCACCACAACCAGGGATTTGACTTTCTGTAAACTTTGCACGTTCAATGGTTTGATGTTGAAGTTTTATTTTACTTTTTTTCTTTTCATAACTTGCTTTTCTTAAAAACATTGCTAAACTACAAAATCCACAACAGGTTATCTATGACTTGACTAATTCATTTCCAGCTTCAATTAGAAATGGCATTTAAACAGTCCTCTTCATCATGCCGTTTATATTTTGACCTCTTTACAACAAGACTTCACCAAACAATTGACAAACAGTACTCGTCATTGCAAGGCTTCAAACAGGATGATGTCAGAGGAGAAGTGGCCACTGAGCTTCGAGTAGCACACTGTCATCAGCATAGCTGTAGTCTTCCTTAAGAAATCTATTGGTCGATTTGAACGATTGCCTGATTTGAATTTCAGCTCCTTGTTAGAGAAGAGCAAATTGTACTCGTTGGACATGTGCATTCAAAAGTTTCTAGAAAGTCAAATTAAGTTCCAAGTCAAAGGTTGTGCATTTTAGAGTCGAACTTGAATTGGCACCCACAATTGAGCATCCCAAATCTTTTGTAAGTGGAGTTTCTCTTTCATCTCTTTTGCTATAAAGCACATCAATAGTACCAATGAGCAATCACACAGGATGCACCAATAGCAATAAATTCAATTAAAATGAAATTTTATTGTAGGGGTGGGGGCGGGGGGGTGTTAAAGGTAGCAAAGCTAAAAGCAGCAGTGTTTCCAAAAGTGAATGGCACGAAGGATAAGTGTAGGCTCAAGTGGTACGTGGAGGAAAACACGAAGCCAGGGTGAGCAGGGAGGCACTGAAAAATGGAAACAATCAAAATGAAATGGTGAAGCACAAATGATAATGAAAGGAAAGAGACAAAGAGGAGGTCCCCGGAAGTGGACTCGCCAAAATAAATGAGCAAGTGATAAATACACAGAAGGAATGGGGTCTCTGACAACACATGACAAGAAAAACAAAAACTGCTTCGATTCTTGTAGAGGTGATGCATTACCATTGAGCCACATCATAACAACTGCTGCCCATCCTACTCGTGATGTACTTTCAGACTGGAAGCCAGGAACTGGAAACAAATCAGGTTCTGTCTCAATGTTGACAGCCAGTGACTCAGGAAACAAAAAACAGACTATAATGTTGTTTTGTAGCGTATCACTCAAAAAGTGCTGACACACTGCACTGCCCAACACGGGGGTCGGGTGTAGAATGACAGTGTCCTGACATAAGCTTGCCAAGCGACTGAACAGGAAGTGGTCTTGTGATTACTTGAGCTATGTAGAGCGAGTGTATCAAGGAATTATTCCAAGACTAATTGAGTACAGAAAAGTAGTGAGAATTTGGGAAAGTTGTTTAATTTGTCTGTTGGAACATCAGTCAGTCATTCGTTGTGAATTTTTACTGGAGAGATTTTGAGTAAGCGATCCATTGACAGCAATTGATCAGACTTTTTGTTCAATGTACATATTAGAAATATACATCAAAGCTATAGTTGAAGCAAATTATTGGGCGCACATGAGGCAAGTGGGATTAAGAGATGGTAAATATAATATCGTGATGTATTGATGATAAAATTGTAAAACCCAAACTACAGTAGAATAAAAAAGGGGTTGACAACTCATGTAATTAGTTCAGTGAAAAGGAGCAGCATTACATTCTTACCTCTCAAATGATATTTTTTTAAAAATTCGACTTGAACTTTAACATCAATGCTTGGAATTAATGAGGTTAAACAAAATCGCTCTCCTTTTTGGTTTGCACTTTGGCAGTGGGCAACCACACGGGAAGGATCAAGGTGGTCTTCACTCCCACTATCTGCAAATTTACCTGTGTGGGAGGCCGTTGTCACAACAACTGTCAGCAGGGAAATACAACAACCATCATTAGTGAAAATGGCCGCGCCACTGATATCTTGACATCACCCAACTTCAGGATAGGTAAGTCATTGTCATTTTTGTGTGTCACCTCATTGTTTTGAATAGAGTGGAAAGAAAATTGAATTCAGTCTAATATCTTGTCAGCCATTGAGCGTCTTCCCAAGACAAAATTGTGTCTTGCACACGTATGCAGTTGGCCTTTTTGTTTGGTTGATGATTTATTTTCAACGATGGTGTCCTTTTTGGGCATCTCCCATGAAGTTGAGTTTTGCTCAAACAATGATGGATGGTGACATTGATGTGCCTTGACCTTGGAGTTCAGCATTAATTGGTGGTTGTTCTGGGCTCTCTCTTTACCATTTGTATTATCCGTCTCTTCAATTTGTCATGCATTTTCCTTATGGGACCACATCCAGGAAGTATTTTTAATCTTTTCTCGGGCTACCATCGGGTTTGTACAGGCCTGTTTCATGGGTTTGATTTTGAAAATAACGCTGTTGAAACACAATTCAAAAGTATTATCTGATTTTCATTGGTTAATTTTACTTTTTTTTTAAATCCATCCATCCATCCATTTTCCGATCTGCTTTATCCTCACAAGGGTCGCAAGGAGTGCTAGAGCTCATCCCAGCTGTCTTTGGGCAGTAGGCGAGGGACACCGTGAACCGGTTGCTAGAAAAATCACAGGGCACACATAGACGAACGACCATCTGCACTTGCAGTCACCTCGGGATAATTTAAAGTGTTCCATTAACCTGCCATGCATGTTTTTGGGATGTGGAAGGAAACTGGAGTACCCGGGGAAAACCCACGCAGGCACGGGGAGAAAATGCAAACTCCACACAGGGAGACCGGAGCGAGATTCGAACCCACGACCTCTGACCTCTTTCCATTAGATAATGGATGAATGGATGAAATACATTTCCAAATATTTTGCCTTCATGGCTCTCTTATTCAAAAAGGTTCCTGACCCCTGCACTAACTAATCCATTGCAAGCTCCCCTCCAAATTCAGACATAAACGTTTTCTAAAGCATAAAAATGCATCAAAATATCACGTATCAAGTACAAATTTATTGTCAAATGTGCTGTCTGTGCACAGATGAAATTTCTTCCCTCTCACAACAAGAACAAGAGGAGCCGCTCCGGGTGCCCGCGCCGCCATCAAAAGAAAAGTTAACATAAAATGACAAAATAATACAAGACAACACATAGGACACAGACAATCATGCAATCTTAACCACTGTCCTGCATACACTTTGTTGTTTGAAGCAGTTATAGTTGAAAGAGGAGCCAATCAAAGTGTCCTTTTCACCAGTGGATCAAAGACGTCATGCTGCAATGTGCACACGTCTGCTAAAAGCTAAGCTTGAAAGCAACAATAAGCTGTAGCATCCATTAACGAAAAAGAGGATGGCTCTCTTCTCCTGTCCCATGTAAATCCGCTGCAATTCCAAGCCGCGACTCCCAGTTGCACATCCGCATCGGCGCTCTGTGCTGACGCCCCTTTCTTCTCGTCGTCGGCTCCATCCGTACAATACAATACAATACATGCTGATTTATATAGCGCTTTCACAACAGCGGCAGCTGTAACAAAGCGCTTTACAAAACAGTTAACATAAAGTAAAATAATAAACACAACACATAACATAAAACACGGACAGTCGTGCAGTCCTAACCACTTTTCCGTCACACGCTTTGTTGTTTGAAGCGGTTTGAGAGGAGAGAATCAAAGTGTCCTTTAATCCGTGGATCAGAGACGTCATGCTCAAAATGTGCATCCATCCAGCCGCAGACTGTCCATCAGCACCGACCTTTCCGTTGAAAATCAGTGCCTGTTCACACGTGCTGCTGAGAAGGCGCAACCACAGCAGAGATTCTTCTTCTTTGACAAATGTCGCGACAAAAATGCTGAAAACAGTCCATGTTTTATATATCAATCTAACATGTTACAATTAGCTTATTGCACAATAAATGACAGTTGTGCGTATTGTAAAATAAATAAAGAAAGACTAAAAATGATGTTCATTTAACTTTTAACTGCATCCTCATCATTTTTTGCCCTCTTAAGTTAATGTTCTCTCTCACTAGTGGTTTTTCCCTGGCGTCTTGTAAAAAACTGATCTTTTGTCACCTTTGAACAATCCTTTCAAAATGTCTCCAAAGCAAACATCAGCATAGTGAGCTGTCAGGATTTCCGGAAAAAGTTACTTCTACATAGTTTATAAGGAAAATCATGTTCCAGTCACAATTCCAGAAGTCATGATAAAAATCTCGATTACAGAAATGTTTAAAATGGCCTATAATAACCATTTGTGGTCATGTTTTGGGAAGTTTTGATTGTCTGACTGGAGCTTTATCCAAGTGATCGCTCACATCATTAGCAAATTGCCAATATCTGAATACTTAATAATCTAAATGAAGTAAGGGGGATTTCTTCGGTGATTTAGTAATTGGACACGTTGGGCCACTGATTAATTGTGGAAGCTCAAAAGAATCACAAACTGATTTAAAACGGCCAGAGACAGAAGACAGCCAGTCCAAGATAAAATCATCCAGAAGAATAATCTCTTTAAAATTCAGCCCTGACAGCTGTTCATTTAAAAAGGAGACAATGTCAGTGGTTGGTTCGAGACGAATGCCTTTTATGAATTTCTTGATTGAAGGCAAGCAATTCAAACGGTTTACTTAGAGACAGTGATGATAGCACAGTGACATGAAATTTGTTTTTGGACCAGGATTAGGCTCAACATTTTCAGATAAAAGAAGCAGTAAGACAATGATACATTTTGTCTCACTCAAATTATCCTCAAATGAGGGTAGTTCGAGCGTGTGTTTTTTTTCTCCCCCTCTCCCTTCCCTCGTGGTTTCTTTCTGACTTTCGGGTTGAGTGAACGCTGGCGCGTTTGTCACAAAACAACCCGTATTGTTTTGTGTTTTTTGTTATTGTAAAGTGTCCTTGGGTGTCTTGAGAGGCGCTTATAAATAAAATGTATTATTATTATTATTATTATTATTATTATTATTATTATTATTATTTTGTTTTCACAGAAATAAGAACTGGCATTAAATTATTGTTATCATTGGCCCTTGTTCTTCTTTAGGAATGGCCGCAGAGTAGAAATCAGTTCTAGGGTCCATATATGGTGACAAAAGAGGGTAAAATATGCACATTTGCATTTATGGCAGTAATGTGGATTGTGGTGTTGCTCGGGGGAGAATATAAATAATCGAATAATCAAAATCCCATTCTGTTCTACTGGAAGCGCAGGAGGCCGACTTTGGTTTCCACATGTTTAATGCACCTCACAGGGTCATAGTACAGCCGGAAAAATAAGGATGAGCGAGAAAAGAAACATGTTTATCGTTAAAAGTAAAAAGAGGAGAGGCGAAAAAGTCAATATTGATCGGCAGTAAAAAGAGGAGGGGGTGTGGGGGAGTTATAATATTGATCCAACGCTGCGCTGTGAGAATTTCGACATGATGATAATGATTGGATGATAACATTGACGATTACGTCACAGGAGGACACGCTTTGCAAATGACCAGCAAGGGCTATGAGTAAAACTTTTCAATCAGACCAACCACAGTCTAAATCATTCATTCATTCATCTTCCGAACTACTTCATCCACACTAGGGTCGCGGGGGGTGCTGGAGCCCATCCCAGCTGTCATTGGGCAGTAGGCGGGGGACACCCTGAATCAGTTGCCAGCCAATCACAGGGCACACAGAGACGAACAACCATCCGCGCTCACACTTACACCTAGGGACAATTTAGAGTGTTCAATCAGCCTGCCACGCATGTTTTTGGAATGTGGGAGGAAACCGGAGGACCCGGAGAAAACCCACGAAGGCCCGGGGAGAACCGGGGAGGCCGGAGCTGGAATCGAACCCGATACCTCTGCACTGTGAAGCCGACGTGCTAACCACTGGACTACCGGGCCGCCCCCAGTCTAAATCAACAAACTATAAAAACAACTGCCAAAAGATATAAGATGGATTTTGAGCGCATCAGAATCAAACACTGTGTTGGCCGCTGGGGTGCTCCGTCTAACTGTTAGGATGCGATCCAGTTCACTGTTCGGCTTTATGTGGATTGGTGAGATGTCATACTGTGGGAGTGGTCTTTGAATTCACCTCGAGCGAAGCGCGAGTCAGTACATACTTTTCTTCTCCACGCAGCTATCAATCGTTGAATGCAATTACTTTATTTTTTTTTTCTTTTTGGCCACGACACACTACATTTTTATCCGTGACATGTCTGTCGGGTCAAAATCAGGCTACATTTATAGAGTCCGACCTCAGCATTAATCACTGTCGTTATCAGTTTGACAGTTCTTTTTGGACATCCTTTGCTACTACCCTGGGATTTAAATTCTGAACAAAACTTGATACTCCCGCACAACTAGACTCTTAATTGCTGCGGGTGGGCTGAATTAATAGGTTAGGTGAGAAGCTGCCTTGCTGATGCAGACTCTTGTGCAAGGAACACAGTCGAGTCACAGGAAAGCCTTTAAATATGATCTTTTCAACAAGCAGGTTGGGGGCTTGGGGTGATCAAAGTACACAGACAAAATAAATCCTGGAATTCAAACCCCCACAGAGGCAAAAAAACATGATTTCGACCATGACTTCCTAGTACTTCTATTCAAGGGTGACTGGCTCCACCTCAACCGTGACCATAAGGAAACACCATAAAGAGGATGGCTGGACGGATGGATTTCAGGTTTTGGTTGCGTAACAAGTATCAAAACGAATGATTGACGTGCTCTCATACTACGGGCCAACTGACATCCCCGACTTTGAAAACTAAAAAGGAGATGACTTCAGCTGGTGGTGTGGTGAACTTGGAATGCTTAAAACAACTTCTCAGCCTGTACGAGAGCATTTTGTGGTTTGAGAGTTTGAAAAGTCTTTTTCTAACTCTACTTCAACAATGCCAGATGACACATTTCTGACAAGCTGAATATTCAACTGATTAAAAGTAAGGCACCAGACTCCGACTCGGGATTGAAACAATACACTGACTGTAGTTATGCATGTTTATTTAAAGCTAGACTTTCAAATGCAAT
Source organism: Hippocampus zosterae (assembly GCF_025434085.1). Lineage (NCBI taxonomy): Eukaryota > Metazoa > Chordata > Actinopteri > Syngnathiformes > Syngnathidae > Hippocampus > Hippocampus zosterae. Next base: position 20,630,810 of record NC_067461.1, on the reverse strand, counting down.
TACAGTATCGCGCAAATAGAGTTGCTCTAGAACAGCAAACCGGTAGCCTCGTGCTGAACGAAGTCTTGTGTTCATTAAAGCTGTATGAACAAAATTCAAAACTTATACTGGATCCAGATACCTACATGTGGATTCCTCACGCTCATACTTAAACCCCCAAGTTGGCAATGGAAAGCAGTTAGATCATTGACCAAGTCCATTATTGATATGATCCTCCTAAACTTTTGCAAATGTTATGGTTTGCATATTTGGCTGCCTCAAGGAATAGCGTGGATTGAGAAGGCTTCAGTCACATGCACTTGTCCAGACTTGCTTCATTCCTTCTGCCTTCTTCTCGTGCTTCCCTTTCTTCCATGTGTGTGGAAAAGGGTCCACATCTGAACCACTGGACTGGGGAGATGAAAGCTTATTTGGTCAAGGCCTATTACAAAGAGTCCAAGGACAATAAATAAACTCCCTTCTTGTTTATCATACTGACATGTTGAGAAAGGTCAAAAGGGAAGAGTGGTGATTTATGATCTGTACAGCGAACATACAACGGATCCGATTCGGCAATTAAGATTCTGTAAATATCAGGACGATGAGCTAATGTTGGCGATAGATGTTTCAGAGAAAAATTGGAAGATGAAGTAACACAAAAAAAATGAGGTGAATGCTAGACTGCAAATATATTTAGCTGATTGTCCTCTAATGGTTGTGTCAGTTTTTACTGGGTGGAAAAAATAACTAAACTTGGAAGAATGAAACCACTTCATAAATCTAAATTTGGCGACAGTAGAAAATAATTCACTACATGATGAACAATTTGTGAGTATAATTTCCATTGATTATGATTCAGCCGATTGGTATGTGTATCCCATTTGGCCAGCTGTAGACCCTGGGAACTGGACTTAAGCGCTGTTTTCTCAGCTTCACTGGCATTTTTTTTTCCTCCCTGGTGAGTGTATCGGCTCACCAAAAGCTGAGAGCCAAAAGCCGAAATGCTCTTTCATTCCTTATTAAACACGTATATTGCTGCCAATGCCACACGATGGATGAGAGGTTATCACTTCTGCCCCATGGCTTGAATTTGTCACTTTTAGCTTTTCTGCACTTTGCATGTTCTCCCAGTGCTTGTGTGCATCATCCCACAGTTCAGAAAATGTTCACAGTGAACCCCTGTTTATCGCAAGGGATACATTTCGGACCCGCCCACGATAGGTATAAATGCTACTTAGTTGTATTACAATACAATAGGACTGGTACTGATATACTGTAACTTTCAATCGTTGTTACAATCTCGCTCGTACGGTTCTCTAAATAAGAGGAAAACCATGCCGGCTTCAAGAGGTTTATTTCAGCGGTCCCCACCAAGCGGTTTAATGTCAGACATTATTTTCAGGGACCGGCCTTTAAGGTGTGGCGGACAACAAAATAATATGAAATGACCTGCAAGAAAACTGTGGTATTTTCGTAACATAATAATAAACCCAAATTATGACATGAGGAACGTCCTATCTGATCGCAACACTCTCTGGTTGCTATGGTAACGTTTAAACGTGCCTTCAAAATAACATACACCACAAAGTGCATGAAAAATACGACTTATTGTCGCTGCATATTATGCAGAGTGGGCTTGCTACGTGGGAATCTCCCGTTGTATTTTAAGTAGGACTCCGGACATAAAATGTAGCATTCTTAGTCTTGAAAGTCGTCGGCTCCTCCTTTGTCTCCTGGCTGGTCCTTTTCCCCTTCCCAAAAACGTTTGTTTTTTACTAATTTTGCTAGCTTCTGCTTTGGCTAGCTTTCATTTTAGCGGTAACCTATCATGTGACCGAGAAGCGCGTCTTGACCCGTGTCAAGAGTAACATACTGTGAATCTGGTATTTATCCAAAATAAAATCTTTCAGTTTCCTAAATGAATAAAACGGAAGTAATGTAAGTTCCTTATTCTTTCTGTTCGGCCCGGTACCAAATGACCCACGGACCGGTACCGCCATTCCAAAGCCAAACATGTTTATGGTTGCTCTAATCGTTTTTGTTTGTCTCCTCAGTGGTGTGCCATCTGCCTTGTATTAATGGGGGCAAGTGCAGTGCCAGGGACAAATGTCAATGCCCTCCAAACTTCACTGGAAAGTTCTGCCACATTCCAGTTCAAAACGGACACCATCAGCCCCAGCAGACATTAGGCAGCTACAGTCAAACTCAAGTCCATTCCACACACACATTGCCCCTGACCTACAGCAATGCGCAAAGTAATGGTGAGTGGAGTCGAGAGTGAATGCTAATCCTTGCTTTGTCTCCATTTTCATGTGATCAGCCCATGAGAAGTATCAAATCTCTCTCTCTCTCTCTCTCTCACACGCACACACACACACACACGCACACACACACACACACACACACGCACGCACACACACACACACACACACACACACACATACGTGTTTTGGTGCATTTTCAGGACGTCCGTTTGTTCACCCGACATATGGGTACATGCCTTTCCCGTGGTCCTACAGGCTCCAAAAAAATATGGTAACCATGAAAAAAAATCAGGAAGACAGCCATCTACTCAGATTTTGGCTAGGACGTAATTTTTTTTTGATTTATGACAAAACTACTACATATGAGGACATTGACAGGTTTTTGTGTATTATGGAGACAGTCACCTCAAACACACTACCATTTCATGTTTTTGTGAATTTTGAGCCCCCTGGATACACATCATTTTCAAGTATATATGACTTATGAAGACCAGCTAAGAGTAAAGTGTGTATTTTTAAATTGACTCATGTTACATACCAACAGTATATGTTAGGCACATGTGTCCAATTGTCATGCTCAGGCATGGGGAGAACTCTACAAAGGAAGGATGCCCAGATTCAAACATTCAAATATCAATTGCTGAACTGTGAGGCGAATGTGCCAAACAGTCGTTATACCCGTCATCCCTCAAATATTCACATTAATAATACAAGATAGTAAAATAAGCTGTGAAGAAGAAGAGACGGTTAAATATGTGGTCAGTCCACTTTCTTATTTTTTAATTGCTGACAATATGAAATTATGAACACAGAAAACATGCCACCTCCTCTCCATGACACAAAGCACTGCAATAGATGAGGGTTGTTTGAACTGAAGAAGATTATGTCAAAATGTGAATACTGCGATGAAGAATTTTTAATGAATCTGGCCATATATTGTGCCATGTGTGTAGCAACTTCTTTAGCTACCGTTAGACAAAAGCAACTTTTCAAAAAGTATTGAAATTCTTGAAACAGGATGAATTCAAATGTTTTAGGGTTTTTCCAAAATATCACCTCAAACCTAATAAGCCTATCTTTTGTGAGAAGTTTGTATATCGTACGTACGTTTATATACAGCAGGAGTGTCCAAGGTCGGTCCTCAAGGGCCGCTGTCTTTTTGTTTTCCAGCTCTCCCAGGATGTTCTAATGCTGCATCAGAGCTGACTGATGAACTGATCATCTGAAACAGGTGTGATGCAGCCGGGAGAGCTGGAAAACAGGCACGACAGTGGCTCTCCAGGCCCAGATCGGAACATGCCTGATATACAGTATAATTTACATGTTCATACATCTTCAAGGATTTTCCAAATTGCTCTTGAAGATCATGAAACAACAAACGTGAAACACAGTATCCAACAACAAATATGAAATCCATAATTGACCATCCCACCCTAAATGCACCATTGCTATTGCTTTAGTTAACTTGAACTGAAATGTACCCAGACGTGCTCGCATTTCAATGGACTAGCCATTCATTTCCCTTTTTAATGCAGTTATATCCTGTTGTGGATGTAGTTTTTGATGGACACCCAGCCTCTGTCGTTCAGAGCTGCTGGCTCTGCGTGGAGACAGGACTCACAGCTCGTTTTACCTGAAACTTTATGGCTTGTTATGAAATCAAACATATGTCGCTCAACAGCCTTCACTTCATAATCTGTCCACGTGCGTCTCTTATTCCCACCTGTAAAAGAAGGCATTATTTATTAAAAATGGAAAAATAAAATAATCAAAATAAGATATTCCAGGAAATAATGAGAATTTTGAAAATTTGAGAATTTTGAGAATTTATCTCTCATTCCATTCATGGTCTCCAGAGGGTTCAGTCAGGTCATTTGGTGTCTGGAACATAACATTACGGTGTCAAAATATTCAGCATTCTTCATTCTGACCAGTTAAGAAATGAATAAACATTAATTATCATTGAACATTGCTCACGGGAGAGTTTGGGATGAATATACCACACTATAGAAAGTTAACACTGTTCAGTTCTGTGGAACAGCAATATGGGGACTTTCGAACACAGGCTCTCCAGAGTTAGGTTAAGACAAAAGTCATGTCACCTGAAACACACTCAGGTTTTTCAGGTCTCAAGAAATATGAGGACATGACGACTGAAATCATGGAGAGTCCATGTTTCTGATTTATAACTTCTCCTGTGTTTGTCAAAGAAAGCTGAAAACTCAAACCTAGTATATCATGATAAGAAGTAGTAACCTGTTGTAAGAATGAAGTGGATCTCTCACTCCATTCATGGTCTCCAGAGGGTTCAGTCAGGTCACTTGGTGTCTGCAACATAACATTACGGTGTCAAAATATTCAGCATTCTTCATTCTGACCAGTTAAGAAATGAATAAATATTAATTATCATTGAACATTGCTCACGGGAGAGTTTGGGATGAATATACCACACTATAGAAAGTTAACACTGTTCAGTTCTGTGGAACAGCAATATTGGGACATTCGAACACAGGCTCTCCAGAGTTAGGTTAAGACAAAAGTCATGTCACCTGAAACACACTCAGGTTTTTCAGGTCTCAAGAAATATGAGGACATGACGACTGAAATCATGGAGAGTCCATGTTTCTGATTTATAACTTCTCCTGTTTTTGTCAAAGAAAGCTGAAAACTCAAACCTAGTATATCATGATAAGAAGTAGTAACCTGTTGTGAGGATGAAGTGGATCTCTCACTCCATTCTTGTTCTCCAGAGGGTTCAGTCAGGTCACTTGGTGTCTGCAACATAACATTACGGTGTCAAAATACTCAGCATTTTTCATTTTGACCAGTTAAGAAATGAATAAACATTAATTATAATTGAACATTGCTCACGGGAGAGTTTGGGATGAATATACCACACTATAGAAAGTTAACACTGTTCAGTTCTGTGGAACAGCAATATGGGGACATTCGAACACAGGCTCTCCAGAGTTAGGTTAAGACAAAAGTCATGTCACCTGAAACACACTCAGGTTTTTCAGGTCTGAAGAAATATGAGGACATGACGACTGAAATCATGGAGAGTCCATGTTTCTGATTTATAACTTCTCCTGTGTTTGTCAAAGAAAGCTGAAAACTCAAACCTAGTATATAATGATAAGACGTAGTAACCTGTTGTAAGGAAGAAGTGGATCTTCCACTCCTTTCTTGATCTTCAAAAGGTTTCATCAGGATCGGAACACTTGGTGTCTGCAACATAGCAACAGTGCAGTGTCAGAAATATTCAAATTTATTCATCCTGATTAGTTAATAAATGAATAAACATTGTTATTCATTGAACATCGCTCACAGGAGGGTTTGGGATTAATATAAGACACTATAGAAAGTTAACACTGTTCAGCTCTGTGGAACAGCAATATGGGGACATTCGAACACAGGCTCTCCAGAGTTAAGTCCAGACAAAAATCATATCACCTGAAACACACTCCGGTTTTTCAGGTCTAAAGAAATATGAGGACATGACGACTGAAATCATGGAGAGTCCATGTTTCTGATTTATAACTTCTTCTGTGTTTGTCAAAGAAAGCTGAAAACTCAAACCTAGTATATCATGACAAGAAGTAGTAACCTGTTGTAAGGATGAAGTGTATCTATCATTCCATTCATGGTCTCCAGAGGGTTCAGTCAGGTCACTTGGTGTCTGCAACATAACATTACGGTGTCAAAATATTCAGCATTCTTCATTTTGACCAGTTAAGAAATGAATAAATATTAATTATCATTGAACATTGCTCACGGAAGAGTTTGGGAATGAATATACCACACTATAGAAAGTTAACACTGTTCAGTTCTGTGGAACAGCAATATGGGGACATTCGAACACAGGCTCTCCAGAGTTAGGTTAAGACAAAAGTCATGTCACCTGAAACACACTCAGGTTTTTCAGGTCTGAAGAAATATGAGGACATGACGACTGAAATTATGGAGAGTCTATGTTTCTGACTTATAACTTCTCCTGTGTTTGTCAAAGAAAGCTGAAAACTCAAATCTAGTATATCATGATAAGATGTAGTAACCTGTTGTAAGAATGAAGTGGATCTCTCACTCCATTCATGGTCTCCAGAGGGTTCAGTCAGGTCACTTGGTGTCTGCAACATAACATTACGGTGTCAACATATTCAGCATTCTTCATTCTGACCAGTTAAGAAATGAATAAATATTAATTATCATTGAACATTGCTCACGGGAGAGTTTGGGATGAATATACCACACTATAGAAAGTTAACACTGTTCAGTTCTGTGGAACAGCAATATGGGGACATTCGAACGCAGGCTCACCAGATGTTAGGTTAAGACAAAAGTCATGTCACCTGAAACACACTCGGGTTTTTCAGGTCTAAAGAAATATGAGGACATGACGACTGAAATCCTGGAGAGTCCATGTTTCTGATTTATAACTTCTCCTGTGTTTGTCAAAGAAAGCTGAAAACTCAAACCTAGTATATCATGATAAGAAGTAGTAACCTGTTGTAAGAATGAAGTGGATCTCTCACTCCATTCATGGTCTCCAGAGGGTTCAGTCAGGTCACTTGGTGTCTGCAACATAACATTACGGTGTCAAAATATTCAGCATTCTTCATTCTGACCAGTTAAGAAATGAATAAATATTAATTATCATTGAACATTGCTCACGGGAGAGTTTGGGATGAATATACCACACTATAGAAAGTTAACACTGTTCAGTTCTGTGGAACAGCAATATGGGGACATTCGAACACAGGCTCTCCAGAGTTAGGTTAAGACAAAAGTCATGTCACCTGAAACACACTCAGGTTTTTCAGGTCTCAAGAAATATGAGGACATGACGACTGAAATCATGGAGAGTCCATGTTTCTGATTTATAACTTCTCCTGTTTTTGTCAAAGAAAGCTGAAAACTCAAACCTAGTATATCATGATAAGAAGTAGTAACCTGTTGTGAGGATGAAGTGGATCTCTCACTCCATTCTTGTTCTCCAGAGGGTTCAGTCAGGTCACTTGGTGTCTGCAACATAACATTACGGTGTCAAAATACTCAGCATTTTTCATTTTGACCAGTTAAGAAATGAATAAACATTAATTATAATTGAACATTGCTCACGGGAGAGTTTGGGATGAATATACCACACTATAGAAAGTTAACACTGTTCAGTTCTGTGGAACAGCAATATGGGGACATTCGAACACAGGCTCTCCAGAGTTAGGTTAAGACAAAAGTCATGTCACCTGAAACACACTCAGGTTTTTCAGGTCTGAAGAAATATGAGGACATGACGACTGAAATCATGGAGAGTCCATGTTTCTGATTTATAACTTCTCCTGTGTTTGTCAAAGAAAGCTGAAAACTCAAACCTAGTATATAATGATAAGACGTAGTAACCTGTTGTAAGGAAGAAGTGGATCTTCCACTCCTTTCTTGATCTTCAAAAGGTTTCATCAGGATCGGAACACTTGGTGTCTGCAACATAGCAACAGTGCAGTGTCAGAAATATTCAAATTTATTCATCCTGATTAGTTAATAAATGAATAAACATTGTTATTCATTGAACATCGCTCACAGGAGGGTTTGGGATTAATATAAGACACTATAGAAAGTTAACACTGTTCAGCTCTGTGGAACAGCAATATGGGGACATTCGAACACAGGCTCTCCAGAGTTAAGTCCAGACAAAAATCATATCACCTGAAACACACTCCGGTTTTTCAGGTCTAAAGAAATATGAGGACATGACGACTGAAATCATGGAGAGTCCATGTTTCTGATTTATAACTTCTTCTGTGTTTGTCAAAGAAAGCTGAAAACTCAAACCTAGTATATCATGACAAGAAGTAGTAACCTGTTGTAAGGATGAAGTGTATCTATCATTCCATTCATGGTCTCCAGAGGGTTCAGTCAGGTCACTTGGTGTCTGCAACATAACATTACGGTGTCAAAATATTCAGCATTCTTCATTTTGACCAGTTAAGAAATGAATAAATATTAATTATCATTGAACATTGCTCACGGAAGAGTTTGGGAATGAATATACCACACTATAGAAAGTTAACACTGTTCAGTTCTGTGGAACAGCAATATGGGGACATTCGAACACAGGCTCTCCAGAGTTAGGTTAAGACAAAAGTCATGTCACCTGAAACACACTCAGGTTTTTCAGGTCTGAAGAAATATGAGGACATGACGACTGAAATTATGGAGAGTCTATGTTTCTGACTTATAACTTCTCCTGTGTTTGTCAAAGAAAGCTGAAAACTCAAACCTAGTATATCATGATAAGATGTAGTAACCTGTTGTAAGAATGAAGTGGATCTCTCACTCCATTCATGGTCTCCAGAGGGTTCAGTCAGGTCACTTGGTGTCTGCAACATAACATTACGGTGTCAACATATTCAGCATTCTTCATTCTGACCAGTTAAGAAATGAATAAATATTAATTATCATTGAACATTGCTCACGGGAGAGTTTGGGATGAATATACCACACTATAGAAAGTTAACACTGTTCAGTTCTGTGGAACAGCAATATGGGGACATTCGAACACAGGCTCTCCAGAGTTAGGTTAAGACAAAAGTCATGTCACCTGAAACACACTCAGGTTTTTCAGGTCTCAAGAAATATGAGGACATGACGACTGAAATCATGGAGAGTCCATGTTTCTGATTTATAACTTCTCCTGTGTTTGTCAAAGAAAGCTGAAAACTCAAACCTAGTATATCATGATAAGAAGTAGTAACCTGTTGTAAGGATGAAGTGGATCTCTCACTCCATTCTTGTTCTCCAGAGGGTTCAGTCAGGTCACTTGGTGTCTGCAACATAACATTACGGTGTCAAAATACTCAGCATTTTTCATTTTGACCAGTTAAGAAATGAATAAATATTAATTATCATTGAACATTGCTCAAGGGGGAGTTTGGGATGAATATACCACACTATAGAAAGTTAACACTGTTCAGTTCTGTGGTACAGCAATATGGGGACATTCGAACACAGGCTCTCCAGATGTTAGGTTAAGGCAAAAGTCATGTCACCTGAAACACACTCGGGTTTTTCAGGTCTAAAGAAATATGAGGACATGACGACTGAAATCCTGGAGAGTCCATGTTTCTGATTTATAACTTCTCCTGTGTTTGTCAAAGAACATTGAAAATTCAAACCTAGTATATCATGATAAGAAGTAGTAACCTGTTGTAAGGATGAAGTGGATCTCTCACTCCATTCTTGGTTTCCAGAGGGTTCAGTCAGGTACCTGTCACTTGATGTCTGCAACATAACAACATTACGGTGTCAAAAGTTTCAGCATTCTTCATTCTGACCAGTTAAGAAATGAATACATATTAATTATCATTGAACATTGCTCACGGGAGAGTTTGGGATGAATATACCACACTATAGAAAGTTAACACTGTTCAGTTCTGTGGAACAGCAATATGGGGACATTCGAACACAGGCTCTCCAGAGTTAGGTTAAGACAAAAGTCATGTCACCTGAAACACACTCAGGTTTTTCAGGTCTGAAGAAATATGAGGACATGACGACTGAAATCATGGAGAGTCTATGTTTCTGATTTAGAACTTCTCCTGTGTTTGTCAAAGAAAGCTGAAAACTCAAACCTAGTATATCATGATAAGAAGTAGTAACCTGTTGAAAGGATGAAGTGGATCTCTCACTCCATTCATGGTCTCCAGAGGGTTCAGTCAGGTCCCTTGGTGTCTGCAACATAACATTACGGTGTCAAAATATTCAGCATTCTTCATTCTGACCAGTTAAGAAATGAATAAATATTAATTATCATTGAACATTGCTCACAGGAGAGTTTGGGAATAATGTACCACACTATAGAAAGTTAACACTGTTCTTCTCTGTGGAACAGCAATATGGGGACATTTAGACACAGCCTCTCCAGAGTTAGGTTAAGACAAAAGTCATGACACCTGAAACACACTCAGGTTTTTCAGGTCTAAAGAAATATGAGGACATGACGACTGAAATCATGGAGAGTCCATGTTTCTGATTTATAACTTCTCCTGTGTTTGTCAAAGAAAGCTGAAAACTCAAACCTAGTATATCATGACAAGAAGTAGTAACCTGTTGTAAGGATGAAGTGTATCTATCATTCCATTCATGGTCTCCAGAGGGTTCAGTCAGGTCACTCGGTGTCTGCAACATAACATTACGGTGTCAAAATATTCAGCATTCTTCATTTTGACCAGTTAAGAAATGAATAAATATTAATTATCATTGAACATTGCTCACGGGAGAGTTCGGGATGAATATACCACACTATAGAAAGTTAACACTGTTCAGTTCTGTGGAACAGCAATATGGGGACATTCGAACACAGGCTCTCCAGAGTTAGGTTAAGACAAAAGTCATGTCACCTGAAACACACTCAGGTTTTTCAGGTCTGAAGAAATATGAGGACATGACGACTGAAATTATGGAGAGTCTATGTTTCTGACTTATAACTTCTCCTGTGTTTGTCAAAGAAAGCTGAAAACTCAAACCTAGTATATCATGATAAGAAGTAGTAACCTGTTGTAAGAATGAAGTGGATCTCTCATTCCATTCATGGTCTCCAGAGGGTTCAGTCAGGTCACTTGGTGTCTGCAACATAACATTACGGTGTCAAAATATTCAGCATTCTTCATTCTGACCATTTAAGAAATGAATAAACATTAATTATCATTGAACATTGCTCACGGAAGAGTTTGGGATGAATATACCACACTATAGAAAGTTAACACTGTTCAGTTCTGTGGTACAGCAATATGGGGACATTCGAACGCAGGCTCACCAGATGTTAGGTTAAGACAAAAGTCATGTCACCTGAAACACACTCGGGTTTTTCAGGTCTAAAGAAATATGAGGACATGACGACTGAAATCCTGGAGAGTCCATGTTTCTGATTTATAACTTCTCCTGTGTTTGTCAAAGAAAGCTGAAAACTCAAACCTAGTATATCATGATAAGAAGTAGTAACCTGTTGTAAGGATGAAGTGGATCTCTAACTCCCTTCTTGGTCTCCAGAAGGTTCAGTCAAGATCCCGTCACTTGGTGTCTGCAACATAACACCATTACGGTGCCATTACGGGACATTCGAACACAGGCTCTCCAGTGTTAGGTCCAGACAAAAGTCATTTCCCCTGATCACACTCAGGTTTTTCAGCAACATTACAGTATCAGAAATATTCTAAAAAGTATTCTACAGTAACTGGGAAGTATGAGGGCATGACTGAAATCATGAAAATCAACATTATAGCAACCATAGAGTGTCAGAAATATGTCGTAGTTACATGACTTTTGAATAAATTAAACTTCATACACAGCACAAGCCGGCTCTTTATGGTAGTTACCACTGTACAGCTCTTATAGCTAACAATTTCAGGACAACAGACATGACTGAGTTCAAATAATAAAGACAACACCCGAAACATACTCTTTCAGACTAAAACAATGTAATGACTGAAAAATAATTCCGGTGACCATTCGTTGTTTTCAACTAAGTAGAGACTTTTGATGGGCAGTACAAATTGCTGATAAAAATGTGGATTTGTCAAACAGCTACCACAGCCTTCTTCAATCAGGTGAAATAAGCATTATGAAGGAAGTTTAAAGGCATCTAATTTTCCTCGACTATTACGGATGTATGCGTTTTTATGAATTGTGATATTTGGTGAAGCACAATATTTTAACAGAAGCCGAATAATTTCTATTTCTATTTTTTCATTCCAAGATATTCCTAGTTCTTCATGGCAATACAATATTCTCAATAATTGAATGATAATGGCTGCTAAACATTTTCTTCAAAAGTACTTCAATTATTTTTGCTCCAATATGATCAATGGCATAAAAAATATGCTGTTTACTGTGACAGTTTTGGGGTAAATACAATGTACGAATAAAATCTGTCACTGTGACAGGCTTTGGTTGCAGCTCTTGTCATATGCTTGCGGTAGCCATAAGAATTAGATAGCAGGTAGATTGATAGCATACCTTTATAATCATTGATCCACTGGGCTTTCAAACAAGGCTTGTTGACTCCAGATAAAAGGAGCAGCCTCAGATTCAGGGCTCAGTCTGGTTCTTCTTTGTGACATTATCACCACCAGTAAACATCTACAATGGAAAGTGAGAAGAAGTCAGCCAGACAAGCAAGCACAATATTATGGCAGCACTTATTTTGGCTCAAAAAGTACTGAGCCAAAGGAATATTATTTTCTTCCTCAAAAATACAAAAATTCATTTCATCAAACATTTGCTGGTCAGACTAATAGATTCGGGCAAACCATTTGTCAGGCAGATAACAATGTAAAATTAAAATAGAGTAACACAATATTGTCTTGACCAAATGTACCAACAAAGCTGAATTCTGCTATAATTTCATTGCAAACGTTTGTTTGTTTTTTTCATTGAAACGGTGTACAATTGAATCAGCACAAGAATAAACAGTGTAAATACACCGGGCTTAGCGTAAATGCTAGAAGTGCCTGGCCCACTTTCATTAGGCTACCTGTACTAACTAATTTAAATTAACTGCAATCGAATAAAACAAATACTGCACTGAAATAAACATATGGTACCAAAACCAAGTTCCACAGACTGTGTTGTTAAAGATTTAGAAAAGTTTTCCAGAACCTTGCCTGCAGGACATGTCCACATTACTTTTACTGGAAGCTTATTAGCATGCTAACGATCGAGCTAGCTAGCTAGCTAGCTGTCTTATTGAATGCTATTACCTTTGGTGGGCACTGTTAAACACGGTTATATTGAACAACTTCTATGTTACGGTAAGATAAATGAAAAGGAATTGCTTACCCAATGGTCATCCACGCGTGGTCGTGTTTGAGAGTAGGATTGTCTGGCTGCTTCACATGTTGGATTTTGTGTGACTGCTAATTGATGTGACTTATCAGGACGAGGGCAGGGAAAATGTGTGAGTCAGTCCGAAAAAGATGACATTTGAGGTCCTGCACAATGACGTCACTGAAAGTGTGTTAAAAGTGTGTTAAGTACCGAAGTTGGCCACTAGTTTTCCAAATGAAAAGTGAGTCGAAAGTTAAACACACTTAAACACACAATTTCTGAAAATTGTGCTCTTTCAGGACATCACTTATTTTTGGTGTGGGAGTATCCTCGTGAGCTCTAGAGTAGTGTAGACTGCGTGGAAATATGAGGACGCGGAAAATGTCCTCATTTTTCCACAGGTCCTCATTGTGAAGGTGTGTTATCATAAAATTGTCCTGAGATGTCATGAATACAAACGCACACACACACACACACACACACACACACACACACGCACACACACAATTGTATCATATTAATTCTGGTCTGTAATTTTCTATGACCAGTATTCAGCCCCAACATTGTAAACATCCACATCCAACATCCTCCCGAGGCATCTGTTGAGGTCCACCAGGTATATCAGCTGGACGACCAACACAGTAATGGACAAAGTCAAAGAGGTTCCCAGTCAGGATCCTCTTCATCCTCCAGCTACAGTTTTCATCACACTGAAAGGCGTCAGCAGGTCCAGCATCATGGCTACAACATTGTCTATCCGACCCAGCATGGGGACCAGATTACTCAGTCCCAACCTGTCTCCTCAAAGAACATGTTGGGCCGCTGCTTCCAAGAAACTGTTAGTAGCCAGGTAAGCTCTCATTAAATCAAATGTGCAATATGACTCAAATTACATTTTGTCGTAATCCCCAAAAAGGACATTTTTAGGCCCAGTTTTTCTGATGTAAATTATTACCTTAGCTTTTCAAAAGAGCCAGTTTATATGATCTATTTATTTGAGAATTTGAGTCAAACATTTTCATTACAATAAGGTTCTATCTAGCCCCACTGGTCGAAAGACGGTAGTCTGACAAACAGTAGTCTGACAAATATTGTGTTTATGGAATATGAATTAAGCAGAAAATGTACCCAGCTGCCATTTTGCTACATGATGTCGACTGAAAGTGACATCACAAGGGCTCATGTAACGACTGTCACCTGCTTTCGGGGTTTGATTATATGACGTTCACAAGCCGAGCCCTTAGGCACTGTAATGGCATTTTCAGTTGACAGCGAGTGGTAACCCCCCACCCTCCTCCCACAAGGATGTATAAATTGTAAAGTGTCCTTGGGTGTCTTGAAAGGCGCTTATAAATAAAATGTATTATTATTATTATTATAAAACAGTTGGATTTTGTTGCTTAATTCATATGAAATGAACACAAAACTAATCACAATACCATGTTTAGACTGGTGAGGGTGCATAGAACATCCATCCATCCCTTCATCCATTTTCCGATCGGCTTTATCCTCACAAGTGTGGCGGGGAGTGCTGGAGCCTATCCCAGCTGTCTTACGGCAGTAGGCGGGGACACCCTGAACCGGTTGCCAGCCAGTCGCAGGGCACACACAGACGAACAATCATCCGCGCTCACACTCACACCTACACACACCACACTCACATTTTCTCTACAATTTAAAGATAGTTCCCCGCACTCTTACTGAAATGAGCGAGTGAACAGGCTGTCATCCCGCTTCACACTCTGCTGCGCTAATGGCCAGTGGATGGATGGATTTTGCTCGTGTCACCGCTACAGTCAGAGCTTGGGAAGACTCACTTGTATGAGTCAAACTGTGAAGCACACACAGACACCCAATCCAGAGAACCCACTATTACATGATATACAAACAACAAGAAAACATTTTTCAAAATACATCCCCTTGAAGAGAATGAAAAATTTGCTCACGCCTTGCTAATCCATTTGTCCTCACCTTATTAATGGCATGGCTAATATTGACTATTGATCTGTATGTATTTATCTAATGGTATGAACTGCCAACTTGGTATGTTTCAGTGTGGGAAAGCTCTCCCGGGTCTCACTAAACAGGAGCAGTGTTGCGGGACCATTGGGACATCATGGGGTTTCCACAAATGCCAGAAATGTCCAAAGAAACCATGTAAGTGTATTATACTGTATGTTGTCTTTACAAAGAGTATAACAAGACATTAAAAAACAAATAAATCATCCATTCTATAATGTATAATGTGTCCCATTCAGGTCCTTTGATCAAACTAGTAGAACCCCTAGATCAGGGGTGCTCAAACTTTTTGGATCGAAGATCTACTTTTCGATCAACTCACCTCCCGGGATCTACCCTTACCGGCACGCGCGCACACGCGTACACGTACACACACACACACACACACACACACACACACACAGACACACACACACACACACACACACACACACACGCGCGCGCACACACCCTGATGAGAAACAGCCTGAAACTGAGGCATGCGACACACTTTGGCAGCCTGTTAACTATCGTAGCTCACACGTACTGTTTTAAAGTGCTTCCCTGGGCCCTCCTAGATTCCTATTCTTTGCTCGTGCCTCGGTGAATTGTTCACGAACCAAACTCTGAATGAGAATAATGACGATAAAAGATAGAGCGCAACAGTTCTGATCATAAGCTGCAATTGCAGACTGTTGAGAGCTAACAACTTCCGGTGACATAATCACGCGCCACTATAAATTCAAGATTTACCTGCTTTATTTTATTTTTAAATAATTTTTGGGTGAAAATTAGACTGATAAGATGGTTAGGGTGCAGTGTACATTAACACAAAAAATATATTATTAACATGTACAATTATATTAGTAATATGTTAATATGTTAATAATATATTATTAACATGTACAAAGACACACAAATGTGTCTTTGTTTGTTTTTTTTCTCCTCGACACTCCTCGGATCTAGTCAAGTCAAGTCAAGTCAACAGTATTTATAGAGCACTTTCAAACAGCCATCGCTGCATACAAAGTGCTGTACATGGAGCGATTTATCATGCACAATAAAGAGTAAGACGAATCGGTAATAAAGGCGGTAGAAAGCACCAAGCAGTAAAATCAAGAACAAATCTAAGTCATGCTGAGTCAAACGCCAAAGAATACAAGTGAGTTTTGAGGAGGGCTTTAAAGATGGGCAGCTGTCTTTGATCTACCGGTAGATTAGGATCTACCTAATGAGCACCCCTGCCCTAGATCATCATTAAAAGCATAACTTTAATCACACTCCTAATAGTATATTATATTGTTAAAACTCATATCAAAACTCAGTTCCTTAATAATCATTCATAATAATGCCCTGAAATGTACTTTGTGCATCTTATTATATGTATTGATTTAAAAAAAAGAGAGACGTGTTTGAAAGTCTTAAGAAAAATGGTTTGACTTCTGTATGAAGCAGGGGTCTTCAATCGTGTTCCTCGAGACCCGCCGTCCTGCCTGTCTGCTATTTCTCCCTGCTGCAACACACTTAATTCAAATAATCAGGAATTGTTATCCAGCTTCCGCAGACCTTGCTGGTTATCGTTTTGAAGACCCTTTGCCTGAAGTGTGTTGAAAATAATGACCCATGGCAGTGTGTAAGTCCCAGGGTGACCTGGATCAAAGCAATTCTGTTCTTCTACTATCCCAAATGTCAAAACCACACCTCAATTAATTCATGCTGTACAAGTATTTGAAAGAAATATTTTTTGGAAACAAATTTGCAATTTGTTTAGCAGTGTGATATTTTTATGGGTTCTTTGGAAATTGCAATTTCTTCAGGGAATGCATAATATCGCCTTCATGTTATAAAGGCATGACTGCAGTGACAACAACCCAGTACACTTCGCCCTCATATCAGGTCGGGTCACCCATAAGCACAGCTTCTCCAATTTAGGAACAAATCACACTGACTCATGGCTATTCATCCTACACTTGGTATACAGTATATGTACTTGTATATGAAATTGGTGTTTTTGGTGTGTGTGTGTGTGTGTGTGTGTGTGTGTGTGTGTGTGTGTGTGTGTGTGTGTGTGTGTGTGTGTGTGTGTGCATGTGCGTGTGCGTGTGCGTGTGCGTGTGCGTGTGCGTGCGCGGGCGTGGGCGTGGGCGGGCGTGGGCGTGGGCGTGGGTGTGTGGGTGTGGGTGTGTTCGTGTGTGAGAGTGGTGCGATGGTTGACTGGTTAACACGTCTGCCTCATCACAGTGCAGGGGTCGTGGGTTCGAAGACAGTCTAGATAGATACATAGGTAGATGGATAGATGGACAGATCGATCGATAGATAAATGTGCAGGTGTGTGTTGTTTAGCCAAATAATAAATTAACCCAACAATGGTGAGTGGAGATGATTTATGTATTTTATGTATGATTAATCGGCGGCCCGGTAGTCCAGTGGTTAGCACGTCGGCTTCACAGTACGGAGGTACCGGGTTCGATTCCAGCTCCGGCCTCCCTGTGTGGAGTTTGCATGTTCTCCCCGGGCCTGCGTGGGTTTTCTCCGGGTGCTCCGGTTTCCTCCCACATTCCAAAAACATGCGTGGCAGGCTGATTGAACACTCTAAATTGTCCCTATGTATGAGTGTGAGTGCGAATGGTTGTTCGTTTCTGTGTGCCCTGCGATTGGCTGGCAACCGATTCAGGGTGTCCCCCGCCTACTGCCCGAAGACAGCTCGGATAGGCTCCAGCACCCCCCGCGACCCTAGTGAGGATCAAGCGACTCGGAAGATGAATGAATGAATGAATGTATGATTAATCACAATTTTGAATAAAATGACTCACGTTTCCCCAATTTTTATTCTCTCCCTTCACTCACCAGCTATTCCTCTGATAGACTGCCCACAGGGTTACAAGAAAATCAACAGCACTCATTGTCAAGGTAAGGGCTTGCAATATCATATCTGTGTTTATTCATTAATATGATGTAATGATTGTCCTCGGATACTTAACTATTGAATGGCTTTTTGGGCACAAAATGAATGAAGTGTAAAAAATTAAAAAAAGAGGAATTATATTTTCAACCATACTCAAGGCAAATAGTTTTTCTCCAGAGACTCAATAGAGGGTGCTACTGTCTCATTTGGCTCATTGCCATTTTAACCATGCTTACAGTATGTGGCTTGTGCAGAGAGACTACCTCTGGATTCCTAGATCTATGTGCCGTTAGCCTTTGAACTTTGCATATTTTTTAAAATTGCTCTAATAGTTTTGAAAATATATTAAGAGCTGTAATATATGAATGGGTGTTCGGAGAATAGGGTGTGAATATTAAGGGGGAAATAGTATACAAAAATATAAAGTATAAATACGATAAAATAATAACCCACACTGAATGAAGCAAAGACTACAGGACTACAAGACTACAATGAAAATTTTGATAAATTGGCAACACTGGAACTGCACTCGCTTTAGCCACTCTAGGCTTGAGCGCACATGCTCGATTTTTGTAGACTGCCCTTCAAATGCAGTGAATCCTGATTTTCCTACAAGGGTAAGGCTCGCTGCATGTACTGTATTTGCCAATTTAGCAAACCAGTCTCTGCCAAGCTTGGGCATTCCGGTGCAACATGGGGAGTTCACTTGGAGATGCGCCTGGTAGAATGATGACAGAAAGTGCATCAAAATTTGCTTACTCAGACCATGTCTAATTACCGCTACAAGGCTTGCAGCTGGTCTAAAACAATTTTGTTGAATTTGATCGGGGCACAGGCAGGCAGATACTGAGCTCCGTGGAAAAACATACTGATAGTTACCAGTAGTTAATACCAGCTCATTATTTTCCCCCTCTCACATTGTTTGCTGCCACACCATGTCTAGAGAAGTGACAATGCTCTACTCATGCACGGATTACTGCCATTAGACATCATCCTCTTCCACACAGAAATGTGTGTGTCCTCACTGTGGGAATGATTCGGAACCCTCTGCCGGTGGAGTCCACTTACTGTGAGGGTTCATAAAGCACAAGCAGTTTTGAAATATAAGAAGGACCAAGACCATTAAGACATTTAAACTATAAAAAATTGATTCTGAAACAAGCAAGCTAATGCATTGATTCTAAAACTAGCATAATATTGGTCATCCTCCTGGTCTTTCTCAGGACATGCTCTGCAAAATTTTATTTATTTTGTCACAGATGTCGATTTGTTTCACTATTTGTTGTAGCGTCTACTCAACTTGGGGATCAAAGCCCTACTGCCACTACAACCTCGATTTCTGATCGTAGAGTGGTGACTAGTGTGCTAAAATTTCAGCCCGCCGCTTCAGCTCAGTACAATATTTGAAGGGATAGACAGTGAGGTTGTGACCTACCTTTTTCTAAAAGTAAAAAAGAAAAGCTGTTAGACGTGAGGCTGATCGTGTGCTCCCACACTGTAAAGTTAGAGAATAATAAAAATATGCACTCGAAACATGAATAACTCGTATCCAACAGACTGAGACTTCTCAAGGACATTCGGTGCATTAATAAAACCATTGGGCTGCATAAAAATAAGATGTTCTAAAAAGAATTCATTAATCAAGAATGGTAAACAGTCTTTAGGTGATTTGGGTTTTTAGGGTCAATCAGCAATCAGAAGGTTTGAAAAAAAAACAATACCAGATCACTGATTCGATCAGAAGCAATGTATACATTTCAACAACGTTTACATTTACTCAATAGTAAACCCCCACCAAAGCCAAAATGCATTCGGATAAAAAATTGAGTGATGAAAGCTGTTTTGAAATGAAGGGATGTTAAAATTAAATAAATGACACACATACTGAGCGAGTTTTTTTAAACATAAATAAAATGTATTTTTGGAATTTTTCCCACTCAAAAAGAAAACCTACAGGAATGCTCTTTGTGATTGGATGGTGGAGGGCACAGAAAGAGAACTTCCGCCAATGCAAAGTCTTTCCGCTTCAAAATGCTGAAAATAGATTAGCTTTCAAGCTTTCACATCCACCATGGCAGGTGAGATCGACACCGGTGAAACGAGGTTGTGTTTGCTGTAATGTCTTACTTCGCGGATCCGATCATGGCAATCAATGATGACATTGCGGTTAATTCATGATAAAATGTAAGATGTTAACTGCTTTCGATACACTCGATATGATCGATGTAAAGTCTAATTATACGTTTGCTACCAGTCTTAAATTGCTGAGATCAAATTAAAATTGCTCTTCTTCTTGTGGGGCGGCATGGCTCAGAGATACAATGGTCATTTCCCTTCCGGTCTCCTACTATACTGAACCCCCAGTGGCTCCTGATGCTGCGTCATCAGTGGGTGAACGTGGAATGATTTTTTTTTTTGGTGTTCTATTATCTTATTTATTGACAGATTTTGATGAGTGCCAGCTGCAGGGAGTGTGTCCGAATGGAAATTGTTTGAACACTGTGGGCAGCTATAGATGCACATGTAAACCTGGCTACATCCCTGACCCCATGCTCACCACATGCATATGTAAGTGCTGCCGTTTCCTATCGCACTACAAACTACAGGTCAATGATATTCTGTATCAACCAATCAACAAATAAATAAGCAAATAAATACATACATACCTAAAGCGATGACAAATAAAAACATTGGCTGTACGGTAATAAAAAAATATTTTGCAGTGCAGTAAAATAAATGCATATTTGGATTTACTCTACCAACTCTGAACATCATTGCTGTCCATTGGTATCTTGACAATTTTTCTTGTTGTTGTTGGGGTTTTTTTTGAGGGGGGGACCAAAACAGACTTTCAGACTTTAAAAAAAAAACTTGTACCAATTGGTCAGCAACATCAAGCGACTGCAATTTTATGGTAAAACCATTTATTTCATTCAGTTTCAATTTGTTTACATTAATGACACAAATTATGATCATTACAATCCCTCAAAGGAAATTATTTTATGAGTGATGTTATGTTTGGATTGGATTGGATAAAGCTTTATTGTTTGATGACTCTCACAACAATTCAATCCCGGATTTGATCAATCATATGGTGGTTGCAACAGACATGGATACAAGGTCCACTTAAGACATATCTACTTTTAATTAAACAAAAATGCTACTCTATGGTGCATTATATGGAATTTAATATTGAAGATGAAAGACAGACGGTCAATATGGGCCCTCTGTTCATGCCCAATGCAAGTCTAGTGCAAAGCGTAGTCTAACCGTGTGCATGGTTGGTCTTTCATTTGGTATATTGGTAGATGGGTGCAGGTAGAAAATGGCGTTGTCACCATTGTGGGAGTGAACACAGCAGACTTGTTTCCTGGCCAATGGAAACAGCTCCCTTCTTACAGTAGCGCTGCACACATCAACGTCGTTTAATTTTTTGATGCTTTGGGGTTTTTTTCTCTAAGCTGCCTTGTCTTCTGCTGGCTGTCTGCCTGTGTTTGACTTTTTTTTTTGGTTTGTTTTATTCACTAAAATAACTGAATGAAGACTATTCCTGTCGATGTAGTTATTGATAAAGTACATATAGAGTTTTTAGTAGCTATGTTTTATCCTACCTCAGTTGCAGAATGTGGTGTGTGTGTGTGCGTGCGTGCGCGCGTGTGTGCATGCGTGGGAGAGAACCTACAGCATGTACTCGAAAAGCTGCATATTTAACAGTTTGGCAACATACAGTATGACCAATAAACTAATAGCATATATGCAACTAAAGACAAGAAAACAACAATTGAAATTGATATATTTTACTGCAAAATGCTTTTTCAAGTTAGATGTTGAACTTTTGTAGGTTAAAATTCTTCATGTAAATGAGTCACTTTGTGGTGATGTGGCTGGCTGGCTCTGTTTGATTTGCAAAATGGAGTCAAACATCACTAGTGACAACACGATGTGGATGAATCTATTGCATGTTTTTTTTTTATCTCATCCCCGTCTCAAGCATGCGCTGCAAGGCAAACTGTACATGCCTTTGACTTGATGGCTTTTATGTAACACCAAATCCGTTTTCAGTGGTCTACAATGCGTAATCTGACCATAAATGTGTAGCGATCATGGACCATTGCTTTTGTCACGCATGTTACGTACATTGTGCAGCATATCCCGTGCTGCACTTGGGCACGAGGCAGTGTCACCAAAGCATGACAGCTGAAAGCAAACAACAAATCAAAACTTGTAGGCTACTGAAATATCAGCATCCGAACACAATGTTTTTGGATGGAGCATTGCAGGAACATTTTTCTCCCCATCTGTTGCACAGGCACTTTCTACTATTGAGACATCATTGTTGTCTTGGTCTCTCAGTTACAACAATTTATGAGTTTAAAACATAGACAGCTGGGCACCTAATCATTTATTTGTTGAATAGAAGTCCCACAGAAACACATTGTCAGGAGAAGAAATGTACTGAAGGTGCTACATTTATATTGCTTGTCTTGGGCTAGCTGGTGCATGGCACTTTACGTCCATTTGCCTTTTGTAACGGTTTCTATAATCTGAGATAACATTGGTTCAATAATATTTTAAATTTGTCCAATCGAGCAAAGGGTTGGGCAACACCAACAGTCTGGCAACTTGGCAAAAAGCACTCATTCATTATTTTAATGGTGCGTGAAAACTATTGTGAGCAATGTGTTCTCCGTTCTCTCTTCTGTAACATACTGTATTTGATAGATGGGCTGAGTGACAGCTGTGATGAGCAAATACCATGAAGGAAAACAGTCAACACACACACACACACACACACACACACACACACATATATATATAATAAATAAATAAATAAATATATATATATATATATATATATATATATATATAGCCGGCTGGATAGCTCAGTTGGTAAGGCATCGGTTTGGCATACGGGAGACGGTGGTTCGAATCCAGCTTGGGGCAAAAAATACATAACACCATCCAGTGTGGGTCCTTGGGCAAGATCCTTCACGCTAATGACTACCTCATACAATGATGAGAGACAATAAAACGAATGACATGCCGGCTCAGACGTCGCCCAGCTAAACAAGGTCTGCGTCAGGTGCTGGGGAACCAGAGCACCTTGATGAAAAATGGGCTACTGGAACAAAGCGGAGATGGGCGAGATGCGATAACATGGCTCTGTTGGAATGCTACTACTCAAGCAATCCTAGTCAGAGGGGTTACATGCAGAGAATGTGGGCTAAATGGTTACTTCGAAACGCACAGTCACGGTTGACCACGAAACAACTAGTAGCTCAGTGTTCCAACATCCACAAACGGCAACTGCTGTCACAACTTGAGATTGATGAGGTCCAACCAGGTTCCATGGTGAAGGGCCCCAGGCTGCCAGATCAGAGGAGGAGGTCATACAAGAGATTGGGAGGCAAGCCCCAATGAATGCAGATGATGAGATTGGGTGGCCAGCCACAATGAATGAAATGCTGAGCGAGGCAGCGATTGACCTGAAAGCTAAGATCATGGCGAGAATGAAAGCTGGGCAACCTAGAAACCGATTACAACGGCTATGTGAAGTACCATCTGAAAGTCTCATAGAAAGTGTGAATGCAGCACTGAGGGCGATCCCTACCGTAACGATCACAGAAACCAATGAGCTGATATACGCTTCAGTGTCAGTGATCCTGGAGACTCTGGGCTATAAGAGCAACCATGGAAGCCATGAGATACGTTACCCCACCATGGAAAAGACGGTTGGAGGCTAAGATCAAGGCGGCCCGGAAAGATGTGAGTCAATTGACGGAGGCCCAGAGAGGTGTGATGAAAAGGCTGATACCCGAGAGGTACATCCAGATGACCATACCTGAACTACTCGAAACTGCCAAACAAAGGCTCCAAGCCTTGTCCAGTCACCTAAAGCGGTACACGAAAGAGAATGAGGCCAGACGAATAAACAGGCTGTTCGCAACACAACCTGCGAAAGTGTACGCTCAGTGGCAGGGTCCTAACAACAGCTGACCCACCAAGACTGGAAACTGAAAGGTACTGGAAAGGCATATGGGAGAAGGAGGTTGCACATAACAGCAGTGCACAATGGCTGGTGACCCTGAGAGAGGAGCACAGCAACCTCCCTGAACAGAACCCAGTTACCATAACATTGGCAGACATACAGGAAAGAGTTTCAGATATGAAGAACTGGACAGCACCAGGCGGCTCCACATGTGGTTTTCAAGCTGTATTCTAAGAGCGAAAGGGACATAGATTCCCTGATCCCCACAACCAGGATCTACAGCAGCGACATTGGGATGTCATTCGGGCTTGAGAAATGTAGTCGGATGGTGACTAAGAGAGAAAAAGTAGTCCGCACTGAAGGGGTCTCACTCCCTGAAGGAACAATAGCAGACATTGAGGACAGCTACAAGTACCTTGGTACTCCCTGCCAGCATCTTACACCCTGCAGTTATGTGTTGGATCGCACAGAGGCACTCATAAACAGCAATAAACAGCTAAACCCTGCCAGTGATCAGATACCCTGCAGGAATAATAAGGTGGCCAAAGGAAGAGAAGAAGAGATCTGTGCGGAGTATGGACTGGAAACCCCAAGGTCAAAATGGGAAACACCTCCGAAGGTGGTGGAGAATGACAGAGCGAAGATCCTGTGGGACTTCTAGATCCAGACTGACAAGATGGTAATGGCGAACCAACCAGATATCGTGATCATAGATAAAGGGCAGAGGAAAGCCGTTGTAGTGGATGTAGCGGTCCCAAGTGATGGAAACATCAGGAAGAAGGAACATGAGAAACTCGAGAAATACCAAGGGCTCAGAGAGGAGCTGGAGAGAGCCTGGAAGGTAAAGGTGACAGTCGTGCCTGTGGTGGTCGGAGCACTCGGGGGATTGACCCCCAAACTAGATGAGTGGTTGCAACAGATCCCGGGAACAACATCGGACATCTCAGTCCAGAAATGTGCAGTGCTGGGAACAGCAAGGATACTGCGCAGAACCCTCAAGCTTCCTGGCCTCTGGTAGAGGACCCGAGCTGAATGAGGGACGGACACCACCCGAGGGGTGAGATGAGGATGCCCCTCACACTATCCAACTGCCCTGTGTCAACCGTCGAGACCTTCAAGTTCACATGAAGTGGGAAGTCAACACCATCTCCATCCTGAAAAGGGCCCGGCAGCGGATGTACTTCCTGAGGCTGCTGAGGAAGCATGGCCTGCCACAGGAGGTGCTACGACAGTTCTACACGGCAGTCATCGAATCAACCCTGTGTTCTTCCATCACGGTTTGGTTTGGGGCCGCCACAAAAAAGGACAAAATCCGACTTCAACGGACAGTTAGGACGGCAGAAAAAATCGTTGGCAGCGCCCGACCCACTCTTGAGGACTTACACTCTGCAAGAATCAAGACAAGGGCACGGAAAATCCTCCTGGATCCTCCGCACCCTGCCCACCACCTTTTTCAGCCACTCCCCTCAGGCAGACGCTACAGATCCATGCGCACCAAATCCAGTAGACACTTAAACAGCTTCTTCCCTCTAGCCATTAACTCCTTAAACAGTCACTGACGTAGTCACTCTTCTTGCACCACAAAATGGTACTACAAAACTACTGGTTACTCTAAAATGGTTCAATGATTTTGTTGTTTACGATGATACTAGTGCAGCGTGTTATACCGGAGACAAATTCCTTGTGTGTTCTACATACTTGGCCAATAAAGATGATTCTGATTCTGATATTTCTGCAAATGTTTACCTTGACCTTTGAACCGAATATGTGGCAGCACAACTGAATGACCTTCAACCAACCATTATTTTTCAACAAGATGGTGCACCACCACATTGGGGGCTGCATGTTCGTGGGTTCCTCAATCAAACATTTCCAGACCGGTGGATTGGAAGGGATGGATCCAATCAATTCCTTGGCCGCCACATTCACCAGATATCACTCTCCTGTACTTCTTTCTATCGGGCTATGTTAAAGATTGTCACGTTGTGCTCGAAGCGACAGAGTAATCGCTTTGTGCGCAACAAACTGGGAATAAATGGATCACCAAAATAGCAGGCACAGAAAGGAACTTTGTCGCAGAAATAATATTTCTTACAACAACCCCCCCGACCCCCGTCTAAACGGAAAACAGAGAACGCTGGTTAAAAACGAAAACCAGGAAATAATTATAACGAGACAACAGAAAACGCTTGCGAAAAAACGGCAAGGAGAAAGATTAAGCAAATACTATAATTACACACGAGATATCGAGGGATGCAACAATTTTCAATAGTCTTAAAGTAATGTTCAATCGAGAAGGTATAGGCAACAGCAATGGCACGGCGTGGAATACTCCGGCATTCAGTCGACTGCCGGAGCGCCTAGATATAGCATGTGCAATCATTGACAAATGGGTGGCAGGTGTGCAGGCGGCAAGCAAGAACGCCTGCCCCCTGCTGTCAAATACGGAATGTGACAAAGATATAGTGTATCGAACAAAGATAAGGGCATTACTGACCTAAAGCAAAGGATTACTAATGCCATTGCCACAATTGATGAGGCAATGCTACAGCGAACATGGCAAGAAATCGAGGACCGCCTTGATGTGCTTCGTGCAACTAATGGTGCGCATGTAGAAGTGTATTAAAAGATGTAAAAAAAAAAACCTTTAATAAATGCTGAATACAATAGAACAAATCTGAATAAAATATCTAATCAATTGCATTTTTAATACATTTTTGAAATGGTAAAGAGACTTTAGGACCAGTATTTATACAGATTTTTTTTTACAACATTCATCATGCTGCTATAGCGAAGCCGTCAAAAGTGCAGAAAGGGGTGGTGGGGTGGCATATAGTGTGCGGGCCAAGGAAGAACTCATGTTGGTGAGTATCTGGATAAAGGTACAATTAATTGATTTGTCTTGTTAACAGTTCAGACTTGGCGTTTTACAGTGTTTCACTTAACCGTGAGTGCTTTTCCCTTGTGGATGGACAAAGACTAATGTAACTTTCTAATACCGGGTCAAAAGCCTTTTTTGTTCCCCTTTTGAGAAAAAAATATTGTCTCTGTTCCCGTTAGAACAATTCCAGCTGTAATTGGTATGTGCAGATGTTTAATTGCAGCGTTTAACTTGGAAAGCACAAACTAAACCCCTCTGCATGCCTTCATTTCAACCGGTGCCTGGCTGTAATGCATGTTAATGTTTAGTCATGTCTTTCCTACAATGTTCAGTCTGTGCTCCGTTGTGTTTGAACGTGTTTAGCCCTGAGTGTTGTCACCAGATGTGGGGGAATGACGAAGCACCGCGAAATACTTGCTCCTCTTGTCGCAGTTTGGTGTCTTTCGACAATGTTGATATCATGTTTGTTCTATTGCGTGTATTTGTTTCGTGTGAGGCAAGGTTGCTTTGGTGAAGGGGACTTCTTCATTTCTTCACTTTGTCATTTCTTCCCCCCTTGTGTGTCCCCTGCACTCTGGCGCACCACTTCCATTGCGTCTGCTCTGCTCCTCTTTGTCCTCCTCCTGCACACGTCCTCAGCCAACATGCCTGCCATCCAAGAGGAGAAGGGGGCTTGCTTCCGTTTGATGAGCTCAGGGAGGCAGTGTTTGCACCCAGTGTCTGCTCAGCTGAGCAAACAGCTCTGCTGCTGCAGTGTGGGCAAAGCCTGGGGACCACATTGTGACAAATGTCCCCCTCCAGGAACAGGTAAGGCTTCCAGTTTGGTTAGACCTTCGTCATGACCCCAAATTATCTTTCCTCACTTATCTGCAAGTCATTTGGACCACCACCCAAGATATGGTAAATGCCAAAAATGGACTTTTGGACTTATCCAAATTCTCTATTCGGGTTTCAAGAGTACCTGCCCACTCATCAAGTGTGAAATGACGCATCGAGCCAATCGTTTGGGAGCTGCCTGCTTTCCCAAATGCGTTTGTAAGTAAAATGACACAGATTGTGACGTGAGTGGTCCACATTTACTTAATTTACATAAAACAAAATAGGCACCCGCTCGCTGTGCTGTTAGTTATTATGGATAGAAAATCTATGGCATTGGCCCCACAGTAAAGGTGAGCAGTGACTGAATCAACACTTCAAAATGGGCTAATTTCAGTGAACAGAGGGTTTAAAGTGGACCGTAATTCTTGGTCATAGGTGTACTTTTCCAAAAATAGCTCACAGTTTTCTTATTAAGACTCCATTAATTGGTGAATAGATGTTTGTTCGTGTTTATGGAATGGCTAATGCACCAGCATTTAGAAGCTCTGTTACTGTTTAAGAAAAATTAACTACTGTTATTCATAACTTCCAAATGTATCTTACTGAAAAAAAATCACATATTTTTGGGATGATTGAGGGCTTCGAGTTATTGACTTGCATTCCCAACAGAGTTGTTGAATGTTATGGCACTTTGGACATTAAAGGGTGAGTTCAGTTTGAAATTCCACACTTCTTCAAAGATTAGAAAAAATGTTGTGAACTCACTGAAATTCCATAGAGTCCATATTAGTTATTTGAATTCTTCATTGAAGGATGAATTAACCGTCTTGAATTAAACTTTGTGCTCTTTGTGGGAGCTTCGTTCCTTTTACCGCGCAGGTACACTGACCCGAACCTGAAACTGAAATCAAGAAACACCTTCCAAATAAATAATTGTCCCAAACATTCGCACACCTCCTTTCCGTGTCTAGTCTGAACATCAACTGTCTATTACACCCTTTTGGGAAGCTGCATGCTTTTTTTTCACAACTTGGCTTAGTAGTTGCTTTTTTTGTGTACCAAATGCTTTCGCTGTACAGTAGTTGTATACTTTTGCCACTGACCCTTTCTCTCAATTTTTTTTCCTCACATTTCCACAAACAGTTGTCTGATTCGAACATACTGAATTGCACTTTGTATGTAATGAGTTATCTAATATGGTTTGTGTGCGCGTTTTTTTTTCCGTAAAATGGTGAAGAAATAGATTTTGTCCACTTCATATCAAATTGGAACAAATGTGCATAGATTGTAATTTAATAGAGAAACACTTTAAGATGTTCAGTTTGAATCATTGTGGAAAATGACTGAAAAGCAGCAAGCCTCAACACCAAGCTCAGCTCATTTACCGAAATAGTCTCAACTGTATCATACAGTATATGTCCATTTTGCCATTTATATGTCAGTAAATGTCTTTTTTTCTTATCATATTGCCATATGTAAGCACAACGGGAACTTCACTTCTGAAAATGATTCTGTGCATATAATATTGATGCCTTCGTGTGCAGATATTTAAATCGGGTTTGTAAATGTTTGTGTTCTTTTCCTTCATAGCTATGTTCAAAGAAATTTGCCCCGGTGGAATGGGCTACACGGTTCTCCCAAATCCACCCATCAATAAACCAGTTACGGTCCACCAGACACCTATTGATCCACTTATCCCTCACCCCTTGCCAACACCAGAAAAACCAGGTGTGGCTTTCAGGAAGCCAGAAGAGATTATGCCAGGTGAGTCTGTGATTTGGTTAGTTTCATTGAATATGCATTAAAAAAATGAGACATACTGAGTGAATGCTCTTCATCAGAATGATACTTATTCTTTCATCTGTAGCGCTCCTGGTTATTGTCGATGGATTTTTGCTCCATGTGCAGGACTTTGTATGCGGCAATGGTTGTTTAAGTGCTAAGCGCATTCCTCAATTTGAGGGCAACAGATTGCAAAGACAAAATTCAAGACTTCAGTTTTTGCCCCATCCAGCCATAAATTGCAGTCAACAATAATGCAATCGATTATCAAAATTAACACAAAAATAAATCTGAAGGTGGATGGTTTGCTCCCATTTCTTGACAGAGGCATTCAAAATGGACGCTGGATGAAAACCCTAGAACAGGAAAAATTGGCAAACTGTAACGAAGACATGTTTCATTTGTGGTTGTAGGCAGGGTATCGAATGGACTTGGTGATCTTCATCACATTTCAGAAGGAAAGTGGGAGCGAAATTAGCGAGAGGTACTGTATGTTCGTAGAAGATCCAGTCGGAGGCTTTAGGGGTGGAATCTTGTCAAGAATTACAGAGGAGTCTGACTTTAACTGAAACTTGACTATTAGCATTACTACTTAAACGCTGCATTAAACTGGCAAAAGCAGTAGGAAGTACAAAGAGCTTATGTATTAGCATATGTGAAAGGTTTGTATGTTTACTGCTTGAACAATATGAACTAACAAACATAATGAAACATTTACAGTTATGATATGCGACCGTGCAGCTCTTCCGAAACAATGGTTAGTACCCAAACTAGCTATAAAAACATGGTCTAGGAGTGTAACATTGAACATGCGCTGGGCCGTTGACACGTTCAGTGAAATTAACCGATTCAATGTAATTGTTAGCATTTTTGAAAAAGCATTTCGTGCTGTCATTTGCAGGCACAGTAAAATCAAGTATAACATTTTTTCGAATGGTTGTGATGGAGGCTAACAGCAATAGCTTGAACGGGGAAGCGCAGACTTCCCTCTCCCCAGCCATTATTTCCAGCTCTTCCCGAGGGATCCCAAGACGTTCCCAGGTCAGCTGGGATGCATAGTCTCTCCAGTGTGTCCTCACTGCCCCTCTTGAATCTCAGACACGACTTCCTGACTGACTCTCCAGCACCCCTGAATAGACCTTACCAGGGAGGCTGAGGAGTGTAGTCGGAACATATCCTGCGGTCCCCCCTTCTTCAAAAGGTGGACCACTGCCCCGTCCTGCCAATCCAAAGGCACTCCCCCCAATGACCACACAATTTTGTTGAAGCTTGTCAACCAGGACAGCCACTCAACATCCAGAGCCTTAAAGAACTCCAGGCGGATCTCATCCAACCCTGGGCTTTGCCACCCAGGAGCTTTTTAACCACCTCGGTAACTTCAACCGCAGAGATAGGAGAGCCCACCTCAGAGTCCTCAGATCCTGCTTCCTCTAAGGAAGGTATGTTGTTGTAGTTGAGGAGGTCTACGAAGTATTCTTTCCCATTCTTGCTTGATGTACAGCTTCAACTGTTCACCAGTCCGAGATCTCCGTTCTCGTCTTTTACGCTTCATAATGCACCACACATTTTCAATAGGAGACAGGTCTTGACTGCAGACAGGCCAATCTAGTACCCACACGCTCTTGCTCGCTGTTATAATATGTGCAGAATGTGGTTTGTTATTGTCTCATTGAAATAAGTAGGAGTGTCCATGAAAAACACATTGCGAGGATTGCAGCATGTTTCTCCAAAATCTGTATGTACCTTTCAGCATTATTGGTGCCTCCACGGATGAGTAAGTTACCCAGGACATTGGCACTAACACAGCCACATACTATCACAGATGCTGCCTTTTGAACTTTGCATCCCTGCAGTCCGGATTGTTCTTTTCCTCTTTGGCCCAGAGGAAACGGCATCCACAACTTCCCAAAACAATTTGAAATGTGGACTCATCAGACCACAGACACCTTTCCACTTTACATCAGTCCATCTCAGATGAGCTCGGGCCCAGAAGATGGTGGCGTTTCTGAGTGTTGTGTATAAATGGCTTTTGCTTTGCAGTGTGTGTATGTGTGTTTGTGTGCGTGTGCGTGTGTGTGTGTGTGTGTGTGTGTATTCTGTATTGTACCTTTGAATCATCTTACAGTATATTCCCCACAGTCACTGCTCATCCCGCTTTGCAAAGGTGTGTCAGGAGACGTACATACATGTGTACGATCAAAAATAAAGTTATCAAGAGGGGGAATTTCATTTCAGCTATTATTTCGGATATGCTTGACTGTTTCCAGGTTAGTGCTGCACAGTAGAGTTACCATTTTTGTAATAGAGTGAAAGTGACTTTCCCTTGCATCCTGGACTAAAAAACAAACAAATAAACAAACAAAAAGACAGAAATCCATCACCCAACATTAGTGATTGGACCAGAAAGTATAATGGTGCCTGGCAGCGACTAATTTAGACTTTTTAGCACCATGTCCAATACTGGTGGGGTAGTATGTTGTTATATTTCCAAGATAAAAATCCTCACTGTGATATTTGATATTTCATGCTGGTACTCAATATTTTCATGACTATCAATTAGTACATGACCTGGCCATTGTATATTCAATCGGCTCTTCAAGGCCAAACTTCTTTTTAATCAATGTTCTTCTGTTTCCATCATTATATTGAACTAGTTTTCTTTTTTGTATTTTGCGGTTATTAGCAACCACAGCCCCAGATCAGGTAGGTTGCGTTGAGACAGCTGGCATGCGTAAAAGTGCTATCCGCTGCTGCATTGTAGCCAAACTGCATTTGCATGAAGTCAGACACTTGTTGCATTATTTGAGTTATCGAAGAAAGCTTTTAAAGAGTAGCGCTATATATGACACAAATTCATTGAAACTTCATGGATACAATCTAAAAAGTATTTGAATGCTTTTTAGGAGCAACCCATTGTGCAAAAGTAAAAGACAATGTGCCTTCTGGCTTCCCTGCTGAGATGCTCATTCTTGCTCTATAACTGAGTTACAGTCAGCTACCATACAAGCTGAATGCTAATATTCTTACGGGCATGCATCTTGCATGGCAAAAGCTTGATGTGCTTCACGTGCAAGCCGAAATGCTAATATAGCCAAAACATTTGTCAACCTTATTTTTCTGTTATTGTTCTCTGTGTTTTGTCATTGAAGGAGCTGGTAGGACCCGTGGTTAGTAATAGGCCAGTCATTGATTTCATACTGCCCCAGCTTTCTCCAGGTGTATCCACTGTGAGGATGAATGCAGCTTACCCAGGTGTTTACCCTTTACATATTTGACAAGC
This sequence comes from Hippocampus zosterae, assembly GCF_025434085.1. Classification (NCBI taxonomy): domain Eukaryota; kingdom Metazoa; phylum Chordata; class Actinopteri; order Syngnathiformes; family Syngnathidae; genus Hippocampus; species Hippocampus zosterae. Next base: position 20,598,095 of record NC_067461.1, on the reverse strand, counting down.
AAAACACCAAAGTCGTGTAAATCTATATTATCTATTATTATTGTATGACTAAACGTGTTGTGTGCTCAACAGTAAACTAAACCACAGCTCTTGAGGAAAAAGTGTTTCCAACACAATTAAAAAGTGTATTTTGTTGAGGGGAAGAGACAAACATCTAAAACAATCAAACAAACAACAATTTTAAACATTTGATGAGCTAATTGAGCTATACATATGGAATAATTTTGTGCAGCCTGTCTTTTTTTCCCTAAGGATTGACTCATTTACTTTGGGCATCAGGTGGGGCACACCCTGGACAAGGTTGCCAGCCAATTGCAGGGCAGACGATTATTTAAGTCGCAACGACAAACGCGGTCTTCCTGAATTAATACTGTACTACAGAAACAATTATATGTTGTCATATTTTTATTGGACACGCCATGTAAACACATTCATCAATGCTCCAAGAGCCAGTCAAACAAGAGTTCAATGCGACATGATTGATGGTGTTGGTTCAAGCTGCCCTTCCATTTAAAACAAAACAAAACACACTCCAGTTTAGAATTTTCTATCCTCAAGAAGGTTTGCCTAATGTGAACCATGCCTCATAGAAGAGCTCTCAGAAAACTATCTCTAAAAGCTTTAAGGTTCTTTATTCCATGGCAGCTTTATTTATGTAGCACATTTCTTAACTCTGTGCTTCACATAATTAAAAGGGCATTTAAAAACATTTACATTGACAAACAAAACTCTTATACTTTACATTTTAAAGCTAAGTAAATAAAAAAGTAGCTTGCTAAAATTGCTAAAAGAACTTAAAGTGATGACATTTTCAAGCAGTCACAAACAGAAGAGTCAGACATTTAAAAACAAAGTAATGCTAGAAAAAGTATCTTTCTAAAATTACTCAAAGAAAGTAAAGTGAAACGGATTTTAAAAAATCATACATTTGGGGAAAAACACATATATATATCTATATCTATAGATATATAGAGAGAGAGAGAGAGAGAGAGAGAGAGAGAGAGAGAGAGAGAGAGAGAGAGAGAGAGAGAGAGAGAGAGAGAGAGAGAGAGAGAGAGAGAGAGAGAGAGAGAGAGAGAGAGAGAGAGAGAGAGAGAGAGAGAGAGAGAGAGAGAGAGAGAGAGAGAGAGAGAGAGCAATCCCTCATTTTTAACAGTTAATTGGTTCCGGTCCCTCCTGCCCTCGCGAAAAGTGAAAAACATACACTATGGAGGAAATTTTATTTGATGCAGTTATTCATTTGTTTTAAACAGTGACACACCACATCAATTGAACTGTCGTCACTCTGAAACATCTATAGATTTAATGGAACTGCATGTTATCTTCATGGGGAACAGAGCCAACATTGATGTTCTGAAAGATTTGACTCATGGGTAACATACACAAATTGAACAAAAAGGGATCCAGCGTCATGGCCATTTGATCAGATTCAAAACTTCCAACGGAGAAAGCTTTGACCACAAGAGCAAAGCACAGTATGCTCGTTGATGTGAAGAAAAACCCTAGTGTTGGCTTAAGACTTACAGAAATAACTGTTGACAAATCTATAATATGTATAATATTAAACAAGAATGAATTTCCTTCAAGCCATTGACGTCCAAAAAAACACTGCTACAGATCTGAAGTTTCCTGGATAGACACCGCTCCTGGCAAGCTGTTGTGCTGACAGATGAAACCAAAGTTGAGTTGTTTGGAGTGAATACACAACGATATGTTTGGAGAAAATAAGGCGCACACCTCACGACCATCAAAACCACTTCCCAGCTTTGAAGTATTTTGGAGGAGTCCACATGCTGTCCTAATCCTACGCCCGGAAACATTGTTGTCATCGAAGAAAATATTAATTACCAAGTTAATCGAAACATTTTGCAGATGACTCAAGTGCTTCTGTCTACCAGTTAAAGCTTAACAGAATGTGTGTGATGCAATCGGACGACCAAAGAGTTGAAGTAAATACACCACTCAACGGCTTCAACAGAAGAAAATACACCATCTCAGGAGCCTTGACCTCAACGAGATTTAGATGTTGTGGCATTACCTCCACAGAGGACTTCACACCAAACATTACTAGAATATTGGTGAAAAGAAACAGTTATGTAAAGAAGAATAGTTCAAAACGCTACTTGACCATTGGGCAGGTCTGATCCGCAGCTACATGGAATGTCTCATTGTGGTTATTGCCACCAAAGGAGGCCCCATCAATTATACAATCGACAGCTTCACATACCTTTTCGTGTTCTATAAAATCAGGGAAAGAAATATTTTTTGTGGGGTACTAATCCCATAAAGACTTTCAAATTAAAGGTCAACCAGTCTGCCCAGGATGTATTGGGAAGATCAAGACCTCTTCCCAAACAACCATGGATCTCACAGCTGACCCTTGACATCATTGACCGCCGCCATGCTGCTCGCCTGCGCGGTGATATCACAAAGTACCGGAGGCTCAATGCAGCACGGAATGCGGCAATTGCAACTGACAGGGAGAGATACTGGGGAGAAGAGGCCGAACGCATGGAATCAGCAGCACAGCGCAACGACCTTAGACAGGTCTTTCAATGCTGCGCCAAGCCCGCATCGGACCACACATCAAGACCGCCCTCATGAAGGATGCCAGTGGAAATCGCATAACCACTGAAATAGACTGCCTTGAACTCTGGAAAGAGCACTTCAGCAACCTCCTTCATCACCCTCCAGTTCCCACGACCCCCGTCTTGTTACTGCTGCCAACTCTACCACCCCCAACCCCAACTGCAAAACTGACCCAGTCACAATCGACGAGGTCAGAGCAGCAATAAAATCGCTAAAAAATCACAAGGCCCCTGGAATCTGTGCCATCACTGCAGAGCTGCTCAAAGAAGGTGGTGACTCCATGGCCCAGTGGCTCACCCACATCATTAACCATGTGTGGGTGGCAGAACAGCCCCCCACAGACTGGACCCGAGGCATCATCCTGCCATTCTGAAAGCAGAAAGGTGACAATCAACTCTGCAACAACTACAGAGGCATCTCACTGCTCTCCATACCCGCAAAACTGTTCACCCGGATCCTTCTCACCCGCGCCCTTCCCGCCATTCGAAGCCATCGCTGCCCCCAACAAGCTGGCTTCATGCCCAACCGGTCCACCATAAATCACATCTCAGCAGTTAGACTCATTGTTGAGAAGGTTAGAGAGTTTCGGAAGGACCAACATCTTTTTATAGCCTTCATAGATCTCAAAGCTGCCTTTGATACAGTCGACCACCTCTCCCTTTGGAACATTCTGAAATACCTTGGAGTGCCACCCAAAATAACCACATTGTTCCAGCGACTCTACAACAACTCAGAGAGCTGTGTTCGTGTGAATGGGAAGGACTCAGAGTGGTTCCCCATTACCACCTTATGATCCGAGTCCGGGAGCAAGTCTCAGGAGTGTCGCTCGGCAACTTCCACCTGACCGACCTTGAATACGCTTATGACACCACCCTGTTCAGCAACTCCCTCCAACACCTCAGCAGTGCTCTCTCCATATACCGAACAGAACTAGCAAAGCTGGGCCTCCAAGTAAGCTGGCAGAAAACCAAACTTATGTATATCGGTGACGGACCCAACCCCTCCCCCCTGATCTTTGGCACAGACGAAGTGCAATTTGTCAATTCCATCATCTACCTGGGCTCCACTATTACCAGCAGCGGCGATCTCAAGCCAGAGATTGACCGCAGACGCGCCCTCTCGGCCGCGGCAATCCAGTCACTGTGGCGGCCCCTTGGCGCCACCACTCAGTGTCCCAAAAGACCACGATTCGCATTTATAACTCAGCAGTTCCTCCCAACCTCCTGTATGGTGCAGAATCCTGGCCATTAAACAAGACCCAGGCCAGGAGGATCGACGGCTTTGACAGCAGGTCACTCAGAACCATCTTGAACATCAGCTGGCACCTCCATGTTTCCAACTCAGAACTCCGAAAACATACCCTTCAGCCCCCTGCATCCCGACTGGCCGCTCAGAGGCGCATCCGTTGGCTTGGTCATCTCCTCCGATTACCCCCGCAACACCCAACTCGTGCCATCTTCTCATTTGATCCAGCGACAGCCGGCTGGAAAAGGCCACGCGGCAGACCCCACACCAGATGGCTTGATACCATCAGAGAGGATCTCAAACACCAGGGCCTTACCCTGGAGGATGCAGCGGACCTGGCCCATGACTGTGGTCATTGGCGGACCCTAGTGAAGCTGATTGGCTCTACGCACTGCGACGACCCAGCCGAATGAGACTGGGCCTCCGCGTCGCAAGAGCATTATTATTATTATAATCCCATAAAAATGGTTTGATTAGATAACAAATTTTTGCACATGATCTGAATGTGCTGTATGCACATACTGTATTCAATTCAATTACAAATGTATTGTCAGATGTGCTCTCTGTGTAACATACAGCAGAGATGAAATTTCTTCCCTCTCAAGACAAGAGGAGCCTCTGCGGGTGCCCGCTCCACTATCAAAGGAACAGTTAACATAAAATGACAAAATAATATAACACAACACATAAGACACAGACAGTTGTGCAATCCTAACCACTTTTCTTGCATACACTTTGTTGTTTTTAGCAGTTATAGATGAAAGAGGAGCAAATCAAAGTGTCCTTTTCACCAGTGGATCAAAGATGTCATGCTCAAAATGTGCACACGTCTGCGACAAGCTAAGTTTAAAAGCAACAAGAAGCTGTAGCCTCCATTAAGGAAAAAGAGATTGGCTCTCATCTCCTGTCCCATGTAAATCCGCTTCAATTCCAAGCCGCGACTCCCAATTCCACAGATGCATCGGCGCTCTGCACTGACGCTCCTTTCTTCTCATCGTCAGCTCCCCAAGCCATGCATCCATCCATCCATGTTAGCACAATTATACAACTTGTAGCAGTTGTTTAAATTTTTTGGAGGGGAAAAAAACGAATCAGACAGGACAGAAAATTAAAGTCATTTTAAGTCTCAACTTTCTGGGTTGAAGAAATGCTCAAAGAAATCAAGCAAAACAATCAGAGGGAAAAATATGAGGAAAAAATGATTTCTTCACCCCGTAAATTTACAGTCGCAAAACTTAGACTTGCATCTGATTAGATCTGCTCGTTAGTCTGCAGGTAAACAGGAGTTATCACACTTAGGAGAGCTATTGCACCAAATGCACTGATATGAATCATAGCTTCATCATGGAATATCTCACTTTAAATAAAGGAGAGGATTATCAAACTTCTTAAAGAAGGTAAATCATCACGCAATTTTGCAAAAGATGTTGGTTGTTAACAGTCAGCTGTATCTAAAATCTGGACCAAGTACATACAACGTGGCAGGGTTTTTAAAGGCAAGCATACCGGGAGACCAAGGAAGATATCAACACAGAAAATGCACAGCCAAATAAATGGGGGATGAACCAAAGGAAACTCGAGACATTTGTAATAATAATAATAATACATCACATTTGTAAGCGCCTTTCACAACACTCAAGCCAAACTTTAGGAAACTGCTGTAAGGAAATAGGATCTACATACAGAAAGCTAAATGAAATCCATCATTAATGCCTAAGCAGAAAAAAATCTGTTACAATGGGCTAAGGAAACGCAATCGTTGTCTCTGGCTGACTGGATGAAAATCATAGTCAGTGATCAGTCGCAAATATGCATTGGGCAAGGTGATGATGCTGAAACTTTTGTTCTGTTGGACATTCATAAAGACAAGTGCCTGAAGAAAATATGCACATTTCAGCAGTCAATGACGACATCAGGCTGTGTGTCGGGTAAAAGCACTTGGGAAACTGTCATTACACCTTCAGTAAATGCACAAGTTTTCTTTTTGGACACTTTCTTGTCCCATCAATTGAAAATTTGATTTGGGTGATGATGAAATCATTTTGCATGATGCTTCCAAACCGCTAAGCTGCTCTGACAAAAGCATTCATTCATTCATTCATTCATCTTCCGAGCCGCTTGATCCTCACTAGGGTCGCGGGGGGTGCTGGAGCCTATCCGAGCTGTCTTCGGGCAGTAGGCGGGGGACACCCTGAATCGGTTGCCAGCCAATCGCAGGGCACACAGAAACGAACAACCATTCGCACTCACACTCACACTCACACATAGGGACAATTTAGAGTGTTCAATCAGCCTGCCACGCATGTTTTTGGAATGTGGGAGGAAACCGGAGCACCCGGAGAAAACCCACGCAGGCCCGGGGAGAACATGCAAACTCCACACAGGGAGGCCGGAGCTGGAATCGAACCCGGTACCTCCGCACTGTGAAAGCAACGTGCTAACCACTGGACTACCGGGCCGCCCCTGACAAAAGCAATCGGACAAAATTTGAGTCAGATTGATGAAGGGTACTGTTTGTCATTCATCGAGCCTTTTGAGGTTGCGAGCTGTTCCAAAAGTCAGAGTTGGTGCAACAAAGTACTGGTGGTGTGCTGAAGTGTGACTTTGTTGTTGTATTTCACAATTCCATTTTTTCCCATCAGAATTGATTGAATCCATATTTTTCCTTCTGCTTGGTCCAAACAATTAACTGTTACCAAATCTCATATTTTTCTTGTTTTGTGTTTCTTAAAGTTACCATTTAAAATGATTTGTTTTGCGTCATGCCTACGATTGTAGTCTGATTTTGACTACTGGTAATTCCAGATTATTATTTTTTTTTACAAGGGGTTGTATTACGTAATTACTAGTGCAATGCTTGGCTGATGAAGGGCCACCTCCAAGAGAAAAAATACAATTGATGAGTTTTCTGATTTTATGGCGGCTCCGCTGGCCTTTGCACTTCCCCACGTTTGAGCACAAATAGCCTCAGGACAGTGTCTATATCTGCCCCCTGATCAACATGGTAATGAAAAGTCATGCTCACGTTGACACTGTGGGACTGGAAAGGGAGTGTCAAGTGGAGTGGCTGAATTGGACAGGACAAGACAGATTCAAAACAGGCTGCAAAACGAGGGGGGAAAGTGTGCTTTAATTCTTTTAATCAAAGCATATCACAGGGATGTCATGAATCAATGTATTAATTTGTCTCTTGTAAATTTTAACAGCGGTTGTTGAGCAGAGTTCCCCGCCTGTTCCAGTGGAGGTTTTCCCTGCTAATGCAGGCCAAGACATTGCACCGACTCAATCGGCAGGTATGATGCACTCATTTGTTGGGAGACTGAACTTTCCGCTTACTCAAATCAGGTCTAAGTCTTGGCGCAGGTGGTGTAATGCGGTTTTGGTGGATTTGATCAAAGTGCAGGCAGACTTGTGGTGGATGTCAGAATATTACTTTCTCAAATATTACAACAGAACCCTCTCAATCACAGCACAAATCCATTCATCCATCCATCCATCCATCATCTACCGCTTATCCGGGGCCGGGTCGCGGGGGCAACAGCTTTAGCAGGGAAGCCCAGACTTCCCTCTCCCTAGCTACTTCTTCCAGCTCTCCCCGGGGGATTCCGAGGCGTTCCCAAGCCAGCTGGGTGACGTAGTCTCTCCAACGTGCCCTGGGTCTTCCTCGGGGTCTCCTCCCGGTGGGACATGCCCGGAACACCTCACCAGGGAGGCGCTCAGGAGGCATCCGAATCAGATGCCCAAGCCACCTCATCTGGCTCCTCTCGATGTGGAGGAGAAGCGGCTCGACTCTGAGCCCCTCCCGGATGACCGAGCTCCTCACCTTATCTCTAAGGGAGAGCCCGGACACCCTGCGGAGAAAACTCATTTCGGCCGCTTGTATCCGGGATCTCGTTCTTTCGGTCACGACCCATAGCTCGTGGCCATAGATGAGGGTTGGGACGTAGATCGACCGGTAAATTGAGAGCTTCGCCCTTTGGCTCAGCTCCTTCTTTACCACGACAGACCGATACAACGTCCGCATCACAGCAGACGCTGCACCGATCCGCCTGTCGATCTCTCGCTCCCTCCTGCCCTCACTCGTGAACAAGACCCCAAGATACTTAAACTCCTCCACTTGGGGTAATATCTCCTCCCCGACCCGGAGGGGGCAATCCACCCTTTTCCGACTGAGGACCATGGTTTCAGATTTGGAGGTGCTGATTTTCATCCCAACCGCTTCACACTCGGCTGCGAAACGCTCCAGTGAGAGTTGTAGAGCCCCGTTTGAAGGAGCCAACAGCACCACATCATCTGCAAAAAGCAGGGATGTAATACTGAGGCCCCCAAAACAGACTCCCTCAACGCTTCGGCTGCGCCTAGAAATTCTGTCCATAAAGGTTATGAACAGAATCGGCGACAAAGGGCAGCCTTGGCGGAGTCCTACCCCCACTGGAAACGGTTCCGACTTACTGCCGGCAATGCGAACCAAACTCTGACATCGGTGGTATAGTGACCGAACAGCCCGTATCAGGGGGTTCGGTACGCCATACCCACGAAGCACCCCCCACAGAACTCCCCGAGGGACACGGTCAAACGCCTTCTCCAAGTCCACAAAACACATGTAGACTGGTTGGGCGAATTCCCACATACCCTCAAGGACCCTGCTAAGGGTGTAGAGCTGGTCCACTGTTCCACGGCCGGGACGAAAACCACATTGCTCCTCCTCAATCTGAGGCTCGACTTCCTGACGGACCCTCCTCTCCAGCACCCCTGAATAGACCTTACCAGGGAGGCTGAGGAGTGTGATCCCTCTGTAGTTGGAACACACCCTCCGGTCCCCCTTTTTAAAAAGAGGGACTACCACCCCGGTCTGCCAATCCAGAGGCACTCTCCCTGTTGACCACGCGATGTTGTAGAGGCGTGTCAACCAGGACAGCCCCACAACATCCAGAGCCTTGAGGAACTCCGGGCGGATCTCATCCACCCCTGGGGCCTTGCCACCGAGGAGCTTTTTAACCACATCGGTGACTTCAACCACAGAGATAGGAGAGCCCACCTCAGAGTCCCCAGGCTCTGCTTCCTCAAAGGAAGGCGTGTTGGTGGAGTTGAGGAGGTCTTCGAAGTACTCTGCCCACCGGTTCACAACGTCCCGAGTCGAAGTCAGCAGCGCCCCATCCCCACTGTACACAGTGTTAGTGGTGCACTGCTTCCCCCTCCTGAGACGTCGGATGGTGGACCAGAATTTCCTCGAAGCCGTCCGGAAGTCGGCTTCCATGGCCTCACCGAACTCTTCCCATGCTCGGGTTTTTGCCTCGGCGACCACCGAAGCCGCGGTCCGCTTGGCCAGTCGATACCCGTCAGCTGCCTCTGGGGTCCCACAGGCCATAAAGGCTCGATAGGACTCCTTCTTCAGCTTGACGGCATCCCTTACTGCTGGTGTCCACCAGCGAGTACGAGGATTGCCGCCACGACAGGCACCAACCACCTTACGGCCACAACTCAGATTGGCCGCCTCAACAATAGAGGCACGGAACATGGTCCACTCGGACTCAATGTCCCCCGTCTCCCCCGGAACATGGGAAAAGCTCTGTCGGAGGTGGGAGTTGAAACTCCTTCTGACAGGGGATTCCGCCAGACGCTCCCAACAAACCCTCACTATACGTTTGGGTCTGCCAGGACGGACCGGCATCTTCCCCCACCATCGGAGCCTACTCACCACCAGGTGGTGATCAGTTGACAGCTCCGCCCCTCTCTTCACCCGAGTGTCCAGAACATGCGGCCGCAAATCCGATGATACAACTACAAAGTCGATCATCGAACTGCGGCCTAGGGTGTCCTGGTGCCAAGTGCACATATGGACACCCTTATGTTTGAACAAGGTGTTCGTTATGGACAATCCGTGGCGAGCACAGAAGTCCAATAACAAAACACCACTCGGGTTTTGATCGGGGGGGCCGTTCCTCCCAATCACGCCCCTCCAGGTATCACTGTCATTGCCCACGTGAGCATTGAAGTCCCCCAGCAGAACAATGGAGTCCCCAGCAGGAGTACTCTCCAGCACACCCTCCAAGGACTCCAAAAAGGGTGGGTATGCTGAGCTGCTGTTTGGTGCATATGCACAAACAACGGTCAGGACCCGTCCACCCACCCGAAGGCGGAGGGAGGCAACCCTCTCGTCTACCGGTGTGAACCCCAATGTACAGGCACTGAGCCGGGGGGCAATGAGTATGCCCACACCTGCTCTGCGCCTCTCACCGTGAGCAACTCCAGAGTGGAAGAGAGTCCAACCCCTCTCGAGAGAACTGGTACCAGAACCCAGGCTGTGTGTGGAGGCAAGTCCGACTATATCCAGTCGGAAATTCTCTGCCTCACACACCAGCTCGGGCTCCTTCCCTGCCAGAGAGGTGACATTCATTGAATACATTATTATTATTACATTGATCTTTAGTATATTTTTAAAATGACATCCCTGGGTTTGGGTGGAGTGGGGAACTAATATATATATATATATATATATATATATATATATATATATATATATATATATATATATATATGACAGTATATACCTGTGTGTGTGTGTGTGTGTGTGTGTGTGTGTATATATATATATATATATATGACAGTATATACCTGTGTGTGTGTGTGTGTGTGTGTGTGTGTGTGTGTATATATATATATATATATATATATATATATATATATATATATATATATATATATATATATACAGTATATACCTGTATATACTGTATATATATGGAATAGATAGAGATTATTACAGTTAATCATCAGTTAATGACACGATATATGGGATTTTCGTGTCATAATTTTCATTTTCCTTTCCTTCTGAAACAGAGGTGGATGAGTGCCAGATCAACCCTTATATCTGTGGCCAGGGTCTTTGTTACAACACAGCCGAAGGCTTCACCTGCCATTGTAATGAGGGATACCGCTTGAGTGATGCACTGACCTCTTGTGTGGGTGAGTGTAAAAGGCTAAGGCCATTAAGTTTAAAGATCACTTTATCATCATGTCTTTTTACATGGACAGAATATTTGCCTCCTTTTTTTTGCTTCATTCTTTCTCTATTGTATACATTGTTCTAATTTTTGTCTAATTAACAAAATGTCAGTAAGGATAAGCTCGAGTTAACATAACTCAAATGAGGGAAAACAGGTGTGAATGGATAGAGAAATGTAAAAGGTAACTTTTAATTCAAAAAGAAAATTGCTGCTGAACTGTCATGTTAAAACAAAAAATACAGCATTTTTATACTACATGACATTCCGATGACGTTACAAATGACCTTTCTCTGTATTTTTACAGCCTGGTCTTTCATGTGGTATTAACTACCAATTAAGGAGAGAGAAAAATATCCGGTTATGTTTTTCTTCAGCCCTAGAGGAGGACACAGAACTCTCCCTACACTCCTAACAAAGACAAAAACAAAGACAGTTAAAACAATAAAATATCCTCCAAACTCCTTGGCTTACTCGCAGTTGGAGGGTTCCCCCCGAACGGGGGGACAAATCAAGGAACCAATCCCTGCACCCCGAACGGGGTGCCCTTACGGCCGTTTTTTTTTTCGGCTAACCGCCCCCTGAACCTGGCAGGGTGGCGGGCGGACCTTTTGCTCCAGGCGGGGGACATAGAGACAAATCCGGGGCCCACACAGACACTCTCACGCACGCAACAAACACACACACAACAAACTACCCGGACATGCGACATTTGCACACAACAGATTACAAGAAGACAGACATCCTTCAGATGCAACCACCACACACCACACTGGGTACACAAACATTGCACAAACATAAACACTAGACAATACAACATAACATGGAAATGCAGACTACATCCCAAAACACCACCACGAACAACAACACCTCGTAGGACACCAACAGACACCATACAAGAAACCAAACTAGAAAAACAACACAACACACCTCGTCTCACCAACTACACCAGCATTAGGAAAGACAGAGAACACAAGGGAGGAGGAGGACTGCTCACATACATTCACAAATCAGTCACATTCACTCCCATGAACATCCCCAACAACATTAACACCAACACTACAGAAATTCAAACCGTAAAGATTCACATAACCAACCACAAAAGACTACACATATGCAACATGTATATACCCCCCCGAGATACCACCCGACCAGACCACGCCACAGAAGACACAGACATCACCAACACCTTCCAATACATAAACTCGCTGAACAACACCATTCTAACCGCAGACATCAACGCTCACTCAACACAATGGCACTCTCCCTACGACGACCACAGAGGCACCCTCATTGCAGACATACTACAGAACTCCCAACAAATCACTCTAAACGCAAACACACCTACCAGAAAACCTACAAACATCAACCAACAACCAACATCACCGGACATCACAACAGCCAGCAACAGCATCACAAACAGAACAACATGGACCACAATACACGCACTCAGTTCAGACCACCTTCCTATCAAAATCACACACAACACGCGTGCTCCTTTCCGCCTACAACAACACCTTCAAACTTACACAAATTACAGGAAAGCAGACTGGGAAGGATACACCTCTGAAATAGAATCAGCACTGGAGAACTTAACCATACCTGACAACATCCACACAGCCAACACCATGCTCACAAACCTCATACTTACAGCAGACAAACACCACATACCCCACGGAAAAATAAAAAGCAAATCACTTCTCCTACCACAACACATCAGAATACTCATCAGCCAAAGAAACGACATCAGACAACAAAACCACCAAGACCCACGCATCACAGACCTAAACAAAGAAATAGACACACAAATCCAAAAACACAAACAAGAGCTATGGAAAGAACACTTAACGGATGCATGGAACCACAGACACAAACAATACATACTCTGGAACACAGTAACAAGACTATCAAACAAAGAACAAAACGCACCAGAAAACATCACAATACAGTTCGGACAACACACGGCAATATCCAACAAACAGAAAGCACGAGCATTCAACAATCAATTCACCAACATAATACAACACAAAACCAACAGAACATACAGACAACTACAACGCAAAATACGAAAACTCAACACCACGCCCATAACCATCACAGAACAACAAGTCAAACAAGCACTACAACGCTCCAAAAACAACAACTCCACAGGCCCAGACAACATAAACATCAGACATCTGAAACACCTAGGCCCCAAAGCAATAACACTACTCACACACACTTACAACACATCACTCAACACCAACACCATCGCCGCAATATGGAAGACTGCAAAAATAATCCCAATACCAAAACCCAACAAAAACCACGCACTCGGCCCATCCTACAGACCAATAGCACTACTCAGCCCAATAGCCAAAACAATGGAAAAGGTAATACTACCCTTCATTACCAACAACACTCAACTACCCTCTCACCAACACGGCTTCCGAAAACAACACTCCACAACCACAGCACTACACCACATACACAACATCATAGCCACAGGTTTCAATCAACAAAAACCACCACAACGAACAGTTGCCATAGCCCTAGACATGTCCAAAGCCTTTGACACGGTAAACCTACACACACTCACAAACAAACTCAACAACACTAACACCCCAAACATCATCATCAAATACATCTTCAACTACATAAGGGGACGCAGACAATACACTCAATACCGGGGGGAAACATCAGAACATAGAAACACGAAAACGGGGGTACCACAGGGGGGAGTACTTTCACCAACACTATTCAACATATACATGGCAGACTTACCACAACCACCTCCAAATGTACACACAGTTACATATGCAGACGACATCACCATTCTATCCACACATGTCAAACCACAACAGGCACAACAACAAGTACAAAAATATCTCCACGACATATACAACTGGACAAAACAGAACCAACTCACACTCAACGCAGACAAAACCACCACCACTCTGTTCACACCGGATCCGGCAGAATACAGCAACAGGCTCACTTTACAAATAGATAACACCACCCTACCCACAGTCCGCGAACCCAAAATACTGGGATTAACATGGGACCCCAAACTCACCTTCTCAAAACACACACAACACACTCTAACCCGCGCCAAGCAATCAAACAAAATACTTAAAGCCTTAACAACCACTCACTGGGGAAAATCCAAAGAAACTATACTCACCACATACAAAGCAACCACACTCACACGCCTCGAATACGCAAACACTATATGGTCACCAACACTATCGGACACAAACAAGACAAAACTCCAGACCACACAGAACACAGCACTCAGAATAGCAACAGGATGCACACAAGACACAAACATACAACACTTGCATGAGGAAACAAAAACTCTCCCACTGAACACCCATCTAAAACTACACGCATCGCAAATCAGACAAAAAGCCCAACACCCAACCCACCCACTACACCCACTCACTCAACAACCACCACCACCCAGACAAAAGAAACAAACAATCTTCCACAACAACAACTACACACACAACAAAGACACAACACCACAGGACACCAACAACGACACCATAAAACAGAACATGAAAGACATACACACCCACTTTGTACAAACACACTTGGACACCAGACAACACAACAAAGTAATACATGCACCAGCACCAGAAATAGACACATCAGAGCAAGACCTACCACACAGAACCAGACAACCCCTAGCACAACTCCGAACCAACAAATCACCAGCCCTCCACTCCTACCTACACAACATTACACCGGACACACACCCAACACCACTCTGTGCGCTATGCGGCACGCAAGTGCACGACACACAACACCTGTTCACCTGCACAAACATACCCACCACACTGACTCCGGAGGACCTCTGGCAAAACCCAAGCGGAGTGGCGGCCCTGCTCGCCCGCTGGGTCGGCGGAGGGGGGTCTGGGGATCCGGGAGACGGAGTGAGGGCCCGGTCCCCCAATGTCGGGGCACGGGTGGGGTCGACAACAACAACAACAACAAATAATATCATAAAACAGCAAACACAGTAAAACAAACAATTCGAATGATGAGTCAAAAAGCCAAAGAAAAAGATTTGTTTAAGACGAGTCTGAAAGATGGACAGAGTGGGCACTTGCTCAACGTTTAAAATAATTTGGAGAATTAAAATGAACTCCAAAATATACAGGGAGCCAGTGAGCAGAGGCCAGAATTTGAGTTATGTGCTCCCATTCCGTGCGCCAATTTGAAGGAGAGCAGCAGTATTTTGGACCAACTGGAGTTGCTTTGGGAGGACTGGCAGTCTCCAAAATAAAGTGCATTGCAGTAATACAGCCGAGATGCAACAAAGGCATCGATTACTGTTTGTAAGTGTTTTTAGGGGGAGTTCTGTATTTTATTTAATTTTTTTTTTTTTTAAAGGAAAAGACAAATTTATTGCTTATATGGCTTTGTCTGTTTTCTTTTTAGTCTGAATACTCAATTATGGCTTTTCCCCCATATGATCATATTGTTTTTCTAACCAGATTGTATGCTCTCTTGTTTGTTCAGATTTAAATGAATGTTTGAAGACCCCATCTTTGTGCTCCGGTGGTCGGTGCCAAAACACCGAGGGTAGTTTCCTTTGTGTGTGTCCACAAGGATTCGTTGTTGACGACATGGGAACCTCTTGTGTAGGTCAGTATGTCAAGTTTTTCCTGAAATTTTCATTAAGTACACCATCCATTTGATGAGACAAATGTTTTCTCTATGCCTTTATCTTAGTTGACACATTTAGCAGCGTGTGAATCTGTTCTACCACACACACGACAAACCAGAACCAGATACTGGGCATGAGCATTTCAATTTCAATTTCTATTTGAGTTTTAGTCGGGTCTTCGTTTCAATCTGTCGTTTGGGTTTTTATTAGTTTGGGTCATGTTCATACTGTTTTTAGTACAGTCAAGTTTTAGTCAACTATAACTCTGAGCATTTTAGTCTTATTCTTATTTTAGTCTGAATTGTCCATGACTATTTTAATGTAGTTTTAGTTGATGAAAACTGATGATGTTTTAGTCAAAGATGACTGATGACATTTTAGCAGATGTGGCAAATTCCGGTCCAGAAAGTACAAGCAAAGCCAGAGTTCGGCTTAAGCTACAGGTGCTTCTACTCAACCGGCAGGTGAATAAACTTGATTACCTGCAGCTAAATCCTATCTTCTTTTTTCTGATCCAAAGAACATATCGCTCATCGGGATTGAGGAAAAGACATTGTGATCCAGCTTCCAGAAATAACACATGATATTTTGTGTCATACGATTTAGTGATAGTTATCGTCACGTGACCAGCATTTTTGTTGTGTCTCGTTTCGAAAATCGGCATTTGAGTCTTCCGGAATTTCTCTGAAAGGCTAAAATGCCAATTACGACATTATTTACAAAGGCCTGCTTGTCTGTACATTCACTTGATTCAATTTGAAAACTCACATCGTGGATTTAGCGTTTGATTCGTGGAAAAAAGGATGCTCTTACCCATACCCAACTGAAAGACAGGACACAGCCATTTGGGAAGCAAAAACAGTCAGTCTTGTGTGACTCAGCAAAATCTTCCGTCTGATTAAGCACTGGGTCACACAGAAGTTCCATAGACTACAAGTACGTATCAAGAGAATTCAAAGTACCGGTAGGTGGAAATTTGGATGGAACCACGCTGACCACACTGTTCCTAAAATCTGCACCTCCTTGCTGCCTGCTTCCTCGCTCTTACTCTGATATAAATATGAGGTAGTCTGTCATTTTGTGGTTTCTTGCCAATTCAACACAGAATTCCCCACCCACAAAGAGGAAACTGAATAGGAGCTGTAAGAGCAAACTAGCTGATGGTCATCACCCCAAAACTCAACCAAAACCTCCCCTCTTCCGTAGTGGTGAGAAAAGGATACTGTTATAACCTTTTGAGGATATGTTTTGGTTTAGACAGTATATGGTCGAAACAGATGCAACCCATCCATGGATTTTTAATGCACTGAAACACTTTTTTTTGTACCGGGGTGGGGTGGGGGGATCTGTGCAGAATGATTAACTCCGAGTATCTCAGCTTCTTTACGCTTTCATGCAGTTTAATAATATGAGCTTCGCTATATCGGTTGTCAAGATGGGTGCTTTACTGTTTTGGCTGACTCTGACATGCTATTTGGGCTACGATATTCTCTGTTGTTTTCCAAACAAACAATGAAAGCTTCATGATGCAAAACATTTTAAAGTACCTTTTTCTTGTTGGTAGTTATGTGCAGTATAGAAGACACATTTGTGGAACTAAAACTGTTGTTAATACAAGAGAGTTAAGCATAGTTTATGATTTGTCACATGCGTGAGGTCCGCATGGCTCCATGTGGCAAAATCATATCATTTCAGCAACCACGCCCGTCCACGTTTCTCGTGGCAAATGTTTATTTGCTCAAATTTTCCACACACCTGTGAAAATTCGTAACTTTGCAGATGGTCCACACTACTGTCGAGTTAGAGCTGTTGTAAATAACCGTGTTTTCTAATTCCTGTTTCTTTTTCATTTCTTTTTTTCAAATGTATGTACCGTTTATTGTTCACCCTAAACTGATGTTTATCTTTGAATACCAAAACAGCAGGAGTTTCAACATCTATTGTAGTGAAGTGTCATTCACGTGCTGAAGATGTTTATGTCTCAGACAATATTGTCTAACAGCAAGTCACAGCAGTCACGCAGACTGTAAATGTCGCAAAAGTTGTTTGCCTGATTGCGCACATCTCATTTCTGCACAGGACGTGCAGTACGTGCAGTACGTGCGTTAAATGTAAACCAAGCGTTAATCTCAGCGTTAATGTTACTGTATGTCATTTATAGGGATTGTTCTCGAAACCTTTGCACCACCTAAGTACAAGTACCTCCTCAATGAACCAACATTAAAATACATTGTAGTAATAGTAGGACTACATGCTGGTGAAAATATAATTGTAAGTCATTGTAACATTATTAAAATGCAAATGAAATAAGTTAACAAGAAATTTAAAAAAAAATAATGCACCTGAACTGTACTTGGGAAGTGATTCTTTTAAATAGAACTAGATTGAGCCTGAATTCCACATTTTGACAATCACTGATTTATGGTACATTATAGCAAACAGTAGAATGTAAAATTGTCTATGGGGGTAATACTTTCCATTATTCATATATATTTTCTTCTTTTTTTTATTATTATTATTTTTTTACAGATATCAATGAATGTGCAAACAGCACAGCGTGTCCGTCTGGCATTTGTATTAACATCCCTGGGGGCTACAACTGCGGCTCTTGCCCTCCTGGGTTCTTGGCGCAGGGAGGCCAGTGTATAGGTAGGTCCAGTACTGCCAGCATTTTTTTTTTTTTGTGAGTGAGAGGGTACATGCGTGCATTCATGCGGTAGTTATAGTCAGCGCTTCATCTGCATCTTCTTCCCATATTGCAAACACCTGAAAGACGATCTCATTCATTTGGACCGAGAATGGGACGTGAGGTTGTGGCTTCTCTATAGTGCAAGGAAAGTCAAACCACTGTGTGGAGCTGGTGACAGGAAAGAAATATACCATGCTACAGGTTCATTTATAGAACTGAACGATGCAGCTCACAGATGGTTTGCATGTTTCAGCCAAATGAGCATAACCGTGTGTGCGGAACCAGTGGTAAAAGTAGCTGCACCGCAAAGGGTGATGACAGCAACTTTAATTCTATTACTACGGAGCCTCTTTGTCCTCAGCTAATGCGAAGTCATTCAGTTGTTTATGTCGTTGATGCTGGCATGACTGCTATCTCAACAGTATGCAAATGGTGTAGTACAGTATGTCTACAACAGTGTTCATATGCAGCGTTGAATTAAACTGATTCATTGATTGCTCTTGGCTAATTGGCAGTATGCCAGTGTTGTTATTTATTTATTTATTTATGTCTGCCTCTCAGTAGAGTGATCCTCGGTTAAAATCTTGGCTCAGGCCTTTCCACATGGAGATGACATGATCTGCCTTTGCTTGCATGTTTTGGGTTTTTTTTCCCGGTATAGTCTGACTTCCTCACACATGTCAAAAACATCTATGTTATGTTATAAAACTTTTCCATGGGTGTGAGTCTGACTCTAAAAGAGCGTTTGTCCCTGCAACTGACTGGCAGACAGTCCAGGGCGTACCTCTGCTCTCGCCCAGAGTGAGCTGGGATAGGCTCCAATTCAGATGCAGCCCTTGAGAGGGCAAGACATTTCTAAAATAGATGGATGGATGATTGCACTTTTCACAATAAGCTATTACAAGGCCAGGTTATGTGAATTTGACTTTTTCTAAATCCATTGTTGATTTTCATCTTTTTCACATACCTGTTTATTTTTTGTGCATTTTTCAGATAAAGATGAATGCCAGGATCAACGTGTCTGTACCAGGGGCCACTGCATTAACACTGAAGGTTCCTTCTTCTGTCAGTGTGGGCCAGGTTTTAGCGTGTCTCTCTCTGGTGACCAGTGTGATGGTACAGTATATGTAGTGCATTATGTAGTCCGACAGTGCAAATCATTTAAACAGTATTAAAACATATTCTTTGAATAGGACTCTCAGTTTACTATGGAGACTTCTTTCTATGGTAGTTTCCAAGTTGGAACATGCTGTAGTCTCTCACTAACCAATGCAAACCGAGAGGTAAAGTCCTACCTCACGCTAAATATAAAATCATCTACCGTATTTCCCGCACTATTAAGCGCACTTAAAAGCATTAAATTTTCCCAAAAACCGACAGTTCGCCCTATATATGAAAACGGTTTTGAAACAGGCCATTCATTGACCGTCGGCCTTATAATGCAAAGCGCCTACAGAAAATACAGTAATTCAAAACAGCATGCACATTTTTATGCCACCGGGCGAACTCGCTCCGTTTCGCGCCATTCTCAAATCTTGAAATTTCAGGAACTGCAACAGCTGAAGTATTGTTATCGCACTTGAAATTGTTCAATGTGTTTAAAGTCTGCCTACATTCCAAATATACAGCGGGTCTTTCAGATTCAAGTTGAACTTGTTCCGTCACCACTCTTGTAACTCAAAACACTCATCGCAAATCATCTTTCCCCATTCCCGTAATTGTCTTCGCTTTGCCTTTAGTTTGTCCATCAACTTTAATTGGGTATGACGTGAAGCAGCTTCTTTTTAGATTGTTTACCATCTTCCAGACTCCTGGTTGTTGTCAAATGAGATGCCGTGCAGTTGCTTGAACCATCAAATTTATGCTGACGAGTGAAAACAAAAAAATAAGTGGGGGCACATTTCTCTTCAAGTTATTTGCATTTCAGTGTGAAGATGAAAATGTATCACCAAAAGATTTTTTCTCTGCTGCAACAGTCACTGATTTGTGCTTGCGGCAGATGTGGATGAGTGTTTGGAGGAAGACGAGCCATGCAAGTCTGTGGGGGAGTGTGTTAACAACATGGGCTCCTACACGTGTACCTGTCCCCGAGGGTACCAGCAGATCAACGGCACCAGCTGTAGAGGTTAGAAATGTGAAGGAATTTTGAAGAAAACTGTGTTTTTTGTCAAGGGTCACTGAAGCGTGACAGTGTGCATAGTTACCAGGTGTGGACGCATTATGATGTTGATTTATATATATATAATATATATATATATATATATATATATATATATATAACCGTATTTTCACGACTATTCGACGCACCGTACTAATGGCCGCAGTCTCATTAATGGGTGACATTTCTGTATTTTACACATACACAGGACGCACCATACTAATGGCCGCAGTTTTACAGTGGTAAAACATACGCCAGCTTAAACATACGGCATGCATGCGCGCACTCTAACACATTAGCTTGAAGCATACGGTAGCATGCCAAGACATACAGATAAGCTAAAAACACGTTTTTAAAAAGGCAACGAAAGCAGAACTGAGTTCGGGTGTATTTTATTTAGCCATCGTACAATGTTCTCACGTTTTGGCACGCATGCCAAAAGCATAACCGGTGGCTTTAAGTTTGAACTGAGCTTCGTAGGCGTGTCTTTTTGTCGAATTTATTTTCAGGGGTTCTTAGAAACCAAAACCGGAGTTGTTTTGCAACAATGCACATTGCCACACTCTATACAAGTGTTGGTACTGGCTTGAGGCGTCCCTTTAGCGTCCACACACGCCCACCCTTCACCATTGGCGGACTAGCTTGCCTGTCCTCTCTCTCCCTCTCTCTCTCTCTCTCCCTCTCCATATATGTATATATACACGCCCACCCTTCCCTGATTGGCCGACTTCTTTCCCGCATGCCTAGCCACAGTCACTTCCGCCTTTTCTGTATATAAACAGCGTGTCGGCTGTCAGTCAGATTTTGGAACTCAGCGCATATAAAGGACGCTCCGCACCATAAGGCGTCCTGTCCATTTTGGAGAAAATTTAAGACTTTTAATGGCGCCTTATAGTCGTGAAAATACGATATATATATATATAGATAGATAGATAGATAGATAGATAGATAGATAGATAGATAGATAGATAGATAGATAGATAGATAGATAGATAGATAGATAGATAGATAGATAGAGATATAAAAAAAAAATCCTCATCTCACCCCTCGGGTGGTGCCCGTCCCTCATTCAGCTCGGGTCCTCTACCAGAGGCCAGGAAGCTTGAGGGTTCTGCGCAGTATCCTTGCTGTTCCCAGCACTGCACATTTCTGGACTGAGATGTCCGATGTTGTTCCCGGGATCTGTTGCAACCACTCATCTAGTTTGGGGGTCACTGCCCCGAGTGCTCCGACCACCACAGGCACGACTGTCACCTTTGCCTTCCAGGCTCTCTCCAGCTCCTCTCTGAGCCCTTGGTATTTCTCGAGTTTCTCATGTTCCTTCTTCCTGATGTTTCCATCACTTGGGACCGCTACATCCACTACAACGGCTTTCCTCTGCCCTTTATCTATGATCACGATATCTGGTTGGTTCGCCATTACCATCTTGTCAGTCTGGATCTGGAAATCCCACAGGATCTTCGCTCTGTCATTCTCCACCACCTTCGGAGGTGTTTCCCATTTTGACCTTGGGGTTTCCAGTCCATACTCCGCACAGATGTTTCGGTAGACTATGCCAGCCACCTGGTTATGGCGTTCCATGTAGGCTTTCCCTGCCAGCATCTTAAACCCTGCAGTTATGTGTTGGATCGTCTCAGGTGCCTCTTTGCACAACCGACACCTTGGGTCTTGTCTGGTGTGGTATATCTGGGCCTCGATGGCTCTGGTGCTCAAGGCCTGCTCCTGAGCAGCCAGGATGAGTGCCTCTCTGCTGTCCTTCAGGCCAGCCCTCTCTAGCCACTGATAGGACTTCTTGAGATCAGCCACTTCAGTTATGGTCCGGTGGTACATCCCGTGTAGGGGCTTGTCCTCCCATGATGGTCCCTCTTCCAGCGCCTCATCTTCTGTTCCCCATTGTCTGAGACATTCTCTGAGTACGTCATCCGTTGGAGCCTTCTCCTTGATGTATTCATGGAGCTTGGATGTTTCATCCTGGACAGTGGCTCTCATACTCACTAGTCCCCGGCCTCCTTCCTTTCGGCTTGCGTACAGTCTCAGGGTGCTGGATTTGGGATGGAACCCTCCATGCATGGTTAGGAGCTTTCGGGTCTTAACGTCCGTGGTCTGAATCTCTTCCTTTGGCCACCTTATTATTCCTGCAGGGTATCTGATCACTGGCAGGGCATAGCTGTTTATTGCCCGGGTCTTATTCTTGCCATTGAGCTGGCTTCTTAGGACTTGCCTCACTCGCTGGAGGTATTTGGCCGTAGCCGCTTTCCTTGTTGCCAGTTCGAGGTTGCCATTGGCTTGTGGTATACTAAGGTACTTGTAGCTGTCCTCAATGTCTGCTATTGTTCCTTCAGGGAGTGAGACCCCTTCAGTGCGGACGACCTTTCCTCTCTTAGTCACCATCCGACTACATTTCTCAAGCCCGAATGACATACCGATGTCGCTGCTGTAGATCCTGGTTGTGTGGATTAGGGAATCTATGTCCCTTTC
Source organism: Hippocampus zosterae (assembly GCF_025434085.1). NCBI lineage: Eukaryota > Metazoa > Chordata > Actinopteri > Syngnathiformes > Syngnathidae > Hippocampus > Hippocampus zosterae. The sequence goes on along the minus strand of NC_067461.1, from coordinate 20,575,278 downwards.
GCTCTTAGCATACAGCTTAATGTCATCCATGTAGAGGAGGTGACTGATTGTAGCTCCATTTCTTGGTGATTACTTGGCTTAGGGGGTTCAGTCCTATGCAGAACAGCAGTGGGGAGAGTGCATCACCTTGGTATATGCCACATTTGATGGACACTTGGGTAAGTGGCTTGCCATTGGCTTCAAGTGTGGTTTTCCACATCCTCATCGAGTTCGCAACGAAAGCTCTTAGGGTCCTGTTCACCTTATACAACTCCAAGCATTCAGTGATCCATGTATGTGGCATCGAGTCATAGGCTTTCTTGTAATCAATCCAAGCTGTGCACAGGTTGGTACGTCGGGACCTGCAGTCTTGTGCGACTGTTCTGTCAACCAGGAGCTGATGTTTGGCTCCTCTGGTATCTCTACCAATGCCCTTCTGCGCTTCGTTCATGTATTGATCCATGTGTCCACTTATCTTAGCCGCAATGATGCCTGACATGAGCTTCCATGTTGTGGAGAGACAGGTAATTGGCCGATAGTTGGATGGGGCTGCACCCTTCGAGGGATCCTTCATGATCAGGATCGTTCGCCCTTCGGTTAGCCATTCTGGGTGAGTCCCATCCCTCAGCAGCTGGTTCATTTGTACTGCTAGGCGCTCATGGAGTGCTGTGAGCTTCTTTAGCCAGTAGGTGTGGACCATGTCCGGGCCTGGTGCTGTCCAGTTCTTCATATCTGAGACTCTTTCCTGTATGTCTGCCACTGTTATGGCAACTGGGTTCTGTTCAGGGAGGTTGCTGTGCTCCTCTCTCAGGGTCACCAGCCATTGTGCACTGCTGTTATGTGCAACCTCCTTCTCCCATATGCCTTTCCAGTACCTTTCAGTTTCCAGTCTTGGTGGGTCAGCTCTGTTGTTAGGACCCTGCCACTGAGCGTACACTTTCGCAGGTTGTGTTGCTAACAGCCTGTTTATTCGTCTGGCCTCATTCTCTTTCGTGTACCGCTTTAGGCGACTGGACAAGGCTTGGAGCCTTTGTTTGGCAGTTTCGAGTGCTTCAGGTATGATCATCTGGATGTACCTCTCAGGTATCGGCCTTTTCATCACACCTCTCTGGGCCTCCGTCAATTGACTCACATCTTTCCGGGCCGCCTTGATCTTAGCCTCCAACCGTCTTTTCCATGGTGGGTAACATATCTCATGGCTTCCATGGTTGCTCTTATAGGGGCTGGCCACCCAATCTCATCATCTGCATTCGTTGGGGCTTGCCTCCCAATCTCTTGTATGACCTCCTCCTCTGATCTGGCAGCCTGGGGCCCTTCACCATGGAACTTGCGTTGTACCTCATCAATCTCAAGTTGTGACAGCAGTTGCCGTTTGTGGATGTTGGAACACTGAGCTACTAGTTGTTTCGTGGTCAACCGTGACTGTGGGTTTCGAAGTAACCATTTATCCCACATTCTCTGCATGTAACCCCTCTGACTAGGGTTGCTTGAGTAGTAGCATTCCAACAGAGCCATGTTATCGCATCTCGCCCATCTCCGCTTTGTTCCAGTAGCCCATTTTTCATCAAGGTGCTCTGGTTCCCCAGCACCTGACGCAGACCTTGTTTGGCCGCGCGACGTCTGAGCCGGCATGTCATTCGTTTTATTGTCTCTCATCATTGTATGAGGTAGGCATTAGCGTGAAGGATCTTGCCCAAGGACCCACACTGGATGGTGTTATGTGCTCATTTTTTTTTTGCCCCAAGCGGGATTCGAACCCCCCTCCGTGAGTCGTCACCTTACCGTGGTGGAGGGGTTTGTGTGTCCCAATGATCCTAGAAGCTAAGTTGTCTGGGGCTTTATGCCCCTGGCAGGGTCACCCATGGCAAACAGGTTCTAGGTGAGGGGCCAGACAAAGCACGGCTCAAAGACCCCTTATGATGAGCAAAATATATGGACCAAGGTTTCCCTTGCCCGGACGCGGGTCACCGGGGCCCCCCTCTGGAGCCAGGCCTGGAGGTGGGGCTCGTTGGCAAGCGCCTGGTGGCCGGGCCTACACCCATGGGGCCCGGCCGGGCACAGCCCGAAGAGGCAACGTGGGTCCCCCTTCCCATGGGCTCACCACCCATGAGAGGGGCCAAAGAGGTCGGGTGCAATGTGAGCTGGGCGGCAGCCAAAGGCGGGGACCCTGGCGGTCCGATCCTCGGCTGCAGAAGCTAGCTCTTGGGACATGGAATGTCACCTCTCTGGCAGGGAAGGAGCCCGAGCTGGTGTGTGAGGCAGAGAATTTCCGACTGGATATAGTCGGACTTGCCTCCACACACAGCCTGGGTTCTGGTACCAGTTCTCTCGAGAGGGGTTGGACTCTCTTCCACTCTGGAGTTGCTCACGGTGAGAGGCGCAGAGCAGGTGTGATAAGATAAAGATAAGATATCCTTTATTTGTCCCACAATGGGGAAATTTACAGCCTCCAGCAGCAAGAATGTATGTAGAAAGAAGAAGAGAAAAAAAAACAACAACAAACATCTTTCAATTAAATACAATATGAACACAAATGGATAAATCACAGTACTATTTACAATTTACCTTCACATCATTTAATTATTATTATTATTATTATTATTATTATGATTGTTATTTTTTATTCATCAGCCTGTGAGCCGGGGGGCATACTCATTGCCCCCCGGCTCAGTGCCTGTACATTGGGGTTCACACCGGTAGACGAGAGGGTTGCCTCCCTCCGCCTGCGGGTGGGGGGACGGGTCCTGACTGTTGTTTGTGCATATGCACCAAACAGCAGCTCAGCATACCCACCCTTTTTGGAGTCCTTGGAGGGTGTGCTGGAGAGTACTCCTGCTGGGGACTCCCTTGTTCTGCTGGGGGACTTCAATGCTCACGTGGGCAATGACAGTGAGACCTGGAGGGGCGTGATTGGGAGGAACGCCCCCCCCGATCTGAACCCGAGTGGTGTTTTGTTATTGGACTTCTGTGCTCGTCACAGATTGTCCATAACGAACACCTTGTTCAAACATAAGGGTGTCCATATGTGCACTTGGCACCAGGACACCCTCGGTCGCAGTTCGATGATCGACTTTGTTGTTGTATCATCGGATTTGCAGCCGCATGTTCTGGACACTCGGGTGAAGAGAGGGGCGGAGCTGTCAACTGATCACCACCTGGTGGTGAGTAGGCTCCGATGGTGGGGGAAGATGCCGGTCCGTCCTGGCAGACCCAAACGTATAGTGAGGGTTTGTTGGGAGCGTCTGGCGGAATCCCCTGTCAGAAGGAGTTTTAACTCCCACCTCCGACAGAGCTTTTCCCATGTTCCGGGGGAGGCGGGGGACATTGAGCCCGAGTGGACCGTGTTCCGTGCCTCTATTGTTGAGGCGGCCAATCTGAGTTGTGGCCGTAAGGTGGTTGGTGCCTGTCGTGGCGGCAACCCCCGTACTCGCTGGTGGACACCAGCAGTAAGGGATGCCGTCAAGCTGAAGAAGGAGTCCCATCGAGCCTTTATGGCCTGTGGGACCCCAGAGGCAGCTGACGGGTATCGATTGGCCAAGCGGGCCGCGGCTTCGGTGGTCGCCGAGGCAAAAACCCGAGCGTGGGAAGAGTTCGGTGAGGCCATGGAAGCCGACTTCCGGACGGCTTCGAGGAAATTCTGGTCCACCATCCGACGTCTCAGGAGGGGGAAGCAGTGCACCACTAACACTGTGTACAGTGGGGATGGGGCGCTGCTGACTTCGACTCGGGACGTTGTGAACCGGTGGGCAGAGTACTTCGAAGACCTCCTCAACTCCACCAACACGCCTTCCTTGGAGGAAGCAGAGCCCGGGGACTCTGAGGTGGGCTCTCCTATCTCTGTGGTTGAAGTCACCGATGTGGTTAAAAAGCTCCTCGGTGGCAAGGCCCCAGGGGTGGATGAGAGCCCGGAGTTCCTCAAGGCTCTGGATGTTGTGGGGCTGTCCTGGTTGACACGCCTCTACAACATCGCGTGGACAACAGGGAGAGTGCCTCTGGATTGGCAGATCGGGGTGGTAGTCCCTCTTTTTAAAAAGGGGGACCGGATGGGTGTGTTCCAACTACAGAGGGATCACACTCCTCAGCCTCCCTGGTAAGGTCTATTCAGGGGTGCTGGAGAGGAGGGTCCGTCAGGAAGTCGAGCCTCAGATTGAGGAGGAGCAGTGTGGTTTTCGTCCGGCCGTGGAACAGTGGACCAGCTCTACACCCTTAGCAGGGTTCTTGAAGGTATGTGGGAATTCACCCAACCAGTCTACATGTGTTTTGTGGACTTGGAGAAGGCGTTTGACCGTGTCCCTCGGGGAGTTCTTTGGGGGGTGCTTCGTGGGTATGGGGTACCGAACCCCCTGATATGGGCTGTTCGGTCACTATACCACCGATGTCAGAGTTTGGTTCGCATTGCCGGCAGTAAGTCGGAATCGTTTCCAGTGGAGGTAGGACTCCGCCAAGGCTGCCCTTTGTCACCGATTCTGTTCATAACCTTCATGGACAGAATCTCTAGGCGCAGCCGAAGCCTTGAGGGGGTCCGTTTTGGTGGCCTCAGTATTTCATCCCTGCTTTTTGCAGATGATGTGGTGCTGTTGGCTCCTTCAAACGGGGCTCTCCAACTCTCACTGGAGCGTTTCGCAGCCGAGTGTGAAGCGGTTGGGATGAAAATCAGCACCTCCAAATCTGAAACCATGGTCCTCAGTCGGAAAAGGGTGGAGTGCCCCCTCCGGGTCGGGGAGGAGATTTTACCCCAAGTGGAGGAGTTCAAGTATCTTGGGGTCTTGTTCACGAGTGGGGGTAGGAGGGAGCGGGAGATCGACAGGCGGATCGGTGCAGCGTCTGCTGTGATGCGGACGTTGTATCGGTCTGTTGTGGTGAAGAAGGAGCTGAGCCAAAAAGCGAAGCTCTCAATTTACCGGTCGATCTACGTCCCAACCCTCACCTATGGTCACGAGCTATGGGTCGTGACCGAAAGAACGAGATCCCGGATACAAGCGGCTGAAATGAGTTTTCTCCGCAGGGTGTCCGGGCTCTCCCTTAGAGATAAGGTGAGAAGCTCAGTCATCCGGGAGGGGCTCAGAGTCGAGCCGCTTCTCCTCCACATCGAGAGGAGCCAGATGAGGTGGCTTGGGCATCTGATTCGGATGCCTCCTGAGCGCCTCCCCGGTGAGGTGTTCCGGTCATGTCCCACCGGGAGGAGACCCAGAGGAAGACCCAGGACACGCTGGAGAGACTATGTCACCCAGCTGGCCTGGGAACGACTCGGGATCCCCCGGGGAGAGCTGGAAGAAGTAGCTAGGGAGAGGGAAGTCTGGGCTTCCCTGCTAAAGCTGTTGCCCCTGCGACCCGGCCCCGGATAAGCGGTAGATGATGGATGGATGGATGGGATTCGAACCACCGTCTCCCGTATGTCAAACCGATGCCTTACCAACTGAGCTATCCAGCCGCTATATATATATATATACACACACACACACACACACACACACACACACACACACACACACGCACGCACGCACGCACGCACGCACGCACGCACGCACGCACGCACGCACGCACGCACACACACACACACACACACACACACACACACACACACACACACACACACACACACGCCCACACACATACACCTGTATATATAAATCAGTGGCGGGCCGTGCATTTCAACCATAGGCCTTCAGTGACGTCACATACATTAACACAATATAGGCTCGTCAGGCAGCACTTAATTTCAGGAGCATTTAAAACCATCAAGTATGCATTCACAATTAAGAGCAGGAAACTAAATTTACAGATATTGTCAAAAATAAAAAGATTTAAAAAATACTAAATAAAATGCCACCCAAATTACGCTGTGTGATCATAAACAAGTCTGTCCAATAAATTGCGCAATGTCGCAGTTTCATATAAGACACCAACCACACAATAACAAAACAAACTATTCTTTGACAATAAAATTAACAGATAATTTGTATTTTGAGAATAGGCTATACAACAGTAAATAACTGAAAATGTTGAGCAGCCGAGATTGAACGAATTTTAGCGCACGAAGCTGACTACAATGCGGTGAGCAGATTTATTTGATACATTTTTGTATCTTTGTTATTTTATTTCGTTACCATTAATACTAACGACAAAAAATAACAAGAAGAAATGTAAAATAAAATTCATGTACTCACCAATGTAGTGCCTGTTCACTGAGCTGCAGACCTACGCGAGTGTCCCCAAATGTTTTTAAACGCACCGTAGCTTGTAAGTGCCTAGCCGTGCTCTGATGTTTCCTTGCTGCCTTGGTAAAACAACTTAAATTGGTAAATCCAGTGGAAGGTCCATCTTGAAAATTGTGCGGAAAGTAGTCCTGCAACCAGATCAAAGTCTTCTCCTTAGGCCATTTTGGGTCAAAATGCAGCAACAGCTCCCTCTGGCAGGTGCTAATCCAATCACCGAACGCGCACGTCCAGTGTCGACGTAAGCCCTTCTCGCTGGCCCTGGTACGCAGACTCGTGATCTGATTGGCTATTGCAAGCTCACCAGTGTTGTGTCCAAGGACCGGCAACCCGAGGCAAGGCCAAGGCCAAGGACTTAAGAACTTTTCCGAGGCCAAGGCCAAGGACCAAGGACTTGCCTCCGAGGCCAAGGCCAAGGACCAAGGACTGATTCTTAAGCTGAGACCTAGTCGACGACATGTATAAAACAATGCTATCATACCACTTGGCAGGCCTTCATTATTTGCAACACCCCTCCATCATAACCCCTTGCACTCCCTAACGCTTGAATTGAGTGTTTTTATTCAAAGAGTAGAACAGTCAGGGTATGTGTTATTTATACTGAGAAAAACAAAAATAAAAGCATATGATTTATATATATATGAGTTGTTTTTTTTTTTTTTTAACTGACAAATTTCCTTGCAGGCGGCCTGGTAGTCCAGTGGTTAGCACGTCGGCTTCACAGTTCGATTCCAGCTCCGGCCTCCCTGTGTGGACTTTGCATGTTTTCCCCGGGCCTGCGTGGGTTTTCTCCGGGTGCTCCGGTTTCCTCCCACATTCTAAAAACATGCGTGGCAGGCTGATTGAACACTCTAAATTGTCCCTAGGTGTGAGTGTGAGTGCGAATGAATGGTTGTTCGTTTCTGTGTGTCCTGCAATTGGCTGGCAACCGATCTGAATCTCTAACCATTCTCTGAGTACTACTATTATTACCACTACCACAAATACTACATTAATTAATACCTTCAACTTCACAATAATAATAAATAAATAATTAAATCGACCATGATTTTCAACTATGTATTATCAATATTCATTATTCCAAAAATGAGAAAGCATTCAGCAAACAAAACTGGAATCGAGCAAAAGGACTCCAAATCCCAACGGCCAAACCCGGAAGTGAAGTGCCGACATTATACGCAAATTACTTGGTTCAAACAAACATTCTAGTGCCACCGCACAAACGTGACGACTGTGCAAAAATAACTAAATAAAAGACACCACTGTTACAGAAAGGCTTTACATGCTATTTACATGCCGATCGCAAACGTAACGAACCGTGATTGAAATTAATTGTGATGCCGCTCTTTAAACGTTGTATTGACTGTCGGTGGCAGCCCCACCCCTCTTAAAGCGACAGATAAAGTCACCAACGTGGGTTTTCCTGAATGGATTTGTTTGATTTCTTTATGATATTTGCGGTTCTCTGGCCCACTTTATACCTGTGGACGAAGGATTCGAGGCTCTAATCCCCTGTTGTGTCCGAGGACCGGCAACCCGAGGCCAAGGCAAGCTCTTGACTCCAAGGCCAAGGACCAATTACTTGACTCCGAGGCCAAGGCCGAGGACCAAGGACCGCCCTTCGGTCCTCGAGCCGGCCCTCGAGGCCAAGGACCGGCTCGAGGAACACATCACTGAAGCTGACTGTGGCCGTTCATTTACAGCGCACGGGGGCCTGCTCTGTTTCATCTGAAGGCCCCGAGCAAGTTTAGTTTACCTGGCAACACAAGCTATCTGAAATATGATTGGTTAAAAACTCTACCATAATAAATAAGTTATTTATCGAGTGGCTTTCAATGTTGTTTAAAATAAGATTGAAAGCCACTAGACTAAGTGGCAATAATATGATGTAAAGAATACAGAAAATACTTTTGTTTACATATTTATGAAAATAAAATAACATAAATTAAATTTATGTTATTCTCAGAAAAGTACATTTATTAAATGTACTTTTCTGAGAATGTTTAGGCCAGCAGAGAAGGCCTTGCTGGCCCTGACGGAATGCCACTGACACACACACACACACACACACACACACACACACACACACACACACACACACACACACACACACACACACACACACACACACACACACACACACACACAACACTCTGAATGGGAGCCCTGTTTCTTTGCTTTGCAGATGTCGATGAGTGTCTCGATGAGCCAGAACTCTGCTCGCCTTATGGTGAATGTCTCAACACAGAGGGATCCTATCTGTGCGCGTGTGGGAGTGGATTCACTGCTAGTCTTGATACGCCGTCCTGTGATGGTAAGACGTGAAAACACAGACAGGGTTCAGATGGAGCAAAAGGTTTTCATTAAGCAGTAAAGCTGTTTATCACACTGGTCAGTTCTCTGATTGTAATTCATGTTTCTTTGGGACATTCTCTTTCACGTGAAGGAAATGTCTCGACAACTAATCTTGAGTCAGCATTTCGACAAACCTCAGTGAGGAGCGCCAAAACCATTCCACATCTTTGAGAGATTATGAGATTTATTTAATTGACCTGTTCATTTCTATTCATAGTTGTTAAAGAGCCAGACAGCATGGAAGTCAGAATCTGTGCTCATTAAATTGCTTTCAATACGCTTAATACCTGCAATGTCTCCTTTTTTTACTTTTAAGACAAGGAAAATTATCTCCCGTTTCTTTCAGACATGTTGCTCACATTTTCTTGATAATCCAGAATCTTTAGCCCCTGTGCCAGCACAAGTCTTTTCTCAAGTAAAAACTGTGTTTTTAATAACAAACGGAAAAACTTACAGCGGTAAACAATCAAAGCCTTTGAGCTGACTGTGTAGAGTCTAGACATACTGTAAATGAGGCACATTTCCTGCTTTAAGTCGGACTCAAGTAAACTTGGTCTCATTTGCTCTGTAAATGTATGCTTCATTGAAACCACAAAGTGGTGGCAACTGTGTATCTCATGCATTTGGTTTGATATCCTCTTCATTAATTCACGTGCGGTTTATCTATCTATATATATATATATATGTATATATACAGTATGTACAGAGGGAGAGAGAGATGTGTGTGTGTGTGTGTGTGTGTGTGTGTGTGTGTGTGTGTGTGTGTGTGTGTGTGTGTGTGTGTGTGTGTGTGTGTGTGTGTTGGAAGGCGCTTTGAGTGTGTTACGAACATGTTATTCAATAGCTGATTCAAAATGTCTAAATTGGTGGCTACTGTAAAAATATCAGAACATAGTTTTCCCGTCATGTACTGCTTGTAATTTATTGTTATTTTACTGTCAAGTTCTTGATATTGTAGTATTTCTACTGCAAAGGTAAATCAGTGAAGTAAGATAAGTTCTCTTTTGATCAACAGATATTGATGAGTGTGGACTCAATGAGACTTTGTGTAGTCCTCATGGTTTCTGTGAGAATAGATTGGGTTCATTCAGATGCCTCTGCGACCAGGGCTACCAAGAAAGCCAAGATGGCCAAAGCTGCACAGGTAAGTGTCCCATCTTATAATATAACGAAGGAAGTAGCCTACTTCAATTGAATGCAATATCTTCCCTGATTATATAACAAAATCTTTGAATCGAAGATCGGTTGACCTTTGTAAATTATGCACAGAAACCTCAAGGTCAAGGTAATCTTTATTGTCAAATATGCTTACGTAAGACATGCAGCATAGATTAAATTTCTTCCTCACAGTCCTCAGTGCAAATATGCATGCAAACATGCTGCGCGTTAAACACACACAGCTAAGAAGATAGCAGCTACACTGTTACGTACAGTGAACTCTGTAATTTCTGTCACACGACAGTCAACCACCGATTTGTTTACATAGATGTAAACATTTGACTCCTAAGAAATCACAAAAATAGACCGATCATGATGTTTTCACATTTGAAATCAGCAACGACAGTCAAATGGCGCCGACATTCCTCCCAGTCAAAAACAATGCCGGTATACCCATGCTGCCGAGAAGGCGCAACCACCAAGCACAGAGTCTCCTCCTTGATGAATATCGTGGCCAAAAAAATGCTGAAAAAAGTCCACATCAGGTCCACACAACGTGACAACAAACACAAAGTGACAAAACAAACACAAAATCAACAAAAAAGCAAGGCTCATGAGAGCACTTGCTGACGGCTGCCTACTCGGGCGCCATCTTACCAGTAAGCATTATTTGTGTTCGAATGGGTGCCGCAACAGGCTTCCACGTCAGTGCATTATTCATGTCAGACAGAGGCGAGGAGATGTACTGATTTCATCCAGCACACTTTGCAATGTGTTGCTGCAAGGATCTCTGCTTCCTCCTCAAACCAAAAACATTTTATTGGTGACTCGTCTGTCAGTTAAAAAAAAAAGGGAGAAGAAATAGCCTACGGGTAATAGAACTTTGTTCAATCTGGTTTGAGGTTCCCATTCCTTCAGAGATCCGTAAACCTTTTTGATGCCGTATGTGTTCTTGTATTGATTTAGAGCACGGAACATCCAGTGCTTCTTATTCAGACTGTTCGTCAAATTGTTCGTTTGACCAGGAGGTTATGGATGCTGCAGCTTCCCTCAGGCTAATTGGAAACATACTGCTCTGATTTACTCCTCGGCACGATGAACCTTCCCACATACTGCTATCGCAGTGGCAATTTACTTCACCGTAATCACCACAACGCTCTAATTCCATGCAGTGTGTGTTTTAAACACACAAACTTCCCATCTGTCATCTGGCAGCCCCGGCTAGGTTGCACCTAAATTCGGTCCAGCCAGCTGCCTCATTCACTGCCAAGCCTTCACTGCACTGCGGCTCGAACAGATGGACTCACTTACAAACAAGCACACGATCGTGCAGTGGTGGTTTACCGCGAACCATTTCGAATGCTTCTCGTCTAGCTGCCTTCCGTCCTTTCTGTCTATCCCCGCTCTCCTTGACACTTGTGTTTTCTATTATTTTTTTCCCTCCCCTCATTGTCCACTTCATCTTACTTCAGTCTCTCACGGTCTCCTTGTGGTTTATCCCCTTGCACTGTGTAAAATATCCATCAACCTTTCCATCTTAAATATCCTACATTTGACTTGAACGGGCAATTTAATTAGACGTTCCATGCTCGGCTCTGACATGAGGATGAATCTGTCAAGGAAACACGGAGAGATTAACTGTGGCGGTCTAAATCCAAGGTCAGCTACCTTTGTCTCAGACTCGGAATTTAAAGTTTTATTTTCTGGAAAAGAGCCCAGGTCGCCCACAAATGTCCATTTGTTAAGTACACAGAAAACAAGAGATAACAAAACTAGTAAGCAAACTCAAAAGCGTTTCAAAGGGAGACACGAGGAATGTCTGGTGTTCCTGCCATGTCTGTTGCGCAGCATCCCCGATATTGATGATGGTTGCTCACGCTAATTGACACGGTCTTCTATTTACACAACACCGCATATTGACTCATGTTCTTGAAATGTTTGCCTATTTGTTCGAGATACCTCAAATAACATGAGCGCTTTCCACTCATCACCCTTGACATGTTTATACAATTTGACTGGAGTATACACGTTAATATTCAACATAATTTGGGAGCTGGTTGATTAAAATTGTTGATTAAAGGGGATAAGAATTTATGCCCATGATATATTTGGATCTCACCAACTGTTTTTCACTTGATCATTATGGGTTGTTGTGGCAATAATTTTGAGGGGGCAACTCTATTGACTCCAATTTGGAATGATGTGAAGGCGATGAATATTTATGCAAGGCACTGTATATTACTGATACAGGAGGCGTGATTAATCTCAAGTTATTCATCAAAACTGCAGCAGTTTTGTTGAACTATAAATCGTCACGGTCATGTGTTGACAGAAGGGACGACACTTGGATGCGGCAGCTGCATAAACATGGAGGAAATTCACACGATCGTATGAAGTCGTGTTAAAAAAATGCAAAGAAAAAAATCTTTATACAAATGTATTCATCATTTAGAGTTTTGACACTAATTGCGCCATGACCACTTCTTGCTGAAATGTTCAAAACAAATGCACATACAGCAACATTGCTCCAGCCGCCGGCCCTTTGCTGTCTCACATCTGCCCTTGTCTGTTCACCTCCCTGTGGTTCTCTTGTGTGGTGTCATGCATGCAGTACAAAATGGTAAAAACTGAATTTCCCCTTGAAGTTAAACATTTGTATTTGATTACATATGTGGCATCCACCTATTGTAGTTTTCTTGAAATTCACTCCAGGTCGAAGATTCTCGAAGTTCCTCAAAGCCAAACTGTAAACTTTATTATTACCGCATTTTCCGCACGATAAACTTTCGAATAAAAGGAGCACCTTCAACAAATGGCCAATTTTAAAACTTTTTTGAGATATATGACGCACTGCATTATAAGGCGCATAGAATAGAAACTGCAATAGTGGCTGCGGTTGTCCTATGCATCCACCAGATGAAGCTACGCTCACGGAAATACACTACAATACAGCTTTATTTATATAGAGCCTTTCCAACCACTGCAGCTGGAACAAAACCATGAGAACTGGTCACAAACATAGACATGAAACATATAAACACAAATGGCATTGCAAAACAAGAACTGAAAGACAATAGTTATGATGACAATTGATTCAACATAAAGGCACACCAAACTTGTGGGCTCACATCCACAAGGGGCTAAATATCCTTCGAAGTCTTGCTTGTCTCCTTCTTCCTTCGTTTAGTCAGTAGTTAACTATGCTTTTGGTCTTATCTTCCTATCATAATTGCTGCGCAGAGCTCAGAAAGTGGTTGTTTGTTTGAGTGTGTGTTGACGAATGTGTGTTGACACGTCAATCAGTGTCAGGCAGAACACTTATATGTTACAAATGTCTCCTGCAAATAATCACCACTAGATGGCAAAGGCACAGGGAAGCAACTCAATGGGGACTATAAAGAGACTAATTAACGCCATATCAGTGGCAGATGCTGGTCTGTCAAGGAGGGTAAGCTCAATTTCGGCCTACATCATAAAATGTGTCCGTTTTTTATACGTGAATTCTACTCTCCGTTCCTTTTCAAGAAAATAATCTGCGACCCTGTCATACCAACAAGGCGTCTTTTCCAGGGTCTTAACTATGGTGATATCAGTCAGTCTGTGAACACAAGAAACTACATTAAAACACACCAGAAATAAAATATTAATCTGTTGCTCGTCGTTTTCAACATAGTGTCGCAAAGATTATGAGAAGAAGTCTCCAGTTCAACTCAGAGCAGAATGAGAATTGAAAAATGCTTCCACGCATGCCTACACCAAAAGATCGGTGATTGGCTCATTTCGCTGTCAATCTAAAAGAGATTCCGCCTCAAACAGATCATCCAATCATGATTCAGCTCAGCGTCCGGGCCAGCCGATAAACGCCCCGTGCCCATCGAATCCGAGAGACGCTGAGCGTCCGGTGGGCGTGACAAAACCAGCTTTTGTCCAATGACTCATCTCGTTTCAATGCATTGGGACAACGGGCTCTGAACTCTCGACGCCCAGCGTCCGCGCTGTAGAACCTCTGCGTCTACACCAGGGGTGCCCATTAGGTCGATCCTGATCTACCGGTAGATCTAAGACAGGTCCGAAGTAGATCCGAGGAGTGTCGAGGTGAAAAAAAACAAACAACCACTTGTGTGTCTTTGTACATGCTAGTAATATGATTATATATTATTATATTTTTGTGTTAATGTATGCTGCACCCTAATCATCCTATCAGTCTCATTTTCACAAAATAAATATTTAAAAAATAAAATAAAGCATGTAAATCTTGAATTTACGGTGGCGCGGGGTTACGTCGCCGGAAGTTGTTAGCACTCAGTAGTCTGCAATTGCAGCTTCTGATAAGAGCTGTTGAGCTGTATCTTTTATCGTCTTTATTCTCAAAGAATAGGAATCTAGGAGGTCCCAGGGAAGCACTTTAAAACGGTACGTGTGAGCTACGATAGTTAACAGGCAGCAAAAGTGCATCATATGCCTCAGTTTCAAGCTGTTTCTCATCATGGCATGTGTGTGTGTGTGTGTGTGTGTGTGTGTGTGTGTGTGTGTGTGCGCGCGCGTGTGTGTGTGTGTGTGTGTGTGTGTGTGTGTGTGTGTGTGTGTGTTTGTGTGTGTGTGTGCGCGCATGCGCGCGCATGCCGGTGAGGGTAGATCCCGCGAGGTTAGTTGATCGAAAAGTAGATCTTCGGTCCAAAAAGTTTGGGCACCCCTGGTCTACACAGTTTAAAGCACAGTGAAGCTGCAGGAATGAATGAGAAGAGAGTTGCGTCGTAACTAGTAATAAAAAGCTGATTCGGAACCAAAGTTGAGTGCGTTGTAACGCATTATTTGGTCAATGACATGTACCCACCATTGTATGTACACACATATATTTGATCACTTGTCTTTTGACATTTTTGGGGAAGCTGAGCTTCCATTGCAGTCTTAGAGCAATCGCCTCTCTGCCATATACAGTATTAGGCGCGTGGGATTATGGGCACACTGTCGGGTTTTGGGAAAATTGAATGCTTTTAGGTACGCCCTAAGGATGCGGAAAATACGGTACTCTTATGAATAGCACACTATCCCCGATGTTTTAGCTGGATTTGAATGGATAAAGACAACATACTAAGCATAAAAAACAATTGTTTTTTTTCTTTTAACTCTCATTCCGCTACAGATGTTAATGAGTGTGAGCTGCTAAGTAGTGTCTGTGGAGAAGCTCAGTGTGTGAACATAGATGGTTCCTTCGTCTGCACGTGTCCCAGCGGCCAAGAGTATAACGTCATGGTCGCCAGATGTGAGCCCGTTCCCACAGGTGAGGAATTATTGGTCTTGTAATTGAAGTACCTCCTGAAGTACTGTACTGGAAATGTCTTTGTCAAGATGAACTTGGAACGTGAAGGAGCATCATTTCTAACCTGAGGCGACATCAGGTGGCTGAAGCCGAGCCCAGCTGGTTTAGGCAGGAGTCAGGGAAACACAACCATTTACATTTTTGCTCAGAAAATGCTCATAAGGCCTCAGTTTTTGAGGTTAATAGTGTCAAATGGATGTGCACTTGTGGTCATCTCTTTCTTCACTTTGCATGAATGACATGAATCACAACATTTCAGACAATCCGCTACAAAGCATCTCTTCTGCTGTGTCTTCGCCTTCCAGTGTCATCAGTCGAGCGAAAAGAATGCTACTTCCATCTGAATGATGAAAACTTGTGTGAGAGTGTGCTTACAAGCCATGTCACCTTGCAAGAGTGCTGCTGCACACTGGGAGCCGGCTGGGGTGACAACTGTGAGGTTTACCCCTGTCCTGTCAATGGCACAGGTAAGTATTTTGGCCTGAAAATGATGATTCAACATAGAGTACCAGTTGCATAAAAATCAAACTTGAAAATGATATTTTGAACTGAATCCAATTTGTGAGAACTGAAAGGGTTGTGGTGCCTATTGAAGCGTTGTTGTTACGTCGTCGTTTCCGATTACTTCATTTATTTAGTTATTTTGTGAATGTCACTGCATCTGCCCTTTGTCTGTACAGCATTTCTTCTTACATAAACTGAAAGTGATGCTCGGTTTACAGGCTAATGGGGACGAATTTTCAAGGGGAAGCATTTGCATAAAATAATTGACAAATACAAATAGAAAATCATCTGAAAAACTTTACGTTTTGGTGACACGTCATTGTTTTGTTTTTGTTTTCATGTCTTTTTAAGGCCCCCTTGGTGGTCGTTATGCCTTTAGATGAGCATGATAATCTATTAAATGATCCAATTCTGTCAATTGCGTGGAATTGATTGTTGATGAAAATTGAGTGCATGACTTGGCTGCTGGTGGCAGTGGCGCTGTTGAATCATCAAGTTTGTGGCCTGGACAAGAACAATATGAAGCCAACTATGGGCTGCATCCATGCAGGCTGCTTTGATGGCACAACTGCTTGCTCCAGCACGATTCTGCTCAATAGGACACTTCCATGGAAACAGAAAATATAGATATTGAACGTTACCAAAAAAAGGTCTTCATTGAAACTTCAAGTTCATATGATTCGAGATGAATTTTATCGCACATCTTTGCGATACGCCATTTTGCACATGCTATTATTGCGATGATGATATATTTGTGCAATGCGATGCTTGATCAGTTGGAAAGCAGCAAAACAGTGCAGGACTGATCAAATGCAGCCGATTGTGACATCTGTCCATTCCAAAAACTGATCTTCATAATGGCAAGCTAGTGGTCAGCACTTAGAGTACAGCAGAAAAGCAGTTTGTGTTGAGCACCCTGTAGTCACAGAGCTAGCAAGCTTTAATATTGGGTGACACTTGTTTGAGCTTTGTCACACTTATACGATTTGAAAAAGTGCCAAATATCATTACAGATATTTAGACATTATATTTTTCACTCGAATTCCATGAGCTGAGCTTTTTAAGCAACAGATTTATTATTTATCATTTTTATTTTTTTCGTGCTGCCGAATTAATATCCAAATCCCTGCCTCATTTCAGACCAGTTCAACCAGATGTGTCCGTCTGGAAAAGGATTTATCCCAAGTGCAGATTTGCCTTATGAAGTCCCGACAGCTGAGAGCTACAAAAGTAAGCTAAGAAAACAAATCCTATCGCTTGGGGTGTGACATTTATTGAAAAAATTTGAGTGCTATTACAATTCTTTGACCTTATACGTTGTGCGCAGCTGCGTGCCGAACATTTTCTGAAACGACTGTAAGCTCAAATTGCACATCGTGATTATTGACATGCCTTTTGCAGATGCAGACGAGTGCATGCTGTTCGGTCAGGAGGTGTGCAAAGGAGGCTTCTGTCAGGACACGGTGGGCAGCTACGAGTGTTACTGCAAGACGGGACAAGACTATGACCCTGCCAAACTGGAGTGCAGAGGTATGTGTGCGCTCGACTGCTTTCACCCAATATACCGGATAAAATTTTCTGTCAAATAATTTAACAGATGTGATGCAGGCAAAGATGTGGGTTCAGATATCGGCCCTGACCTTTTTGTGTGAATTCAGTTTGAATTGTGTTCTCATTTGCGGGGGCTTTTCCATGCATATTTTTGGTCAACCAAAGAATCGGTGTGAGTGCGAAAGAAAGATCTTTTACCTCCACCCCTCCCCCAAAGTCAACTGGATAAACTCCAGCTCATGGATAAGCCATAGAAAAGGACAGATAGATCGTTAGTGTCACACCAAAGTATTTTTTTTTCATTCTAGTGTTGAGTGTTTCTCCACAAAGTAATCCACGTTTTGTTTTATCTCTAATTATTTTCTACTAGACATAAATGAGTGCCTTGATGAGTCGGTGTGTGTTGGCGCTCAGTGTTTGAACACCGAAGGGTCGTACATTTGTTTCTGTAATCATCCTATGGTGTTGGATCCCAACAGTAACAGCTGCATCTTTGTTCCTGATGTAGCAGGTAAGATTTACGTTTTTGCTCAAATAAAGCTAGGCGAGTAATAAATTATAATGTGATTTTCGCACATATTTTGGATCTATGTTTAACCCTTTCAGGGACAGCCGTTACTAGTGGACAGCTTATCATGTTATCAGGTTACAGGGTGCATGGACAAGTTAAAAGAAGTGTGTGTGTGTGTGTGTGTGTGTGTGTGTGTGCGTGTGTGCGTGTGTGCGTGTGTGCGTGTGTGCGTGTGTGTGTGTGTGTGCGTGTGTGCGTGTGTGTGTGTGTGTGTGTGTGTGTGTGTGTGTGTGCGTGTGTGCGTGCGTGCGTGCGTGCGTGTGTGTGTGTGTGTGTGTGTGTGTGCGTGTGTGCATGCGTGCGTGTGTGTGTCCGTCACTGCCCTCAGACCAACATGAGGTGGGGCAGATGGACTTCCAAGGTATC
Organism: Hippocampus zosterae; assembly: GCF_025434085.1. Classification (NCBI taxonomy): domain Eukaryota; kingdom Metazoa; phylum Chordata; class Actinopteri; order Syngnathiformes; family Syngnathidae; genus Hippocampus; species Hippocampus zosterae. The sequence continues at coordinate 20,557,259 of NC_067461.1, read as the reverse complement.
TGCTGGCAGAAGGTGACAGAATCCATGACATGTACTCTGCCGGTGGGTCACGACAGGAAGACAACATTCACAGAGTGCTGCTGTCTCTTTGGAGAGGCATGGGGAATGGACTGTGCCTTATGCCCGCCCAAAAACACAGGTACACTATGCCGTGTAATAAACAGGACACTGTTACTGTTACAGTATGTCGTAGCAGGTTGAATCTGCCACACGATCTGGGATTTCTTATTTGACTGCAAATGGCAAAACAGGGCCTAGAACGTGGCTTTTGGACATTGGCTTTTGTAGCAGTAATCTGTTGTAAGCGCTGCTAATTTGCGATCTAGCGACTCCCTCCCACACAATGCTCGTGTTGTCCTCTCAGCTTTTGGCACTCGTTGATCTTCATTTGCACCTTGTCCAATACTCTGGCTGGTACATGCAGAAGTGAAGTGATTGTTAAAAATTCGCTCTGCTCTTTTGAATTTTCATCAAGTGCACCCAAGAACTTTTTATACCTCATCAGCAGTCCAGTCTTAATTTCTTGCCTTAATGTGTTTCTCCCTTGTGATACGACCCTGTAACCTGTATGGTTGTAGTTCCCAAGAAGCGTCTTGTGCTCCCATGATCTCTGTGCTGTACTTCAGGCCACTATCCCATACCTTATTTAAATTAAGTACCAATTCCTTGATTATATCAACTTGCTCTGTCGATCCATTTACCTACTTGGTCCTCCACAAGATTTCTTCTTCCTCTTTGTGTTTTCATCTGTTGAGTCTCATGGACCCATGATGCATCGTGATTATTATTGCCACTAGGTATTGTTACGTTATGTTCATGGCCGGGTGGCACGGCGGTCGACTGGTTAGCATAACCGACATCACAGTGCAGGGGTGAGGGGTTCGAATCTGGACTTCCGCCTTCTCGTGTGGAGTTTGCATATTCTCCCTGTGCCTGTGTGGGTTTTCTCCAGGCACTCTGGCTTCCTCTTACACTGGTGTGGTGGTAGGTTAATGGAACACTCGCAATTGTCCGTAGGTGTGATTGTGAGTGTGAATAATAGGTTGCCAATGTGTGCCCTGCAATTGGCTAGCAACCAGTTCAGGGTGTACCCCGCCTATTGCCCACAGATGGCTGGGATAGGCTCCAGCACAGCTGCAACCCTGGGGCAGCATTTTCATTTGAAATAAACTGGTGGTTTCTTAACTGCGGCATCGTCTGTCCTGCGTGAACACACCATGACGTCTTTTAGCAGATTTCAGTCTCTTCTACATATGGATGAGTGGTGTTGTCCAGCTGTTTTGATCCAAACTTAGTGTGGATAAATGTGATTAGCTGCATGAACAACCTCGGGCTGCACATTGCTTTGTTTTTAAAAGATTTTACAAGTTCATTGAGTTACCTGGCGTTTAATCAAGGTGTTTTTAAAGCCCTATGCTCAGTTTGAATGGCACTGGACTTACTGACTGTTAACTAGTATTGGTAGCTAATGGAGCCTTTGGTTCGAGTTCAATGCTGTTCTTGGTTGAGTTTGGTCGTCTTGGTAATGTATTAGTCTAGCGACGTCTTTTTGCTTATTTTCTCGAAGTACTGCAGTGGTTTTTCCCCGAAAATATCCTTAACTTTTTTTCTGTTTTTTTTCTTTTTGCTGTCTTAGCTGATTATGCGTCCATGTGTAACCTTGCCGGGCGGCATCCCTATGGCCATGATGCCCTTGTCGCTGGTCCAGTGGATGAATATGAAGTGAGCCCGGACTATTCACCATCACCTGAGGAACATCCTGCCCTGCCGTTTTATGACAATGAGGAATGTAAGTACCTGTATTCCTATTTCTATTTCTCAGAAGATAATTATAAAGGCAGAACTGGCAGGCTGTAGTATCTTTAAGAACAGAGAGCAAGGTTCATATGGACAGCAGCTTTCACAATAGTTGAACTGATGAATTTTGGAAAATAAGGTGCATTGATTGGAATTTTGTAGCTACCTGGAAGCTGTAATGACCCAATTATAATTTAAGAAAATTGTTATTTGAAAAAAAATGTTTTATTCTTAACTGAATTACTTCAAACATGAGTGAGTTCGAGCTACTAATAACAAAGTTCTGCTCTTTTCAGACCTTTATGCGCTGTAGCCAAATATCCATCCATTTTCTAATCCGCTTCTCCTCACAAGGGTCAAGGGGGGCGCTGGAGCCTATCCCAACTGTCTTCGGGCAGTAGGGGGGGACACCCTGAACTGGTTGCCAGACAAGCGCAGGGCACACTTAAATGAACGACCATTCGCACACATACATAATTACACTTAGGGACAATTTCGAGTGTTCCATTAACCTGTCATGCATGTTTTGGGAATGTCAGAGGAAACCGGAGTACCTAGAGAAAACCCACGCAGGCACGGAAAGAACATGCAAATTCCACATAGGAAAACTGGGGCTTGTAATCGAAACCTGCACCTCTGCACAGTGAGGTTGACGTGCTAACCCATAGGTGTCAAACTCAGTTCCTCGAGGGCCGCTCTCGTGCATGTTTTCCAAGTCTCCCTGTTGCAACACACCTGATTCAAATGATCAGATCATCAGCAAGCTCTGCGGAAGCCTGACATTGAACCTGTTCATTTGAATCAGGTGTGTTGCAACAGGGAGAATTGGAAAACATGCAGGACAGCGGTCCTCCAGGACCTGAGTTTGACACCTATGTGCTAACCAGTCGACCATTGGCCGCCTTGTAGCCAAATATGATGAGGTTTAAATTTTCAAGGAGGGAGGCTACAGGACAGGCTACAGTCGAAATTGGCTAGATTTGTCATTTAGGAAAAACAGTTGTTCAAGTGCACACTAAATTGGAAAGACCATGTAAACCGCATTCTTCTGACTGGCAGGTTAGCCAAACTGCATCTATCGCTCACATTGGCAAATAATAGGAACATGGTGGTGGAAACATTCAACTTTGGAGGTTCTGGTGTACAGGGTCCGTAATTTACCCCCCTTAAATGTCAACAGGATTGTCACTGTTAATTTAAAAAGTTATTCGGATACAGTAACTAGTTGTATGTTAAAAACGTCGTTCACAATGTAATCCAGGTTCCATTAAAAAGTAACTTGATTACGTTGAACTACCTTCGGATTACTGTATTTTCACGACTATTCGACGCATCGTACTAATGGCCGCAGTCTCATTAATGCGTGACATTTCTGTATTTTACACATACACAGGACGCATCGTACCAATAGCCGCAGTTTTACAGTGGTAAAACATACGCCAGCTTAAACATACGGCATGCATGCGCGCACTCTAACACGTTAGCTTGAAGCATACGGTAGCATGCCAAGACATACAGATAAGATAAAAACACATTTTTAAAAAGGCAACGAAAGCAGAACTGAGTTCGGGTGTATTTTATTTAGCCATCGTACAATGTTCTCACGTTTTTCGATCAATCATCACCCAGAAATCCATCAAAGTCCTCATCCTCTGTATCAGAAGCAGAGGACTGTACATCTCAGTTGTCATTGAATGCATCACATGCTAGTGTGAGTTGCTACGCATTGCCGAGCGGAAAGAAGGAGTAGCAACAGCAAAGTCAACATTTCTCTCGTGTGAAGCTTTCCCACATTTGAAAGTAAAGAACAGAGCGAAACATGGTGGCAGCGCGTGTGTGTGTAGAAAGAATTGAATAATTGTGCAAGTACCGTAATCCATCAAAAACGCCGCGTTCCCTCTCGTTGTTGCGTATTGTGGCGTAACTCGCCAAGCGCTGCCTCTCACTCTTTATAAAGATGTGTTTGCCACCGATCATCCATTGTTCCCATGCCGTTTGCAACTTTACTTTGAACGCCCGGTTGATGCCAATGTCCAGCGGTTGGAGTTCTTTAGTCAAGCCTCCGGGAATAACGGCAAGCTCAGAGTTCATTTGCTTGACTTGTTTTTTCACCGCTGCTGTGAGATGGGCACGCATGCTAAAAGCATAACCGGTGGCTTTAAGTTTGAACTGAGCTTCGTAGGCGTGTCTTTTTGTCGAATTTATTTTCAGGGGTTCTTAGAAACCCAAACCGGAGTTGTTTTGCAACAATGCACATTGCCACACGCTATACAAGTGTTGGTACTGGCTTGAGGCGTCCACTTACACGCCCACCCTTCACCATTGGCGGACTAGCTTGTCTGTCCTCTCTCTCCCTCTCTCCCTTCCATATTACACGCCCACCCTTCCCTGATTGGCCGACTTCTTTCACAGTCACTTCCGCCTTTTCTCTATATAAACAGCGTGAGGCGTCCACTTACACGCCCACCCTTCACCATTGGCGGACTAGCTTGTCTGTCCTCTCTCTCCCTCTCTCCCTTCCATATTACACGCCCACCCTTCCCTGATTGGCCGACTTCTTTCACAGTCACTTCCGCCTTTTCTCTATATAAACAGCGTGTCGGCTGTCTGTCAGAATCAGAATCAGAATCAGAATCAGAATCATCTTTATTTGCCAAGTATGTAGAACACACAAGGAATTTGTCTCCGGTATAACACGCTGCACTAGTATCATCGTAAACAACAAAATCATTGAACCATTTTAGAGTATACCAGTAGTTTTGTAATACCATTTTGTGGTGCAAGAAGAGTGACTATGTCAGTGACTGTTTAAGGAGTTAATGGCTAGAGGGAAGAAGCTGTTTAAGTGTCTACTGGATTTGGTACGCATAGATCTGTAGCGTCTGCCTGAGGGGAGTGGCTGAAAAAGGTGGTGGGCAGGGTGCGGGGGATCCAGGAGGATTTTCCGTGCCCTTGTCTTGATTCTTGCAGTGTGCAAGTCCTCAAGAGTGGGTAGGGCGATGCCAACGATTTTTTCTGCCGTCCTAACTGTCCGTTGAAGTCGGATTTTGTCCTTTTTTGTGGCGGCCCCAAACCAAACCGTGATGGAAGAACACAGGATTGATTCGATGACTGCCGTGTAGAACTGTCGTAGCACCTCCTGTGGCAAGCCATGCTTCCTCAGCAGCCTCAGGAAGTACATTCGCTGCCGGGCCCTTTTCAGGATGGAGATGGTGTTGACTTCCCACTTCATGTCCTGGGAGACTGTGATTCCCAGGAACTTGAAGGTCTCGACGGTTGACACAAGGCAGTTGGATAGTGTGAGGGGCAACTGAGGAGAAGAATGTTTCCTGAAGTCCACGATCATCTCTACAGTCTTGAGCGTGTTCAGCCCGAGGTTGTGTCGGCCGCACCAGAGCTCCAGCTGCTCCACTTGTTGGCGGTACGCAGACTCGTCGCCGTCTTTGATGAGACCGATGACCGTGGTGTCGTCTGCGAACTTTATGAGTTTGACAGCTGGATCTGTTGAGGTGCAATCGTTTGTGTAGAGAGAGAAGAGCAGTGGCGAGAGGACACATCCCTGTGGGGCTCCAGTGCTGGTGGTGCGTATTGATGATGTTGTTGCTCCCAGTCTCACCTGTTGTGTCCGTCCCGTCAGGAAGCTGAGGATCCACTGGCAGATCGCAGGAGACACACCGAGGTGGAGTAGTTTGGGGGTGAGGAGTTCCGGGATGATGGTGTTGAACGCAGAGCTGAAATCCACAAACAGAATCCTTGCGTAGGTCCCTGTGCTGTCGAGGTGCTTGAGGATGTAGTGCAGACCTATGTTGACTGCGTCTTCCACAGACCTGTTTGCCCGGTAGGCAAACTGGAGAGGGTCCAGCAGGGGTCCAGTGACGTTCTTTAGGTGGTTCAGCACAAGGCGTTCAAAGGACTTCATGACCACAGACGTCAGGGCGACAGGCCTATAGTCGTTCAGTTCCGATGTTGCCGATTTCTTGGGAACTGGGATGATGGTAGACTGTTTGAAGCAGGATGGGACCTCACACAGCTCCAGGGATCTGTTGAAGATCTGTGTGAAGACCGGAGCCAGCTGGTCAGCGCAGACTTTCAGGCCCCGGAGCTTTCTTGATCTTTTGCTGCTTGAAGAGCCGTCTCACGTCCTGTTCGTGGATCTGTAGTGGAGAAAAAGAGGGTGGGGGGGTAGGTAGAGTGGTTTCTGGTAGAGGTGGGTGTGTGTGGGAAATGGGGGTGTCCTTTTCAAATCGGCAGAAAAACATGTTTAGTTCATCAGCAAGACCCTTATTGTTCACTGTTTGGGGGGGTGGCATTCTATAGTTAGTGATTGCTTTCAGGCCATTCCATACAGATGCAGAGTCGTTAGCAGAGAACTGGTTTTTCAGCCTCTCTGCATAGCTTCTCTTTGCGATGTTAATTTCCTTCGTCAATTGGTTTCGGGCATGTTTGTACAGTGCCCGATCTCCACTTCTAAATGCGGCCTCTTTCTCTTTCCTGAGTTGCCTGAGTTTGGGAGTAAACCATGGCTTGTTATTGTTGAAGGAGCGGAAGGACTTCGTTGGTACACACATGTCCTCACAGAAACTGATGTATGATGTTACAGTGTCTGTGTATTCATCCAGTGTGCCCGTTGAAGTTTCAAAGACGCCCCAATCAGTGCAGTCTAAGCATTCTTGTAGAGCTAGCTTTGCTTCATCTGTCCATTTTTTCACAGTCTTAACAACCGGTTTAACACATTTGAGTTTCTGTCTGTATGTAGGTATTAAGTGGATTAAATTGTGGTCAGAAAGACCCAATGCTGCACGGGCGACCGATCGGTATGCATTTTTGATTGTTGTATAGCAGTGGTCTAGAATGTTGCCTTCTCTGGTGAAACAGTCGATGTGCTGCTTATATCTGGGAAGTTCACGGTTAAGATGTGCTCTATTAAAATCGCCCAAAATGATCAGGGGTGACTCTGGGTATTTTAGCTCGAGTTTGTTTACTTGTTCGGCTAGCGTTTGTATCGCCGTGTTAGCGTTAGCTTGTGGCGCAATGTAAACACCGACTAGTAAAAAGGAGGCGAACTCACGTGGCGAGTAGAATGGCTTGCAGTTTAAAGACAGCGACTCCAGGTCCGGGCTGCAGTGTGCGTCGAGCTTCGTGACATCAGTGCACCATTCTTCGTTGATATAGAAGCAAATCCCACCACCTTTCGATTTCCCTGATAGCTCCGTGTCGCGGTCGGCTCGGAGAAGGCGGAAGCCGGGTAGATGTAGCGCGAGATCTGGATGGCGGTCACTGAGCCAGGTTTCAGTGAAGCAGAGCGCAGCAGAACGTGCAAATGTTTTGTTGGTCTTTGTGAGGAGAAGAAGTTCATCCATCTTGTTTGGCAGAGATCGTAGATTAGCAAGATGGATCGATGGGAGCGGGGTTCGAAATCCACGCTGCCGGAGTTTGACGAGCACGCCGGCTCGCTTCCCCCTCCGGCGGCGTTTCCATGCTGCGTACAGCGCAGCCGCTCCGCTCGCGATTAGCTCCGAAAAACCCTGTGGATTTTCGTGTACTGGTGAAAAAAGACCGAGCGTAGACTCCCCAATGAGCAGCAACTTTTCCCTCGTGTAAGTAAGCCGCTCAGGGTCGCCAAAAACAAACGAAAATGACAAAAACAAAAACAAAAACAGGGATAATACTAGGGAGCGTGTGACCGAGGCTGCCATACCTGTCGGCGCCTGATCAGATTTTGGAACTCAGTGCATATAAAGGACGCTCCGCACCATAAGGCGTCCTGTCCATTTTGGAGAAAATTTAAGACTTTTAATGGCGCCTTGTAGTCGTGAAAATACGGTACTCCAATATGAAAAAAGAACAAAACAAATTACATATACTATATATGTGTGTGTTTTTCATACCTTGCCACATGAACAGTGTTTGCTATAACTTGTGACATGGAAAGGTCAAATTAATCTTCTGAAGACAAATTTAGCAGTTAATTTTAATACGCCGCCCCCGTCTCGTGCACACACGTGCACACAAATAATCACACATTTTAATAACTGTATAATCACTCTGCATCTGACCATTATTTCTGAAACTGTCATAGATTACAGTTATCCTGATATACATAATATATGTATATATCATGAATACATGTACTGATATACGGTACATGTATTCAATTACTCCAAAGTCTGATTGAAACAATGTTCAGGTGAAAAGAATCAACCTTCTATTTGGGCTCCAGAACAGGGAGGTTTGCCTCCACCTTGTTGTGGAACAGAATGTGATTTGTGTACCTTTTCTTATTACACACACACACAGCTATCTTTTGTGTGACTAGATTCTAGTTTTATCTGAGTGTTTCAACTAAAGAGTTGATGAAAGAAAAAGGGGCACACTGACCGGCCAGTTTTCCCCACTGATCACAAACATCACCCAAAGTTGTTCTTCAGTGCTTTGCTGCCATCTTGTGTGAGTAATGTTGCAATTTTCCCCTTCTAACAGTAATAATAATGTCCTCTGCACAATTGTCATTCAACAGATGGGAGATCACAGCAGTATATAGTTTACTTCTTACCACAATGTTAGCCATCGTAAATGTCAGTTCCATAAATGCATGCTAGGTTAACCTTAACTCTTTACCACCACCCTAGTGGCTCCTTGGAGCTTTTCAAAAATGTTTGAAAATGGGAAAAGATTGGAGAGGGAAATCTATTTTAATATGGTTTCTGTACGAAGACAAACATTATTAACTTTTCCAATGCTTTAAAAATGTGTAGAATAAATATTAAATTTCACCATTTCTGTCAACGAAGATTTGCAGCACAGCCTGTGACACACGTTTCTATTAGCAGGGTGGGGTACCAGACAGGTGGCTCTTATTTTGAGAAAAAAAAGGAAAAATATGAGTTTCATGTCCAATTCACAGAGGGTACTGGCAGAGAATGGGAATCTGGAGGGCAGATAGGAGCATTTTTAAACGGTACACGTGAGCAACGATAGTTAACACGCTGCAAAAGTACGTCCCATGCCTCGGCACGCGCGTGTAAGTGTGTGCGTATGCTCGCGTGCGGTAACGGGTATTTCTCGGGAGGCTGGTTGATCGAAAAGTAGATCTTCGGTCAAAAAAGGTTGGGCAACCCTGCGTTAATGCACTGCAGGGAGAAAAAAACATTTAATCATGAAGGCTCATTGTGTATTTGTAGCCAACATAGTCATTTTGATTGTAGGCTAATATAAATAGATACAGCATGTGTTTCCTTCATTATAAGGCTTTTAATTTTTTGCAGCTACAGCCGTATTTGTTTTTTTGCTCCAATATGGCTCTTTCAACATTTTGGGTTTACCGATCCCTGGGTTAACTCTTTCATGCACCCTGTCTCCTGATAACATGATAGGCTGTCCACTGTAGTAATCGCTGTCCCTGAAAGGGTTAATTGAAGACTCGCCATAGTCCATAGGTGTAAAATAGGTCTGAATAATTATCCCTCCATTTTCAACACCGCTAATCCTGAACAGGGTTGCAGGGGGAGCTGGAGCCTATCAGAATAATGAATAGAATTTCAATCACCGTTGCAATGCAATAGAATGTTGTTTTTTAAATGTTATTTTTTAAAAACATTGTAGTTCTAGTGTGAATGGCTATTTCTTAGGTGTGTTAGGTAACGATCTGACACAAAGGAATACATTGCTCTGCGACCCATTTCCAGTTTGTGAACAACGTTGAAGTCTTTGGGATGCGCGTGCATTGTTGGCTCTTGATGTACACTAGCCGACTAACTGAAAAGGATTGTGAAATTCATTCTAAAAAACAAACATTGCTCCATTGAAAGCAACTTTATCGTAGGGAGTGACAGAGTAGGAGGAAGATGTTACAAAGTGGTCTGATGTTCATCTTTATGTAGTGGAGAAACCTACTGTTTTCATTGCTCGGGCCATTGTCAACAGAAAAGATAATTACATCCTCACAGCTACCTACTTGCATAGCAGAATGAGTAACGTAGACAGACGGCTCGTCTTCGAGTATTTTTTTTAGTTTTTTTTTTTTTTTAATTCATGCTTGTTAAATAAAGAGAACTGGGAGTCGCATCAAATTGTTATGACGGTGATCTCGGTGAGTCCGCAATGTTGGACTACTTTTAAGTTGCTGAGCTGTTCTAGGATCCCCGGGTAAAACGGTTACGGTAAACATCACATTAAAGACTCAAAAGCGTAACTTACATGGAGCTAGTGTGCAGCGAAGCTCATTGCTGAATGAGTTAGCTACCAGTTACTAGCTAGCACTAGTAGCAAACACCTTGCCATTATTTCTAATTTAATCAAGTATTGTAATTATAAACATTATTGATCTGCCAAGTATAATCAAATAGCCCTTCTAAATAACAAACACGACATTGGCAAACTCACAACCGTACACTGAATATGTCGTGCAATTGACTGGTGACTAGTCCAGGGTGTACAGTCTCTCTCCATCTCACCCGTGACCCTTACAAGGACAAGCGGTCTTGATAAATGGATGAATAATTCAACTGTATTTATATAGCACTTTAAAACCAACCACCTTCCATCCCCTCTGATGTTCTTGGTACCTCTAATAATGTCTGGTCCGCAGACCTGAGGCGGGTAGGGGTGGAGGAACTCAGAGAGGTAAGGTAGAGCGAGGCCATTTTGAGATTTGAAAACAAATAATAGGATTAAAAGAACTCTAAAATGTATGGGAAGCCAGTGAAGGGATGCCAGAGTAGGAGTTATGTGCTCCCTCTTACAAGTACCAGTCAAGAGGCAAGCAGCAGCATTGTGGACCAACTGGAGATGCTAAATGGAGGATTGGCTGACATCAAAGTAAAGTGCATTATAATAATCCAGCCGGGATTACTGTAGGTGGTAAATACACTGTAAAACCATATGAACACAAAGTTTTGTTAGACATGATCAAGTTTTGAAATTTGAGTTTACTAAGACATGAAGATGACAGTTGATTTTCTGTTTTGGTCCAGATCAAGAACCAAATTACAAGCATCCTTCACGACATTCATTTAAAAAATGCAAACTTTGTCATCATTAATGTGACAGATCCATTCAAGGCATTCGAGGGCTTGCGAGCAGAGGAGTGTGGAATATTGAACGGCTGCGAAAACGGTCGATGTGTTCGAGTCCAAGAGGGTTACACCTGTGAATGCTTTGATGGCTACACTTTGGACCCGCCTCGCATGGCCTGCATCGGTAAGAGCCAAGTCCATATGCAACACACGCACATTGCACAATGTCCTTCCGCTGAAATTATTTCATTGGTTTGATTACTAACGTGTCTCTCTTTTGTCTATCCCCCAGATGTGAACGAATGTTCGGAACTCAACGATCGCATGTCGCTGTGTAAAAATGCAAGATGCATCAACACAGTGGGTTCCTACCGGTGTGTATGCCTTCCAGGCTTCACTCCCTCTGAAAAACCAAACTATTGTTTGGAGACAGTGACACGCCAAACATCAGCATACACACAGTGAGTGTGAATTGACTGGACTGGGCCACAAGAGACTGAAACACAAACACACACACGTACACACCTCCTGAAAGAGCATTTTTTAGAAGAGCAGCTTCAAAAAAAGTTCTCAGATTCAATCAGCAACATGAGTGAAATCTTCCTGGTTTGGTTTCTAGCAAATTTGCCCAAATTGCAAAACACTTGAAACGTATCTGAACATTGAACTCATATGAGTCTCATTTTCTTTCTGCATTCCCCATCTGTTCACTGTGAGTGTGATGACTGACTTCTTCTATTTAATAGATTTGAAATATATATATATGACATTTTTAATACTTAATGTGGGTGTTTTTGAATAAACTAAAATGTATGATCTCATAGGTGGTATGTTAATTTGACTATAAATATTCCATTGCCTTCACCTCGTTTGTCATGTCATTTCAAGAAATGTTCTTTACACAGAGTGTTACTTCAAAAGGTGAACCCCAAATTTTTCAAGGGTCACACTGCCACCAACATTAAAAATATGTTAACCATACCATGGACCCCTAAGGAAAATGTAGTCTTTGATTACCTAAAAGGCACAGTTTTTAAATGTGGGAGGCAACTGGAGTACCCGGAGAAAACCCACACAACCATAGAGAGAACTTGCAAACTCCTGGAATGCCGACGCAAATGTGTTCACCGCTTGTCAATCATGCACATGCTAACATCAGCTGATAGTTTTGACTGCCATTGAACTTGCCTTTGAGCTCCAACAGGAAGCACTAACGAGGGTTGGAAAGTTTTTCAATTTGAATGCAAAAGTAATTATTTGACCCCGTAATGTCGAAAGGTCAAATGACAAGGACAGGTTTTGACACCGCTTTGCAGATTGATAGTTATTTTGCTCATGTGCCTTCTTCACATGATGCAGTGGTAACTCGAAAATGGTTTGTTTTAAACTTCAAGCTTAGCCTGTTTCTTTTGTTCCTACAGAGTTGATGCCGTCGGAACACGCATTTGCTTTTTTTGCTTTCATATCGAAGAGGACATTCGACAAATGCACTTTTCATGTACAGCCAATGCCCGTCCACATAGTCTGCATGCAACACCCAAGATGAAATCGCAAATTATTTGATATGTACCGTGTTGTGAAGAATATTAATACAGTTGTATGGAATGTATGTTTTCTTTTCGGCAGGTGTTATTAATATGACATCCGCGTGTGTTCAAAGGCCATATTCACATTTCGACAAACAGCGAAAACTTGATTATTTTGTCCACCTAGTACAAGTGAATATTCATTCATTCATTCATTCATCTTCCTAACCGCTTGATCCTCACTAGGGTCGCGGGGGTTGCTGCAGCCTATCCCAACTGTCTCCGGGCAGTAGGCGGGGGACACCCTGAATCGGTTGGCAGCCAATCACAGGGCACACAGAGACGAACAACCATTCACACTCACACTCACACCTAGGGACAATTTAGAGTGTTCAAACAGCCTGCCATGCATATTTTTGGAATGTGGGAGGAAACCGGAGCACCCGGAGAAAACCCACGCAGGCCCGGGGAGAACATGCAAACTCCACACAGGGAGGCCGGAGCTGGAATCGAACCCGGTACCTCTGCACTGTGAAGCCGACGTGCTAACCACTGGACTACCGGGCCGCCAAGTGAATATGGTTATTTAAATTCTTTTAAGAGGTCAAATGTCTGCTTGTCCATTTAATTCAAACTGGTTTCTTCAAAGCATCACATTGAAGCAATGCAGGCTGGTAATTTTTGACAAACAGTTAAATATAAAGGCGATTGGTTTGGGTGTCTCTTGACATTGTAAATCCATTCATCCATTTTTATGGTCCGCTTATCCTCACAAGGGTCGCAGGGTGTGCTGGAGCCTATCCAAGCTGTCTTCAGGCAGTAGGCGGGGGACACCCTGAACCGTTTGCCAGCCAATCGCAGGCCACACAAAGATGAACAACCATCTGCGCTGGAAAATTTAGAGTATTCCATTTACCTGCCGTGCATGTTTTTGGAATGTGGAAGGAAACTGGAGTACCCGGAGAAAACCCACGCAGACACGGGGAGAACACAATCCACACAGGAAGGCCGGTGCTGGAATTGAACCCGGCAACTCTGCACTGTGAGGCAGAAATGCTAACCAGTTGACCACCGTACTGCCCCAAATGAACAATGTTTGCTTATTTCATTTAGTATAGTGTAGGCCAAATGGCTTAAAAATGTCTTAAAATAGCTTTTTCTTGAGGTGCTCATGCACACATTAATAATACCATGGCATTATGGGTAAATGCTACATTTGTAGCACTTAGCCAAGGCGTATGTGTGAATGTGTTTGTGGATACATTCAAAGCATTTTCCATTCAAAATATTTCTACTCCACATTGACAGGTCCACACTTCTGTAATTTGGTATGTACAGTGCCGTGAAAAAGTATTTGCCCCGTTCCTGATTTCTGCAAAGAAGAATGGGCCAAAATTCCTTCACAGCGATGTGAAACACTCATCACCAATTATCGCAAACACTTGATTTCAGTTATTGTTGCCAAGGGTGGCACAGCCTATTATTAGGTTCAAGGGGCAATTACTTCCTCTCCGTGAGCCGTCACCTTACCGTGGTGGAGGGGTTTGTGTGTCCCAATGATCCTAGGAGCTAAGTTGTCTGGGGCTTTATGCCCCTGGCAGGGTCACCCATGACAAACAGGTCCTAGGTGAGGGACCAGACAAAGCAAGGCTCACAAAGCCCCTTATGAAAAATAAAATCGATGGTCCTCAGTTTCCCTTGCCCGGACGCGGGTCACCGGGGCCCCCCTCTGGAGCCAGGCCTGGAGGTGGGGCTCGTTGGCGAGCGCCTGGTGGCCGGGCCTACACCCATGGGGCCCGGCCGGGCTCAGCCCGAAGAGGTAACGTGGGCCCCCCTTCTCATGGTCTCACCACCCGTGGGAGGGGTCAAAGGGGTCGGGTGCAATGCGAGCTGGGCGGCAGCCAAAGGCGGGGACCCTGGCGGTCCGATCCTCGGCTGCAGAAGCTAGCTCTTGGGACATGGAATGTCACCTCTCTGGCAGGGAAGGAGCCCGAGCTGGTGTGTGAGGCAGAGAATTTCCGACTGGATATAGTCGGACTTGCCTCCACACACAGCCTAGGTTCTGGTACCAGTCCTCTCGAGAGGGGTTGGACTCTCTTTCACTCTGGAGTTGCTCACGGTGAGAGGCGCAGAGCAGGTGTGGGCATACTTATTGCCCCCCGGCTCAGTGCCTATACATTGGGGTTCACACCGGTAGACGAGAGGGTTGCATCCCTCCGCCTGCGGGTGGGGGGACGGGTCCTGACTGTTGTTTGTGCATATGCACCAAACAGCAGCTCAGCATACCCACCCTTTTTGGAGTCCTTGGAGGCTGTGCTGGAGAGTACTCCTGCTGGGGACTCCCTTGTTCTGCTGGGGGACTTCAATGCTCACGTGGGCAATGACAGTGATACCTGGAGGGGCGTGATTGGGAGGAACGGCCCCCCCAATCAGAACCCGAGTGGTGTTTTGTTATTGGACTTCTGTGCTCGTCACAGATTGTCCATAACGAACACCTTGTTCAAACATAAGGGTGTCCACATGTGCACTTGGCACCAGGACACCCTAGGCCGTAGTTCGATGATCGACCTTGTGGTCGTGTCATCGGATTTGCGGCCGCATGTTCTGGACACTCGGGTGAAGAGAGGGGCGGAGCTGTCGACTGATCTCCACCTGGTGGTGAGTAGGCTCCGATGGTGGGGGAAGATGCCGGTCCGTCCTGGCAGACCCAAACGTATTGTGAGGGTTTGTTGGGAGCGTCTGGTGGAATCTCCTGTCAGAAGGAGTTTCAACTCCCACCTCCGACAGAGCAACCCTCGTACTCGCTGGTGGACACCAGCAGTAAGGGATGCCGTCAAGCTGAAGAAGGAGTCTTATCGAGCCTTTATGGCCTGTGGGACCCCAGAGGGAGCTGACGGGTACCGACTGGCCAAGCGGAACGCAGCTTTGGTGGTCGCCGAGGCAAAAACCCGATCATGGGAAGAGTTCGGTGAGGCCATGGAAGCCGACTTCCGGGCGGCTTCGAGGAAATTCTGGTCCACCATCCGACGTCTCAGGAGGAGGAAGCAGTGCACCACGAACACTGTGTACAGTGGGGATGGGGTGCTGCTGACTTCGACTCGGGACGTTGTGAACCGGTGGGCAGAGTACTTCGAAGACCTCCTCAACTCCACCAACATGCCTTCCTTGGAGGAAGCAGAGCCTGGGGACTCTGAGGTGGGCTCTCCTATCTCTGTGGTTGAAGTCACCGATGTGGTTAAAAAGCTCCTCGGTGGCAGGGCCCCAGGGGTGGATGAGATCCGCCCGGAGTTCCTCAAGGCTCTGGATGTTGTGGGGCTGTCCTGGTTGACACGCCTCTGCAACATCGCGTGGTCAACAGGGAGAGTGCCTCTGGATTGGCAGACCGGGGTGGTAGTACCTCTTTTTAAAAAGGGGGACCAGAGGGTGTGTTCCAACTACAGAGGGTTCACACTCCTCAGCCTCCCTGGTAAGGTCTATTCAGGGGTGCTGGAGAGGAGGGTCCGTCAGGAAGTCGAGCCTCAGATTGAGGAGGAGCAGTGTGGTTTTCGTCCCGGCCGTGGAACAGTGGACCAGCTCTACACCCTTAGCAGGGTTCTCGAAGGTATGTGGGAATTCGCCCAACCAGTCTACATGTGTTTTGTGGACTTGGAGAAGGTGTTTGACCGTGTCCCTCGGGGAGTTCTGTGGAGGGTGCTTCGTGGGTATGGAGTACCGAACCCCCTGATACGGGCTGTTCGGTCACTATACCACCGATGTCAGAGTTTGGTTCGCATCGATCTACGTTCCAACCCTCATCTATGGTCACGAGCTATGGGTCGTGACCGAAAGAACGAGATCCCGGATACAAGCGGCCGAAATGAGTTTTCTCCGCAGGGTGTCCGGGCTCTCCCTTAGAGATAAGGTGAGAAGCTCGGTCATCCGGGAGGGGCTCCGAGTCGAGCCACTTCTCCTCCACATCGAGAGAAGCCAGATGAGGTAGCTTGGGCATCTGATTCGGATGCCTCCTGAACGCCTCCCTGGTGAGGTGTTCCGGGCATGTCCCACCGGGAGGAGACCCCGAGGAAGACCCAGGACACGCTGGAGAGACTATGTCACCCAGCTGGCCTGGGAACGCCTCCCCCGGGGAGAGCTGGAAGAAGTAGCTCGGGAGAGGGAAGTCTGGGCTTCCCTGCTAAAGCTGTTGCCCCCGCGACCCGGCCCCGGATAAGCGGTAGAAGATGGATGGATGGATGGATGGGCAATTACTTTTTCACATAGGGACAGATAGTTTTGGAATTTTTTTTTGTGCCTTTATAAATTAAACTGGCACTTTGAAAGTGCATTTTTATGTCCTTGTGTTGTCTCCGTGTGATTTATTTTTTTGTGATGAATTGAAACACTTGTATTTGATAAATATGCAAAGAATACGGAAGTCAGGAAGGGGGAAAATACTCTTTCACAACATTGTAGGTGGTTAGATTTTTTTTTTTAATATATATATATTTTTTTAATATACCAATATTAGGTAACTTGTTATGATTTCTCTTTTGGACAGGTGTGATTCTGGTATAGACACCCTCTTAAGGTATAATGTTATTCACCGTGATCTAAGCAAGGAATGAATGCTCAGACCTGTGGAAAATTGGAGGGAACGCTGTCCTGCGTGCTGTCATTTTTCATCCTTCATGTCACCTTTAAAAAAAATTATAACTATTCTCATTACCCATTACCCCTTATTTCAGTCACTAGCCCCCACAGCTAATTTTGTCCAGCGTCTAACCTTTGTTTCCCAGTAAATGGACAATCTATTAATAGATGCAAAGTGTGAGAGACGGCGGGTAGAAAGAGAGAGAGTGCACGAGGAAGTTACTCTACGGAATTCACCTCTTCGTGGAATACTATTTTGTGACTCTGTGAGGTCGGACAACTGAAGATTATGGGACGGATGGCGGCTTGCGTGGCTCACTGAAAGGTAAGTCTAGCCGGCCTCTGTCATGCTGTAGTTGTTTTTCAATGAAAATCCTCGGAGGACCACATGATGTTTAGTTTACTGATCTCTTACTGTGGTATCAATAGAAGGCTCGTAGCCATGGTGGAAAAGATGCGTGAATATTTGAAATATGGATTTTCAAGGCTATGTTCCAGTTACACGTCATTTAAAAATCCCAATTGGGTCATACAGTATCACCTAGTTTTAGAGCTGCTTGTGTTCAGGTGATCACCACAGCAATTGTTGGTCTTCTGAAGATGTGCTAAAATCCATATCGTCATCATGAAAATAATGGCCTCAGTCATATTTTGACCCCCGCACCCAATTTTATTTGATTTTTTAATGTAAGACGTTTTCTTTGTTTTTGCCTTTCACACATCCTCAAGATGCTGGTCATCTCTGCTAAAATCGTTCTTAGATCATGCAATTCCACCCCAAGCAATGATATTATTCATAAATATCCCTGGAGAACCAAAGAACTCTTTTCTTCTTTGGAAAATGGTGAATTATACATTAAATGACTGCTATATGTTCACTGAACACCAAAATATGTTTTTTCAAATATTCAATATGTTAATCCTAGTTTAGGATGTGGGCCAAATTTGACCCTTTGGGATTTAAGGGTAGCATTTGAGTAGCATAATTTATAGCGGCCAATTTTGACCCTGTGGGTTCTCCAGGGATATAACATTGATGTAATCAATACGTGGTTCCGTTTTTTATATTTTCTCACCCCCCAACAAAAGAGTTAGGCCATTATGTTAGGAAAATGATGGTGTACTGTACTGTACTCTTGGTCAAATAGACTTGGTTTTGTTAAAGGTGCTGGCAAGTGAACGGAGCAAATATGGCCAAAAGCAATCATTGGTTGCCTAATCATTGCTTTCCTGAGCCCTTTTAAAAGGACAATCATTTCCTGTACCTACTTTACAAACTACTTTACAAAGTGTTCCTGGCCCCTGGAGACAATAGATTGTTACAAGTTGTTGTGTCGGTTTTCCATTGTATTTCTGAATGCCCTCGAATAGAACTATTCAACTATTCATCCATCCATTTTCTATATCACTTGACCTCACTCGGGTCATGGGTGAGTTGGGAGCCAATCCCAGCTGCCCTTGAGTGAGAGGTGAAGTACACCCTGAAGTGATCGCCAGCCAGCCATAGGACAAATAAGCATTCACGCGCGCATCGAAAATTTGGAGTCACCAAATAACCTTACGTGCCATTTTTGAAATCTGACAGGAAAATTCCACACAGCAGGGCCAGAGATGAGATTCAAAACCCTGAAGCTCTTGACCGTGAAGCTAGCCGCTATGTCGCATTGTAGATTGAGAACAATCAACAACATTTCTCTCCATTTGATCAGTAATTAGTATGAGTAGAATGCCTGCATTCACACACATGCACACACTAACCCCAGAGCGCCAATCTCCCCGAACCCATTTTGAAACCGTGAGACAATAAAAGTAGGGCTTGTATTCTTTTTGTCCAGCCAGGCAGCAGGATGTGTGGTCGGTGTATTTTGTTTAGGCAGACATTTTTAGAAGCCCATAGGGACAAAACAATGCAAATTACGTCATGAGAGGGGAATATGGGATGGGCTGACCCTCACACACACGAATCCAGAACAATGGAGACACATGCACGCGTGCACAAATGCATTCTATGACCACTGAGTTTGGGAAGTGGGCAGAATAACAAACCCGATAGGACAATGAGTCACTCAAAAATGTTTCACTCGTTTGGAAGTATGACTCTCGTGTTGCTTGTTCAATCAGCCTGAATGTAACTGGGCTACAATAGTCGACCGCATGAGCAAATGCGCACGCCTATTTTGATTCAAGTTTGTATGTTTCCTGTTTTGCTCTTCTCCTCCACCTTGTGTCGTCCCTATATTTAGCCCCATTAGGCAAGCTGACTCACGCCGACAGGACAACTAAGTTGGGCAAACAATTGAAGGAAGCCTAAAAAACGATTTGGACAAACATGTTACAAACAGGGATCAGTGTGAAGTGAAGCTGTTGTAGCTTTGTGTGGCTGAGGAGACAGCTAAAGGACGGATCGATTCATAGACCGAGAACGATCAATGATTAAATTCTAAAGCCAATAACTGGAGACCTTAGCTGGATTTACTGGCTGCCTTGTGGATCAAACGTTGTTGCGGATACGATTTAAACGGTTCATCCTCACAGAATCGTAGATAAGGTAAGTAAGTTGTCAGCTTTGTGGTTGTTTGACCTTGAGATAGAGAATCGCTGAATTTAAAAAGGCTGTCATCACTCGTGAAAAATAAGAATTGGAGTAGTAGTAGCAAGACGAGAAAAAAAATAAATGCGTCTTTCCACTCTGACTTCAACTAAGTCTTTCTATCCCACATCTAGAAAGGTGTTGGGAGCTCCTCATGGGTGTGTGTACACATGATTTCATCATGTACAGCAGGTGCTTGTGTGAAATAGAGTAAACATGTTTTTGGAGGTAGCAGGTGGGCCTGCAAAATGATTTATCCGGACGCAATTGATCCCTGAATATGGAACTGGAAGGAGCCAGATGGTGGCACTAAAGAAGGGTTTTCTTCTAGAATGCTGATAAAATGTCAACCAGAGTATGGGCTTGTTTCAGGGTTTTCGTGCATGTTTTCATCAACATTTGTAAATGAATTAAATCATTTCCCTTCCTTGTTACATTTGAGTTATTGCTATTTTTTTAGGTGTGGGGCAAAGAATTTAGGAAACGAGTAATTCTTTATTGAGAGCACAAAATGATTAGTTGTCCCCCTAAGTTCATTTTTTTCTGTCTCAGATTCTGTTCCAAAGAGAACATGAACAGATTAAAAAAAATTCCAAGGATGAACACAATCTGTTCCAAGTTTGATGCTCAATCTTAGTTCAGTTCAGATTTGGAAGCATTTTTTTCTCTGCGAAGAAGAATGCATTTTTTTTTAAAACTCCAGGGTCAAGTTTTGCCACAGGCAAAGGTGTAAGCTGTTGTTGTCTGACTTTCGGGTTTGTCCATTTTTTAGGAACAGTAATATTTGTTAGCTTTCATGGTTTGTGCGGGGGAGGACCCACATGTTGGGAAGCAAGGCAGAAAGACTCTCAAAAGCATTTATTTTCAAAAACATAAAAAATTTTTTAAAAGGACCACAGGGCACTTTCGATTAATAAAACCGTATTTTCTGCACTATAAGACACCTCTAAAAGCATTCCATTTTCCCAAAAACCGACAGCGTTCCCTGTAATCCGATGCGCCTTATATATGGTGTTCCAGTCTCTACATTCCCCATTGAGTTTTACCTGTTAATGTTCCTATGCCATCTATTGGTGATTATCAGCAATTGTAACCTAAAAGGCTTCTACCCAACTCACACACTCAAACAGACAACTACTTTCTCAGCTCTGTGCTGCCATTATGATACGAATATAATGCCAAAAGCTTAGTTAACTACTGACTAAACAAAGGAAGAAGGAGACAAGCAAGACTTTGAAGGATGTTTAGCCCCTTGTGGATGTGAGCCCTTTTGTTGAATCACTTGTCTTCATAACGTTTGTCTTTCATTTATTGTTTTGTAATGCCATTTGCACTTCTATTTTTCCTGTCCGTGTTTGTGGCCAGTTCTCAATGGTTACAGCTGCAGCGGTTGTGAAGGTTCTGTTTCAATAAAGCAGTATTGTATTGTATTCTCTTAAGTGTACCACCATCTAGTGGATTCATAGCACAACCGCAGCCACAATTGCAGCTTATATTCAATGTGCCTTATTATGTAGTGTGCCCTAAATATTAACTCAATTCATACAGGCAGCTCGTGAGCAATACAGCTCACAAGTTGAAGTCGTCCGCTATTACTAGCTTGTAGTCGCTAGTTAGCCTGTTTGTCTTCTGTCTCCGGGCCCTGGTGCATGATTTTCAGATTTTCATTTTTCAGATGATACATCGCTCCGGGTTATAACTTATAAACCAGCCCAAAAAATGCATAATTAAGAAGGAAAAAACATACATAAGTCGCACTGGAGTATAAGTCGCATTTTGGGGGGAAATTTATTTGATCAAATCCAACATCAAAAGCATACCTGTCATCTTGAAAACTAGAGAACAGAATAAGTGTACAAAGTTACATGACGCTTAAACAACGAACTGTGAATGTGCCTGGTATGTTCACATAACATATTAATAGTTATTTAGACAACTATAGCACAAAGAACATGCTAACAAATTTACCAAACCATCAGTGTCATTCCAAATCACGAAATCCAATGAAACCTTCATGCTCTGTGTCACTTTTAAACAACTCCGACAACTCCGGAGGTAGAAGATGCAGCACTTTCTCTTCTACGTCGCTTACGTCAGAGACATCGTCATTTGTTTTTCTCAGTTACCGCCAACGTGGAAAGTGTCAACACAGGCCGAGAGCACCCTCTTGTGGTTTAATGTGAAAATAACATGTGATGTGTACAATGTGTTAACCATTTCACACATAAGTCGCTCCAGAGTATAAGTCCCACTCCCGGCCAAAGTATGAAAAAAACTGTGACTTATACTCCGGAAAAATACGGTACCTTCGGGATCCAAAAGAGACATTGATCTTTTTCCTCTCTTGGCATTATTGTCACACCTAGCGATGCAGCAAGAGTGCACCATTGTAAGCGCAACCAAAAAGTGTGTTATGCAATTAAATGCTTTCCACCCAAGATATTGAGCAATAAACAAATAAATAAATAAAAATACAAAGCCGAAGCAACTTCACGCGCAAACGACATTTCGTGTATGTATTCGGACAAAGGCTGATATTTTGTGTGGGAATGTTCAAATGCTTTACAATACAATACAATACAATACATGCTGATTTATATAGCGCTTTCACAACAGCGGCAGCTGTAACAAAGCGCTTTACAAAACAGTTAACATAAAGTAAAATAATAAACACAACACATAACATAAAACACGGACAGTCGTGCAGTCCTAGTTTACGCACACTTCTATCATAAATGAGGCTCCAGAGAACGAATGCTGCATTTGAGGAATGTGGGAGGTTGGGCTTTTCCAACCTCCGCGCAGTAAAAGTGCACTCGAATGCCCCCTTGAATCTGGACGGTCCCAGTTGCATTGTCGGAAAAAATAAGGACCTTGACATCACTGACCGGCTTCAATGTGACATCACTTGACAATGATTACAAACATATAGTTATTTATCTTTATTTATCATTACATTACATTACATTAATTTAGTCATTGGAAATACGTAACACAACGTGAGTTGGACTCACTGTGTGAAGATATGCCGTTATCTTGCTGTGTAAAGTTATTTGTTGAAATGAATGAAATGCTTTGAAGGTAGCATATCCCGATATTGACATGACAGAGGTGTCGGTGCTGAACCAGAAAACAAACAATTGATCGGAATCAGCCATCTTTGTTGTTTACATTCCACTCAAATGCTTTGAGGTTGGAACTGGGACAAGCATCGCAGGTTGGCATGAGATGGAATAATGTCCATTTTCAAATATAAAATCAGATTATTGTTATTGTTGTCAAATTTGGTGTTTGGTGTATTCAAACGAGTGCCTGAAGGTAAAGAGGCAGTCGGTGCCATCACTATTTTAGCCACAAACTGAAGCACTCCATGAATAGGCCTCTATTAGGACTTTTAACTGTTGTGTGTGTGTTTTGGGTTTGTTCAAACGGACCGTCTGTCTGAAAAGACTTGTCATGTGGGAAATCCCCAATGGG
Source organism: Hippocampus zosterae (assembly GCF_025434085.1). Classification (NCBI taxonomy): domain Eukaryota; kingdom Metazoa; phylum Chordata; class Actinopteri; order Syngnathiformes; family Syngnathidae; genus Hippocampus; species Hippocampus zosterae. Next base: position 20,534,229 of record NC_067461.1, on the reverse strand, counting down.
CTCAATAGCACCCAAATTCATGTTGATCAGTGTTCTTTGAGACCAATACAAAGGACATTGGGAAATTGTAGACCCCTCAACTGGCGGACCGCGATCCACAACCGGACCGCCGACCTCCTCTGTCCGGACCCTCGGCAAATTGTATAAAATAATAAATTATAAAGTGATTTTTACGTTTTATACATTTTCTATTTTTGGACTGTAATCTGCGCATTGCCACGATCACTTGTTAAAATGATCTGTTTTATTATTTGTGTGCACGAACAGATGTATTGCAGAGGACGCAGCAGAGCGACTGTGTGTGTATAATGTTTGACGAACTGGCTCATGCTCATGGCTGAGCAGGGCATGTTGGCGATAACGATGCGCTGATTGACTCCTCTGAACTTGTGCGACGCCACAGTGTGCTCACATCTTCAGCCCAGGAGAGCCGCACACAGACAATTAGACAAGACGAATCGCGGGAGGTTTTGATTGTGTGCAGTTTTGCTCCCATCAACCCGGAGATCTTGGCAGCTGTTTAACAGCAGAACACCGCAACTTGGTAAATTAACATCACAATGGCCTCCTCAAATAATATTTGCATGCCTCAGACATTGCATTCACCTTTAGTGGAAGAACAGCACTGCACATTCCTGTGCTCCCTTGTGTCAGTATTTAAAATGGTTCTTAACTCCTCTTCCTATATATTTTTCAGTGATTTCAGAGGGGAGGTGAAAAGGGGAATTGTACAAATGAAAAGGATATTTTGGTTTTCATGTTGAGTATTTAAAATAATGTTTAAAATATGTAAAATGTATTTTGTTTTGCTTTTGTTAAATTAAGAGAAAAAGACAACTACTGTTGAACAAAGTTAAAGTAAAAATGTCTTACTTCCCTAAAAGGCTATTTCTATTATTAAACAGGCAAAACTTGACAAAATAAAAGAGTTCCTGTGCCTCAACATAATACATCTCATTATTTGCTGTGTACTGGCAAAGTGAATAATTGTTATTTTCATGCACCCCATTGTTGGTTGGTTATGAGGAGTGTTGATTTGTATAAGCTTGGCTTGACCATACTAAATGGGCATATAGCCCTGCTCCCCATGACCGCCGTGCATGGGACCGGACCTTGGTCTTATTTAAAAAAAAAAAAAAGTGGACCGACAGCATTTCTAGTTAAGGACCACTATTGTAGACTATTAAATAAAGTATCATGACAAAAAGCCTGTTCTTTTTTGTTTTTGATGCCGTGACAGTTGTGAAGTGTAATTTACCCTGTACGACGTTATGAATTGGCTACAGTCAACATCAAAGTCAACTGACTGCATTTGTACAAACAAACCTCCTTTTGAGACAACATGAAATAGTTTGATGATTATAAGCTTTGAAAACAGCGTGCCCACATCTGTATTACAAAACAAAAATCTATGAAACAACAATAAACATGACATTTCATGATGTTTCAATGAAATTTTCAGGCCAAAGTCATAATTCTGCTCAAACACTCTATACAAATAAAGTACTTTTGAATCATTCATTCATTCATTCATCTTCCGTACCGCTTGATCCTCACTAGGGTCGCGGGGGGTGCTGGAGCCCATCCCAGCCGTCTCCGGGCAGTAGGCGGGGGACACCCTGAATCGGTCGCCAGCCAATCGCAGTACTTTTGAATCATTTTACAGAAATTCCCCCAATCACTGACCATCACTGGTTTCAAAGGTGTATACATATATATCCTGTATATACACACACACACACACACACACACACACACACACATATATATTAGTGCTGTCAGTTTAGTGCGTTTTTGTTGGCATTAATTTAAATGAATTTTAACGGGATACATTTTTTTCTCGCGAGATTAACGAGGCACAAGTCACAGCGGATGTTACGTTGCTCTATAAATATACCAGAAACAACTGCATAGGTCCACGCACGTTTGTTTTCCCAGCCACGGCAGCGCGAGACACCGACAACTGATACTTAAAGAGTTTATGAATGGAAAGTTTACTTTTAAAAAGTTGCCAGATTGTTCCACTGACAAGACCAAAGTTACCTGGATCATACAGGTCTACGATGTATGCCACTGACGTGATTGTTACTTGTTTGGAACTATTTTGTATGGAAGATTACAGTGTTCCGTGTCCATACAAATAGTAAACAGTGACGGTGAAGTTCCGCGGTGCAGTGGTAGCGACCTAGGGAAAATAAAATGTCTTCAGTGTTGTCATCGAACCAAGTGTCGTCATCCGAAATGATGTCTACACAAAACCGTAGAGAGACTTCCGCTGTTAAAGCAGCAGTTGTGTGACAAAAAAAAATTTTCACTGTTGTTGATGGACAGCAATGTTGTGTGAGAGATTATGTGTGAATAAATGTTCCAACTGAAAAATGTTCATGTAAGATTGAAAATCGAAATCGTTATTTCAATAAATTGCCTTTTGCACATAGAAAACTGATTCATGATTCCATGTTGATGAGAGCATTAAAATATTGAAAAATAGGACAAAAAATGTAAAAGGAAATTCAGAAACGATAAAAAATGTGTGAGTAATCAGGATTACTGTAAGTTTTGGTGAATCTGAGTTAATTATGACGGTTGCATTTTTAATTAGATTAAATATTTTAATCGTTTGACATCTCATATATATATATATATAAGAGCTGTCAGTTTATCGCGTTTTTATTGGCATACAGCTGGGATAGGCTCCAGCACCCCCCGCGACCCTAGTGAGGATCAAGCGGCTCGGAAGGTGAATGAATGAATGAATGAATAATTTAAATGAATTTTAACGGGATTAAATTTTTTCTCGCGAGATTAACGCGGCCCACGTCACAAGCGGATGTTACGGTGCTCTATAAATACACCAGAAACAAAACAACAAGAGCACTGCAGAGGTCCACGCCCATGTCTGTTTTGCCAGCCATGGCAGTGCGAGACACCGAAAACGGATACTTAAAGAGTTTATGAATGGAAAGTTTACTTTCAAAAAGTTGCCAGATTGCTCCACTGACAAGACCAAAGTTACCTGTTCTTCTCTCTCTGTGTATCATACAGGTATACGATGTATGCCACTGATGCGAATGTTGCTTGTTTGGAACTACTTTGTGTGGAAGGTTATAGTGTTCTGTGTCCATATAAATAGAGCGGGTGGAGCTTCTCTGTGTTCGTCTGACAGTGACTGCACTGCAGTGGTAGTGACCTAGCGAAAATTAAACGTCTCCAGTGTTGTCATCGAACCAAGTGTACCGGTAGTCATCCGAAATGAGGTAGACACAAAAAGCGTAGAGAGACATCCGCGCAAGAAGGACCAACATAATCAACATAGCTTGACTGTGTTAGGGGGAGTGAACCCCCCCCTTTCAGAATGGTTTGCCCCAGCAGCACGGGAGAAGTGCTTGCGCTTGTTTGTACGGCCGGCAGTTTTGAATACAGCGGCACATAAAGAACACTGGTGTCTGGGGTCTCGTAATTCTCCAACAAACATACAGAAACAGACTGCTGTGTTCAAAGCAAACTTGAGAAAAACGAAGTATGGAACCATGGTTTTAATCCACTATAGGCTGAGTACTAGTTTACCTTAGATGTGCAATTTATAATAGTTTATTGCTCTATTTTGATTTCATTAAAAAAAGCTGTTAAAGCAGCTGTTGTGTGACAAAATATTTTTTTCACTGTTGTTGATGGACAGTAATATTGTGTGAGAGATTATGTGTGAACAACTGCTCCAAGTGAAAAATGTTCATGTAATATTGAAAATTGAAATTGTTATTTCAGTAAATATTTGCATTTGGTACATAGAAAACTGATTCATGATTCCAAGTTGATGAGAGCATTAAAATGGGGAAAAATAGGACAAAAAATGTAAAAGGAAATTCAGAAACGATAAAAAATGTGTGAGTAATCAGGATTAATTTTTTTGTTCATTTGAGTTAATTATGACAGTTGAATTTTTAATTAGATTAAATATTTTAATCGTTTGACAGCTCTAATATATATGTATATATATATATATATATATATATATATATATGTATATATATATATGTATATATATATATATATATATATATATATATATATATATATGTGTATATATATATATATATGTATATATATATATATATATATATATATATATATATATATGTGTGGGTTTTGCCTGTTTGCCCCGTGCCTGAGTGAGTTTTCTCCGGCTCCTCCGGTTTCCTCCCACATTCCAAAAACATGCATGGCAGGCTGATTGAACCCTCAAAATTGTTCCTAGGTGTGAATGAATGGTTGTTCGTCTATGTGTGCCCTGTGATTGGCTGTCAACCAGTTCAGGGTATCCCTCGCCTACTGCCCGAAGATGACTGGGATAAGCTCCAGCACCCCCGCGACCCTTGTGAAGATAAGTACATTGGAAAAGTGTATTTTGTTTTTTTTTTGTTTTTGTCTCTGACTTGACTCAGACTCCTTGGCATTTGACTCTGAAGTGTCTCGGACGGACTCTCAAAATATTGTTACAGATTCAATCAAGACGCCTTCAAAAGAAGCTTGAAATCAAGTTGATCAGATTATCCAAATCGCCATCTGATTGGTTAATTGTAAGGAATTAGGGACAACAAACCCTTGATTTGGACTCGATAAAGGTGAGCTTGACCACAGCCCTGTCTCATTGTAAAATCGGCAATACAATGTTGCAAGGAAACATCAGCATATGAGAAATGTCCTGTTATTCAAAAAGGACACATTGGCCACCATCTTCAGTTTACTCAAGACAGTTTGCACACACCACACACAAAACAATATTTTCAATTTACAATCTCGACACTCCTCTCCCAAACTTGCCCGAGTCCTAAGACTGACCTGTGCGGTAGCAAGGTGGCACAAAGCAACCAGACTCCTGGAAAATACACAGATGAAAAAAAGAGCATCTCTTACACACCCCACACCACAGTCTCACATTCGATAATTGGGCCTTTGCTGACTTTGTGCCATTGGCGTGGATGTGCAGTAGCTTAACTTGCCACAATCATAGACTGATATCATCTTTCTGATGGACAAATGAAAGGAGGGATCTATTTGTGCCACTTTGAGGCATCACTGATGCAACATCAGTGACAGTTGAGTAGCTCACTGGAAATAATGAACCACATCAATAAAGTCAAGAGTAAATTATTATATTTTGGTGATATAACTTTGTGCTTTTTTTAATAGCAGTGATTGCATTAGAGGTAGAGGCTAACTCAGGGGTGGGCAAACTTTTTGACTCGGGGGCCGCATTGACTGCATTTGTTGACAGTCCATATCAAACATCATCCATATCAAACATTAACAGAACAAAATGAAAGTACTGTATTAATATACTTTTTTTTAAATGACAACAGTATACTTGATGACCTATTTTAGCCTGTGCATTGCTGCAGATGGGTTGTGATCAGACCAGTAGAAGTAGAGCGATACAGAGGTCCGAGGTGGTCGAAAAGATCCCCCCCCCCCCCCGTGTTCTGCAACTTCAAGTCAATGCGCCACCTTGCGGTGAAATGCCGGTCATTACAAGTCCAATTGAAATGAATGCAATCATTCACATCGAACCTTAATTGTGGACCAACCTTTGGCGGGCCGGATTAAAAAGACCAACGGGCCGGATTCGGCCTGCGGGCCGTAGTTTGCTCACTTCTGGCTATTTACCAGCCTGTTGAGGGGGGGCATTTATTTTATGTACCCGGTACTCACTTAGACTATCTGTTGAAGATGTTTTTCCAGGTGTCTGATCCCAAGTTCGCCTGCAGCACTAGACTCAGCACACTCGGCTTATCATATGCCCTCGCAACCACGCTCTGGTTTTACAGTGGTCTGTTGAGATCTAATTTGCTGATTTCAAAGGCTGTTGAGTGTGGCTTCGTTTTCTGCCATGAGGGCAACATTTAAATTGTTTGGTTCTGGAAGAAACACAAAATTATTGAGATTCCTGGTTTGAAATTTGTGAAGTCTTGTTTTTGTGGATTTTGGGGGGGTGGGGGGGTGCTATTTGTTGACAACTCACCTATTCGCTCTTTTTGTGCTTGGGCCAAAGCAATTTAAGATATAAGATATCCTTTATTTGTCCCACACTGGGGAAATTTACAGCCTCCAGCAGCAAGAATGTGGGTAGACAGAAGAAAGAAGAAAAAACAAACACCGTTCAATTAAGTGCAATTATGATGAATGTTGTGTGTTAACTTGGATAACTTCTGACAGTTGATCCTTGAGGCTTAGGCTATGTTCAGATCAAACGGGGGATGAGCGTTCCGCCTCACTTTAGTCGCCGGAGTTTGATCACAGGGGTTTTTAACAGGTCATGGCTGCTTCATTCTCAAACATTAGCGAAGGGGAGGGGCATCGCTTGATTGACAACTACAGCATTCCAGTGGGTCGACAAAGGTTTCCACTAGATATTAGGGATGTGAATCTCAGCACTGAGGACGATTCGATACACATCACGATCCACTGCCAGCGATGCGATACTTAAACGATACATTGAATTTTCTGGCGATACGATGCGATACGTTTCACCGTCGTCACGATGCGATACGATTCGATACACATTAAGTTCAAATCAATGCGATCCGATACGATACAATGCAATTTGTTGTGATATTGTGCAATTAAACATGATGCAAATAAGCAAAGAAAAAAAGCTTTTAAAAAGATGGAATTCAGTATGGTATTACAAAAAGGATACCACTTTATTCCTTATAAAGAGTAGAACTTGTAAAACAACTTATTTAAGCCCTTTCACAATTGGGTTTTGTGCAAAGAAAATGGAAACAATTTGGCACCTGAGACTCACAGCTGTTGCTATAGTGTAAACACAAACAGACTCTCACTGAGTGTCTTATATGAAATATTCATATATATAATATATATATGAATCTCTAGCGCAAGATGTCCACCCATCCACTGTAAGTGCAACTCTTTGCGCACTGTTCAGCGACACAGTAATCTCACTTCTCACTTTGTTGTACACATCGGGAATATGTTTGTAAGTGAACACAGACCTGTCTGGTATTTTATACCTGGGTTCCAAAACGTGCACGATCTGTCTGAAACCCTCGTTGTCCACCACGCTAAGGCTGGAGGTCTTTGCATATGAAATAAGCAGTGGCCTTAGTTATAGCCATTGCGCGGTCACAGTGAGTCGCAAGGGGACTCCCAAAATAAGAGGCAATTTTTTTTCTGATCCTGACCTGGTTTACCAAGAGTTTCTCCGGTGTCCGACGAGGAACTGGGCGGGGAAGCGGGAGGGAAACTTGTCGGTGATCTGGTGCCATCGGTTTAAGTGGGTCTGCATATTTGTGGTGCTGCCGTTGTATGGCTTCTTAGTGCGACATTCCTTGCAAATTACGGAGGTTTTATTAAGCTTTCCGTCTTTCTTTTCGAAGCCGTAGTATTTCCAAACATAAGATTTGAATGTTGCGGCTGCATTAAATATAGTAGTTTCTTTGCTGCTGCGTGCGCTAACTTCCATAATGTTTCGCTCGTTGTGTACTGGACTGTATGTGACGCACGGCTACCGTCCGTATTCAACACCAAACGCAAAGCAATGATGGTGCATTCATTGCACCTAGGAAAGGGCAGATATGTGACGTTTAACATGAATAAAACCGCGATTGAATCGGATTTTACCGATACCCATCAATGCATCGTGATGAATCGCGATTTCACCCGTCAATCGCGTCGTACCCTGTGAATGAGCCGATGCACTCGGATCGCGGACGTGCGCATCGATGTATCGATTAATATCGATTATTTTCCACACCCTTACTAGATATGTGTCCCTCAACCACTTTCACTTTTGTGGCAAAACTCTTCTGACAGAAACAAAATTGTTTGAGCAGCGTAATCAGCTGCGAGGTCATTGTGCTAAATACTTTGGCTAATGCTAAACACTATTGCTATTTTGCTTCCATTTAACAGCTGCAAACATGTAAATATATTTGCCAGGTTTGCTGGTGTGATGGTTATACACCCCCCCCCCCCCCCCCCCGAAGTTGATATTTCACTGTAGTTTCAGCAAACCCCTTGGAGCCCAAGGTTGTTACCATGTGGCCATGAAGGCGTGACCACTTTGGGTGGTCACACCTTGCAAATGATTGACATACCTTCTGTCTGTGACTTCTTTTTTTTTTTAAGCACAGTGGTTTTTTTGCAAATAAAATAAAAGGCACAAGATCGGGCTGATTTTTTATTAGTTTTCACACATTATTTTACTCGTCTATCACTGTCAAATCGTGCTGGCAATTTTACCAAATGGGACAACACATTTTTGGAGTGCTGGGGGACTGCAAACTACCTTTTATAAATATATGTGTTTTTATATTTTTATAGCGTGCGCGCTATCATTTAAGGGCGCGTGTGTTTCGTGTGTTCATGTGGTCACATGGCAGAGGTCCTCTTGTTTAGGTTCGCTGTGTTTACGAACAAGAGGAGGAAAGAGAAGGAGGAGGGGGTCGTATCGTAGCGTGCGCTTCTCTAATCGGCTCTTCTCTAGCTTTTATCTAACATCAGTTGTTTCAGTGGTCCGGATGGTTTTCTCTCACTCTGCTTTTCAGTGGGTAAGATCTTTTATATGCTCGAATTTGTTTCCAAAGTTTGTAGTTTGTGTCAAGTTTGCAGGATTGTGAACTCGTTTCCTGTTTCCAAAATTCATTGCTGGTCACATAGAGCTGTTCATGTTTATTAAGTCATCTAATATAGCGGTAGAGATATATTACTCCGAGGTTACCATTCGGGTGTGTTTGTAAAATGAAATCTCATTTCAAGGCACTGTGTTGACTGCTGTACAATTTGACAATCGTAAAGATGCACCATGCTCAGCGGTCGACAGACACATGGTTTGAAGCAAAAGTCATTTAATGATCGTTTTCAGTCCTTGTACCTGTTGGAAAAACATCGAAGTATGTGTAAAAGTTTGTATAAGCGCTGTACACAAAAGAGAAACGTGTGTAAACTGAGCGTGAGATATTTTATGGACGGTTAAAATCCCCAAACCAGGGTTACCATGGCAATCACAAAGCCACTCTTCTCATTTTCATTGCGAGCCAGGGGACCATCGCGGTGAAGTCGAAGCAATTATTTTAAATAGAAACGAATCAATATTGTTGCTTTAAATAGATGTCTATTTGTGTCAGGGCTCAAACTGCTCCGTGTCCCTTTACAGTTCCATCAATACTGCCTGGATGTGCATCCGTGAGAGTGTACAGTACTTAGAAGCTGAGCAACGCAAAAGCATATGCAATGATGCCTCTGCTAACCAGAGGCAGGGACACAGTCACTTCATTGTAAAGCAGCAAATAACAAGTCATGCTAAAGGGCACAGCTGACTGTGACGTGCAGAGTCAAGCCATAAAAGCAGCGAGAAGAATGATGTTCATCTTTCAGTCAAAGTTAAAAAAAAATTGTGACCTTCAGTGTACATTCATTTGAATTCATCCGCTTTCAAACGTAGTCATTTGATATTGCCATCGATGTCGCAATAACCAGATGATACTTGCAAGGCTGATGTGACTATTGTGATCAGACCTTCCACTCAATTCTGTTGACTGCATTTTAACTTCCCCCCCCCTGACTTGTGAACACAGAGACAAACACAATCACTATAAAGTGGAGTGGAGCCACTCGTGTGCTTGCAATGAAAAGAGCTTTGTTCAAGTAAACCTATCGCAACTGAGACATTTTGTTCAACGCTGCTGCTGCTGCTGCTGCTGCCTGACACAAATCAATTTCCATCCTTCTATTATCGTCACCACTTGTCCTCACTCAGGTCGCAGGTAAACTACAGCATATCCCGCCTGACCCCAGGTGAGAGGCGGGGTGCACCATAGGCTGATCTCCCGCAATCACAGAACACGTATACACAAATATTTACACGCACATTCTCACAATGGACAACTGAGATAATCCTAACATGCTTGTTGGAATGTGTGAGGAAGCGGGAACACCTGGAGAAAACCCACACAATCACAGGGGGGCGGGGGGTAGGCACTTCCACTTGGGCAGGTTGTAGCCCAGAGTTGAATGTTATGTTCAACCTAATACATGTGATGTTTATATGCTACGCAATCAGCTACCATGCCACTATGGATCCATTTTTAGATTTAAAATTGTCAATTTACGCTATGCATAAATATGTAAATGTGTGTGGTTACAGATGACTGTTTATCTGTCCGTCTCCACCGTTGTTGTTTTGGTTGACTTTCTTTGCTCTGTGGAGGTACGAGTCGTTTTCAGAGGAGTGCCTCAAATATACTGCACAGTAATCCCTCATTTATCGCGGTTAATGGGGACCGAAAGCACCCGCAATAAACAAAAATCCGCGAAGTAGCGACCCGTTAACATATACAGGTTAAAAAAATTAATTTTTTTTAAGTCCGCAAAAAGTCAGCAAACGGTCCGCGAGAAGCTGCAAAACAACACTGAGTCACTGAGCGCAATATATACAGTACTGTACTCCATGTATATATAGACATTTTTTATATTTTTCAAAAAATCCGTACTGCACTGAAGCCGCGATAAACGAACCGCGAAATAGCGAGGGATCACTGTATATCACACTTGGTGCCTAGATTTAATTGTTATATTGACAATATGTTATTGCTCGTGAACGGATTTCATCTTATTAAGATCTTAACCATACAGTTAAGATGATCTTAACTGTATGGTTGTTGCCTCTTCCAACGCACAAATCTAATGCTCAGCTTTTTATGAATTTGTGCAAACAAAATGACTGCTGGGCGGCCCAGTGGTCCAATGGTTAGCGCGTCGACCCCACAGTGCAGAGGGGTTCACAATTCCAGTTCTGGCATGTTCACACAAATCATACGAATTCTGAAAATTCTGAGGTTTTTTTTTCACCATCTTCAAATGATTTGAATTGTTGAAAAAAGTAACGCAGGAATGCAACTCTGTACTGCAATGCCACTAAGTAGAATGATGATTAGACATTAACATTTTATTATGGAGATCTACAATAAATATCATTGAAAATTTCGTGGGTTTTTTTTCTGCCGTTATTTTGACATATAAAATGCTTTGGTTGGCGCTCCGAAAAGTTGACAGGTATGCAAATTAAGCATGTCAAGTTCCATGATGCTTTCTAAAGTCTGAACCAAAATTTCAAATTGTCATATGTAATCCACAATGACAGTCATTTTTTTGTCGGCTGGGTTAGGCTCCAGCCTCCGCCGCGACCCTTGTGAGGAGAAATGGATCGGAAAATGGATGGATGGAAAATTACTGCTGTTGTTGATAACAGATAATGAGAGAAGCATATCTTCTGTTTCTGTTAAGTGTGTCTTTCTCCTGCTCTCAGGATTACTTTGACTGGTGCAGAAAAGTGAAGCCATCTTCCTCCGACTCATCACCATGGGATCATCAACACTGGGAAAGGCAGCTACTCTTGATGCTCTCATAAAGGAATGTATCCATGCATTTGGTGAGTGTTGCGATGCTCTCATAAAGGAATGTATCCATGCATTTGGTGAGTGTTGCGCACAATTATACTCAAATCTGAAAAATATATTCAAAGACACTAGCAAATATTCATTTCAGACCAACTGAAAAACATTTTTACACTACTGCTATTCATATTTGTCAAGTATTTTTTTGTGTATTAAAGGGATGTCAATGTTGGAATCTCATTCATTACAGTATTCAAAATCAAGTCAGCAAAGGAAAAAAACATAATTGGATGAATTAAATGCAAAATAAAATTTACAAAACATGTTAGTCTAGCTAGCACATACCGTAGTGGTCTTAGGTATGAATGTGAGTATTCAACTGGCTTGTCATAAACTATACTATACTGGATGCATTGGACGAAGTTCCCACAGTTCCACTATGTATTTTGTGTCAATATGGGAGCACGCATTCTACAGTCCTTCTTAAATAATAGGGCGCGATCCCCCAGGGGGGCGTGGTTTCGATGCCAGGGAGGATGTGTGTGACTCTGGGGAAGACATTTTTTTTTTTGCTGTACGGGAATAAAGTGTAATTGCACATTCACTACAGTAGTTGGCAGTGGAGCCCCGTATTGTCAGAGAGTGCACAGGGAGTATTAGCTCGATGGTACAGTCAACAAACCCTCCGGAGACCACATGTACATTTCTTTTTCACGGGGATGAAAAGAAAGGCAGAGAGAGACAAAGTGAATGAGACAAAAGAAAGTCACCTGAAAGCTAAGACAAGAAAATATAACGAATCTTATGTAGTACTTGCCTTCACTGTGCCTGCAGTGGAAGACGGACGAGGTGTGTTGAGTGGCTGCGGACAGCACAAAGCCAAATAAATCGAAGTGCCACTTAAAGACATTACACCTCAATCATGGTGATAAGCCGCTGAAGAAGCTGTGCACAGCAAAACACGCTGATTGTAGCCAGCAATCCTGACTTCCTCATTTTGATGTTAAAAAAAAATCAGCACAAATTGTTTTATTCATTTTTGTTTTGTAGACTAAAGTGTGTACTAGATTGTGCTCCCGAGTTCATGTTGCTGAACTGAATTAGATTTTTTTTGGTTCTTTTATTTCATTTTAGTTTTCAGAATGAAATGGTGCAATAAGTTAGTCCAAATTGTTTACGGTTTAAGCATGGATTTCATGCACTTAAAATATTTTCTGTTACAGACTAAAAAACTGTTGATAAAATTAGTCTTTGATCTAAGTTGAACTATATTTTTCTTTTTTCTTTTCTTAACTCATTCAATCCCACCATTTTCACTGGAGTAACAACCCCCTCAATCTCAGCGTTTTGCTGGCTTTTGACTGATCTTGCAAGGCCCATAGAATATTTGGTTCTAATGCTATATGAACATGGAGCCTACCAAATTTTGGACTCTCTTCTTTCAGAAGAAAAACAAATCTTTATCTTTTCCCATTCTTGAGCAATCGGCATTACAAAATGGCTAAGTTTCATGAAAATGGCGATTCCTGTGCAAAAAAACTGAGAAAGAGCTTTTTGTAAAAGCATGCATTTCAAGCATGTGATGCACCTTTTTTTTTACATGATTTACAATGCAAACGGCGTATTCTCATTCACAGATTGCATCAGACCCTCCTCCTCTCTATAACGCAAAAAAAAAAGACTTAGACATACAAGTACGGCCTTGGTAGGCGGGGCCTAATGTTAAAAAGGCATACAAGTACATCTTGTGGAATGAAAGAGTTAATGTTAATAAGGATACAATGTAATGCAGAGGTGTACTTAATAAGTACACTACTTATAACAACGGCGGGGGGTGGGGGATTGTTTTCTTCTCGCTGGCAGTGGCGCAACAGAAAATAATTAAGAAGCACTGCTTAATCGCAAGCAGAAGAAACAAAACACAACCACTAGCCCAACATTGTATTAGCTAATGTTAAGAACGCACAGGTTAAACCTGTACAAGATGAAGTCTCACCTGTGAGAAGAATACTGTACATGCAAATATTCATGTCCCCTGATTGTGGTTTGTCGGCTGAGACAATTTTTCATGGGCAATGCAAGCATCTTGAAGCAATCCAACCACTCATCGTTTCTATTGGTCACTTTTGTTGACAGATGACAACGGAGTGCTGCAGACCAACTTACCTCGCATGCTCCTGCTGATGCATCGCTGGTATGTTTCATCTTCCGAACTGGCTGGAAAACTGCTGATGATATATCCTTCATAATTTATGTAAAATATAGAATCGCTGATATCTTATACTTGCTGGTGAAAATTAATGACCGTGTTTTGGGCTCTGTGTTGTGGATCGTAAGCCTGTTTGAGGACCGAAGCTGTCGGATGTGGGGAAAATGTTTCTGATTCAAGACATCCTGTGCTGAATGTAGCCCTACTAACGGTAAAGCAATAGCTGACATAGGACTGAAATGATTTGCCAACAGAGTTCCAGTTTTGTCTCCTTTGTCCCAGTGGCTTTGTGCTGTCTTGAATGCCGGTTTCAAATGACATTTTTGATTGTATTTAGGGTATTTAATGCCCATTTCATGTATTGATCTGAAATACAGTATAACAAAAATACAGCTACATTTCTTGAGTTGCATTGTTCATGTTATTGGTCTCTAATAGATTTGGAGAAAAAAAAGATGAAACTTAGTCATGAATTATTATGATCCATGATCCACAACAATCTGGATAGGAGTGGATCCCAAAAACGTAGATAAGGATAAGATTCTATGATCAAAAGGTGTATTTACAAATAGGCGCATGACCAACAAAGTACAATTGAGATCGCTGGTAGTTGGAGCCTTGATATCCGTGAATAGCAAAAAGCACTTGCAAACGGCAAGGAATAACGAAACAATGTAAATCTCTTGTCAAAATGATCAGAAAATCCAATCGCGAGGAAACACAAAATAATACTTTTAATAAAATACGAAATATTACTGACAACAGGAACAAACTATAACAAGAACAAGAACGGAGAAACGAAATCATGAGCGTCTTGAGAATTTCATTTGGTGTGAGAGTCGTGAGGAAAGCGAATAATCCGACATTGGGTTGCTGGCATGGTAGTCCTGAAGAAGCCCACAGATAATGATTGCAATGTTTCACATGTGCGCCACTGGGGGGGACGCCCTCCACTCCAGGTGGAGCTGAAAACAAAACACAAACAAACACGTTGACATGGATGTTTTCACCTTTTCGCTGTTTGGTACTGTTTATTTATTTTTCAATCCAATATGGTCCTTAACTAAATTCTACGTACCGTGATTGCAACAATGATGACTGCCATAAAACAAGACTGAAGATTTGTTACTTAATGAGGTAAGGCCAGAACACGGCCATCACACGTCGCTTCACTTTTTCTCTTAAACCTTCAATCCAGTGCATTTCTGGTCAAACGTTTTTTTCATTCTCTCTTCCATTTCATGAATCATCACAAGGAGGTCACAGATGTACAGATGTCTCATTGTCAGGTTTATCAATTAGACATTGAGAAATGAAAAAGGAGGATACAGGAGACTCAATTCTGTTACCAGGGGGGGAAGGAGGAGAAGCGTTAGCTTTCAGTTCTCTGCACATCACCCAAGGATCTCCCCGCTCGCCCTCTCATTTATTGGGAATCGAATACATGGGTGTGTCCAGGCCAAAGGACGAGGGCTGTTGAAGACAAACTGAACTTGTTTGACTATGTCTGTGTATGTGAGTGAAAAATACGTACATGTGTGCAATCATTACAAAAACACCAAGTTGCAGCTGGTGTTGACAGCGCCGTACACGTCCGACCTTGCTCTTGTTTTGTCTTAATACTTATCTCCTTCCAACCACTTTCTCGGAAAGGTGGTTGCGTCCCTCAACTGCCACCCGGTGCACTAAGCATTGTTATCTTATAAATGTGAGCATATCTTTATTAAAAGCAGTATGTTTTGATTGAAAGCATAAGCGTTCTTGATTGCAAGCATAATCAATTTATTTTTAATCGTATGCAAATATGTGAGAACTAAACACAATCAACCTAACACTCATATTACATCATAGTTGTTGCTTGTTGCTACGCAAATGTTAAGTGCTTAATTTTGTGTCCAGGTACTGGATAGGAACATTCCCTGCAGAGTTCAACCTGGACTTGGGTCTGATTCGAATAACAGAGGAGTTCAGAGAAGTCGCTGAAAGGCTCAGCTGCGAGGAGCATTTCAAATTGATTGACATCTCCACTATGTAAGAAATGACACCTTTTCAGCCTGCTTTGTTTTCCTATAAAATTCTCTATTGACCATTTTTCTTTGACTGAAGATGATCAAATAAATCGACTCAATCAATCCATCAAACAATCAATCAAGAAGGGAATGAGCTTCCCTCTATGTGAATTTATCTCTTCACTCCAATCGTCTTAAGATGCTGCTTGTCTTCACTCACTGAAAAACATGCTCCATTGTTTTGAGGTCAGGTTTAGCTATTGAAGAATAATCTTCACCCTCTTGGTATTTCTCTTCAAATAATCTTGAGTCACTGAAGTGGCTGGTCATGGATCCTACGTCATCCATGATGGCAAAATGATGTGATGACTTGGCTAGTAAATAAATGAATGGGCTTGCTGAAGATGACGGTGTGGCTACGAAAAGGGGAGCCCGGATAGATTTTGAAGCGCAAGGACCTACATTCCATGCTTGCATCAAGACATATGCTGTAAAACTGACAGTGCAGACCGTTCGGACAGCAGAAACATTCTACCGAAGCGACAAAATGAAACTTTTTCAAACACAAATAACTTGAAAAGTACTCAGTGGCTTGACACCAATGCCGTTCAGCATGCCTTTCAAAAATCATTGTCCAAATACGTCTGGCCATGAATGTAACTTATAACAATGTTCACAAACTTCTTTGGCGTCACATTTTTGGAAGAATAATCCACATTGAATTGAGAATGCAATTGTAGGTCAACGATAAATCCAAAAAGAGCATCCAAAATGTTATCACTGCTTATATATGTATATTTTGTTGACTCTTTTTAATGGTGGTTGTATATTCAGTGGTGTACATTCACAAAAATAAGCATGATTGACATGTGAATCTTTGAGTCTTTACAATTTACTGTCTCTCTCACATGCTCACACACATAAATGGTTCTTGCAGTCCTTCGTATGACTGGATGCGTAAGTTGACGCAGCGTAAAAAGCAGGCGAAGAAAGGCAAAGCTTCGCTGTTGTTTGACCACCTTGAACCCATGGAGCTGGCGGAACATCTGACCTTTTTGGAATTTAAATCCATCAGGAGGATATCGGTCAGTGCATTGTTTTTTTTTTCCTTCTCTCGTTTGCTCTTCTGTTTCCCCCACGATCTGTCTTATGGTACCATGAGATGAAAAGGAACAAAAGATAAGCGAGCTCAGCCTCAGAAATACTCGAGGTCTCCGAAGATGGTCGGCAAGTGTTCTTGCTGAGGAAAGAAAGGGTGGTGGTTGGTGTGGAGGGTTTCTGGGTGGAGACCGGGCTTCTTGAGGGTGGGAAGACTCACACTACACACTGAATCTTGGCCGTTTACAATCATGAGGACGTTGCGGGGGAAAAAACACCCAACAATATCTGAAGGCAACACTTATGTTATTAATGGTTTTAAATAGATGCTTAATGAGCTAAAGGTCCGACGAGGTCTGCTGAAGTCCCGCATGACATCACGCAAGCCAGTTGGTAGCAAGCAGTTTTGGTGCGATTCCCCTTTGCATGACATTCGGGGCTTTTGACTTTGTAAGTTCCACCGTACCGTCCTCTAAAAGCAACATGACGTTGACCACCATTCCTATTTGATGGGGGAACATTTTAAATGACCTTTTATTTCATTCCCTGGACTTTTATTCTGTCTCCAGTTCCCTGATTACAAGAGCTATGTGATCCATGGTTGCTTGGTGGACAATCCAACACTGGAACGCTCCATTGCTTTGTTCAACGGAGTTTCACAGTGGGTCCAACTTATGGTGTTAAGCAAGCTGACACCTCCAACCAGGGCAGAGGTTATCACCAAATACATCCATGTGGCTCAGGTAAGGTACCGCAGAAAATGTTTCTTTTCTAATTTGGTAGATAGGCACCCATGCACTCGGTGTAAAAACGGGCGTGACTTCATTTGGTGCCGTCGCAAGTCTAGTCTACCGTCTTTGGGGCCGTCTTGTGTCTCTCTAGGCATTCCGGCGCATGGACCTGCCTCAGCCCCGACGCACCTGATAATTTGGTCACTGAAATTAGACTGCACTTGATGTAAAAATTGACGCATCATAATTTTCGTGCCGGGGCACGAAAATTTCACGTGTTTGGGAATTTCATAGATAGCACTGCAGATCATTAGGCATTCCGGGGCATTCTTCTGGCCCAATTCTACCAGCGTGTATTTTCGAAGTAGGGCTTCTGGAAGACAACTCACCAAAGATGCTTGTTATTTGTAGACAAAGTCCATTGTCTTTTACAATGTTGATTTGTGCTCTGTTTTTATTTTCACTTGGGTGTCGTATTTTGTGCCATATTACGCGGAAAGGTGTGTTGGTGTGACACAAAATTACTTGTAAATGTCATTTGTTCAAGAAGTCTTGGTTTGAATTGTGAATATGCACATGCTAATTTTGACAAATCACGGTGTTCCATCAGAAACTTCTGCAGCTGCAGAACTTCAATACTTTAATGGCGGTGGTGGGAGGGCTGAGCCACAGCTCCATTTCTCGTCTGAAGGAGACACAATCTTATCTCTCTGCAGAGGTAGTTAAGGTAAGTCAATTCAAACCTGACAGTGTGTATTTGTATCCTTCTATGTCTTTTGGAAGACAACTCAAAAGTGGAAAAAAATGGTGCCAACTTCTCTGAACCCAATCCTAGATGTGGCGTGAAATGACCGAACTGGTCTCTTCCAACAATAACTACTCCTACTACCGTAAGGCCTTCAGTGACTGTCAAGGCTTTAAAATCCCCATCCTGGGTGTGCACTTGAAGGATCTCATAGCCATGCATGTGGTCTTTCCTGACTGGGTGGAAGACAGCAATAAGGTGAACCTAGTGAAGATGCAGCAGCTCTACATGACTTTCAACGAGCTGGTGTCATTGCAGAGCACAGCAGCTCAAGTGGAGCCCAACATGGACCTGATCTACTTGCTCACGGTAAGGCAACAACACAGAAGAGTTGGAAATGTGTACTGTATGTTAGCAAAATCATCTCATCACTAATATTGATTACTCGAGGAAAGAAAAATCTACTGTGGCTCTGGGTTTTAAAAATGCTGATCAGACAAAACCTTTTCAGCTTTCTTTAGATCTTTACTACACTGAAGATGAGATTTATGATTTGTCATTGCTACGGGAACCGCGAAATGCTAAATCACTGGTAAGTTTGCTTCTAAAGTATCATTTGTCTAAAGCAGTCATTTTTCAAATAGGGTGCGGTGCAATGTCATGCGGGCGTGTGTGAACTCACGTTTTTTTTTGGTGGGTTTTTTTTCTGTATTAGAATAAAGTTGAATTGCACATCCACTACAGTAGGTGGCAGCGACGCTCTTATTTTTCAGAGTGCAGAAGAAGTATTAGCTCCTCTCCAGAGGAGAGCCTACAAAAATTTCATAGACGAATTATACTATTTATAGTTGGGCAGAGAGATGAGGGGGCGCGAAATATTTTCTCTTCTATTGGGGGGGGACAAAAGACTTCATCAAAAAAAAAATATATATATATATATATATATTTTTTTTTAAACCTGCGCAACTTCTTCAAACGAAGCGGCGAAGGTTTGTGAGAAATTTGCCTCATCTTTGTGACAAGAAAAATTGCCTGCGACCATTAAAACTGTTGGTGAACATCTCTGCAACCGTTTGCAACCTTGAACAAACCCAGATGAAAAATCAACATGAGCTACCCTTGCAACTTCCACCACTCAGTGGGTTGCAGGCTAAAATGGTTCCATGTATTCTAATGAGAGCCAAATATGCTGTGAATCAATGTTCTTCATGTCGTCTTGCAGCCTACCTCTCCCACGACTCCCAACAAGCCGCTTGTACCACTGGACTGGGCTTCAGGTGTCATGACCAAACCAGACCCCACTGTGGTCAATAAACATATCAGGAAAGTGGTTGAGGTGAGTACTCAATATCTTTATTCTTACTTTCACAGATAAAGGAAAGAGTGGATGGAATATTAGTGGCATTACGTTCTTTCATTTTTGGCTTCCGGCAGTCAGTGTTCAGGAACTACGACCCTGACCACGATGGCTATATTTCTCAAGAAGACTTTGAAAATATTGCTGCTAACTTTCCCTTCCTGGACTCCTTCTGCGTTTTGGACAAAGATCAGTGAGTAGTGCGATCCTAAAAGTGACCACAAAACTATCTGTATTGTGAGAGACTCTGCATTTTTTTCTGTCACAGAGATGGCCTGATCAGTAAAGACGAGATGATAGCGTACTTCCTTCGAGCAAACCCGCTGCTCCAGTGTAAAATGGGTCCAGGATTCCTGCATAACTTTCAGGAAATGACATATCTGAAACCCACCTTCTGCGAACACTGTGCTGGCTTTGTATGTATATCTTCAGTGTCATCTCTCCAGTCTGCATGCATCTCCTTGGTTTTAGTACTGAGCAATGTTCGTGCAAAATTCCAGCGCTGAACAGTTTGGATGTTTCCTCAATGTCATTGGTTGAGATTCTGTGCTTGAAAGCCAAGTCATGAAGGACAAACTGTTGTTTGTATGTGTGCACTGCATTCGCCATGAATCTTACGTGGTTATTATTTTCCTCATCTCCTTGCAGCTCTGGGGGATCATCAAACAGGGCTACAAGTGTAAAGGTACGACATTATTGTAGAAGTTATCTTGTTGGGGTTCATTGATAAATTGGATCCTATCCCAATGGACTTGGGAAGAAACGTGGGATACGCACTGGACTGCTGGCCAATGAAAATAATCATAGTCATATGAAGCGGTAGCTGCCAAGTCATGGGTATTTCTAGTCAGTGTTGAGTATGTTCCAACAGTCTTACCACTCTGGCAGACAGTTCATCAATGAATCTATCCCGAAACCGGCAAATCCTTCAGCACGATAAGAGAGTAAGTTTTCCCTGAGAAACAGAGGGCAGGCTTTGCGGCCAGAAAGGTGCCACCACATAACATTCTACAGGTGCGCCATAATAGTGGAAGGTAGTTAGATTGGGGTGGAGAAGCTAATGAAGGCATTGATAGATGGAGTTGTGGGATACCTCCCTGAGAATATAGTGATTAATGCCCAAAGACGGCTGGGATAGGCTCCAGCATGCCCGCAAACCTCGTGTGGATAAGCAGATCAGACATGGATGGATGGATAAAAGTTAGAACAAAATGTTCTTGTCCTGGTATTGATCTCTTCAATGATGATACTGTATGTTTTCAACTGCCTTTAACAAAGACCCACTTTTGTCAAAGAACTGTGGTGGCTCATCGACTTCATCGACGTGAATTTGAATTTTGACTTCACAGACTGTGGTGTCAACTGCCATAAACAATGTCGGGAGCTCCTGGTTTTAGCTTGCAGAAAGCTGCTGCGCTCTGGTTCCTTTGGGTGCGTGACCCCTGACAGGCTGACACACAGCTCGTTGCCCAGCAGCCCAACACTAAACACCTGTACTGGTCAGTTATATTTTCTGTGTTGAACCCAAATACAAAATACTATTTTCTTTCGCATCGCTGGCCATCCGTTACTTTTCCTTCAGACAAGGACGAGGTGTTTGAGTTCCCCAGTGTGACAGCAGCACGCCCTATTCGGGATACAAAAGGCATCACCCTCATGACTGGCTCAGCCCAGAGGATCTCGGTCCGCCTGCAAAGGGCCACTATCAGCCAAGCCACTCAGACTGAACCTCTGTGGCCAGAACACAGTTGGGGGACCGCAAACAGCGGATCCCACACCTTCCCCAAAACCAAGTACCGCACTCAAAGAGAGACTTGTAAAAATAAAGCTTTCACATCATGGGAAAACGAGGACAAGAGGCCACGGCAGACGGGTTTGGTACAATGCAGCGGTTCCAGTCTGGAGAAGACGGCTGTCCTTGGAGAGCTCGTGGAGATCACAGATCGCAGGATCACACGCAGAGGCAAGGTAAGACTAGCGGTGGTGGAAGTATTTCAGCGAACGGGAAACATCATTTTGAAACAGTATACTGTGTACATGTATTTATTGTGTAAAGTTGGGTTCTTGTTGAAATGATATCAAAGCTCAGTTGAAAGTGTATTCAATTTATGTTGAAACAGATTGAAAATCATTCGATTCTTTTTTCATTGATGTTTTACTTGTCTCAAATTTATCGGAATTAGGGTCGGTCTTGTTTTCATAAGCAACCCATTTTGCATTGTAAGAATAGTAAAGGATTTTTAAAAATTAATTTATGTGTAGAGTACAATAACATTCTGATTGTTGGCAGAGTATGCCTAATTCCCAAAAGATTTGTCTGCGAGTTGACAAATATGCATGTACAGTGATCCCTCGCTATTTCGCGGTTCGTTTATTGCGGATTCGGTGCATCGTGGATTTTTTTCAAACATTCAACATAAAAAAAAATAGAAATAAAAATTCCATATACATGGAGTACAGTACTGTATATGTTGCTCTATGTTGCTGTTGTTTTGCAGCTTCTCCCGGGACTGTTTGCAGACTTTTTGCAGACTTAAAAAAAATTCTCTCTCTATATATATATATTTATCTATATATATATTGCGCGTCGTCCCGCACGCGGTCTGTCCTTCCGTCTGTCCCTTTTCAAAACGTACCTACTTCACCGCGCCGCTGCGCGCCGCCACTGCGCGCCGCCACTGCGCTCCACCACTGCGCCGCTCTGGCAGTGGCTCACTACGATCGCGCGGGCATCTTAGCGAAAAAATTTTGTCTACCCACAAGCATTGCAATGAAATTGTTAGTTATTTAGTAGAGCTAAACATCTCTTTATTTTCACGATAAGCAATGAAGATGAACAAAAAGTTGAACCAAGCAACAACACTTTTGTGGGCCGAAGGCCCACCTTACCAGCCTTCCGCAGGAACTAGCTGATGAGCCGCCCGGAGGGCGGCAAACCAGCTAGTACAGTATATATATAATTTTTTTTTAACCTGTATATGTTAAGTGGTCGCTACTTCGCGGATTTTCATTTATCACAGGTGGTTTTGGTCTTCATTAACCACGATAAACGAGGGATTGCTGTAGTGAATATGCCAAAGTTGATCCAAATACAGTATTGCTTCTCTCTCCTTTCAGGACAGCTGACTTGGTATAAAATGTAGAAACCGCCAGTCTCGGGGGTCCAGAAAACCCCTCGTGACTGGTACCAAGAAGTTCTTCTGTCTGGGAAGGTGCATGGCTCTTTGATGTCAATATTTCACTGAGTGGGTGTCATCATGTCACTCTTTGGGCTCCGGCAAAGACAGCGAAACATGCTCATGCCTTTGCTCAACAACAGGGCAACGTGATGTGGAACACATCTCAAAGCACAGTGGATAGGGAAGTGGTCCCTCTATGCTTTACCCAGGAAACTGCACTTAAAGCCTCAGGACGAGGTGATGATAGACTTCATTCCGAGTTTGCTCCAGAATATGCATTGCCAGCTTAAAGCAAAACGTTTTTACGAGACAGTGTGTGGCCAATAGTGGCCATTTCCTTTATCGTGGCAATCTTAATTCTAGCTCAGAAACGGGTGTGAATTTTGGTTGACAATTTAGAAAGAGATAACACCTTACTTGCATGTGGATTATGACAATACAAATAAAGGGAATGTCAAGATAAAAGGGGCTCAATGACTATTTTATCAGGGAAGATTCTGCTGTACAATGAACTCTAACAAAATTGTGTTACTTTCATTATTTAAGTGTGAAGTACATCCATACGGTGAAGTACATACCCACTCACTCCCATATATAATACAGGAATACAAGTGGGGTAACAATAAACATTTACAGGCGCCGACAGGTATGGCAGCCTCGGTCACACGCTCCCTAGTATTATCCCTGTTTTTGTCATTTTCGTTTGTTTTTGGCGACCCTGAGCGGCTTACTTACACGAGGGAAAAGTTGCTGCGCATTGGGGAGTCTACGCTCGGTCTTTTTTCACCAGCACACGAAAATCCACAAGGTTTTTCGGAGCTAATCGCGAGCGGAGCGGCTGCGCTGTACGGAGCATGGAAACGCCGCCGGAGGAGGGGGAAGCGAGCCGGCGTGCTCGTCAAGCTCCAGCAGCGCGGATTTCGAACCCCGCTCCCATCGATCCATCTTGCTAATCTATGATCTCTGCCAAACAAGATGGATGAACTTCTTCTCCTCACAAAGACCAACAAAACCTTTGCACGTTCTGCTGCGCTCTGCTTCACTGAAACCTGGCTCAGTGACCGCCACCCAGATTCCGCGCTACATCTACCCAGCTTCCGCCTTCTCCGAGCCGACCGCGACACGGAGCTATCAGGGAAATCGAAAGGTGGTGGGATTTGCTTCTATATCAACGAAGAATGGTGCACTGATGTCACGAAGCTCGACGCACACTGCAGCCCGGACCTGGAGTCGCTGTCTTTAAACTGCAAGCCATTCTACTCGCCACGTGAGTTCACCTCCTTTTTACTAGTCGGTGTTTACATTGCGCCACAAGCTAACGCTAACACGGCGATACAAACGCTAGCCGAACAAGTAAACAAACTCGAACTAAAATACCCAGAGTCACTCCTGATCATTTTGGCCGATTTTAATAGAGCACATCTTAACCGTGAACTTCCCAGATATAAGCAGCACATCGACTGTTTCACCAGAGAAGGCAACATTCTAGACCACTGCTATACAACAATCAAAAATGCATACCGATCGGTCGCCCGTGCAGCATTTGGTCTTTCTGACCACAATTTAATCCACTACATACAGACAGAAACTCAAATGTGTTAAACCGGTTGTTAAGACTGTGATAAAATGGACAGATGAAGCAAAGCTAGCGCTACAAGAATGCTTAGACTGCACTGATTGGGGCGTCTTTGAAACTTCAACGGGCACACTGGATGAATACACAGACACTGTAACATCATACATCAGTTTCTGTGAGGACATGTGTGTACCAACGAAGTCCTTCCGCTCCTTCAACAATAACAAGCCATGGTTTACTCCCAAACTCAGGCAACTCAGGAAAGAGAAAGAGGCCGCATTTAGAAGTGGAGATCGGGCACTGTACAAACATGCCTGAAACCAATTGACAAAGGAAATTAACATCGCAAAGAGAAACTATGCAGAGAGGCTGAAAAACCAGTTCTCTGCTAACGACTCTGCATCTGTATGGAATGGCCTGAAAGCAATCACTAACTATAGAATGCCATCCCCCCAAACAGTGAACAATAAGGGTCTTGCTAATGAACTAAACATGTTTTTCTGCCGATTTGAAAAGGACACCCCCATTTCCCACACACACCCACCTCTACCAGAAACCACTCTACCTACCCCCCCACCCTCTTTTTCTCCACTACAGATCCACGAACAGGACGTGAGACGGCTCTTCAAGCAGCAAAAGATTAAGAAAGCTCCGGGGCCCGACAAAGTGTCCCCCTCCTGCATGAAAGTCTGCGCTGACCAGCTGGCTCCGGTCTTCACACAAATCTTCAACAGATCCCTGGAGCTGTGTGAGGTCCCATCCTGCTTCAAACAGTCTACCATCATCCCAGTTCCCAAGAAATCGGCAACATCGGAACTGAACGACTATAGGCCTGTCGCCCTGACGTCTGTGGTCATGAAGTCCTTTGAACGCCTTGTGCTGAACCACCTAAAGAACGTCACTGGACCCCTGCTGGACCCTCTCAAGTTTGCCTACCAGGCAAACAGGTCTGTGGAAGACGCAGTCAACATAGGTCTGCACTCCATCTTCAAGCACCTCGACAGCACAGGGACCTACGCAAGGATTCTGTTTGTGGATTTCAGCTCTGCGTTCAACACCATCATCCCGGAACTCCTCACCCCCAAACTACTCCACCTCGGTGTGTCCCCTACGATCTGCCAGTGGATCCTCAACTTCCTGACGGGACGGACACAACAGGTGAGACTGGGAGCAACAACATCATCAATATGCACCACCAGCACTGGAGCCCCACAGGGATGTGTCCTCTCGCCACTGCTCTTCTCTCTCTACACAAACGACTGCACCTCAACAGATCCAGCTGTCAAACTCATAAAGTTCGCAGACGACACCACGGTCATCGGTCTCATCAAAGACGGCGACGAGTCTGCGTACCGCCAACAAGTGTGGAGCAGCTGGAGCTCTGGTGCGGCCGACACAACCTCGGGCTGAACACGCTCAAGACTGTAGAGATGATCGTGGACTTCAGGAAACATTCTTCTCCTCAGTTGCCCCTCACACTATCCAACTGCCCTGTGTCAACCGTCGAGACCTTCAAGTTCCTGGGAATCACAGTCTCCCAGGACATGAAGTGGGAAGTCAACACCATCTCCATCCTGAAAAGTCCCCGGCAGCAGATGTACTTCCTGAGGCTGCTGAGGAAGCATGGCCTGCCACAGGAGGTGCTACGACAGTTCTACACGGCAGTCATCGAATCAATCCTGTGTTCTTCCATCACGGTTTGGTTTGGGGCCGCCACAAAAAAGGACAAAATCCGACTTGCACGGACAGTTAGGACGGCAGAAAAAATCGTTGGCACCGCCCGACCCACTCTTGAGGACTTGCACACTGCAAGAATCAAGACAAGGGCACGGAAAATCCTCCTGGATCCCGCACCCTGCCCACCACCTTTTTCAGCCACTCCCTTCAGGCAGACGCTACAGATCCATGCGCACCAAATCCAGTAGACACTTAAACAGCTTCTTCCCTCTAGCCATTAACTCCTTAAACAGTCACTGACGTAGTCACTCTTCTTGCACCACAAAATGGTACTACAAAACCACTGGTTACTCTAAAATGGTTCAATGATTTTGTTGTTTACGATGATACTAGTGCAGCGTGTTATACCGGAGACAAATTCCTTGTGTGTTCTACATACTTGGCCAATAAAGATGATTCTGATTCTGATAAAGCACAATTTACCGGTAAACTTGTTTCAAAGCAGAACAAATAAGTTTCAAACTTCAACGAATACCAAAATGTACTGAGGTAAATTGTTTTTTTGGGGCTTGCTTCAAGGGTACCGAATTAAGTCCAGTGTCGCTTTTCTGTGCAAACCACCTCCTGGATATTAATTTTTCTGCTGCTGTGATAAAACATTGTTAAAATTGTTCAGCCTGTTATATCCCATCTGTGCCTTTCCCCCCCCCACCCCCCCCCCACCGGACAGTGGCTTTTGTAGAGAACGATCCTAGTTGAAACTGTCCCACAAGCCTTCGAACTTGAACTGATGAAGCAAAATGTCTTGTCTGAGACAACCTAAACAGGCCAGTTGCAAGTGATTTAATGCCCTGAGAATACAGCTGATCCAGATGGATGGAAGAATAGTCAGATACATTACATTTGTAACAAGATTGTTACTAGCTGAAGCTATAGTGTTGAAGTCAAGGGAGAAGGAATGGATGCTATAATTTGTGACCATTGCAAGGGTTGAGATGAATACGTCTTCAAATGCAAAGCGGCAGCAATGTGATTCTATACAATTAGTCCTGATTGTTCAATAAGAGGCCAGCCACAACCCAGAAACGGTTTTAAGATAACTTTATAAAAATCCAAATTTAACAAAATGTTTAGATAAGCTCATTTGGAAGTGACAGCAAAGATGTGTTACCACATTACAAAGTAAAAAAGGAAAGAAAATTCCATGTGAGCCATTCATAATCGTTATACAAACCGAGAATCAGAACAATAAAATTCAATTGAAGCATTACTACAAGACCAGAGGGAGGCACCGTGAAGAAATAAGTCATTGCTGCAATAAAGTTTGGATTTTACCAGTGCTGCATCTGCAAGTTTCTAGGGTCACCCTATCGACTGCAACAATACCCGTTCAACACTTATGGCTCTTTAAACACACTCAACAAACAAAAACAAGCCTTTCGTATCAAACCTGGATGTCGAAATGGAATTGAAATTAGGTGTAGCTTTTCCAAAACGGGGCATTACTAAAAGACAAAACTAAGCAAGCCGCCTTTGGTTTCCGTACAGTGTCTGTTACTGGCAACAGGAATGTGCCGTTAACAGTCTGAATGTTTCTAATAAACAGTCCATGCTTACATGAAACTCAAATTCAGGCACAATCCATTCATTCTCTCGTGCGTTCTCCATCCATTCTGCTCTCTGGTCCATTTACAGCATGTCGTCATCTTCGCCTCCCCCGAACATGTCAGAGAGCTTTTTGAAGCGAGGCCCCCAGTCCCCGAGGTGGTCATAGTCCTGGTCGCCGCTGCTGGACGAGTTAAGAGAGGACAGGCTTCCTGCATCAGAGCCACCTCCCTCAAAGTCAAACACCAGCAGGGAGTCATAGGGGGGCGCTGTAGGGTCATTGTCGGCAGCCTTCAGGTTCTGCAAGGAAGCGCACGCAAGGGTCATTTAATAAGAGTTGAAAACAATGTCGGCTACCTATCAATGAGGACATACTGTTTCTATAAAAACGTGTATCGGAATGCATCAAACTGAGTGAGCAAATGTGGGTCGTTCAGAACGCTACATTTTAACCACTTCGACTCACATCGTCAATGAAGTTGCCAATATCCTCCGGGTTGGCGGGACGAGGCCTGTACTGCGGAGCCGTCAGGAAGATGGGCTTCACATCGTTCCTGAACACCTCAGGGCGGTTGTCCAAACCTTGGTGGAGAACACCAAGATCATAGTCCTGGAAGACAGATTACACATTAAGACATACAATCACACTGATGAAAAACTCCGTGTATAATAGATTTTTGGGTTGTGTAAAGAAACAATTTTTCCACACAATAATAAACTGCCAACTGGTTTTCATTTTTAGATAATCAACATTTTACACAAGTTTAAATATGTCATATATCCGAATGGTGCCACCTTTGTGTCAATTTGAGCCAGGAAAAACACGGTACATACACGCACACCTCACAGGATGAAAAGTATATCCGCCAGTGTTTCCCAAACTTCACTAAGCCCAGGCACCAATTTTACCATAAAAATACCAAAGAATATTTACGAATACTCCTCTCAAATTTCGCACAAATGTATTTACTGAGTATGAAATGTGAGCCCGTTTATTTGAGTACAAAGCTGCCATACCGTACTTGCAAGAAGGCATCACTTGTTCTTGCATATGAATTGCAGGTGGATAGACTGGTTTGTTGTAAAAAGAGTTTTTACTGTATTTTATTTATACGTAATTTTTTTTTCTCCCCGCCAGTTTGGCTGGTCCTTCAAACCTAGGCTCAGGTGCAATTTGTATTAAAATGAGAGCTTGGACTGGAGCACTAATCATGCTGACAGCAGCAAATAAATTCAGATTAAATAAAAAATAACTCATCTTAAGGTGAAGGTGGCTGTAAAGCAACAAAAGTATTTGCCAACTGTCAAAAGAAAGTGGAAGAAGAACAAAAAGAAATGGTAGTTGTAGTAGTAGTCATGGAAACAAATATGCGACATATTCGGCTCGCTCGGAATTCAAGCTTGCGACATTCACCCACAAGAAGAATTGACTATTTAGAGCGGCACAAGGCGCAATACCCAAGCCATCTTAAATGAAAAAGTTTCCACAGTTACAAAGTTCAAATCCAACCGGAGCTTGTTTGCTGTCGTCAGCACGATTCGGGGATTTTGGGTGCCAGTCCGAGCACTGCTCTTGTAGTATCAACTTCCCTAAACAATGAGACTTAGACCCCGGAGCGACTATATGCTGCTGGCATACAGTAGATTGATGAACAAAGATACATTTGTCAAGAATAATTTTTGGACAAATTAGACCGTTTCCCAAAGCACTCCTGATGGCACTCTTTGCTGAATGACCAATTGCATCGGTCAGTGTTTGGTACTTGATGCAAAACTTACACAATGCAGACACTGACGTGACTGCATTGCGTTTCCCAACATGCTGACGTACCTGATCATCCTCTCCACCTCCCTCTTCGTCATAGTAGTAGATGTTGTCCCGGATATCATCTTCCTGCAGTAAAGGCTCCTTTGATTCCCCCCTTCGCCGTCTTGCAAACAGCAGCAGGAGTAGCAGCAACACTGGACACGGAAGCAAAACAAAAATAATAAACATCTACATCGGCAATTGAGCTGCATAGCTGAGGATTGGAGCAAATCGAGTCAGCGGCATTGTGATGAAACCAAACCCAATGTCAGACTCACAGAGAAGCAAAAGGATTCCTCCCAGAATTCCCAGGATAACAGGCAGGTCGGTGCCGCCCGCCACTCGTCCTTTGCACACCACTTCTTCCCCAGTGCAGTCACACACTTTGGCCTGAACCGTGCTGTCCTGCTCCAAACCCTGGTTGTCCGCCACTCGAAGAACCACAGTGTATTCTCCACTTGGCAGCTCCGTGGCCAAGTTCAAGATAATACCCGTTTCTGTAACAACAGATGATCATTCTTTTAATTACTCAGCATTTTCAAGTGAGGCGGGCTTCAAAATGTGTGAGGCTGAGCCCAGTACTCCCAAAACTCTGCACGTTATGTATTGATGTTCTCGGTTTCATGGATGCAAAAGGATAATAACGTTATCTGGTTCACATGGACATTTTGTTGTGATTGAACTTACTGGAGGCGTTCATTCGAGCAGTCCAGTTGTTCTTTGACATGCCTTCTAATGCGACTCTATAAGGAGCAGCAAAGCCAGGCCCATCTTTATCAGTTACTGACAGCAACTGAGGAACAGGTTTTTTGTTGCACACCTGTGGAACACAATATTGCATTTAGAGTTGCAGAATAGACATCAAAAATGCGTGGATTCAAAACGGTTCAACTCTGTGGCAGGCTGTGAGTGTGACAAGAACTGCATATTCTGTGTTCAGCATTTACAAATTTGCTGAGAAACTTAACTATTGCCCTATTTTGTGGTCATGGGATCAGGTGGCATCTTGGTGTCAAAAAAGTATGTTAAAGTAAATTGCAGAGTTGTATATGGACTTCTGTAATATTTTACCACTAGTTTGGAGAATCATAGGCAAAAACAAACCATTTTGAGGGGCCTTCTATTACTTTTTGATTTTCCTTCCCAAACCATCACACTTCAGTACTTTTTAAAGCACAACCAAGTTGCAGTTCACTTTCAGATTAAACATATTTGAAGATTGTTTTACTTTTAAACAATTGCACACAGTTTTTATTTCACTTTCATGTGTATTAATTCAATAATTGATTTTTTCTCTCCATCTTACTGTATTTTAGCACAGTGATCGTGATCAAACAGAGGGGAGAGAGAATAATTTAACAGATAACCTCTGAATCATTTTTTTCTTAATACTTCAACCTTTACGGAGAGGTTACAATTGTTGGATATGGCATTGTGTGTAGAACATTTGCGAAACCCTGATTTTAACTGCATACAACCATCCAAAAACAACTGCTGTGCTAAAAAAAACTGCAGATGTGGGAAAAGGACTTTTACCGTAAATGCGCGTTCCTCGATTGTGGGTGCGTTGTCATTAACATCTTCAAGGAGGATCATCAGTGTACCCGTTCCTGTGGCTGGAACTTCATCTGATGAACGGAAAAAGCAAAGTTGAATGAATCTCTGAAAGTGCCAGGAAATAAACGTCAGCTGTACTCTTGGGAATGTCTGAATATGAACACGAGCACATCTGTGCTTTAACTATTGCTTTAATTGAGACCATGAAGACCACCTCGGGACTAGTTTGAAGGTTACATCCCTCTATCACCATCTGGTATTATGCAAGATTGTGACCTTCACTTACCATTGTCATATGCACCAATGAGTGCTGTGTATTTGTTGTCCTTGACAAAGATAGACTCTCTGTCCATCGCATTCTTCACTGTGACCAGGCCTGTATCTTTGGCCACATTCAACCAGCCGGCTGGGTCACTAACTATTTTATACCTGGAAATATAAAGAAAAATAAATAAACACCTAACAGTGAATCTTTACTAGTGTCAATCCCATATCGGTCGAGATGCATACGCAGTTAAATGCTCCTTTAATATAATAAACGGAGGACAGTTGTCTTACATGACTTTCTGTTTGCGTGCAATGTCTGGGTCTGAAGCAATGTACTGCACCACATCAGCGTCGATAGGAAGGTCTTCCCGTTTGGACACAAGTTTCTCCACAGGATCAAAGACCGGGGCCTCGTTAACATCGATCACATTTACAATCACCGTGGCTGTGGAGGTGGGCATTGGGGTGGCAAAAGGAACTTCATTCTCCACTGCTATCAACAGCGTGTGCTTGCTATTCTTCTCAAAGTCCAGACCCTGCATTCATAAAATGTTCAAATTAACAAAAGTCAATTCATCTACATTGTCCAGGTAAAAACTGCAAAAGTGTCCTTAATTTGATTTACATTCATGGTGAAGCATGCTAAAACAACTACCAAACAACAAAGGGGCAGGGACTTCATTTGATACCTTGACAGTAGTGATGATTCCCTCATTCTTGTTGCTTCCGGTTTCCACAGAGAACATGTTTGAGGGATCACCACCAAGAATCTTGAACTTTGCGTTCCAGGCTGGGGAATGAGGCTCATCACCATCTGTTACTGTCATTTTCATGACGATAACGTCCACTCTATTTTCTTCAATGCTTGCATCATACTGTGAAAATTAAAATATGTCAAACAAGGGGACAAACAAATTACTGTGGTATATACTGCATTGTTTTGAAATAAATAAATAAAAACGCACAAGAGGAAGATAAATTACAACAGTCTGATGCCATTACAAATGCTGGGAGATAATACTTTAACCAAATGGAATCTCCGGGTAAACTAAACAGCTACTCACCGAGTTTTGGGTGAATACTGGAGCATTGTCATTGCTGTCCGTCACAGTGAGAATAACTTTTGCCTCTCCAATCAACCCATTCCCCAACATGTCAGCTGCTTGCACTCTTAGGGTGTATCTGGGATTTTTCTGTTGTAAAAAAATAAAAAAGTATGACTTAACAGAAAACTAAAACTGATGGTAGTTAACAATAGTTTTTTTTAAGTTACCAAAAAAAAAAAGGTCATGAAGCAAATACATTCATTCTGTATGAAATTATGACTGAAATTATGATGAAATTCACATGCAGTATTGTGCTGCATTATTTCTTACTTCCCTTGGCTGCATGGCACATTGATTACAGACAATGAAGGTACCCCATTAGCCACATAAGACTTCACAGCCAATTAGAATTGTTTTGCGATACATTCTTACAAATAATTAGGATGCAGTTTAATAGACATCAGGAGCAAATAATTTTAAAAAATGGTGATGAGGGCCACACCTCTCTGTCTAAGCCACCAGCATTGATTCTGATGACTCCAGTCACAGGATTGATGAGAAAAAGGTTTGGTGCAGGTGACTCTGGATCTTGGCTGACAATACTGTAACGGAGATCAGAGTTGTCATGGTTTTCCTGATCCGCATCTGTGGCATTCACCTTTATGATCTCAAATCCTGGCAAGAAAGACAAGACAAAGGTCATGCTGTACAGTATGATGACAAAGAGACCAGCATGTGGTATGAATCCGAAATTAATCACCGTTTCAGTGGATCACCACACTTGGTTTTATAGTCAGCTGCTGGAGTTGCCCTAAAGGGATCTTTAACCACCATTTTTAAAACATCTTATCCAACTCCCTAGCTTTGTTGTAGCTAGGGCTGGGTAATTGACGAACTTCAAAGTATATATACATTTTTTAATAGATCTTTTTTTGCACCCAAGTTCAACAACTCATTTGTTTCTAAACATCTGCCGATATAGAGTCTTGATCAGATACCTTGGCAAAACAATATAATTTGTTTTACTTTTTTAATAAAGGTATCTCAACACAACTTCATATATGACTTTAAATCAGAAGTGGTTCAACTCACGCAAACAAAAATAAATGAATAAATGTACAGTATTCTTGATTTTAGAAATTAAAATTCTAAAATATTTTTCAGCCGATACTGATCAGCTGGGGGGGGGAACGTGATCAGCCCCAGTTTCTGATTACATGATCCGATATGGACAACTCTACTATATACAGATACAGAATAACTAAAAACTATACCAATCAAGAGAAAGCTATTCAATACTGTACACAATTAAATTATGCAGTGAAGCTACTGTTGTGTTTTTTGTGTAAGTACCATGCCAAATTTAACATTCTATATCAACATGAATGTTCTTATGCAGTACAATGCTTTGCAGCGCTATTTATCTTATAAAAATACATTACAAAATGTTGGGAGTGTTTTTGGCACGGGTGCATTTAATTAATGGCATTTCCATTTCTTTCAATGGGAAAAGTTGATTTGTGGTACGAGCGATGCGTTATGAGCATGGACCAAATTCAAGGAAGCACTGTATTTGAAATGACATGAGGAAACGGGCAATGGAAAATGTGTTCTTCGCCCCAAAAAGACATCATCAAAGCAATCCTTTAGGCTGTACCTTTTGGTGATGCCTCAGCCACTTCTCCCAAGAAGGTATCCTTTTCAAAAACAGGTTTGTTGTCATTCTGGTCAATTACATTGACAATAATTTCCATGGGCTCCTCAGCATTTCCAGAACCATCTGCCACCGCATACGCTTTAAACTGCACACAGAAAGAAAAGGTTTGAATAAGTTCCACATTATTTGTGTGTAGCAATACACATGTCATAGTGGGTGTGTATTTGATCCAAAAAAGGATGACAATCTCACAAAATATTTGGGCTGCTTCTCCCTGTCCAGTGGTTGTGTGAGATAAAGATTGCCAGTGTCTCTGTCCATGGTGAAAAGGCCAGCAGGAGGCTGATCAGCTCCTGGACCAGTGATGCTGTAAAATATCTTCTTTACTTTGTCCTCATTTGACCTAATCTATACATAAGGGAGAAGGGAGGTTGTTTTACTTCAAGAAAAACATGATTCACTGTAAATCTTTTTGCAGAATCAAATACTCAGAGGGGGGCTTACGTACTTGAGATACTTTGAGGGGATAAGGACCTCTGTCATTCTCCGCAACATTAATGTCGGGAATAACCCAGTCTCTCTTCCGCCTCCTTAATCCTCCGTTTGACTTTGCGAAATGCAGAACTGGCACCTCTGCATCGTCTATGCTCTAAAGAGAGGAAAAAAGGAGCAGGCAGTTAACAATTACGCAATTGTTGTTTGGGTTACAGCTTTGAGCAGCACCCTTGAGCTCTAGACTGAGGCAAGTCTGAGCGCCCAGGCGCACTCATTTCCCAATGGTACGCCCTACAAGAATGTTTAATAGTTGCTTAAGACCATTTTTTGTAAACATAGCTCGAGTCTGTCTTACTCATATTTTTATTTGATCTGTATGTGTTTTTTTAACATAATTTCTTTAACCTACACAAAGTAACAGTAAGTATTGTTGTAGAAAGTAAAAGGGATTCAAAAGAAAATACAGTCACAGACAAACCTGATTCATAGAATTTGGGGGGGACTTTGCTTTTCGACCTCTTGTTGTGATTCACACCTTTTCAGGTCAGTTCCAAAATTGTTCCACACATTAACACCCCTTTGCTTAAAATGTATTCATGATGTGAAGTTTTTGCACTCTTGTATCGCCTAAATCACAGCAATTTCCCCCAATTTTGAACAGCTTCTGAGTATTGTGGCTGGGTAGGTTATTGCGAACTTTGTGCGAGTTTGACCTGAACTAGGTTGCATAGTGTTTTTGTTCATTTATAGTAAATGTGTTGGTTCTGTTAAATTTGATTGGTTAATACAGTAATTTTTATTGCTGTTATTGTAGTTAAATGACAGGCTGAATATATTTTTCTGTTTCCTCATATAGCACAATCAATGAGGTATGGTCATTTTACTGAACACTATAATGTGTATCATGATTTCTTACTCAGGACATGCTTGGTTTTGGAGATGATCCTGATGATTTTTGACAATTTAGCATTTCATTTATTGTTCCACATTTCAATGGCAATGGTTAATATTCTTGATTATTTAAAAAATAGTGGGGAATGTGGTCTTTTATAGGATACACGATTTAAGATGCTCTAGAAAGAGAAAAACAATGTTATATTAAACCCAGATACAAAAGCCACAACCAACACGGGCGGCACTTCAAGCACAAGACTTTTAAGCTACCTCCATCCATTTTCTATGTCAAGCAAAATTGTGTTTCAAATAACTAACTTTATGACGACCAGATTGTTAGTTAATCATTTAACAGTTATATTGCCTAAAAACAGAGGTAGCAATTTTGTTGAGGGGGGGAAGGTGTGAACCTATATAAACTGTGGTGTTGAATGCGATGAGGTGGAACATTTAGGTGCAACCAACTTTTGTGCTGGTGGATCAACGGGAAAAAAATGGGTGTACAGTCCAAAAGGTTAGTCGAGACCCACGCCAACACACACACACACACACCATTGCAAAAAGGAGTTCTCAATACATAAAAATGATCTATCAGTGGAAACTACAATTAATGAATGCAGGACACCCCAAATTACATTTCAAATTCTTTAAATAACAGGCACATATTTAACAATGATGGGAATCGGAAAATAAGGTATTAAAAGAAGTGCAGACATATTTTGCACAATTTAATCCTGCCACAAGAGGGCACAGATACTCAATTCAGCCACATGTTAATAGACATTTTCAGGGGTGATATGAACCTGACCTTTTGGGCTTCTCTGCCATGAAAGGTCACTTAATGCAATAAAACTTTGGACTACATTAACAGCATTTTGGACACAAAGCAAATGAGGTTGGGGGCCAATGAGTGCCAAAAGAAGGGTAGGGGAAAGATACATGAGAAAACACCAGGTACAGTGGTACCTCTACTTACGAACGTCTCTTCATACGAAATTTTCAAATTACAAAACATCAACAGGAAAATATTGCCTCTTGTTAGGAAAGAAATCTCAAGATACAAAAGGTAAAAATACAGTATTGGCTGCTATTCCCAGCTCCGAGTTAACTGAACACAACATACTTAATGCTGCTCTGCAGTTGGCTATTACAGCACATCCTCCTGGCATCCCATTGGCGAAGAGACACCTCTACCGTACATTGTCTATTTTTGTGGACATATAGATATGCGTCTATGCAGCGTCCTCATTATTCGCCCCTTGGGCCACGAGGTGTTCTGATCGTTTTACGTAAATGTGAATCACACAGAAAAAATTTCACCAGTCGGCCGATCGCTCACTATGCCGATGTTTGCCTGAGACATTTTTGAAGAATTGTTAAAAGCAGACAAAAGCAAATGCCTTCAGATCAGTTCTTTACAAAACGCCAGCCAAACAACTTCTGAGAGAGAACATGAACTAAAGAGGGCAAAAAACAATGAGGACGCAGTTAAAAGTTAAATGACCTTTTTATTCCTTTTTTTGTTTAACTTGATGCACAACTCTCATTTATTGTGCAATAATCTAATTATAACATGTATTTGTTACATATTTTGATGCATTTTTATGCTTAAGGAAACATTTGGGTCTGAATATTGGGAGGGCTTGGAACAAATTAGGGCATTTACATGTAAAACTCGTCTCTACTTCCAAAATTTTCTGGTTAAGAAATTTCTTCCAGAAACAATAAATTTTCTAAGTAGAAGTACCATTGTACTGTTGTGCATTGATCTAGTAATTTTAAAAGAACGATAACTATGATCTCAAATATGGTGTTATTACATAGTGCGCTTAGTTTTGGGTGAACCCTATCCTACCTCTGGAATACGCGGAGCATTTTGGCGTTGGCTGCCATCAAGGAATACCCTGACAGGAATGGTCATCATGTGCCCTTGAGAGTCCCAAGTGTGAATCATAAAGTCAAGTTGGGCTTCATGAAGAGAAACCGGTCTGTTTACCTGATTGAAGGACAGAAGACAAAAACATCAAAGGCCACAGTTAACACCGTTTAGTTATTTGTTTGCCAAATGGTCATATCATATAAATCGTCAAGCCAGGAGGGCACCAAGCACGCACTCATTTTCCAGTGTTTCATTCATAAAGGTGTGCACTTATAGTGGAAAAAAAATGCACAACACTGAATAAAACTAAATGAAATATCTCACCTTCAAGACACCATCAGTTTGTACCGTGAAACGTGAATCTTCACTTCTAAAACGAAATCTCGTGCGATCTGAGCAGTCTGTGAAGTCCACTACAGCAGAAAAAAAAGGAGTGAGAATAAAATCAAAATTCAAGATTGGTCTTATGCCGTTTCATAAATGAAAGGCCACTTGCTTGGAATGCCAACGCAAGGCAAGTCCAAAAATAAACTAAAAAAAATACATTCATATGATTCTCAAAACACTAACCTTAACCTTAATGAGTTTAAAATACAACAGAACAAAAATAACCTGGAAAGCATTTGACACTTTCTATTCACCTGCACCACAATGGGACGCACATTCATTCAGATTTGTAAACTTCACTTATCTATGAGTTGCACTCACGCGTTAAAAGTGGTGGTGGTACGGCCAAGATTTTTCCTTTACTAAATTCGATTGTATGAACATTGCATCACAGCAAGTCTGATGGACTATGTGAATTTTCTTTTGTTTTGTAGACGATCAGAAATGATTCTTTTTTTTAAAGTACATGGCATAAAGTTAATATTTTGCTTTGTTAATAAGCCAATGTTCTTTTTGATCCACAGTGGCAGGACTAATACACCTGGATCAGCGATACTAAGGAAGGCATGTGTTGTAATTTATGGCAGATGCATTGTAGCACATGAGCAGCTACTTTGGGGTGCTCTGAGAAGCCTGATAACGATCCTGACCATTTGTATCAGGTGTAGTGGAGGAGCAAGACATCTAAAACATGCTGGATAGTCCCTCAAGGACTGGGTTCAGCACCCCTGCCCTTCAACTGTCATGGTAGGACAGCTAACCTAAGCCAGCAATGGAGAAAAAAACCCCTGCATAAACAGTATATATATAAAAAAAAACACTGTACTCCAAACTGGACTTGGAAAACAG
The DNA here is from genome assembly GCF_025434085.1 of Hippocampus zosterae. NCBI lineage: Eukaryota > Metazoa > Chordata > Actinopteri > Syngnathiformes > Syngnathidae > Hippocampus > Hippocampus zosterae. Next base: position 20,495,791 of record NC_067461.1, on the reverse strand, counting down.
CACGGTAGAATGCTGCATCAAAATAATATATGAATGTCAGTCACAGGCCTCTGGTGCTAGTGAGGCAAGCTGCTCATCTCCCAGGGCAAAGGGAGGGGTGGAGGATGGGCATGACTGGCATTGGAGGGGTGGCTGAGAAAGGAGGAAACTTTTTTTTTCATGACTTCACTTCAGTCGGCCTGGACGATTATGGAAAAATAATTTGTCTTATTTTGATTGACACAGAAATCCCGTGGAATAAAAAGATTCATCATTTTTCAAAAGTTAGTATTTTTTTAACTACTAAAGTTCAACTGCACCGAACTATCATCAAAGCATCATGCCAATTCATCGCTGCACATTATTTGTCTTGTTAAATAGAAAAAATGTAAATGAAGAAATTCAGGCCTGTTGCATTTTTATTGTGCTGCATCCTCAGCTTTAATGCCTTGCATCTTTGCACATATTGAAGCAATGAATAAGCATTACCAGCATCTCTCCATTGTATTAATTTGATGTGCCATTTTGGGAAGTGATTTTAAGAAAAGAAAACCTTTATTTGTCTCACAATGGAGAAATTCACAGAAATTGTGGACTTACTGAGCTAACCTGAGATCTCAGGGGTTGTTTTTCATGCGATGTTATATGCAAATATGTATTGATATAAAGTCCTTGGATATTTGCAAACTTGAATTTTCAGGAAATGAAACTTGCAAATACAACAAGAAAATACATTAGAAAGTAAAATAAGAGTAACAGTTTGTGCGGCTGGATTGATGGATGGCTCGTGGAGCTGAGGATGAGGAGAGAGAGCAGTGTCAGCGCAGAGCACAGGTGTGTATTTAGAAATGAAATTTGGCGCTTGGAAATGAAGCAGATCTAAATGGGACGGGAATAGGACCCATCTCCATTTGTCAACGGATGCTACAATTGCTTGTTTGCTTTCAAACGTAGCTTGTAGTAGATGTGTGACGTCATACACGCTGTGATCATGACGTTTCTGATGAACCGATAAAGGGATAATTTGATTTTTTTTCCATCTTTCATCTATGGCCACTTCAAACAACAAGGCGAATATCGGAATAGTTGTTTCGATTGTGTTCAAGTCATCAAGTACAACTTTATTGTCAAATGTGCACAGGTGAAATTTCTTCCCTCTCACAACATACAACAAGAGGAGCCGCTGCGGGTGCCTCCGCCGCCATCAAAAGAAAAGTTAACATAAAATGACAAAATAATACAAGACAACACATTAGACACAATCGTGCACTCTTAACCACTTTCCTGCATACATTTAACATAAAATAACAAAATACAAGACAACACATTAGACACAATTGTGCACTCTTAACCACTATCCTGCATACATTTTGTCTGAAGCAGTTATAGATGAAAGAGGACCGATTCTAAGTGTCCTTTTCACCAGTGGATCAAAGACGTCATGTTGTAATGTGCACACGTCTGCTACAAGCTAAGCTTGAAAGCAGCATGTCATTGTCCATGTTGTGTTATGTGTTCTGTTGTATTATTTTTATTTTATCTTCAATGTTCAGTCAAGCACTTTGTTAGAGCTACAGCGGTAGTGAAAGTGCTATATAAAGATATTTTGTAATGTGTTGGATATTTTGAGACAATGCTCATTTCACGTTAGCATTTTAATGGGATCCTCCATTGACTTAAGCCAGGCATGTCCAAAGTCCGGCCCGGGGGCCAAATCCGGCCCGCGGTCGAATTTCATCCGGCCCTCGGCCCCTGTCATAAGATCAGTGCCGTCTGGCCCGCAGGTTGGGCGCAATGGAATACGTGTTGCATTGACTGAGGTCTCGTAGACTGGTGAGTGATGTTTCATAGAGTACTGCTTCCCTCTAGTGGCTAAATGAGTAATAGCATTCACTAAATGAGTAATAGCATTTAGACACTAGAGGGCAGTAGCACTCTACGAGACATCACTCACGAGTTAACAAGACATCACTCCGTGTTTATATTGACTGATGTCATATTTCAAATGATCCTTGCAGTTGTGGATATGTGTATTGCTTGTTCATTTCCCTGTTGTTCGAGTCAAAGGTTTTATGACTATTGAAAAGTCATGGTGATACATTTTATGTTTCAAATCAATCAATTTGCACTCAGGAGACTTCTGTTTAAGAAAAAGTCAAGTGAATAAGCAGTTGCATGTGATATACCCGTTTCAAATAAACCAAAAGAAATTCTTAAGATTGTTGAAATTAAAATAAAAATGGAAATGTGAAACAGACTGGCTTACTAAAATTTGTTGAACAATATTGTTGTTCAATGTAAAGAATGTCAGCCAAGGTCGGCCACCCGACATTTTACCACATAAAATCTGGCCCCCTTGGCAAAAAGTTTGGACACCCCTGACTTAAGCCATAGGTGTCAAACTCAGTTCCTGGAGGGCTGCTCTCCTCCATGTTTTCCAAGTCTCCCTGTTGCAACACACCTGATTCAAATGATCAGGTTCAATGTCAGGCTTGCACAGAGCTTGCTGATGATCTGATCATTTGAATCAGGTGTGTTGCAATAGGGACACTTGGAAAACATGCAGGAGAGCGGCCCTCCAGGACCCGAGTTTGACACCTATGACTTAAGCATTAAAGTTTTAAAAACAAGACACGCTTTGTTTTTAAAATATACCATGTGCATAATTATTTTTGTCGTGCATTTAGTTTTACAGTAAAGTCAACTGGGTGTCATTAAGCAGCTTCAAGCTTGCTCAGGGGCGGCAGAATCACATTTGCTACACGCTTGCTGCACACCTATTTCCACTTTCAAGTCCCGTCTAAAAACACACCTGTTCAGGATTGCCTACAATACATAGCTCTTCCATTTCCTATGTTTTTATGATTTTATGTCCTGTTTTTATAATATCTCGCTTACTAATTTTTACATTGTATTTTCTTATTGTCTGTACAGTGTCCTTGGGTGGCATGAAAGGTGCTTTTAAATAAAATTTATTATCATTATTATTATTATTGTGCATTCAGGGTACTTTCATAATGTTCAGAACTTTGAACGCACCATGCTAGCCTGCACATTAATCGAGTGTAACGTTTTAAAGATGAGAAGCCTAAATCAAAATCATGATTAGATTTCGTTTCAGCGCCTACCCCTAGTTTGCGGTGCATGATTTCCACCCGGCATTTTTACCATAACACCTCGTGACATTATGCGGAACATATGCAATGTTTTTAACATTCTGCCAACATTTCGTGAAAGGGTTCGAATATACTTTGCAAATACGTTGGAATTCCCACTAACCTAACGCAGAAACTTAAAAAAAAAATTTATTCAGGCTTGCATGTTGCAACTAAACTGTTCGATCAGTTCAGTGATAACTTAATGTTAAGAGAGTTAAATATATGTTCAAACAACTTGCCCTTCACTGGAATTTCTTGGGCCCTTCACATGCCTAAGACTACCCAGGCTGTGTTGCGTTTAAAAAAAAAACACAAGAAAAAGTGCTCTAGCCTTGCAGCTGTTGACATGCTTTGTAAAGAACAGCTTTGCAAAACAGGCTTGGGGACATTGGTGAGTGCAGGAAAGATCATTAGATGAGGTGCAGCAAGCTGAGACTTGAGCTTGCTTGGCATCCAGTATCACTAATGATAAGCAAGGACCTTGAAGAAACGTTTTGTGCCCTTTCGCCAAACTTCTTCTGACCATTTCAGTTGCATGAATGGATGCTGGTTTTCCACCAGTTACCAGACGCATTTACAAAACATACCCAAAAGTCACAAGTAGAAGAAACAATGACATACTGAAATTAGAATCCATTTTCCACAACAACGTACGCTTGCTCTTACCTTTGCCCAACAGTGTGCCCCTTGGTAGGTGCTTTCTGCTCACTGTGAAAACTTTCATGTCTGACTGAAACCCAGGTACACATGATTGCTCTTCAGTGGAAACAACAGCCAAAGCCTACAAGAAGATACAACCAGTCTGAGATCTATTCATGTGAGCACACAAGAAAACAAAAGGTTGCTTTTAAGACTTGAAAATTCTTCTTCTCAACTGCAATGCTAGTTGGAATCATTATTGATCCATCTTTGTTTCAACAGCTAGTCAGTGAACATGCTCAATTAAATTTCAGAACTTCGGGTTGCCGACAACTGAAATGCTTACGTGAAAATATGAATTCATATGAAAAACCCAAAAAATATGTAGCAGCTAGTTCTCCAATTAGAAATGGCAAAGATTTTAAATGGGGAATTATTCTATCACTACGTTTGTCAATTGTCTGATACATAGTGCAAAAACAGATGCTTGGCCCATTTATCCTTCCATGGTTTGAATCATTTATCTTTGCAATTAGCAAGCCACTACTCCAGTGCTTTTATCTGAAAAGTTTTAAGTTGTATGTTCTTGTTGTAAAGACAAGAACATAACGTGACCATTTTTTTTATTTCTTCCTGGTATCTGTATTGCTACAATCAGTTGAGGCCGAGCCAACGCTACCCTGTCGAACGTTGACGACTTCAAGGCAGGGCGAGGCCCTTTTGCGAACGTACCCGAGCAACTTCAAAGGTGTCTTTCAAAAACATCAAGGTTGATTGCGGTTGCCAGTTTTGTTGTCTGAATGATCATTTGAAATATATTCTATTAGAACACACACTCAGTCAAACAACAATAAAATTATATCAAAAATGTTACCAAATGAGCGGCCTCGAGCGGTTTATTTCGTCGACTCGTTCTAAAGGTGAAATTATTAGGCGAATTTACGGGGACAAAGTAAAAGTCAATCGTTTACCTAAAGGGAAGAGCTAATATAAAGGGAATATATATAAAGAAAGGAATTTTGTTACGTTATGGAAAACCACGGAACTCGACCTCACCTGAAGAACGACGAACAAAGTTCCCCACACCGCGAACGTGGCGGTCCTCATCTGCCTGGAAGTCTCCAAAAACTCTCTTTGAAATGCTAACGATTCAATTTTAATTCGTATATTCCCGAGCAGGTGCTTGCGCCGTAGTTGAGTTGAGTCGAACTGCAGTATACTAGTTGAGCGGACCAGTCGCAGCAGGTATTTTCAATGTGTGACGTCGGCTCACAGGTGCTCCGCTTCCGCCTTCCACATAAGGGCAAAGAGACAGACACGCCTGTCTGGACAGATACCGGCAGTTTCTGTAGCGGCTTAGTCACAAAATGGACTAGGGACAGCCTCCGTACTGAAATCAGATATCGATGTATGAAGCTACGCAACTACAACTTTCTGTTCCTCTTTGAGCTGTCAAAGTCCAAGCTACAACTCCCCCCACCTCTCTCTCTCTCTCTCTCTCTCTCTCTCTCTCTCTCTCTCTCTCTCTCTCTCTCTCTCCTCTCTCACTCTCTCTCTCCCCCCCTCTCTCTCGCTCTTACACAAATGAGGAAATACATATTGTAATGTTTACACTTTATACGCTGTCGATGTAAATGTCTGTTAGTCTCTTTCAAGTGAGGCAACGTTTATTATCTACCCTAATACTGTAAAACGCAACCGTTATTGAGCCAAAACACACATTTTACATTTTAAAAGATCACAGAGCATCACAAACAAAAAAAAACGTCACAGAAAGAATGAATATTACGCTAATTAGTTTACTCACAAATTTACGATGTCGAATCTGTCTGCAGTGAACACAGAACTGATATAGTTGGAAACCAGGACTTCTGTATGAATAGCAACAGGTGGATGTACAGATTATTTTTCTCCCACCGAATGGAATAAAATATTATTGTTCCGCTTGTCAGTAACCTATACCTCGCTGGCATAGACGCCATTAGATGGAAGAACAAAGACATTCATTATTTCATTCATTCATTCATCTTCCGAGCCGCTTGATCCTCACTAGGGTCGCGGGGGGTGCTGGAGCCTACCCCAGCTGTCTTCGGGCAGTAGGCGGGGGACACCCTGAATCGGTTGCCAGCCTATGATTGTGATATGTCTTAATATTACATGCTGGAATCCAGCTACATCACATTATTTATGATTAACAACTTTTTTTAAAACCATGATAACTTTGTGAATCAGTATTAAATTAAAACGTTTTTGTCTAATAATGGATAGGTTATTTAATATAAGATATCGCAAGCGCCGGCCGGGCCGAAACCTCCTGTGCATCAAATTGGTCAGTTTATTATTTTTTCATTCAGAATTTATTATTTGTTTCTTTTCATTTTGGAAATAAAAAAATCTCATACAGATCACACAGCTGCAAGAACAGCCTAATTTTCAAGAAGTGTTTTCAAAAACCTTGACTTTGAGATCCATATGCAAATTTTTACACTCCTTGAAACGGTTTTTGCATGAACAAAAGGCAGTTCTTGATTTATTTAAAAAAACAGCCATGTGTAAAAGTCCCCTTTGTAAAAAGTTCACTGACTACAACTTGATTCACTTATATCAAGGTATGCTAGGGATGCATTAGAACCTTTTGCTCCCTAAAGGTCAATAATGTTGGACAAAATGTGGACTATCCTCATGGGTTGGCATGCAATGTAATTTACGTCATTGTTACAGTACGAATAGTAAATAAGGAACCAAAAGCAAACTGGTTTCTCACAAAAAAAAGGAACAATGTCTCAGTCCATGGCTTTCTGATAATGTTGACACACTGTATGGATGATGAAAATTCATTTGAGTGATGCGATCATTTGCTCTTTCTTTCCATTATCAACCACTCTTCCACAGAAGAACAGAGAAGTCTGTGGGTGCAGGAGAAAGACTGGTGCATTTACATTTGCCACCACTTAACAAGTGAAAGATGTGGGATGAAGGGAGGCCTTGATGAAAGATAAGAGGAGTTATAAAAGGAGGGGTGGAGCAAAGTTAAGTGGCAGGAAGACCGAGTCGGATTACAATAGTAAGCTAGTTTTGCAAGCCTTGAAGACTTCTTCACATCCAAGTGACCAAGATTTGAATAAAAAATACAACTCAATTTCTCAATTGATTTGGGCAGTACGTTTTACTTTTTAATAAGGATTAGCATGTGATTGACTGGCAATCCATCCAGGGTGTGGACTGCCTCTCACCTGGGATAAGCTTCAATTATCTACAACCCAACGGATTATTGAATTACCTCTACAGTGCATTGTACAGATGGTTTTACTAAAGTCAATACAAGTTGAATTTTAGAATCTGATCAAATGGCCATGACATGTGGGGTAGCTCAAAGGTCATTCCTTCGATCCCTTTCGTTCTGTATCTGTTAACTTTGGGTCAAATGCTTCAAAACGTCAATGTTGGCTTTCGTGACTGTGCAGATGACACGCAACTATATTTTTCAATGTCCCTGAAATTTGGGGCCCAAATGATGTCAGTTCAATGTATGTATTGTGTCACTTTCTAGTGCAAATTAAGAACTTGATGAACCAAAATGCCATTCCGCTAAACCAAAACAAAGGTAATTGTTTTTGGCAATAAAGAAAAAAGAGATTGCAGTTAGAAAAAAGCTGGAGTCCCTGTCTGTCGAAACCAAAGACCAAGTCCGAAATGTTCGGATGCTGTGAGAGAATCAGACCTGACCTTCAGCGATCATATCAAATCAATCACTAACACAGCATTTTACCAGCTAAAAAATATATCCACACTGAAGGATTGCATCCTCCAAGCAGATCAAGAGAAACATATCCATGTTTTTATCTCAAGTAGACTTGATTATTGTTATGGTTGTCTAACTGGACTCCTCAAGACAGCATCAAACAGCTTCAGCTCAATCAGAACGCTGCAGCTTGGTTTTCTCACCAGAAGAAAAATACCGGGCAGCACATATGACTCCAGTTCAAAAGTCTTTACACTGGCTCTCAGGCAGCTGGAGAATAGATTTTAAAATTCTGCTACTTGTCTACAAATCACTGAATGTTTTGGGTCCTGAAAACATGAAAGAAATCCTTAGTTAATGTAAAGCCAGTAGGGCTCTGAGAGCTGCAGACTTGGGTTAATTAGTGGAGCCAAGAGTTCAAATTAACACGGTGACGCCGCATTTAGTTGTTATGCGGCATGCAGAATGAATAAGCTGCCAACGGATGTGAAGTAGCCCCAAGTGTCAATGCTTTTAAACCTAAGTTTAAAACTTCGCTTTTTGTCCTTTACCTTTGATTACGGTCTTGTCATAAATGTTTATACTTATTTATTTTTTTAATTACTTTACTTTTAAAAGGTTTTACATGCATACAAAGTTATCTGTTGACGAATATATATAATATATTGACATATAGCAGCAGTCATCACACCATCAAAGGAAGTCTCTATGGCTCAACAAATGAGGGGCGAGCAGAGGGCGGCAGTCATTAGCCAAAGGGAACTGTAACTTCTTCTCCTGGTTTCCCAATTACAGTTACAGACATTGATTCATTTGTGCTGATCTAATACTTTTCTTCTCCACACAAAAGGTCTTATGCAGGTCACATTGATTAAAATTATTGCAACAGTGTTGAGTCTATCCGGCATTTTGGTCTACAGACAGAACATAATTTATATAGGGAATGGCTATGGTTCCAACTTCCTACAGATTTCCCGCAAAGGGATTGGTCTTTTTATTCCACTCCACCTGTGAAAGCAGTCTTGATCTTGTGGGCTACAAGAAACCTGTCTCTAGTAAGATAAAGTCCAAACTGGCTGAGTGAGACCACCCGAGCTGTCAGAACGGCCCTTTCATCCTTTTGCTGCGGCTATCTGTTTTTGCAAAATAAATACTGAATACCGGTATTCAATCTATTTTTATTTCAGTTTGCTTTAATTTCAGTTTGCATCATTTTTTCAATTGTGGATTAAAATTGGAAGACACTTAGAATCCTGTTAAAAAAGTCACACAAAATATGCATCACAACCGCTGATTTGTGAATATTTATTCAGCTATTCACCTCCTGGTAGATAAATCATGGATAAAGAAAATTGAATTTTGCACTGCATGACCTATATTAAAAACAAACATTGTGTAAGCCTCACAAATGACACCTTGCTCGATAACTTAGCTTTGATTCCATAATACAAGGAGCACTCAAATAGACTATTTTATTTTGAAGGTTGTTGTTAAATGTAGAAGTGAAATTGTGTGTTCTCTGCAACAGTGAACTGATTTCATAAATGTTAAAAGTCACTTTATAGGTCTTTTTTGAAATGTACCCCTGTAAAAGATGGGGGCTCTTTGAGTATTTAAGGTTGCTTAAACCTTTACCATCAACATACCACCAACTTTGATTCCAAAAACGTTCAGAACATTTCAAATCCTTACAAACATCTTTAAACATTGTTGTACTCTTAAAAATATAGTTCATCAAACAACTTACAGCAAAGTACAGATGTACAAAATGTACGCTAATAAATATAGAAACATAGTACATCTGATAGCTTAGATTTACGCACGCTCATACAGTACGTAATGTACAGTACCTGTACATACAGTACATCGATAATTCCAATGATTATGATGAAGAGAAATTTCTGTAGCGGCACAGTCAGATGTAAAACAAAGAACATTTGTATGCAAAGCCAAACATAGGAGTTACTGTACGTCCATGGTACCGACTGCCAGCAGTTAGCGCTACAGTGACTAGCGCTTCTGTATTTCTTGCTATCTTATCTATCCACTTATGCTGTCAATCCCAAATCCAACACAGCTGCTGCTGTAATTGTGTGAGCAAATGTTTTGCTGCTTTTAAAAATGTGAATCGAATACTTAAAAATCTAAACAGCACTGAATCTTCTCTTGCTTTTTTTAAAATAATCTTTTTTTAGCCATAGACATGGAATTGATCTTTCAGCTATGTTTAAAACTGCTGCCCTCATCTCTCATTTCCCGCATTACGTGGGCATCACTGGTTTGATCCTTGAGTGATTCCGATGTTATCTGCGTGAAAGACGTTTTTCTAGTAATTTAGTTCATCATCTGTACCTCTGATACCTGGCATCATCGAAGGTTCCATTCTGGAGCCTATTTTCTTTTCTTTGCACTTACCCTGGGCGCTGGTGTGAATAAAAACAGTGGCGTCCAATTCCATCTTTACGCTGTTGTCTCAAAAATCTATCTTCCATTGAGAACATTATCACTCTGACTATGTGCAGTGCTTGTTCGACTGCTTAGCTGATAAAATTATGATGGCTCTAAACTCCACCCAACCATCCATCCATCCATCCATTTTCTGAACTGCGTTTATCCCCACAAGCGTTGCGGGGCATGCTAGAGCCTATCCTAGCTGTTTTTGGGCAGTAGGCGGGGGACACCCTGAACCGGTTGCCAGGAAATCGCAGGGCACACAGAGACGAACAACCATCTGCGCTAACACTCACACCTCGGGAGAATTTAAAGCCTTCCATTAACCTGCCATGCATGTTTTTGGAATATGGGAGGAAACTGGAGCACCCGGAGAAAACCCACGCAGGCCCAGGAGAACATGCAAACTCCACACAGGAAGGCGGAAGCTGGAATTGAACCTGGTACCTCTACACTGTGAGGTTGACGCGCTAACCAGTCGTCCACCGAGCCGCTGGATCTAAACTCTCTCGGTTTAACAAGAATACGACAAAGATTGTTTTGCTTGGGCTGAGTTATGTCCCAAATCCCCATACTTGGAATCGCCTTGAAGCATACTTAACACATGTCTTGACCAATCTTAGTGTAAGATTCAACAAAGATTTAAAAATGGATCAAAAGATAAACTTAGAGTTGAAATCCTGATTTGTTCTGAGAAAGAGCTGAATGTCAGTTCATGGGCAGTTTATTCAAGCGTATTTCTTGTCCTCAGTGGAATTTGGCTCGGTAAAAATATTCTCTCCATGTCACTGAATCTCACCATCAAACAAGCACTGTGTCCTTCCACTTATCATGCTGGAATGTATAACAGTCTCCCAGAGTGCAGCTGAACTGTGTTAATTAGCACAGAACGCAAGTAGATAGGGAGAAATGTTCCCACACAAAAGTAAACAGACAAACGGTACAAGTTTATTAATCATGAAGAAAACATATGAACAATGTTGAAAAAATATCAATACTTAAAAAAACAAACAATCAAATTCTAAGAACCTTAAAAAAAGGAGTAAAACATATTTTTGAGGAAAAAGGCAAAGAAAAACAAAGGGCTTCTTTCCAGATGTGAGAAATGTGCATCTTCACATTATATTGAATAGACAGAAAGTTGCATACTCGTGGAGACAGTTTTAATCCCATCATCAATCGCAAAAACGTGTCTTTAACAACAACAGATTTGACAATCATAGGGGTTTTTTTTCTGAAAAGAGAATTAAGACGGCTTGAACAGAAAATTAATCCTGAACCCGAAATGTTGATGTGTCCATTTTTTTTAATCCAATCAAGGGCGACCCAGTGGTCAACTGGTGAGCACGGCCGCCTTGCAGTGCAGTGGTGGTTCAATTCCAACCCCGGCCTTCCTGTGTGGAGTTTGTACATTCTACTGTGCCCGAGTGAGTTTTCTCTTGGTACTCTGGTTTCCTCCCACATTCCAAAAACATGCATGGCAGGTGAATGGAACACTTGAAATTGTCCATAGCTGGGAGTGTGAATGTGAATGGTTGTTCGTTTCTGTGTGCTGTGCAATTGGCCGGCAACCGATTCAGAGTGTCCCCCGCCTCCTGCCCGTAGACGGCTGGGATTATAACAATCTATCAAACTTGATTGCCTCGTATAGATCTATCAAAGGAAATTGCAAAGCTCCTTGAACCAAGCGAATTGCAGTGGTCATCACACATGATTTTAGCTGTCCTAATATATGCTGTACAAAAGTCCTACTCATTGTCAGTGTGATTTTACGACACATACATCCTTATCCTGGTAGAGATAGTGCTATTAACTATTTCACTGGTTTACTTTTCTTTCACTTCAATAATAGAAAGGTCCTACACTCAAGGTCTTTGTACCTTCCAACTATCAAACGAGCCTAATTCGTTATTATAGACCTGCACAAATATTACTGTCATGTGTTTTGGTTCATTTATTCAGTTGATCAAAACCAATTTTTTAGAAGTTGTTCCCAATGTAATAATCACTGAAAACAAACAAATAAAACGGATAAACACAAAACAAAAACAGAGCTCTTCATTATGTTTCATTCGCTAGGCTGTCCCAGTGTGAGAGACAGTTTCTGGCTCTCATTGGGACATCTGGTTAATCATTAACTGCCAAGTTAATATTTGTTTTTTTTTTTGTGGTAAAGAAAATGAAACTGGGCAATGAGGTCATTTGGTTCAACAGTATGAAAGCTTTATTTCTGACACAGACACAAATGTCAATCTAGAAAAGAGCAACATTTGCAACACAGTGTGTGTATATACAGTATATATATATATAAAAAAAAAAAATCCTCATCTCACCCCTCGGGTGGTGTCCGTCCCTCATTCAGCTCGGGTCCTCTACCAGAGGCCAGGAAGCTTGAGGGTTCTGCGCAGTATCCTTGCTGTTCCCAGCACTGCACATTTCTGGACTGAGATGTCCGATGTTGTTCCAGGGATCTGTTGCAACCACTCATCTAGTTTGGGGGTCACTGCCCCGAGTGCTCCGACCACCACAGGCACGACTGTCACCTTTACCTTCCAGGCTCTCTCCAGCTCCTCTCTGAGCCCTTGGTATTTCTCGAGTTTCTCATGTTCCTTCTTCCTGATGTTTCCATCACTTGGGACCGCTACATCCACTACAACGGCTTTCCTCTGCCCTTTATCTATGATCACGATATCTGGTTGGTTCGCCATTACCATCTTGTCAGTCTGGATCTGGAAGTCCCACAGGATCTTCGCTCTGTCATTCTCCACCACCTTCGGAGGTGTTTCCCATTTTGACCTTGGGGTTTCCAGTCCATACTCCGCACAGATGTTTCGGTAGACTATGCCAGCAACCTGGTTATGGCGTTCCATGTAGGCTTTCCCTGCCAGCATCTTACACCCTGCAGTTATGTGTTGGATCGTCTCAGGTGCCTCTTTGCACAACCTACACCTTGGGTCTTGTCTGGTGTGGTATATCTGGGCCTCGATGGCTCTGGTGCTCAATGCCTGTTCCTGAGCAGCCAGGATGAGTGCCTCTGTGCTGTCTTTCAGGCCAGCCCTCTCTAGCCACTGATAGGACTTCTTGAGATCAGCCACTTCAGTTATGGTCCGGTGGTACATCCCGTGTAGGGGCTTGTCCTCCCATGATGGTCCCTCATCCAGCGCCTCATCTTCTGTTCCCCATTGTCTGAGACATTCTCTGAGTACGTCATCCGTTGGAGCCTTCTCCTTGATGTATTCATGGAGCTTGGATGTTTCATCCTGGACAGTGGCTCTCACACTCACTAGTCCCCGGCCTCCTTCCTTTCGGCTTGCGTACAGTCTCAGGGTGCTGGATTTGGGATGGAACCCTCCATGCATGGTTAGGAGCTTTCGGGTCTTAACGTCCGTGGTCTGAATCTCTTCCTTTGGCCACCTTATTATTCCTGCAGGGTATCTGATCACTGGCAGGGCATAGCTGTTTATTGCCCAGGTCTTATTCTTGCCATTGAGCTGGCTTCTTAGGACTTGCCTCACTCGCTGGAGGTATTTGGCCGTAGCCGCTTTCCTTGTTGCCAGTTCGAGGTTGCCATTGGCTTGTGGTATACCAAGGTACTTGTAGCTGTCCTCAATGTCTGCTATTGTTCCTTCTGGGAGTGAGACCCCTTCAGTGCGGACTGCCTTTCCTCTCTGGGTCACCATCCGACTACATTTCTCAAGCCCGAATGACATCCCGATGTCGCTGCTGTAGATCCTGGTTGTGTGGATCAGGGAATCTATGTCCCTTTCGCTCTTAGCATACAGCTTTATGTCATCCATGTAGAGGAGGTGACTGATTGTAGCTCCATTTCTGAGGCGGTATCCATAGCCTGTCTTGGTGATTACTTGGCTTAGGGGGTTCAGTCCTATGCAGAACAGCAGTGGGGAGAGTGCATCACCTTGGTATATGCCACATTTGATGGACACTTGGGTAAGTGGCTTGCCATTGGCTTCAAGTGTGGTTTTCCACATCCTCATCGAGTTTGCAACGAAGGCTCTTAGGGTCCTGTTCACCTTATACAACTCCAAGCATTCAGTGATCCATGTATGTGGCATCGAGTCATAGGCTTTCTTGTAATCAATCCAAGCTGTGCACAGGTTGGTACGTCGGGACCTGCAGTCGTGTGCGACTGTTCTGTCAACCAGGAGTTGATGTTTGGCTCCTCTAGTATCTCTACCAATGCCCTTCTGTGCTTCGCTCATGTATTGATCCATGTGTCCACTTATCTTAGCCGCAATGATGCCTGACATGAGCTTCCATGTTGTGGAGAGACAGGTTATTGGCCGATAGTTGGATGGAACTGCACCCTTTGAGGGATCCTTCATGATCCTTCATGATCATATATATATATATATATATATATATATATATATATAGTGGGCACCTCTACTCACAAAATTAATTGGTTCTGGAAGAAATTTCTTAATTTGGTAAGTTGGGACGCTTTTCCATGTAAATGCCCTAATTTGCTCCAATCCGCCCAAAATTCAGACATAAATGTTTTATAAAGCATAAAAAGGCATCAACATATTTAACAAATACTTGTTACAATTAGGTTATTGTACAATGAATGAGAGTTGTGCTTAATGTAAAAAATAAAGAATAAGAATAAAAATTATGGTCATTTAACTTAACTTCGTCCTCATCGTTTTTTGCCCTCTTTAGTTCATGTTCTCTCTCAGAAGTGGTTTTTGCCTGCCGTTTTGTAAAGAACTGATCCAAGGATGTTTGCTTTTGCCGACTTTTTAAAAAATCCTTCCAAAATGTCCAAGGCAAACATCAGTATTGTGAGCGATGGCCCGATTGACAGGCGACCATTTCAGGTTGTAGTCTTCCTTCTGCCCTAAATCAGCTGGGATAGGCTCCAGCAACTCCCTTCGACCCTATTCAGGATAAGTGATATTGAAAATGAACGGGTGGATGTTGATCAGTATATGCTATACATTTAAGATATAAGCTTATGGAAAAGATTTATGTGTAATAAATAGTGAGACCAATGTTATTTGTGTACAAAGGATATAAATGGTTAGAGAACCTGAAGGTAAAAATAATCAACAAATATTAGACATTTGGCCGATTATTTTGGCCAAAATGGGGTAAAACAGCCTTCAAACACTCCTGTTTGAGTTTATTATTTCTTCTCTTCAAAGCAATAGCAAATTGTCCTTCAGTGGTTGCTTGGTGATTCTGACATGGGAAAGAAGTCAATTAGAAGAAGAGAAAACGACTACAGCTGACTTCAAGCATTAAAGCGCAACCATCAACCAATAACAGTGGACTTCCTGCTAAAAGCCCATTATCAGGCTGCTCATGAGCTTTTAGTTCCCTTGCAATCTTTATGGTAGCAAAGCCTTTCAGTCTATGATGAGAGCTTCCCATCTTCAGACAACTTTAACATTCACTTATCGTGCATCAAAGTTTTTGTCTGCTATAGTCAAGAGTAGTAGCATTTTAATCCAAGTGGTTGGAGATCAAATCCATGTTGGTCGGATGGAAACATGCCTGCTTAATTTGGTTGTGTTTTACTTCAGGGCCATGTCCAAAATTATGTTTAAAAAAAATTAGACGTGTATGGGAATCTAGGTTTCATATTTTATGTTTGGTCATGCTGGGATGGGAAGTTAAAAGGTTAGTCAAGTGACACACTAATGCATTAATTTCATTGACCATTGCAAACATAATGGCAGGCTTTCACGCTAACATCTTTGGAACAGACTTTTGTTCTTTTGAACAGATGCATTGTTGAGCAGAATTATCATTTGAGACCTAACCACTTTTTTTTGGTGTGTGAAAACAAAGATGAAAGAATTGTTGTGAGTGACTTGTCTTTGGGACACTCGGGACACAACACTGTGTGTGCATCCCCCTTCTTCGGTGCTTTTTAACCATCCCATGTAGGAACAATTATGGCAACGACTTTTTTTCAGTCATTTGTTGCAACGGCTTTCGTTTCCCTCTATGGTTTATTTATTGATTTATATTCTGTTTCATTTTTATAACAATCATAGGCCTCAGTAGCATTTAAAAATATCCTGCACAGTTCAGGGACCATTTGTACTAAGACAGTGGTGGCTATCCTTGTTGAAGCGACTGAACCTCACAAGATTCAAATTCAGAAAATAGCAAAAAATGTGACTGCATTTTCTCTCTGACCATTTTCGGATGCCATCCTTCTACCCCAGGCATGTCCAAAGTCCGGCCCGGGGGCCAAATCCGGCCCGCGGTCGACTTTCATCCGGCCCTCGGCCCCTGTCATAAAATCAGTGCCGTCTGGCCCGCAGGTTGGGCGCAATGGAACACGTGTTGCATTGACTGAGGTCTCGTAGACTGGTGAGTGATGTTTCATAGAGTACTGCTTCCCTCTAGTGGCTAAATGAGTAATAGCATTCACTAAATGAGTAATAGCATTTAGACACTAGAGGGCATCACTCACGAGTTAACAAGACATCACTCCGTGTTTATATTGACAGATATGTCATATTTCAAATGATCCTTGCAGTTGTGGATGTGTATTGCTTATTCATTTCCCTGTTGTTCGAGTCAAAGGTTTTGTGACTATTGAAAAGTCATGGTGATACATTTTATGTTTCAAATCAATCAATTTGCACTCAGGAGACTTCTGTTTAAGAAAAAGCAATTGCATGTGATATACCTGTTTCAAATGAACCAAAAGAAATTCTTAAGATTGTTGAAATTAAAATAAAAATGGAAACGTGAAACAGACTGGCTTACTAAAATTTGCTGAACAATATTGTTGTTCAATGTAAATAATGTCAGCCAAGGTCGGCCCCCCGACATTTTACCACATAAAATCTGGCCCCCTTGGCAAAAAGTTTGGACACCCCTGTTCTACCCTATGAGGAAGCTGGATTTTTTTTCCTCTTAGACGCCGCAACAACTAGCATTCTTACTTTTTTAAAGTCTGTAACTCATCAAAAGTGGACTCACGCAACCAGTTATCATGTAAACAAAATACGGTTCCAGCTCACACCGGAGGTCCTTCCCACAATTCTCACAAAGGCTCATGCGCCGTAGGAATAAGGCTGATTCCATTTCATGTGATCCTGATTGCCACAGCCAAGGAAACATAATCAATCGTACAAAACCTGGTAGCTTTAGTCAGATGCCACGAATATGTGCATGTTTCTTGTCCAGCCTTTTTTTTTAAAGGAGTGATCTTGACAATGTGTCTTGCTTGTAATCAGCAAGGTCACCGGAACATTTGGCTATGATCCGATCATTGCACGTTTGTTTTCAGCTCACTACTTATTGCATCCTTTCCTCAAGAACAAATCTGTATTGTCAGTGTAGCCGTTTTGTGGCGATTTTACATAGTTTTGATTTTTTTTGGAGTTTTGTTTTGTAGTTTGCACTTCTTAATACTGTTGTAACAGGGGCCGGAGCAGTTGTGCAACTGGAAAGCATTATTTTCAACATCTAGGTTTGCAGCGTCAATTCCATTTTGGTCTAAAACAAAGATTCTTTCCCCAGGTACAAACATCATCTCTAGAGAGAGAGCAAAGGATGGTCAAAGAGAACAAGATCAAGCCACTTACTGTAAATTAATTATCACTCTTTAATAGTATAAGAAAATTATCCGGGCGGCTCATCAGCTAGTTCCTGCGGAAGGCTGGTAAGGTGGGCGTTCGGCCCACAAAAGTGTTGTTGCTTGGTTCAACTTTTTGTTCATCTTCATTGCTTATCGCGAAAATAAAGAGATGTTTAGCTCTACTAAATAACTAACAATTTCATTGCAATGAAATTGGGTAGACAAAATTTTTTCGCCAAGATGCCCGCGCGATCGTAGTGACACACTGCCTGAGCGGTGCAGTGGCGGCGCGCAGCGGCGTGGTGAAGTACCCGGTAGGTACGTTTTGAAAAGGGACAGACGGAAGGACAGACCGCGTGCGGGACGACGCGCAATATATATAGAGATTTCTCTTTTAATTTCCAGTTGCTGAATTACTTTCTACAGTCTGTGTTTTGTTTAAATATTTTTGGAAGCAGTTTACAGATTCTGAGGCGGCCCGGTAGTCCAGTGGTTAGCACGTTGGCTTCACAGTGCAGAGGTACCGGGTTCGATTCCAGCTCCGGCCTCCCTGTGTGGAGTTTGCATGTTCTCCCCGGGCCTGCGTGGGTTTTCTCCGGGTGCTCCGGTTTCCTCCTACATTCCAAAAATATGCATGGCAGGCTGATTGAACACTCTAAATTGTCCCTAGGTGTGAGTGTGAGCGTGGATGGTTGTTCGTCTATGTGTGCCCTGCGATTGGCTGGCAACCGATTCAGGGTGTCCCCCGCCTACTGCCCGGAGACGGCTGGGATGGGCTCCAGCACCCCCGCGACCCTAGTGAGGATGGAAGATGAATGAATGAATGAATGAATGAGTTTACAGATTCTGTTTCAGTCACAACTTACTGGATATGAAATGATGGTAAAGTAATTGTTGCGATCGCTCATTGTGTTGCTAACGCTAAAATATTGGCTATTTATTTGGACTGGACTTCCCCTTTCTTATACAGCCAGGAGTATACAACAGATGAGAGACTGGACTAATGAAGGAGTACTAAAAGGTAGATCAATACTATCAAGTTGGTACATGTTTGCTAAGTGAAATATAGCAAAGCTGTATAGATGCAGAGATAAGAGGAGGAGAGAGCCTTAGCTCACTCTTGCGACTCAGTCAATTTATCAAATTTTCAATTACGTTGTATTGTGTATAACACCAACTTACACTAAGATAGTCCAGTATATATAATAGTGGAAGTAAAATAAAAGACTCTTGATAATGTAAATACTTAATGGGCTGGATTAAAGTAATTGGATGTACCCCCCCCCCCCCCCCCCGGCCATACTTTGACCACCCTTGATGTATTGTATCAATCCATCTGGCCATCTTAAAAGTAAAAATATCATAATAACAGTAAGAAAAGACAACAATAAATACATAAACGCTTGCCAGAGTTAAAAGGACTTGAATCTAAACTTGTCTTGTCATTTTGGATCATACTTTTCATTTAAACCGAGATGTGTGCATCATGTTTACATTTGTAGTATTTTTAAGGGAATCTTCCGAAGTAACATTTCCTTCAAGAGATTTGGGGAAACCTGAGAAACCCCCCACAGTCTTAATCCAACCGATTCCTTATCTTTGGAAAGGTGACAACGGCCTGAGGGTGAGGTCTGTCAGATTGCGAAATATGCAGGACACACCCTGCACCTTAACCCAGCTTTGTCTTCGTTCTTTGTGTTTAAATCCTGTTCCTTTGTTTTTGGCTATGCTGTGGGGTGTGGTTGCTTGAGAATGGCAGTCATTCAGGAGTAAATTTAGGATGGACCGGGAACAAAAACAGAGGACAGAATAATCAAGCAGTTTCATGTGAAAATACTAATTTAAGGAAACTTTGAAAACAATCATGGTGAATTTGATCCATGTTCTCCTCCACCGTTCATGTATGGTATATGGTGTTCCCTCATTAATTTGCAGTTCAGTTATTGTGGCTTCAGTTTATCGTGGAGTTTTCATTTGTGACATTAACTTCATCTATTACAAGTTTACATTGCTATTTCCTGGGTTTTATTCCTCATTTTGCATTTTAAAAGTAAAAGTACTGTATTTTTTTTTTTGGTAAACTTAAATTATACATTTTCAGTATGAGAATATGCACCTGCAATAAAAATTGCCAATAATTATGAAGGGTGCTGTTTCTCATTCAAATGTATTGGGGCACTTAGATGCAGCATATCAACACATGGAAAGGTTAACCTTTTGAGTTTAAAATAACTTCCTTTAACCTCTAGGATCCTGCGCCGTATCCTGACCCGTGGCAGAACAAAGGGTGTTTTTTTCTGTTTTGTCCCACTTTAAGTCCATCTACACAGTCATTACTTGCCTCATTTCCCCTATCCAAGTTTGAAAACTCCCCTTCATTTGCTGCTAGCATGGCGTTAGCCGACCAACAGATGAGGCGTTAGCCCACTTGATATTCCCCTAACTACTTCTGGGCATCCGCTTGAAAATAGCGCATACATAGATTTTATGCCTGTGCACTCCCCACATAGATACGGCAGGCATTGGGAGATGAGATGTGCCATCCAAACATTTCTCTCTGACGACATGTTATGATGCATTCTGACTCAATTGGGAAATTTAAAAAAAGAAAAAGAAAGAAAAAGTCAACCGCTACTTAGCACAAATTCACTAATCATGGAGGCTCAAGGAAGGTATCACCCACAGAAAGTGAGGGAGCACTCTAACGCAATATTTTTCCCCTGCGGCTTTTCTTCAGGCTCTGGTAATTCGCACCAACTCGTAGTTCAGCTCAGGGCATCCTGACATCCTCTTTTCCAAAGCAAAAAGACAAAACACCCACAACGCCAGGATTTTTTATAATCACGTATTTTAGACATGAACACGTAAGTGACACGCTGACATGACTCATGCTTTACTTTACAGAGATGTACAGTTTGTAGCTTTTAGATTTTCTCAAATAACAATTGTTGTTTGCAAGCAGGTTCTAGGTGAGGGGCCAGACAAAGCACGGCTCAAAGACCCCAATGATGATTACAATAAATGGATCTAGGTTTCCCTTGCCCGGACGCGGGTCACCGGGGCCCCCCTTTGGAGCCAGGCCTGGAGGTGGGGCTCGTTGGCAAGCGCCTGGTGGCCGGGCCTACACCCATGGGGCCCGGCCGGGCACAGCCCGAAGAGGCAACGTGGGTCCCCCTTCCCATGGGCTCACCACCCATGAGAGGGGCCAAAGGGGTCGGGTGCAATGTAAGCTGGGCGGCAGCCAAAGGCGGGGACCCTGGCGGTCCGATCCTCGGCTGCAGAAGCTAGCTCTTGGGACATGGAATGTCACCTCTCTGGCAGCGAAGGAGCCCGAGCTGGTGTGTGAGGCAGAGAATTTCCGACTGGATATAGTCGGACTTGCCTCCACACACAGCCTGGGTTCTGGTACCAGTTCTCTCGAGAGGGGTTGGACTCTCTTCCACTCTGGAGTTGCTCACGGTGAGAGGCGCAGAGCAGGTGTGGGCATACTCATTGCCCCCCGGCTCAGTGCCTGTACATTGGGGTTCACACCGGTAGACGAGAGGGTTGCCTCCCTCCGCCTTCGGGTGGGTGGACGGGTCCTGACTGTTGTTTGTGCATATGCACAAAGCAGCAGCTCAGCATACCCATCCTTTTGGGAGTCCTTGCAGGGTGTGCTGGAGAGTACTCCTGCTGGGGACTCCCTTGTTCTGCTGGGGGACTTCAATGCTCACGTGGGCAATGACAGTGAGACCTGGAGGGGCGTGATTGGGAGGAACGGCCCCCCCGATCAGAACCCGAGTGGTCTTTTGTTATTGGACTTCTGTGCTCGTCACGGATTGTCCATAACGAACACCTTGTTCAAACATAAGGGTGTCCATATGTGCACTTGGCACCAGGACACCCTAGGCCGCAGTTCGATGATCGACTTTGTAGTTGTATCATCGGATTTGCTGCCGCATGTTCTGGTCACTCGGGTGAAGAGAGGGGCAGAGCTGTCAACTGATCACCACCTGGTGGTGAGTAGGCTCCAATGGTGGGGGAAGATGCCGGTCCGTCCTGGTAGACCCAAACGTATAGTGAGGGTTTGTTGGGAGCGTCTGGCGGAATCCCCTGTCAGGAGTTTCAACTCCCACCTCCGACAGAGCTTTTCCC
This sequence comes from Hippocampus zosterae, assembly GCF_025434085.1. NCBI lineage: Eukaryota > Metazoa > Chordata > Actinopteri > Syngnathiformes > Syngnathidae > Hippocampus > Hippocampus zosterae. Next base: position 20,474,121 of record NC_067461.1, on the reverse strand, counting down.
ATGTTCCGGGGGAGGCGGGGGACATTGAGCCCGAGTGGACCATGTTCCGTGCCTCTATTGTTGAGGCGGCCAATCTGAGTTGTGGCCGTAAGGTGGTTGGTGCCTGTCGTGGCGGCAACCCCCGTACTTGCTGATGGACACCAGCAGTAAGGGATGCCGTCAAGCTGAAGAAGGAGTCCTATCGAGCCTTTATGGCCTGTGGGACCCCAGAGGCAGCTGACGGGTATCGACTGGCCAAGCGGACCGCGGCTTCGGTGGTCGCCGAGGCAAAAACCCGAGCGTGGGAAGAGTTCGGCGAGGCCATGGAAGCCAACTTCCGGACGGCTTCGAGGAAATTCTGGTCAATCATCCGACGTCTCAGGAGGGGGAAGCAGTGCACCACTAACACTGTATACAGTGGGGATGGGGCGCTGCTGACTACGACTCGGGACGTTGTGAACCGGTGGGCAGAGTACTTCGAAGACCTCCTCAACTCCACCAACACGCCTTCCTTGGAGGAAGCAGAGCCTGGGGACTCTGAGGTGGGCTCTCCTATCTCTGTGGTCGAAGTCACCGATGTGGTTAAAAAGCTCCTCGGTGGCAGGGCCCCAGGGGTGGATGAGATCCGCCCGGAGTTCCTCAAGGCTCTGGATGTTGTGGGGCTGTCCTGGTTGACACGCCTCTGCAACATCACGTGGTCAACAGGGAGAGTGCCTCTGGATTGGCAGACCGGGGTGGTAGTCCCTCTTTTTAAAAAGGGGGACCAGAGGGTGTGTTCCAACTACAGAGGGATCACACTCCTCAGCCTCCCTGGTAAGGTCTATTCAGGGGTGCTGGAGAGGAGGGTCCGTCAGGAAGTCGAGCCTCAGATTGAGGAGGAGCAGTGTGGTTTTCGTCCCGGCCGTGGAACAGTGGACCAGCTCTACACCCTTAGCAGGGTCCTTGAGGGTATGTGGGAATTCGCCCAACCAGTCTACATGTGTTTCGTGGACTTGGAGAAGGCGTTTGACCGTGTCCCTCAGGGAGTTCTGTGGGCCGTGCTTCGTGGGTATGGGGTACCGAACCCCCTGATACGGGCTGTTCGGTCACTATACCACCGATGTCAGAGTTTGGTTCGCATTGCCGGCAGTAAGTCGGAATCGTTTCCAGCGGGGGTAGGACTCCGCCAAGGCTGCCCTTTGTCGCCGATTCTGTTCATAACCTTTATGGACAGAATCTCTAGGCGCAGCCGAAGCGTTGAGGGGGTCCGTTTTGGGGGCCTCAGTATTGCATCCCTGCTTTTTGCAGATGATGTGGTGCTGTTGGCTCCTTCAAACGGGGCTCTCCAACTCTCACTGGAGCGTTTCGCAGCCGAGTGTGAAGCGGTTGGGATGAAAATCAGCACCTCCAAATCTGAAACCATGGTCCTCAGTCGAAAAAGGGTGGAGTGCCCCCTCCGGGTTGGGGAGGAGCTATTACCCCAAGTGGAGGAGTTCAAGTATCTTGGGGTCTTGTTCACGAGTGGGGGTAGGAGGGAGCGGGAGATCGACAGGCGGATCGGTGCAGCGTCTGCTGTGATGCGGACGTTGTATCGGTCTGTCGTGGTGAAGAAGGAGCTGAGCCAAGGGGCAAAGCTCTCAATTTACCGGTCGATCTACGTCCCAACCCTCACCTATGGTCACGAGCTATGGGTCGTGACCGAAAGAACGAGATCCCGGATACAAGCGGCTGAAATTAGTTTTCTCCGCAGGGTGTCCGGGCTCTCCCTTAGAGATAAGGTGAGAAGCTCAGTCATCCGGGAGGGGCTCAGAGTCGAGCCGCTTCTCCTCCACATCGAGAGGAGCCAGATGAGGTGGCTTGGGCATCTGATTCGGATGCCTCCTGAACGCCTCCCCGGTGAGGTGTTCCGGTCATGTCCCACCGGGAGGAGACACCGAGGAAGACCCAGGACACGCTGGAGAGACTATGTCACCCAGCTTGCCTGGGAACGATTCGGGATCCCCCGGGGAGAGCTGGAAGAAGTAGCTAGGGAGAGGGAAGTCTGGGCTTCCCTGCTAAAGCTGTTGCCCCCGCGACCCGGCCCCGGATAAGCGGTAGATGATGGATGGATGGATGGACAATTGTTGTTTGAGACACGGTGGTTTAGTGGTTAGCACATCCGTCTCTCAGCTCTCTGACTTCCTCCCACATTCTAAAACTGGGTGCCCACACTTTTTCAGCATGTGAACTACTTTTAAATGACCAAGTCAAAACGTCTACCTGCATTAATTAGGTATTAATTAATGAATATACTTGAACATATTTATAAGTAATCAGAGGCGTAACATCCTGGTGATAAGCTCTGGTGCCATTTTTTTTCCCGCCCAAACCCCTGCCTCAACACAAGCTGCCCAGTGAAGCAGGACGGGGCAGTAGGGTCAATGCCGCTTCACTGATGGAGCGAGATGATCAGCTGCGCGTCGACTCACTTTTGCCTGGCTTTGATTAAAAATTAAAACAAAACAAAACAAAAAAAAGTATCTGAGTAATCTACGCGTGAACCACATCTTGCTAATTTTCGTCCTTTGTTTTTTGGTGTTCGTCTTGTCATCAAGACATATTGTGCCTGACAGATGATTGGACAAATTATTATTTCCTCCTCACATACTAGCCATTCAGAAATAGAATAGAATACCTTGTTTTGTCCTCATGGCCTCTATGTGGGCCGATCAGAGACCATGAGTGGGCCGAATGGCGCCCCCGGGGCAGTACTTAAATGATGCATGTGTAGTGAAAGAGTCCTACTGATCCGAGATCACAAAATCATCACCCAACTTTGCAGTCCTGCACCATTATGACTTATCATTATTAAGTATTTCGTTCTCACGTTTGCACCTACCTTAGTGCTTAATTTAGTAGCTGATTCTTTTTTTTAACCTATGAAAATGTGCCTGCCCTTAGTACTTTGTATTGGAATCTACACACAGTGTATTGCATGTGCTTGTTGCAAATAAAATACAAACAGTCTTTAAAACATTAAAATATATAAATAAATATTTCCAGATTCAAATTAGCAAAATGCAAGAGAAGGTTTTACCATTTTTCTAATCTTTGCTAATTACTGCTCTTTAAAAAAGTCCCTCTGAAGAACTAGAGAGCTATCGTTTGTTTTCGGGCTATTGTTAAGTCAGAGTGGATTCGACTCTCCAACAACACTCTGTTCTTCTCTTAGGCAGGTTGTGACTTGTAGCGATCTGACTGGAATGTTAACAGAGCCTGACTCATGAAACTGTCCATGATTGCCCAACAGCATTGCAGTGATTTCACGCTTCACGTCACACAACCATTTCCCAGATAAAAAAGGTTCTATTCTGTCTGAATCATTTTTTAGCGAGTTATTGTTAAAAAAAGAAAAAGAAAAAGAATAAAGAAACAAGTACTGTTGCCAGTCAGTGTGCAAACTGAAAACATGACAGTGTCTCCACCTGCTGGTAAACATTGAATCAGGGAACGAATCACTCTTCATGGTCGGTGTTAAAGTTCATTATTGTACTCGGCGACATAATTTCCAAACATCAGGAAAGTAGTATTTTTTATTCGTTCTTTGCCCCATGTGGAAATCGATATCGAAATATTGTGACGGTTCCTCATGCTGAATCATTTGCAACAGACGTCAAATATTTTTGAGTCACAGATCACTCGTTCTTGAGTAACATCGAGTTGATCTTGGACCATTCACTAACCTGCAACAACATTCTTATCACTTGCCCATTTTAAAAATAACCAATCTGTTACATATCATACCTTTGCAAAATCACAGATTTTGTGAATGACCCTGTTGGAGGGATTAGTTCTAGAAAATGTTGATTATTGTGGTCGTAGTTTGCAGTGGAAAAGAACTGTACAACCGAGCCTACGTGGTTCCCAATACCTGTGACTTTCTCATGCAACTAATTGATGTAGACCAGGAGTGTCAAACTCATTTTAGTTCAATGGCTACGTTCACCCCAATTTGATCTCAAGTGGGCTGGTCCAGTGTATTTGCACACTCAGAAAATGTCAAGTCAAGTCAATGTCAAGAGCACTTTCAAACAGCCATCGCTGCATACAAAGTGCTGTACATGGAGCAATTTAACATGCACAATAAACAGTAAGACAAATCGGTAATAAAGGCAGTAGAAAGCACCAAACAGTAAAACCAAGAACAAATCTAAGTCATGCTGAGTCGAATGCCAAAGAATACAAGTGAGTTTTGAGGAGGGCTTTGAAGATGGGCAGCGAGGAGGCTTGCCGAATGTTCAGTGGGAGGTCATTCCAGAGAGAAGGACCAGCAACTGAAAAGGCTCGATCCCCTCTGAGCCTCAGTTTAGTTCTTGGTACTTCTAATAATGTCTGGTCCACAGACCTGAGGTGCCGGGCAGGTGTGTAGGGGCGGATGAGCTGAGAGAGGTAAGGTGGCCCGAGATTATTCAGAGATTTGAAAACAAAGAGGAGGATCTTGAAAATAACTCTATAATGAATGGAGAGCCAGTGAAGGGATGCCAGAGTAGGAGTTATGTGCTCCCTCTTACGAGTACCAGTCAAGAGGCGAGCAGCGGCATTCTGGACCAGCTGAAGGCACTTAATGGAGGACTGGCTGACTCCAAAGTAAAGGGCATTGCAGTAATCGAGCCGGGATGTGACAAAGGCATAAATTACGGTCTCAAAGTGTTCATGTGAGAGGAGAGGTTTTATTTTGGCCAGCTGTCTAAAGTGAAAAAAGCTGGATTTAACAACGGCACCAATTTGCCGATCAATTTGCACTCAGAAAATGTTTACCATCTTGTTGCAAATCGTGTGAGCAATCCAAAATTTCAGAACAAAAACATTGCAAACAAATCACTTTTTTCAATTACAGGTGCAACTTACAAATCTAAGTGAATCTATGCATGTGTCTTTAATAAAACAACTTAAGATCTAAAATCATTAGAAATGTAAATACATTTTCACAATACTTATGGAAATCTTGGCAACTTCAACTGACTCAGCAAACCATAATAACTGAAGGGGCAACTCTTCACAAAGAGCGTGCAGTTGCCCGCCTACTTTGCACACGTATAAAAAAGGGATGAAAGTGCAGTACATGAAAAAAAACACAATGGTTCCACCAAACCAACGACTTTTTAACTTGAGCAGTTGACTGACATTTTTCTCAACAGTTAGTGTTCACAGTAAGACAACTGTATTCTCCAAAGAGTGCAAAGGAGGCACCGCACTGACAACATGATGTCGGCTTCCTTTGAAACTTGGCATCTTTTAGCTTTCACAAGTGCATCAACAATAAGGTGTCGAACTCGGAAGAGCTAGTCATCAGTGCGCCCTCGAGTGGTCAAAATTAACAATTTATTTTCATTGCAAAATTGCTGGGTAAATTTTCTATCCCCACGGGTTGGATTGGACTATGACCTGAATACGTGCCACCAGAAACTGAATCTGACTAACTGATATTTGAATTTGATTCGTCGTGAGTGAGCTGGGGCCAACCCCTGCTGACTTTGGCTGAGAGGTACAGTACAGTATATACTAACGTTGCTCAGGATTAAAACAACAACAGAATGAGCGGTGCAGCCGATTCGAAAGTTGCTCACGATTTAAAACAAACACACAAAAATCTGGTTAAATTGCTCAAACACATTGAAAATGAACAAAATAGTTGCAATGTGTTTTACAACACGTGAATTGGAGACGCGGCGTTGTTGAGGTTTCAGGGTGTCCACTCGTCATCTCACCAATCACCTACATGCCGACCAGGGAAAATTAACCTAGATGCTTAGTGAGAATATTTCTGCACAATTGAAGCATATTACCACGACGTATGTAAGCCGTGTCCATTCACTGCGTTCTTGCTGCTTCCGCTTTGCCTGGCGTTATCAATGCAAGAGCCGCGAGGAGGCCCACGTTGGCTGGCTCACTCCAGGGCTGTGGCTATCACTCCTATTCTTCCTAATCCTTTGAGTGCGAGTGCAGCAAACTGTACCACTCCTGTCAAGAGTGCATGTGAGTGCGTCCTTGCTTTAACCTGGATGTGACATTTCTTCTACTCAGTACAAACACATTTTTGTCATGACATTTTTTAGGTGGGGCGGGGGCCATTTACCCTTTGAATGAAGTTACTTGGTAAGAGTTAGCTTAAGTTTTTTTTCAAGCGAGGAAACATTACTGGTGGTCAGACAGTTGACATGCTGCTGTAATGTTTGATTAGAAAGAAAGAAGGAAGTTAATGCAAAGGGTATGTTTTTTTTAAATTAAATATTAAATAAAATATATATATTAAAACAAATTGAATATAAAATAATAAAGCCTAGAGCGCCTATATTGTCTAGCTAACTGACATGCACGTGGGTGCGAGTATGTGCATAGACAGCAACAGATTTTGGAACTTGGTGCATACACAACGCGACTCCAAATTATTAGCCACCCCCTCCATTTTGGAGAAAATAAGAAACGTGTGCGTCTTATGGTCGTGAAAATACATTACTTCTTATTTCTTTACTTTTCAACATTTACCTCTCGTTTGTAAATGCTTTTAATTAAATGTTGTACTTTTAATTATGTGAAGCATTTTGTGCTGCTTTGTGTATAAATTCATGGATCCTGTGCGATATACGTAAATAAAGCTGACTTGCCTTGACTTAACCACTTGAAGCCTGAATTTAGTTCCAATAATTTAAAAACATTTGCTTTCAAGTAGATGTTGAATTAAGTTAAAAATGTTAATTTGAGTATAGAACATCATCTCATATATATATGTAACCAGGTGAACCTTACTTAGATGGTTGTAGTGAAGGCTTCCTTGTTTAACAAATGTAGCACTGTCACTTTAAGAGCCACACTAGATCAATACACGCGGGAACATATGCAGCGTGTGAGAATCAGACCAGAAAGGGTGACATGCACGTAAAGGAGGGTAGTCGCTGAACTGTGCCCACTGCTTGTCCCAACTTGATACACCAATGATCGTCCTCGTAACCCTGGCGATATTCAGGTAATTGGTAACTAGTTTACCATGACGCATGTTAGGTGTTAATTTTGGACAGATGATTAATTAGTTGAATGGTATTTGTAGAGCACAATATCTGGAGTGGTTTGGGTTGGAGTTTGAAATCTACCACTAGTGAGTCGTGTGAACAGCTGTACAGCGTAAGTGTTCGCAATGTTATAAGATTTAAATATGTTTTTTACTGTAAATTATATGAACTGTGTTATCTGTTCTTTAGAGGGGAGATCATTTGTGTTTGACCACGTGCTTTGCACACACCCAACACACCGGAACATATCGAGTAAGTGTGGCTGCATCTCAAAACAGTTGTAATGATTATTTGTTCTGCACTAAGAAGTATTGTGGCTTGTAAATAATGTATTTTTATTTCTGTTTTCCTATTAAGCAAGCCACTGCTGTTGTCTATTGTGGCGTAATTGTCTGTAATCTGTTAAATGATTTTCTTTGATCTCTTAGATCCCTTTTCGACCTCTTTTAAAATTCAGTTAACATCTCAGTCTTTCATCTTAATGCTGAACAATTTTTCATTGTTCAGTCGGGAATAAAGCCCACCTAAAAATTATTTTGTGTCCAGTCCAGTCTTTCCAAAGACCCGGCTACACATTATATATATATATATATATATATATATATATATATATATATATATATATATATATATACTTATATATATATATATATATATATATATACACACACACACACTATACATACATACACACACACAAATACGCATTTCGGTGTGATGCAAACAAGTGTAAGTTGAGAGGTTCGTTGTTTGTCAGTGGATGGCTCTTCTTTGCGAATGACAGATGGAGAGATGGAATCCTTTAATGCAGTTTATTTAAAAAGGAGAAAGAAAAAAAACGTCTACACCTCCGGACGGACGAACGAGACTCCTCCTGCCCCGAAACACAAAACACTTCCTGGTTTCCGTAACCAATGGGATAATATCAACATAAACTTGTTTAAACAATTATTAAACAGAATATAACCTAGGTAACTGTAACACAAAAGAACATAATGCTCAAATATAAAATTAAAATAATTAATAATTTAACATAAGCTTACACAAGCAACAACCGGTATAAAAAAAAGCAGGTGTTCCCATCTCAGGTATGTCGATTCTTTTATTGATGTAACATTTTCAGGAGTTACACCGCTTATAACCGCTATGCTATTATAAAACACGATTATAAATTATAAAAACAAAATAAAAAAATTCAATACATATTTATTTATGTTAAACAAGTTTACTTACCACCCACTCAGTTTGACCGACCTTTCAGCATGGAGAGTGAGCCTGTCACTTCAGCTCACTTGTGGAATTCAGAAAGTAGTTTTTGTTGAGGCACAGATGAATGTTACACATTGCACTTTTGTACACAATCTGGCCGTTACAATGAATACAGAAGAAATCACTTTTCAAAAAAAGCTAACTTTTTTTTCCATTTCATGTGTACACATACTTATATCGGTAAGTGTCACAAAAAAGTATAAAGCTGAACAAGTTGAAACTTTACAAATTTACTTTTAACTGATATAGGTGTGAATTTATCATCGCTGTCCCCACTATCACTGAGACAGCTGCCGTCATTGTCTACAGGAGGAAGCCTGGTCCGAGGTCATCCTACTCGCTTTGAATAGATGGAAGCTGCAATCATTTTTAGCTCTACAGAAAAAGAATCAACAGAAATTACAATTATAACGCAACACGCTATTTTGTAATGCTAACAGATACTAACTGGAATGGCCCCTTTGAAAGAAAATGAGTGAGTGTTGAATGCCGTCTAAATACAGTATTGTGTTTGCGGCAGGAAAAAAAGCCATTGTCACCGAGCCATATACAGGGGGGACCCACCCCCCTAAAAAAATATTGTGGCAGACTGTAGCAAATTAGCATCAAACAGAATTTGTCAAACATTTTTAAAAATACTTGTCATCGGCACTGTACCTCCTCATTTTAGTGATTAAAGTACACAACAAGACAGGTATATATTTTTCTTAGCACAGCTTACCTCAAAAGGGACAGATTATCCAAGTTTGGAGTCCAAAAATGGTGGTGCAACACCCGTCCAGCTTAGCAGTCCAAAAAAAGAATGTAGAGTCCCCTTCAACTGGAAACAAGAAAAACTAATGCTTGCAAATGATTCCGAGGTATGTGTTTGTAATAAATTGACCGGCAGTGGAGCACAGGAAAACGACATCACTATTTTTGGCTACATTTGGAGCAGAGGAGGTTTGATTTGCGAAAATGGCGCTAAAGGGGTTTAAGTAACTTCCACTTTTTTGCTCTATGATGTACATCCATTTACTTTCTGAATTACTTGTCTTGTTCTTGTTAGGTTTTAGCTTACCTAAAACCCCAAGCCAGACTACTTTAGGCAAGACTGGTCATCAGCCAAATTAAGGGCGTATATAGTGCAGACAACCATTTACTTTCAGATTTACAATTTAGATAGGCTAGAGAACCAAACATGCATGTTTCTGAAAGTTGGAATGAAAATGCAAAATAAGAAAAAAATAGAGGAGAAAACTTACTATGTAACCGTGATCATTTGCTTTGACTTGACGATTGGTGACCTGGTGACCTCGGCCTTGTTGGCGAGCAATCTAGCAATGGGCAGGAACAAATTGGACAGCTGCAACAGTGTTGCAACGTTAGTCTCCTAAGTAATCAATCTTGACACCCCTTTTGTACATCCCACTTCTCCACATTCTGTTGAAGTGAAAAACAATCAAGAGCACCCAATCAAGCTATTTTCGTCTTTCGTCACATTAGGACTATAATTGGACCCACAAAGGATTCCATCAACTGTTCGTAGGACTAGCTATAACAGCGGCCAATGAAAAGCATCCATATTAACGAAAAGAACCAATAAGGACATTTAAAAAAAAAAACATTTGCTTACCTTGGGCAGCTGCTGACAAAATGATGAGACTCCCTGCTTGCCTCATGCCCAGATAAATAGTGAGTGTTTATGTCATGATAGGAATATATGCTTTAAAAACAATTATTCAAATTAATTATAGTCACATTTGACCCATGAGTGTAAACGGCATCTATTTTGTCTGTGGTGAGAAATCAGCAGCTGTTGACACTAACATACCCCAATATGACTCAAATTCAGATACGGTAAGCTGATATAGGCCAACAATTTTGCCAGCTTTGTTAGGACAAGGACATTTATATAAATTGCATGCAACCTTCTGTTTGTTGCTAACCAATCGTGTTGACAGCGTCTCACAAAAACGAAACAAAACAAAACAATCTTTTAGTGGAAACGAACATTTGAGTGAATTCGGAGTGATCCTTTGGCTCCCCCTGTGGCAGTATGGGGGAAATGCTGAGGAACAACATAGCATTCGTACTGATTCACCTAAAATTCAAAATGGTCTAGTTCCAGAAAATACCCATCAGGTGTGGAAGATCATGTCTATTTATTGTGATGTATATTTGAGGAGCCTAGTTGTATTTACATGTAATCAATACCTCAAGTGCTTCATTGTCACAGTGTTGCATTGCTAAAATGGCTACAAAACGGACCTTTCGATGTCAGCTAAGACAAGAAGAGCTCTGATGCTGGAAGAGAGGGTAAAAGTGATCAAAATGAAAAACGGAGCAAGCAAAATAAAAGACATTATCCAAGAAATTGATGTAAGTGAAAGTGAATGCTGACCGTAAATTTCGCAATTTCATTCTCTTTTTTTCTTTCTACCCTGACAATATGAAGTGTCAAATAAGTGTGTGCTCGTACTTATGCACTATTGGAATCAAAATAGAGTACACATACATTTGTGTGTGTGTACACATACGTTTGTTTGTGTGTGTGTGCTTACATCTGAAATCAAATTTGCCACAGTGAAAAAAACGCTGTTGTGAAAAATTTTCTTGCTGCAAACATGATTTCGTTGTAGAGGAGTTTCACTGTACTTGATACTTGACTTGAAGTTAAATCAAATGAATTAACCAGCTTGCTAAATTTCAATGGAGCCAACACAATCAGGAGACACTGTGGCCAGTAACCGCCCATGTCAGGACATAGCCAATCTGAGGAAAGATCTTTTGTAAATCAAATTAATGAGAACAGAAATGAAATTGGAGTAAAGGTTATTTTCATGTTGAACATTTTTAAAGACCAATGAGAAAATTGACCATTCAAATTAGCAGTTATTTCAGACAAACAAAAATTGCTTGGAAAAAGGGCATCCGGCCTGCTCATATCCAACCCAAATTATCTTCCAAACGTGATATATCAAAGATTGTTAAGAAAAAAAATGAAAATGAAAAAAGAAGTCCTTTAACATGGAAGGACAACGAATAGTAATGTACAGGGTAAGACATGCTAATGCTAAACCAGCTCTAACCTATTATTAAATGTAGTCACAAAACAGAATAAATGATTGTTTTAGTACAATTTTCACTCAAGTCGCTCTGGAACCACGTTTGTTAAGGCAGAGAGTAACCAACCATGAAGAGCGAATCAAAAAGTGCCTTGAGAAAAAAAATAAAATTAAAAAACATTTGAAATACAGGTAAACAGCCTCACACAATACATTCCAAAAACTGAAAATGAATAGATGTGTGTTATCCAAGAGATTCAAACTAATAGGATGTTAATATATAGAATGTTAAATATTTATAATACTTAATAAATTTGTTTGTTTGCACAATAGGGCTGCATTTTGATTTTGATTGAATATCTGCAAAATCAATGTTCCCAAAATGGCATCTTATTTCACCATTGCCCCTGCTCCTTCCTCCCAATACAGTACTGTGATTGCCATTTGTCAGATTAGGCTTAAGCTAAAATGATATCTTGTCACTATTCAATTGAATATAGGATGAAAATAATGAAATACTAAATCATTGTCTTCTGTTTTTAGTTACCGTATTTTTCCAGACTATACACCACTACTTTTCCCCGATTTCAATGCTTTGCCTTATAATGTGATGCGGCTGATTTCGTATTATTTACTGACGAGTTTCAGGCTGTCAACAGACTTACCCATAGTCTCATCATATCTGACCGATTAAATTATCGATTTGTCCGGGTCCGCCCTCATACTGAATATTCATCGGCTATTTGTGGTTGGGATGTACACACGTGAGGGATGACCCGCCTGTGATAAATATGGAAAGTTGTGTGCATAGCTCATGTTCGCACAAAAATGTGAACAACTTCATAAACTTTCAATCATTGAACTTGTTCAGGTATGACACTGCATAAAAATATATAATCGGCTCACATTATTATTACAGATACGCAGCAAATTGATGGATAACTACTTTTGAAATCAGAAGTCAATAAAATTATTTTTTTCTTCTTTTATTGAACAGCATTTCCAAAAGAATAAAAAAAATGCTTGCAATAACTTCAAACGTGACAATTTTCAATTCCGGTACAGGTTTTAAACCACAGCCCAATTTTAACAGGCCACATAAAATAAAAAATGGACTTCTATTTGACACATGACAAATCAAAACTTTGTCTCGCAAAGATGTTGTGATGTGACTTTTGTTGAGGTTTGAACTTTTAACAAGCAAGCACAGCGTATCGCTAAGACAAGTCACGCTTCTTTTTCTTCTTGTTCTTCTTCTTTTTCTTCTCCTTTTTCTTTTTCTTTTTGTTTAATTTTACTTTTGATTCCTTTTCTTGGTCATCGGTGCTGTCACAGCTTTCGTCTTCTTCCTTTGCGTCTTTTTTGCAAACGTCATTCGACTTGCCATTGGATGCTGATAACTCCTTAACTTGAGCATGGATTTTTATGTCCTGATCCTTATTCAGCCCCTCCTTAACATTTGGTGATTTAACACAAACAGTTATGAGCATCTTCTCCTCCCTCATCTTCTTGAACAAATTATTTTCCTGCCCGGGCTGGTGACTACCATGACAACCATCCTCCTGTTTGCTTGTGTGATCCCTCTCGTGGCTCCTATCGTAATGATTTCCCGGTTTCCCGCTGTCTCCTCTCTCTGTATAACTGCTTCTCTGGTCTGACAATGTGGGATGGTGTTTGGTGCTGCTAGTGCTGCTGCAGCTGGAGTGTCCTTTGGTCTCTTCTGTATGTTTACTCACAAGTGTTTTCTGCCAAACAAGACAACAAAAATCAGGGTGTAGTTACATTTAAATATGTTTCCAATAAAATATTACATTTGGTGAAGAGATCCAAAACATTGAGGCACTCACAGAGGGGTTGGGGGAGGGGGGGGATTAAAGGTTGAAAGTCCAGGGTAATGAAAAACAACAGCAAAACAAACGTCATGTCATTGTCCAAGCCATTATTCGTACCCAGACCCTAAGTAGTGTGTGGAAGCAACTAAATCTTGCTGTCTGTGGCCAGGTTGGTATTGCAAATGAGAATCCGTTCTCAATTACCTGGACATTCAGCATAAGATTGAATAATAACAAAAATACTAAAGATTGCCTATAATAAAACAATTAATATTATTTTTTATCTTTATGTGTTTTACAAAAGGAGACCGAGTCAGCTATCTGGGTCCACAGCATACATTGGATGATACAAGGAAAAGGAAACAAGTGTGATCAAATGTTTACTATTTTAAAGGAATGTACACTTCAATGGCGCTACCCTGCGGGTTCAATTGAAAATCTTAGCATAAAAGCAGACTGCAAGGGAATAATTTGTTTGCTTCAATAGAACGGGTGTTTGTCTGTTGTTTCAGGTAAAGTGCACCAGGTCTGTTTAGTTACAGCTTCCAAATGCACAATTGCCTAATCTGTGAAAAATAAATTCAAGCAGAGAAACTGTCAAAACTCAAGTTCAATGGATACAATGTTTGCAAAACTGCTGTGAAATTAGAGGTCCTACATTCAAATGCAACTTGACCTGTACAACCTCATAAAGACATTATTCTTATTATTCAGTACCATTTGCACTGACTATAAAAATCTGATAAAAACATCATTTGCACAATAATTTGGAATGCAATGTGACTATCAAAAAGCGAATACTCACACGGCCAATCTTACGATGAGCGTGGACGGCTGCATGGGTTTCAACTTTACTTAAATCTCCAATGAATTCCTCACATATCTGGCAGTAAAATCCAATCACTGGCATAATAAAATGTAATCCTGTAAAAAAAACAAAAAAAACAATTAAAACACGAAACAGTGAGTGTCTTAATGTATTTAATAATTGTGAAATTTATATAATAAAGAGTGTACAAAGTAAGGCTACTTTACCGTCCTCTTTGAGCATTTCGCCCATTTCTTTCATCAAATTTTCAGTTTGAGTTATTTTTGTTCGTTTGACTTTGTCCCTTTCACTTTCATCACCTGGCTAAAATATAGAAATGACAAGTCAAACCAACAAATAACAAAAAAAGATCAAACTAATTCGGATTATTATATTTCAGTATTCTTCCAAGGATGGTCTCATATGTGTCAAACATTATTAGACTGAAATCAGTTTTACCCCCCCCCCCCTCCCCTGGGCAAGATTTATTGTTAATATGTAGATAGGTCATTTTAATGTAAACTGAAGAAACTTTTTTTCATTTTTTTTCTCCTTTTGGTCAGTTTTTATTTTTTAATTACAACAACATAACAGCAATTTTGGCTTATTAAGACAATACAATTGACTGTTTTATAAAAATATATTATGCTAAATTCACATTTAGCTCCATTGTGTATAGGCCATTATGCAACGCGATGGTCAACTTCAAAACAACAACAAAAAAGCCTAGATTTGATTTTGAAGTTGGACCTCAGAATCAATCCTTGTGCCGGCTGACTTGAATTTGAATTGGTGCTGACCTGATATTTTCAGTGCCCAAAAGTGCAGTGACTGATTTAAACACAATATTTCATTTCTAGTGCTCATGAGCACTAGAAATGAAATATTGGGTGCACACAACACTTGTTGTGTGCACCCAATATTGTGTGCACCCAAATATTGGGTGCACACAACACTGGTTGTGTGCACCCCTGGCTATGACTGTATCCTGTATACTATCCTAAAATTAAGCTATTGTAATTGCACAAGTTAATAGGAATGCCTCAAAGAATAAATCAATCACAAGATTATTCAAACATTGGCTTAGGAGGGACATTCCAACACTGCGCATTCTACACATTCACCCTCAGTGAACACGCACACCTTTTTTTCTCCCCCACGAAGACAGTAGTCCCAAGAGTGAGTGATGACAAAGCCACATTAGCAGTGTGTTGCAAAATATAGGTCGCAATTATCTACCACATATTTTTACTCGTTTTCAACCTGTTTGAGCAATGTGACCCATGATTTTTTTTTAAATACCCGTAACATTACGAGGCTGCATTCAGTGACATCTGTTACGAAACACGGGCAATCCATAACCGTTGGAAGCTCTTAAGTTCGGTCAGGGTGTTTCAGAATTAGCAAAGAAATTATTTACCTTGTGCTTTTCGTAGGATGACAGAGATGTCTCAGCTGTATTACCTTTTTCTCGAGTATCCTTGGTTGCTTAAAAAAAGCCAAATCAAAATGTTAAGAGTCTGCATGAATCAAGAATTGATAAAGAAAAACAGAAGATGGTAAGTATGTCAGACAGCAGTTTTCAATAGATCCACCTTCATGTCCAGAAGACACCAAACCTTACCCTTGAGAACAGGGGAGGAAAAAAGATCCAAGACAACAATAAAAATGTTGCAACAAATTTGAACTGAATAAGTATAATGTGTAAATTACAGATTAAATTCTAGATCGAGAATGCACACTGAATATCCAGTCGACATACCCCTGTTCAACTACAATTTTTCTGTGTTACAAAAAAAGGAGACCAAGATAATTCAGTTGAAAACTACTTTCACGAACAATGTGCGCCGCACAACTCAATTTTAAGAGTAAATAAACTCTTTTAGAGAAGGGAAAGTAAAATGAACCGCCGAAAACGATGTGCACGCTCTTAACATTGAGGATGTGGCTATGTTCAGAATGAAACGCTCACATTCAAACTCATATTAAAGCAAAGTCAGCACGCACCTGCCACCATTTCAAGTACCTCTGATAAACCCCAAATAGAAGGCAACTGTTATTATGGGTTTCCTGACATCTTTGTAGTCGCATCTTACAATACAAGCAATGATCCTGTAGAGGAATTTTGCCTTTACTATGACTTACTACTTCTTTTGTTGTTGGCTCTGAAAGACTCTTGAAAGAAAGAATGTAGTATACTGATTGACGCTATTCACCTACTTAACTGTGATTCACTTTGTTTCTCATCACACCCACTTTTATAAGGACTTCCCAGAGAACATGGTTAACATCAAAAAGGAACTGTTATCTCGAATATCTATCGGTATGTTGCTGGCACCACATCAAATGTCAGGTTGAAGACAGTAGGAGGTACTGGTCTGGTCTCACCTCACCACTCCCAACTTTTGCAGCCACACTGGATCTGATTGCATTTTGCTTTTTTTTGTTACTGTTTTACATGAGGGTGTGACTGACCGCATCTGATTCCAAACAATCAGAGGGAATGGATTAACCCAAAGCAAACACCCAATTCAACAAAAGAACGGCTTCAGCAGAAGATTGAGGTTTTGGAAGGCCCACTTGAGTTCAGACCTCCAGTTCCTGGAAGTACTCAGGAAAAAAAAAACACATGGAGGAGAAGCTGCTTGTGACCTTCTACCAAGCCCCCATTGAGAGCATCCTTGTGTGCTGCATCACAGGGTGATCTGCTGGGTGCACTGCAGGTAACAAGAGAAGGCTTCAAAGACTGATCAACACCGCCCAGAAGTTCACTGGCTGTTCTCTCTCCTTGGTTATTAGCCAACACTTTTATTCCTCCGAAATGTATCCCCAATTTCGTTGTATACCTGATGTACAATGACAATAAAAAAACATTATATTCTGTTCATTAAAGGCAAGAAAACATTGACGTGATTTATCTCGGTCTCATTTCTGTCCTCACCCAAGCTTGGCATTTTGAACAGAGTTATGTTGACATCCACAAAGGTTAAAAGTAACCATCCTTGTAAGCTTGACCTTTTGACTTTCTAATGTCATGCCGTTCTTGTATATTGTATTGTATATGCATAAGCACACGAGGCTTATAAATTCTAAAAATCACTAAGCGATTTGAATAATCTTAATACTTGATGGAATATCCTCTCACCTTTGATGAGTGACTGTAAGGACTCCAAAGCGCTCCGCATCTTAGGGCCTTGAGACAATCCCAAAGAAGCTGCTGTCGAACTAAGAGGTGGCTCTGGAAGTAACCGTTTGCCGATCTCATTACAGTTTGTTTTGGTCAAATTGTTCAATATCATTTTGATCTTCTCACACTCATGGTTGTCCAGATTAGCAAAGACTTGTCTTGACGATAAGAAGCCATCCAAAAGACGAGAACATGACTGATCGTGGTTATGCTGTTTACTGCCCAGATCCCAAGTCTTCATTTCATCCCACTGTGGTTTGACTAACTGTCCAGTCGTGCGTGTCATAGATGTTTGAGAGTATAGATGTTCTTTTTTGGCTTTTTCATCACCATATAAGAACCACTCTTCATCTTCAAATGGCTCAGCTTTGGAAGCCGTGTGACTTTGGGGCTGAAGCCAAGAGAAGTCACTGCCAACTCTGTCATGAGGCAGGAGCATGCTCTCATTTTCCAGTGATGTTGAAGCCGCTGGTGTTCCATGTTGTTGCTCGTGAGAGCCACGCCACGTTTTTTTGCTTTTATCTGAGGCCTGTCGAGAGAGTATTGTTTAACAAAAGAATGTACATTTCACTACCATGTACTTGGTCAGAGAAATCACTTGATTATTAGAACATGTTACAATGCTCGAAACTCAAATACCTCACATCACAAATCAACTTCCCCATTTTAACTTTGAATTTAATGGAAATTCAATATCAATGTCATTATGTCAACATCCTGTTCGAGCCCCCCAATAGACACAACCCAAAACAGGTTTGTTTATGCTTTTTTTGACCTGAAAAAGACTCAACCATATTGTACTTTTTAAATAGCAAAATATGTCTTCGAGCCTTATAGACACACAATAAGTATCTGTTTTATAGAATGTTAAGAATTTTTGCATCATGATTTCATGCTACAATTCAATGGACATTGTGCCAATGTTTGGCCACCAGGGGCACTATAAGTTCACTATACTTATAAGTAATTTTGGTCATTTTTCACAGCGAAACTATAATACAGTACTGTACAAGTTTGTATTTTGTTTTTGTTATATAATGTCTGCATGTGTTCAAATGCAAGTTGTTTAAGTTTTCAATTGCAGTGACATTGATGCTTCTTTTGTTCCATGGATGGATATAGACATACCGTATTTATACACGCTGAATTTAAAACCAAGACACAATATATAAATAAACAGTAGGGTTAGTATGTATTTAACCACCCTGTGATTTTGAAAGTTCTACGATAATTTTCCTCATTGGTGCATGTCCACCGTGAAAGACACAATCTACAAATAAATAAATAGAATCTGGAAAGCACAGTGTATGATTCCTCCCCCCCCCCCCCCCAGAATTTATGTGTATGTTTGTGCGGAAAATTAAGTATTTGAACAGGTGCCAATCAGCGAGAATTATGGCCATCAAAGGCTCATTACTGTGACTGTGAAGTCCACCTTCAATCCATTTATTCGTCTAAATTTGTAGAACCTAGGTGATGTTGTCAGCTGCATAGAAAATGCATATGCAGCACACAATCAACCTCCGATTAACGTAAATTCCAGACTATAATACGCTTTTAACTAGTACTTTTTAATGTGATGCAGTTTACTTGGGTATATTATCCAATGCGTTTCAAGCCGCAAATAGATGTACCCACGTCTGACCAACTAATTTACTGAACACGTCACAGTGGACCAATGAAATTGTCCGAGTCTACCCTCATATTGAATACCATATTCCAGTGAAATGCTTGGATAATAAAAGATTTTACTAAAGTTGGCCACGTGCGTAGCGTGAAGCATAGAATAAAGCTTACAAGAGCAACTATTGCAGAGGTTTGCCAGCGGATCCACAATTATGAAAGTGTTGCTTGGGTCTTGATTGAGAGCTCGATGTGAGACGTATGTGTGGAGTGACGACTCCCCTGCATCGCTCATCCACAATCAGGAGACCAGAGCAGCAAAGCGGATCATATAGTTTCCAAAGTATGCAATGTTGTGTGATGAAGAAGACTGCACAAGCTTTTAGACAAGCAACTTTGCCTCGTGTGATAAGAGAGACAGAGTTTCTGGAAGGATATGGTGTACAAGTAACTATGTGTGTTCGACAATGTTTGGGAACAAAAGCATCTACTGAAGTTGAAGGTAATTAAAAAAACATTTTAATTCATCTGAGTGACCTCTTCTTTCCAAATATCCCAAATATATAATGTCGAAATAATAATAAAGCAAAAGGGGCCAACATACCGTCTGAACAAATTCGTTTTATGGCTAAACTTGTTGCTGATGCAGCTTTTAATCAGGTCCCCTGGTCGTCCGGATATTGTGCTACTACAATGGGAAAGCTCAAAGAGCTATCCGGGACAAAAGTGTAGACCTCCACGAGACTGGAATAGGCTATTGGATAATTGCCATGCCGCTTGGTGAAAAAAAAGAGCAATTATATAAAAAGAGGCAAATAATGACTATCAACCTCACTTGGACTGATGCTTTGTAGCGTAGGTATCAATGAAGCTAATAAAAGGTGAAAAATCAGCCCAGAAGCAGACAAGAGTAGCTGCTCAATGACCCAAAGAGAGCTGTGACCGTTGTTTCAAGAGCTACAATTGGTAAAACACTAAGACATGATTGTTCAAAATCAGCATTGCACAGAAGGTTTCCCGATTTAAGTCAGGACATGCTCAGGCCTTTCTGAGGTTTGGCGATCCAGAGGAGTTATTGGAGAAAGTCATGAGCAGATTAAAATAAAATACTGTCAAATTTTTTGGTCTTAACTCCACTCGCTGTCTTTAATAAAGTTAGGATGAACGGGGCCATGTATAGCGACATTTTCCCAACAATCTCCTTCCCTCAGTCAGCGCATTGAAGATGGGTCATGGTTGACTCTTCCAACATGACAATGACCGGAAGTATAGAGCAAGGATAACCAAGGAATGGCTCCGTAAGAAACCCATCAATGTTCTGGTGTGACAATGTCAGTCAACTCCAGACCTAAATCCAATAGAAAATCTTTGTAGGTACCTGAAATTCAGAGTTGGTTAGCAATGGCACCTAAACCTGACAGATCTAGAGAAGATGCCAAATTCCCAGCTGCAGTGTGTGCAAACCTAGTAAAAAACTACAAGGAAATTTGTAATTACAAAAAAAAGGCATTTCATACCAAATATTAACATTGATTGTCTCACATGTTCAAATACTTATGGTACTTGCAGCATTAATAGACAAATCAATTAATTAAAAGAAAATCTGAGTGTGATTTCCCGATCGCACAGTGGATATGCACCTTTGAGGAAAATTACAACCCCTACATAACTTCCAAGTGGGAGAACTTGCGGGGCGCACACACCCACACATACATTTAACAGAACATACAAGCAAATTTATGAGTGAGATGATTTACCTGAATAGTTAGGATTGCCTCTTTGAGAGAGGGCAGCTGTTTTGCCATTTCTTTGTTGTTGATGACCATTTTAAGTCCCTCCAACAAACTACTGCCGCTGAGCCCAGTACTAGAACTGGGACCAGTGTTGTCACTGATGTAGCTGTGGGTCCTTGGCTGCTTTTTGCTTTTATCATGGCTCTTGTCCAGGCTGCTACTTCGTGACGAGGACAGCCTCGGCCTGCTTTTGCTCCGTGCTCTACTTTCCCTGGTTTGGCTTCGACTGCGAGCTCTGCTTTTGCTTCTTGCCCGACTTTTTCCACGAATGTGACTTTTACTCCTTCCTCTACTTCTACTTCTACTTCTGCTTCGTGCACAGCTACGGCCACGGCTTCGCCCGCGGCTTTTAGCTCGAGATCTTCCACGGCTGTGGTTCGGACTCCTGCTCCGACTTTTGCTCCTGATCAAACGCTTCTGGAAAACAAGGTCTGACTCGACAGCCTCTTTCAGGATTGCGGTTGACTTTAATGCATCAGCCAGGTTGTATGCCATGTTGCCTTTGAGATAGTCTGGGAACGGTTTATTTGCAGCTATACATCTCAGGAACTCTTCTCCAGCACTGTCACTGAAAAAAATGTAATCAAAATCTTGAATCAAGAATCGAAAATGTTCAAGCTTTGACTTTCATTTACATCTTCATCGGCTGGGCAATTCATGGAAATTTAACTCTCATTTCAATTTTGGCTGTTAAAAATCACAAAAACATTAATGTGCTGAAGAGCTCGTTAAGTTCCTATGTTGTGAATGCACCATGTTGCCCTTGCAGAGAATGTATGACGTGCGTGTGATTCTGCCCTGATCAAGTTTGCCTTATACAATGTTCAGAATCAGAATCATCTTTATTGGCCAAGTATGTAGAACACACAAGGAAATGTCACCTCTGTTGGAGATTACTGTTAAACTAAACACAAAAATAAACACTAATTACACACATTGTATATTTAATTAAATATTTGCATTGTTTGAGAACGATCGCTTGTGCTAAGGAAAAAGTCAATGTAAATGTGAAGAAAAAAAATCACTTTTAATGTAAGTGTCGTCTCCCAGGAATGATGTCGCTTCAAATAACCAATAATCAGACACATACAGAACGGCAATACTAAAAGGTATTGATTTTGCCTAATCTGTGAAAGACACATTTTATTAATAAAGCTTAGCAACCTATTTCTTCTTCTCTTATCACAATGTAGTGCCCTCCTACCATTAGAGGCCACCATGTGCACAGCAGAAACTTACAGTATTCAGTTTTATTCATTTTTTGTTAAATTGCTCTCATACAGTCATTATACAGTATAATATAACTTTATTTTCATGTTTTTCTTTTGATTTATATTTAAAGTTCAGTTTTCAAAGATTCAAATATGAAAGCCAAGACCCCAGTTTAGCCTGGGAGGTCTTGACTTGTGAAATAAAAACAAGATGGAATAAATACGATAACGAGACAAGAGCAGACGCTTATTCGGACACTGTATGAGTGCATTCAAAGCTGTGGCTGCAGCAGAATGAAAATACAAAAGGCTTGAATTGCACGTGAGACTTGATATTTTTGCACTTGACAAAGAAAGAAAGTGTACAATGTGCAGGGAAGAAAAAGCATGGGGGTGATGATAATTGTGAGTCATAGCGTTTTAGTCGTGTAATTCCTACCGACTGCTATCAGGCTGCTAAATAAACATGTGAAAGCCTGGACTCACCCCATCCATACATTGTAAATAGCACAGCCACCTTACACATACATGCAGTTGCATATATACAATACAATACAATACATGCTGATTTATATAGCACTTTCACAACAGCAGCAGCTGTATATATGCTTATATCTGTATATTATATTGCATTCTGGACCGTGTGCAGTTCTTTTTTCTGAAACATTTATTTTGTGGATGCAATACTTTGTTTTTCCTTTCTATCCCCCACCCCCTTCAATTCTGCTGCTGTAGATAGCAAATTTACCCAGTGTGGGATGAATAAAAGTTTTCTTATCTTAATAAATACTAACTTTTGAAATCAATGAAAAGACGTTCAATACTCGTGATTTCAATAACAATCAAAATAATGGTGACTAGAATTTTTTTTACATAATCGTCCAGCCTAACATATACAACTACATACCTGTTGTTTGGTGTGTGATTGGCAGGTGTTGGATTCCATTGGGAGCCTGGAAGATGAGATGGTGGTGGCCGAGAGGCAAGCTGCTGGCTGCCTCCAAGAGTACTACGGTCTATGGAGAACGAGCTACAGTGGGGCTGAGAGTATTCAGAATTTATGTTAATAGTACTTTTCATGACAGAAATGTGACATTGATAGCATGTTTATATGACTTCAGCTGCAAAGGAAAATGTAATTTTTGCTTTTAAATTTTTTTTTATACAGTGGCACCTTGACTATTGGTCCCCCTTATGTTTTTTTTTTTAGATCAATGGTCTTTCTTTTTTTTGCCTTGTGTTGCTAGAAATTTGCAGCCACTCTGAAAAAAAATATGTATTTAAATTCATGCCCTTTCCATTCATTTCAATGGGAAAAGTTGAACTGCATCTGGTGTCAGTTTTGACCATGGTGATGAAATAAATTCAACTTGTTAGTCAAAGTACCACTTCACATTTTCTAATTGACAAGTATACAGTGGATATAAAAAAGTCTAAGCACAGCTGTTCAAATGCAGGGTCTAATGATATCAACAAATTATGCTAAGATAAAACATTTTAAAACTTTTTCCGCCAGTAATGTGACCTATAACCTGACTCATTAAAATAAAAAAACTGTTAAGGGGAAGAACATTATTATTGGGTTGTTTTTTTTTTTTTAGTTCAGTACAGTAAATTTGTTTCATAAATATGCACACCCTCAAATTGATACCTTGTTGGAAATTTGCCTTATAAATCTTTTTGGGCAAGAGTCTGTAAGTGTGGCACATTTTGATATGGCACTATTTGCTCACTCTTCTATGCAAATATTCTCCAGATCACTGTTCGCAAGGGTATCTTCTGGGCACAGCCCTCACCAGATCACTCCAGAGATGTTCGATGGAACTGTTGATAATTGCCTCCACCTTCACTAAGACCCCAGTTTCAACTGAAGAAAACTGCCCAAAGCATGACGCTTCACTGAAGGTATGCTGTTCTTTTGGTGCTGTGTTTGTCCAAAAATCTTGTCAAGGTCTCTGTCGTGCCATACCTAATATATTTGATAAGATAAGATAAGATATCCTTTATTCGTCCCACACTGGGGAAATTTACAGCCTCCAGCAGCAAGAATGTATGTAGAAAGGAGATGATGATAACTATCTTCATTGTGTTCCATGGTATATTAATGCCATGGAAATTCTTTTGCATCCTTCTGTCAGGAAAAGCCAACTACAACACCTGAACTTTTTTTTTTTTGGGGGGGGGGGGGTTAATGAGAGACAGTTAAAACGGTGGTAGATGTGCACGGACTTCTATTGTATAAGATTGGATAATTCTGAGCAGAGTGTCATCCCCAGCGGAAGGCGTTATCTCAGTTGTTATTTTTCACAGAAAATGTTGAGAAATTATTTATCTTGCTCTCATTTTCTGTATCAGAAAAAAACCCCGGTAGTCCAGTGGTTAGCACGTCGGCTTCACAGTGCAGAGGTACAGGGTTCGATTCCAGCTCCGGCCTCCCTGTGTGGAGTTTGCATGTTCTCCCCGGGCCTGCGTGGGTTTTCTCCGGGTGCTCCGGTTTCCTCCCCCATTCCAAAAACATGCGTGGCAGGCTGATTGAACACTCTAAATTGTCCCTAGGTGTGAGTGTGAGTGAGGTTGTTCGTTTCTGTGTGCCCTGTGATTGGCTGGCAACCGATTCAGGGTGTCCCCCACCTACTGCCCGGAGACAGCTGGGATAGGCTCCAGCACACCCGCGACCCTAGTGAGGATCAAGCGGTTTGGAAGATGAATGAATGAATGAAAAAAAACCTGTGTTATTTCAACAAGGATAAAATATTTCACATCCACTGTATAACTTTGTATTAATGTATTTGTCATTTAAGCTGAGACAGCACTGACAGTACTCTCCAAAGGTATTGCAATGGCAATGTCAATTATTTTGTTGTTGTTGTACATAAAGATGTGTTAAACAACTCAGGGCAGAGCACCTTTTGTTTGAAGCCAGCCACTTTTCAAGCGAGCAAATGTATTGGAACAGACATTATTGAATTAACATTCAGTGAACTTTTCAAATTTGGTGGCATAGGCCTTAACTGCATTAAGCCTGCGATACGACTCACTGACGTCCCTTTTGTATTCTACATTTGAAATGCTTTTCCGGGACTTGAAAGTCTCTTTCAGTTCCTGTTTGCTTCTGGGGGTTTCTACCTTCAGGAGGGGGGTCACCAACTCTGTTCCTGAAGGGCCCCTATCCCACATTTGTTAATGCCTCCCTCCCTCCAACAAACCTGAAGTTTGTCGCTCATCTCTGTGCTGCTTTGCAAAATCCAATCTGGCCTTCCGATTCTTTTTGCTGATGAATGCTTTGGGTCTTGTACTATATCTTGTATATTTCTTTTCTCAAAAGTCTTCTTTGAACAGTGGATTCTGATGCCTTCGCCCCTGCCCTGTGGAGGCTTGCATTGGTGTTGCGGTTATCTTTGGCTGTTTCTTCACAGCTCTCATAATGTCAGCAACAGTTGTTGATACCTTTGGCCGACATTTCCAATGTCTGTTACTCAGTACACCAGCTGTTTCTTTCTTTTTCAGGACATTCAAAATTATTGGACTGGCTAAGCGCAATATTTGTGTATAACAGCTCTGATCGATTTTCCCTCTCAAAATGGTTTGCTTTTCTCCAATGGGACGGACGGCTCTCTCGTCTTCATGTTTGCTTCACAGCAAATACAGATAATATTTCAACATCTAATGCTCAAGCAATAAATCTAAAAGGCAACATGTGAGCAACTAGAAACACGCATAAGTCATATCTTCCAATAAATTCAAACAAAATGTGCCCTCTCCTGAGCTGTTTAGCACATCAATGTCAATACCATGACGTAAAAGGTATTCCTGTGTTATGTTTCATATTCATCTTTGGATCTGAAACCCAAATGTCTTCAGTGTGCAATAAAAACAAAGGAATTTACCTTGCTGTTCCAGTACTTTTGGAGGGGACTGTACTTTCTTTTGACACTCAAGATTTACCTGCTGACCTGCCCAGAATTTAGTTGTATTTAACAGACACTAATGATGACTTACCATAGACAATACCTTCACTACAAAACTGCAAAAATTAGATAATACTGAATCTATCAAAATAATTTCACTGGAGAAGAAAGTAAGCGCAGAAAGAAAACTCAACCCTCCAATGAAGTGGAGACTGTTAAATAAAACATGTCTATCATTGTCATTAATGTGTTTATCATTTTCATTTTTAGCTGAACATTCTGCTTCACCTATTAAAGATCGGCTGCGGTTTAAAAACTCAAATACAGCAGTATACTTTCACATCATTGGAACTTCTGCTGATGAGGTAGTAAAACTACAGTCCCGGAGTACTCAACCTGACAGTACCTGATTTTGCCACTGGAAAAGGCTCAATGACAGAGTTATGCCAGGCCATGTTGGTACCAAGAAGTGGAAAAAGTCCAATTGCTTTTAGAACTTCTTGACACAACAGTCTGAGAGAATACCATTAAAGTTGGATGCTTTCTTTTGACAGCGAAGTCGTAGAAATACGAGTAGCAACCACTTCTCATATTTTAACATCCTTCTAAATTCAAGTTTTAACATATTCTAGATTACCACAAGCATTTATTGCACTTTATAACCAATAAAACCCAACCAACTTGTTAAACTGGAAGAAACAAGATAAATGTGCCGTAAACGCAGGGATAAATACAGACAGGTCGATATCTTGATTCACCACTGTACATGATTTTTACACGTATCAACCATTGTCATTCTGTTTCGAGTGTACAGTATGTGGTACTGTTTCTCCTTGGTCCCTTATCAATTATTTTTTAACCCCCAGTCCCCGGACTCCCCCCTCGGTGCATGAGCATGTTGCGTACGTACATTCATATAATTAGGTCCTGGAGGTCTTTGTAGAAATTGGTTTCCCAGGGGCGCTGAAGACGAAAATGGTCCGGAGCGTCCAGGAGGTAAATTTCGTGCAGAAGGCTCACACGAAGCATCGACATTGTAAGGAGGGCCGCGATATGGTGGAACGCCGAAAGATGGATGTGGCGGGCCACACTGACGTTGACCAGGCCGGTTCATTATCCGTATTTTGATTAAGCAATAGTGACAAAGAGGATACGCTCAAATTAAGAAAATGAATAGTTTGCGACCCAGTCAATTGCGTTGTTGCAAATGGATAGATGTCCCGGACGAAAATACAGCAGGTCGAAAATGCCCCGGACGAAAACAGACTCTTCTTCGAACATGATCGTAAATAAGATCACCGCCCCCTAACGAACAGGAGCGTAACTGTATTACATTTGTGTTTTTTTATTCATTCCCAAAATGTTCGCATAATTTGGCACATTGAATACAACATGAGAACTCAATATTTAAAGCCATAAACATCACACAAACAAATCAGAAATAACAAAAAAAAACAACCAAAATAAAAGCTTAAATAAAATGGGGAAAAAAAGAAAATAATACATAAACAAAATAATAAATACACGTATATCACTAAATTTGCGAGGGTAGAGGTAATCTAAAACACCAAATTCCGTTTATGCACTTATTCTTATTATTTGTGGGTCATAAGGAGGTAATAAACAAATTATTTATTTTAAACACGGTCCAAACACGAACCAGGTGGTGTGTGGATCCCCAAAAATGCAGATTAAGATGAACTGAGTTCAAAAAATCATTTATTTTTTATAAAAATGAAGTATCAACAAAGTATACACATAAATCATTGGCAACAACAAAGCCAGGAAAACCAGACATGAACAGAAAGCGCTTGCAAACTGATCATCCAATTGACTGGATGTGATCAGGCAAGGCACATCTATAAATGGTACTACAGTTGACAGAAACAAACCCCAGTGACAAAAAGGAAGGAAAGAAGGAAGGAAGGAAGGAAGGAAGGAAGGAAGGGTCTTTCCACTTGAATTCCACAATTAAGTGATCCACTTATTTTATCCAGATTTATTGTGGAATGGCATAATTAATAAAGTTAAGTCGGGGGAAAAAAAGTTAAAAAAACAAAATAAAAACCTCACAAATAAGTGATCTTAGTGTGAATGATATATGACAAAATCATGAAACTTTGGCAAAATTTTAATACTTCTTTGTTTTGTTTAGAAATGTATTTCCAAATTTAGCGGGATTGTATGTGGATGACAGCAGCATGGTGAAGAGCAGTAGTACGGGGACAAATAAGTATGGAGCATATATGGCAGCAAGCATCCAACGTTCCTGCCATGTCTGTGGAGACCACCCTCTTTCAACAGTGGAGTTATGAAAAAGGATGTGGGACAGAATCGGGATCAATGTGGTAGCAACATGCGTGGAATAAATAATGGCCGGAGTCCTGATCCAGTGACAGCTCCCTGAAAGAGAGGAAACACTTTTGATCAAAAGGGTAACAATTTTATCTTGACATGAGCCATATTTCTATGGGACAGAGCTGCAGTATTTGTGTATTTGTACAGCATTAATGTATTTGTCATGTTTCACTGACTGAAAATCTACAGCCCCAGATCCATCCATCATCTACCGCTTATCCGGGGCCGGGTCGCGGGGGCAACAGCTTTAGCAGGGAAGCCCAGACTTCCCTCTCCCTAGCTACTTCTTCCAGCTCTCCCCGGGGGATCCCGAGGCGTTCCCAGGCCAGCTGGGTGACGTAGTCTCTCCAGCGTGTCCTGGGTCTTCCTCGGGGTCTCCTCCCGGTGGGACATGCCCGGAACACCTCACCAGGGAGGCGCTCAGGAGGCATCCGAATCAGATGCCCAAGCCACCTCATCTGGCTCCTCTCGATTTGGAGGAGAAGCGGCTCGACTCTGAGCCCCTCCCGGATGACCGAGCTCCTCACCTTATCTCTAAGGGAGAGCCCGGACACCCTGCGGAGAAAACTCATTTCGGCCGCTTGTATCCGGGATCTCGTTCTTTCGGTCACGACCCATAGCTCGTGGCCATAGATGAGGGTTGGGACGTAGATCGACCGGTAAATTGAGAGCTTCGCCCTTTGGCTCAGCTCCTTCTTCACCACGACAGACCGATACAACGTCCGCATCACAGCAGACGCTGCACCGATCCGCCTGTCGATCTCTCGCTCCCTCCTGCCCTCACTCGTGAACAAGACCCCAAGATACTTAAACTCCTCCACTTGGGGTAATATCTCCTCCCCGACCCGGAGGGGGCACTCCACCCTTTTCCGACTGAGGACCATGGTTTCAGATTTGGAGGTGCTGATTCTCATCCCAACCGCTTCACACTCGGCTGCGAAACGCTCCAGTGAGAGTTGTAGAGCCCCGTTTGAAGGAGCCAACAGCACCACATCATCTGCAAAAAGCAGGGATGTAATACTGAGGCCCCCAAAACGGACACCCTCAACGCTTCGGCTGCGCCTAGAAATTCTGTCCATAAAGGTTATGAACAGAATCGGCGACAAAGGGCAGCCTTGGCGGAGTCCTACCCCCACTGGAAACGGTTCCGACTCACTGCCGGCAATGCGAACCAAACTCTGACATCGGTGGTATAGTGACCGAACAGCCCGTATCAGGGGGTTCGGTACCCCACACCCACGAAGCACCCCCCACAGAACTCCCCGAGGGACACGGTCAAACGCCTTCCCCAAGTCCACAAAACACATGTAGACTGGTTGGGCGAATTCCCACATACCCTCAAGGACCCTGCTAAGGGTGTAGAGCTGGTCCACTGTTCCACGGCCGGGACGAAAACCACACTGCTCCTCCTCAATCTGAGGCTCGACTTCCTGACGGACCCTCCTCTCCAGCACCCCCGAATAGACCTTACCAGGGAGGCTGAGGAGTGTGATCCCTCTGTAGTTGGAACACACCCTCCGGTCCCCCTTTTTAAAAAGAGGGACTACCACCCCGGTCTGCCAATCCAGAGGCACTCTCCCTGTTGACCACGCGATGTTGTAGAGGCGTGTCAACCAGGACAGCCCCACAACATCCAGAGCCTTGAGGAACTCTGGGCGGATCTCATCCACCCCTGGGGCCTTGCCACAGAGGAGCTTTTTAACCACATCGGTGACTTCAACCACAGAGATAGGAGAGCCCACCTCAGAGTCCTCGGACTCTGCTTCCTCCAAGGAAGGCGTGTTGGTGTCAGGACCCGTCCACCCACCCGAAGGCGGAGGGAGGCAACCTTCTCGTCTACCGGTGTGAACCCCAATGTACAGGCACTGAGCCGGGGGGCAATGAGTATGCCCACACCTGCTCTGCGCCTCTCACCGTGAGCAACTCCAGAGTGGAAGAGAGTCCAACCCCTCTCGAGAGAACTGGTACCAGAACCCAGGCTGTGTGTGGAGGCAAGTCCGACTATATCCAGTCGGAAATTCTCTGCCTCACACACCAGCTCGGGCTCCTTCGCTGCCAGAGAGGTGACATTCCATGTCCCAAGAGCTAGCTTCTGCAGCCGAGGATCGGACCGCCAGGGTCCCCGTCTTTGGCTGCCGCCCAGCTCACATAGCACCCGACCCCTTTGGCCCCTCTCATGGGTGGTGAGCCCATGGGAAGGGGGACCCACGTTGCCTCTTCGGGCTGTGCCCGGCCGGGCCCCATGGGTGTAGGCCCGGCCACCAGGCGCTTGCCAACGAGCCCCACCTCCAGGCCTGGCTCCAGAGTGGGGCCCCGGTGACCCGCGTCCGGGCAAGGGAAACCTTGGTCCATATATTGTAGTCATCATAAGGGTCTATGAGCCATGCTTTGTCTGGCCCCTCACCTAGAACCTGTTTGCCATGGGTGACCCTGCCAGGGGCATAAAGCCCCAGACAACTTAGCTCCTAGGATCATTGGGACACGCAAACCCCTCCACCACGGTAAGGTGACGGCTCACGGAGGGGCCCCAGATGAAACAGTAAAAATCTCTTGGTCAGGATCTGTTTGTTCAAGGTCATTGGCCATTGATATGTGATACTGAGCAATCAGTTACATAACAACCGTTTGTCAGTCGAATTTTAGTTTTTATTTGTGACAGTACAGTATGCTTTGAGGAAAAATGGCCTCAAAGAGTAGGTTTATATATTTTTTTTATTTCTGTTGAATTTGTTTTTTCGAACTATCAAGAAAGTACTAAATCAAAATCCTAAAAGGTGCTTAAATAACACAAAGTTGATTTTTTAATCAAGCTGATTCTCAACCGAGAAAGGTTTTTGTACAGCCGTATATCCCGCCTCCAAACACATTGTCGCTCTGTGACTGGTCAGGCTACGTGGAAATCAGAAATCAGGGGTCTTGGGACAAGACGGATTCATGATGTTTTGTGAACTGACAAATAGCTTGCAGGCGAGGTTATGGGTCCACTGTATATCCTCAAACCATCTAATGAACATTTTCATAAACACATGTCAAAAATCATGAAGTTTAATTTAGGACATTTAACGGTAACAACATTTTGACATTAAAAGTTTGAACATATTCATTCGTCAAGCCCCCTCGCTGCCCATCTTTAAAACCCGCCTCAAAACTCACTTGTATTCTTTGGCATTTGACTCGGCATGACCCAAATTATGATCTTAGTTATACTGTTTGGTGCTTTCTACCGTCTTTGTTACGGAGTTGTTGCTGTTGTATAGAGAACGTTGGTTGCTCCATGTATAGCACTTTGTGTGCAGCGATGGCTGTTTGAAAGTGCTCTATAAATACAGTTGAGTTGAGAAAATATGACTTTAAGATATATTTTTCTTAGTACCAATTATTATCGTAAATGATAACTGCCAACATTTTTATACTCACCAGTAAAAGAAAATGACTGTAAAAATTAATTAATATGGCATGTCGTTGCCATTTCACACACATACAAACATTTTATCAGAGTATCAAAGACGAGTTCAGAAAATTACTTGTTGCAACGCATTGGTGATTAGCGTTATATTTTTAAGTAATTATGGTAATACGTTTCAAGAACGTTCGAGTAAGAGTGGACGATTTGGTAAGCTTACCTTTAAGGAAAGCATATGCTGCAATCGGGAAGAAAGGCAATTGTAGCAGACCTTCACAGACGATGAAAGATTTGAACCACTCTGGGGGGTGCAGGAGCATTGGATCTTTGAATTCCTTTGAATACCACTGGAGTAGGTCTCTCAGCTAGAGCAAAGACATTACGGACAGATATTATACGGACGAATGTGTCAAGGCCACCTGAAAGGGTACTTAAACCTCATCTATTGTGCAGCACTTACAGCTTCGGGATAAAAATATCCCGGTAGAACAGTTTGCAAGTCAATAAATAACGTGATAGGAATGTGAGATATAAAATAGAAAGCAAATATTTTTTCTAATAAACGAATCCTGTTCATCCTCGCTAAGCAATGAACAAACATAAAAAACAGATTTATTAGAGGACACGGAAAGCCCTTCCAGACAAATCAATGTAGCTCCTCTCCAAGCTTAGGGAACTCAAATTGTGCAACTCAGTTCAACCATAGACTTGTATAGATGCCGCGGTGACTGTGTCCACAACATAGACATCCATAGATTCCGGATCGATTCGCCGTAACTACCTTTCAAATGTAGGATACGTTGTTTCAATTCATTGTTTCACCATTTGAAGATTCGTTTGGGATTGTCAGGGCAGGAGGAGGCAGTGGCATCACAGCGTCAGTCTCTCGACATTTTTATGATCAATTGTAACGCAACAGTTTAGTTATGCACGCAGCGAGAAGTGAAGCCACTTGCGCTGCGGCCATGTTATGTTGGCACTTTGCAAGCGTGCTTAACTGAAGCACTTCCACTGTTCCGAGGCTTTTAAATGTTATTTTCTGTCTGTACGGTGAAAATGTAACGTTGTGTGTCGTACAGCTGGACCAATAAGTATCTGAGAAACGCGGAATGCACATTTCATCAGTATGTGATTATGTGCTACTCAATGAAATCTTTGTACAAGTAGTCAGAAGCATGAAAATGTAATGAAAACAAAGACCACCATGGGAAAAAATCGCTGTGAAATGAAAACCTCCAAACAACGTACGTCACGATTGACGACACTAAAATAATATACTCTGTTCGATTCACACAGTCAAGTTTGTTCTTTGAGAGACTCTCGTTATTCCATAGAGGGATCCTAGCAAATCACGCACTGATAACATTATTTTCAGTGAAAAAAACTTTTGAAAAAGTTGTCATTCGGAGTGGCAACATAAGGTGGATGGTCCCTGGCTTCAACCACGAGGGGCCAAGGACCCTGAGTTCAGCGAACGAGTTCATACGAAGTCATTCGACAATGGCGACCCCATCAGACACAGATCGTGAACGGCAAAACATAATTTGAGAGAGTCTAAAGAAATATTATGCTTTAAAAATATTATTACATTTATTTAGTTATTCAAAATAACTTCAGGTAACACAATGTGATTTGTACTGACTGCACGAGGATATGTCGTTATCTTCTTGAATGAAGTTTTTGGCAAACTGAATGAAATGTTTTGAAGACAATATAAATTATGAAGGTTTGCTGGAGGTCAATAAATGATGTGTTAAACCAGGACAAACACAAATGATCAGAATCACTTCAGCCATCTTTGCTGTCAACATTTGCCTAAAACGCTTATCGGTTGGAATTGGCAGGATAATTTACACTTTACACTTTCACTGGAATGCAGTAAAATGCACATATCAGTGGCTTTCCATCAGGGCCTTCAAGGCCTCGGCAGCTTTATACAGTATCAGAAACACGGACCGAAATTTACAATTTACCGGTAAATGAAGTGGAAATAATTTATTCCCAATAGTCTTTTGTCTTTATTTTTCAAGAAAAACTGGACTTTGTGCGGAACAAATTGCACAAAATAAATCTTTATTCTTTTCAAATGATGATCTCTTATAAGAACCAGTAAAAGAGATCATTATCATGCACTATTAGAGCAGAACAAAGGTAACACACAAGAAATATGGAAAATACTTAACCAAGTAATCAGAAATAGTCCTAAAAAATTGATTATCCACAGTATTTTATCAAAGGCAAAAATACTATTTTGGAAAAAACTGCGGAAATAGCAACTGAATTTAATGAGTATTTTGTCAACATCGGCAGTAACCTAGCAAAACAAATTCCTGATCCAACAAACTTGTCTGAAATAGATAGATACGTAGAAAAAAACTCCACGATGTTCCTTACTGCTGTAAAACAAGAAGTATCAAATATTATAAAAACTTTTAAAAATAAAAAGTCAACTGATTGCTTTTTTATTGATATGACAATAATCAAGCAGATTATAGAATATGTAGTGTAGTGTAGACCTTTCACGCACATATGCAACCTGTCATTCAAAGCTGGTATCTTTCCATCAAAAATGAAAATTGGTAAAGTTATTCCAATCTATAAAAGTGGAGAAAGACATCTGTTTACAAATTATAGACCAATATCACTACTACCACAATTTTCAAAAATATTAGAAAAACTATTTTCTCGCAGACTTGATAGCTTTATACAAAAGCATGCACTGTTAAGTGAGAATCAATGTCTTCAGGGAAAAACGGACCACCTCAATGGCAGTTATGGAGTTTGTGGAAGCAATAGCCACTAATATAGACAACAAAGAATTTACTGTTGGGGTTTTCCTAGATCCAAAAAAGCTTTTGACACAATAGATCACAGTATATTATTAAAAAAATAGAAAGATATGGCATTAGAGGTGTAGCTTATAAATGGTTAAAAAGTTATTTAGAAAACAGATATCAGTACATGCAACTCAACAATAAAAAAACAAATCAACTGAAAATCACTCACGGAGTTCCTCAGGGGTCAGTGCTTGGTCCAAAACTATTCATCTTATATATAAATGATATCTACAAGGTCTCAAAACAATTTAAATGTGTCCTATTTGCTGATGATACAACTTTCTAGGGTTCTGGAATAAATCTGAAACAGCTCCTGACAACCGTAGAAAACGAATTAAACAAATTTAAAAAATGGTTCAACAGAAATAAATTGTCACTTAACCTAAAAAAATCGAAGTTAATTGTTTTTGGCACAAGACCAATCAAACACCAAGCTAAAATTATGGTAAACTCAATTGAAATAGAAAGAGCGTATGAAACCAAGTTTCTCGGATTAGTAATAGACTCAAAACTATGTTGGAAACCACATATCGATAACATAAAAAGAAAAATAGCCAAGACCGTAGGGATCCTCTACAAAACCAAGTAAGTGCTAAATAAGAGATCTTTGTTCACATTATACACTTCATTATTATTACCATATATGACCTACTGTGTGGAAATATGGGGAAATGCCTGCAAAACAAGCACACTCCCTATTCTCAAACTACACAAAAAAGCAATTCGAATTATTAATAGATCAAAATATACGGAACCCACAAATCCACTATTTATCAAATTAAATACGATGAAATTTTATGACCTGGCTGACTTTAAAATCGCCCAATTAATGTACAAAGCACACAATAATCTGCTCTGCCAAAACATTCAGAGGTTTTTCGAAATTCGAGAAAGCAACTATGAATTAAGACGTACCAACTTATTCAAAAAACTCAAAACAAGAACAAACATCAAGCAAAGAAGTGTATCTAGCAAAGGTGTTAATCTGTGGAATAATCTCGAAACGGACCTGAAAATGAGTAAATCGCTTGCTGAGTTCAAAAACAAATTCAAAAAAACAGTACAAATAACCTACATCAATCAGAGTTAAAATGATAAATTCTAAACATTAAATATAATGATAAATCAGAACTAAGTTGATAAATAGATAAAGGTATTCAAATATCCATTATGAATACAAGAGAAAATTGACACAAGAGTGCTAGGGTGTGGATGTATATAATCCCGATACAAAACAAAAGTTGTAAAAATATCACGGTTAAGGGTAAAGTATGAGCCTTAATGGAGACTTCTTCTTACTTTTTTCTTTTCTGATTGATATAAAAATGATTTTGTAGATATAAACACATAACGGGGAAGGACTAGATAAGTTTTTTACTTCATCCTACTCCCTTGAACATATTAATTGTGTTGAATGAAGACTGATTTCTTTTTTATCTACCTTATTTTCTGTCAAATTATTACTGTATATATTTTATTTTCAATAAACAAACAAACAAACAAAACAAACAAACAAATTGGGTTGATCTGGTTGTTTGCAGCGTTCGGCCGTTGGCAGTGCATTGGACTCCGGCGGCCACCGTAATAAATTTACCAGTAAATTATTCATTCATTCTTCTTCCGAACCGCTTGATCCTCACACTGGACTACCGGGCCGCCACCAGTAAATTATGTTTGTGTTAAAAATATATACAGTATACAACAAACAAACTAACACACATTTAACTTTGTCGTCAAGAAGGAAGCCTGAAATGAATAACACCGTACTTCCAATTTTACATTTAAAAACAACAACAACAACAAACAAGCAATGTGCAGGCTTTTTAAAATTGTTATTTATTTATTTATTTTTGCTGCTTTGATTTGACAGGCTCCTCACAGTAGTTGGCGATATTGCACCCGTACCACACGTTGCTGAGTAGAAATACATTCAGCGAAGAAGGCAGGCGACGTCAGTCTAATTGAGTCCAACTGGCCCATACATATATTTGACATTTTGTGATTTTTGACCGGACGTAATAATTATTAACATGGAGAACGATATTATAGTTTCTCTTGAGGACTTGGGGTAAGTGAAGGGCGTAGGGAATCTCAATTATAGTATGAAACAATGTCCAGTTGGCTAACCATGCTTCAGTCTGTGTAACAATGTGACGTGGTCTGCTTTAGCTAAACCCATTTTTTTAGATAACATTAGTCAGACAGTCATTTTAATCAGTGCTAAAGATGGCCATTATAACGTCGCAACAACCGTTACAACGGAGGCTTTTCGGGGAAGGGGGTCTTCTCAACAACACCTATCGCTCTTGAAACGAAACTGCTGTGCTGTACTGTAATTGTAATTGTTGCTGCGATCAAGTGCAGTTCCTTTTAAAGTCCACCCTCGCTGGAAAGTCGTCATTTGTTTCAGTTTCGTCACGATGTATGCTTGCATTCTTAAATTTTGGTCAA
Organism: Hippocampus zosterae; assembly: GCF_025434085.1. Classification (NCBI taxonomy): domain Eukaryota; kingdom Metazoa; phylum Chordata; class Actinopteri; order Syngnathiformes; family Syngnathidae; genus Hippocampus; species Hippocampus zosterae. The sequence goes on along the minus strand of NC_067461.1, from coordinate 20,437,390 downwards.
TGCATTCTTAAATTTTGGTCAAATTTACAAATGGGTCTTGGTTAAGGCGCTCTCAATTTAGCTACATTTAATAAAATGGGCACCTTGAGTTGATGAGGAAAAATATGGGATTTGCGTGAAGACAATTTTAATGTGTGGTTTGTCATTGAAGGTATCAAGGCCCACTGTTGGAGGACGGAGCCCTGGAGTCAGCTGTGAATGGTGGGGCTGTGTCCCCAGAGTTTACAAAACTCTGTGCTTGGATTGTGTCAGAGCTCAGACTTTACAGTAAACTGGAGGAGAATGTCCAAGCCACGAACTGTAAGCTTTCGAATCTTGCACCACTTAAAGTGCTCTATAAATACTGTTGACTTGACTTGACTTAATAACTGCTGTTTTTTTTTAGTCCATCACAATTCCCGCAAAACCCCGTGACACTTGCTTAAAATTGAAATGCATTGTCATTTTGTGTTGTTTGAGGGCAGCCAAATGATGTAGTGACATATTTGTCTCACAGTTCTGAAGTTCGGGGGGAGGGGGGGTTCCATTGCAGCTTTTCTCTGTGGACTTTTTTTTTTTTTTGCATGTTCACCCTGCGCTTGTATGGGTTTTCTTTGGATACTCCAGCATCCTCACACATTCAAACAAAATGCATGTTAATATTCAAAATTGTCCATTGGCGTGAATGTAAGAGTGATTCGTTGTCCTGTGTGCCATACGATTAACTGGCGTCCAGACCTGTTTCCGGATCTCAAACTTAAAGGAAGTGCACATGATAAGCATGGTGTGGGGTCAATTATTATGAGTACCCGACAGACAGCACTTACTTTGCTCCATATATTTGATGCTACCGTACTCTATTTGTGCAGCACTGCCACTTCGTCAACAGTCTTCGTGCCCTTTGCAACAAACATTGGCAGATATTACCAGAGACAGCTTTTACAAAGACACCATCTTGAGTATGACGCTGATTTCAGTGCTTCCGAGATGTCATATAAATTTATGGCAAGAATATGTATTCAGGCTATAAAAAGGACAATTCAATTAATCGTCTTTAAAAATTATTATTATTATGTAAACCCAGCCCCAGTCGACGCGTGACTCCGTAATGGCTCTGGTAAAGTGAAGTGATTTGTGAAGAGAGATCTTTCATCGAGCCAGAAGTTATTGCATTAGCGTGTTTTATGGCTACTATGGGCCCATCCAATGTGGTGTATACAACGACATTGCTTTAAAAAGGCCACCGGGTGCAACAGGTGTCTGCAGCAGAAAAAAAACTATATTCATTTTAGATGTCCCAAAAAGTTTTTGGTTCTCATGATTTCATTTTTTGAATAGGTTCAAATGGCTCATTAGTTGTTGTCCCCCAGTCTAATATGTCCAGCCTCACTTGCTGCACTGTGATTGTTCCAGGGACCATCCAAATGCGCGATGTATGAGATTTAAACATCTGTAATGCTATAATATTATGTAAAATAATGTAATAGCTATAATATTACAGATTTCATGGGCATAGCGTTTTCCTCTGCCACGAGGAGCTCACTACAGAAGCTTATGTTGAAATACGCATTATGAGGAAAACTCTCCATCCATAAAATGAATAAGATTTTGGGGTCATCAGTGTGATAGTTTTACTGGTTGATGTGGGCATAAGTAGAGATGTCCACGTACATTTTGGCGACTAGTGTTTGAAGTGTATGATATACCGAATGTATGTTTTAAATTTTACAAGGACCAGAATACAAGGTAGTTGTTCTTTTACCTATTGCAGGTCCTAGTGAGGCAGAGGGCTTCCAGCTGGAGATGAGTGGTCTGTTGACAGAAATTGCTTGTCCTTACTCTGTCCTCACAAGTGGAGCTGTCACCCAAAGGCTTCTCAACAAGAATGACTGTTTGCTGCTGCTCTGTATGGTTTCAGTATTGTCAACTTTTCTTTTTGTATCACACAGTCTAGAAGTCTCTTTAGCTGGATTTAAACTGCATGGTTCAAGTGACATGTTTTTTTTTATTGATAGATTGATTGCTGCTAAGTGGCACAATTCTGATGTGCGTCATGGCAGTGTGAAGAGATTAAAAACAAAAACAAAACCTGCATTGGAGTATCATCAAATGAAAATCTGTTTTTTTTCTAATCACTGAAATCTGATCTACTGGATATCTTCAAGTGTAACTGCAGCCTCAACAGACAGATTGGTTTTGAGATTAAAATACATGCTAAGTGAAGTGTACAAACCCTCATCGAATCAGTAAAACAAACAAATAAAAAACATCAGCCGTCTTAAGAAGATATAAACTACAGAAAAAGCATATATCGTCGTTACATTCTCTTTGGGCATCCAGCTTTTATTCGAAACGTGACATTCTATATAGCCAAGGGCACTATTTTAGCAAACAAGGTATACAAAATCGAATATGACTGAAATAATGAGTGTGTGTCATTTTTCATTACAGCCTTTCTGGTATCTGAGCTCGAGGCTTCGAGGATGATCGTGGTAAACAGACCACAGAAGAAGGCCCAGGAGTCTGGTAACCCTGCCTTCCAGGAACTAAAAGGCATCTGCATGGCACTGGGCATGTCCAAACCTCCAGCGAACATTGCCATGTTCCAGTTCTTTAGTGGTATTGAAAAGAAGGTCAGTTTGTTAAAGCAGAGAATGGACACAATTTTACTGTTGAAGTAACATTAAGGATTAATTAAGATACACCAAATAGATAAGAAACATGCATTATTGACCAGCTGAACAAAGCAAAGTTGAAGAAAAAAACACTCATTTTTCATATCAATATGCTTAATTTTCGTATTTATGGTTGAATGCTGGTTGATCTGTCTTTATCGTATCGAGATATGAACATTCAAGATAATAGCAAAATGAGGACAATGTCAGTCACATGGCCTTGCCACACGTGTAAATCTCAGTTCAACCAACCATATTTCTCCTTTCAAGTTTGGCGTTAATCGACAGTGAAAACCAGCATATGACCATCATCTTGTGGAGGGCGAGAGGGAGGAGGGAGAGAACCCCCCCTCACGCACCCACAAACACAGACCACAGTGACGCGCAACTGCTGCGGCCTAGACACCACACGCACAAAATCCGCTTCCATATTCAAGTATATACGGACAGTACACGTTGTTTTCAAACATTATGTGATGATAAATCATTTCAAAATAACGTGTATAAAATAGCAGACATTATGTTTTAAAATTGTACAGCAGCCCACGTCTCGCCGGTCCATTCAGCCGATTACAATAATTTTGTGGAGGCCGAACGGACTTGCAAGGCGTGGGTTCGGTCCTATTTGTGTCGCAACGCATGTTTACATTGACTGCCACCATCTTTTTATAGATCAATAAAAAGCCATAAAATGCGACATTATATGGAGAGCCTCAAAACGCAATCCAAGCTGGCATAGTTCTTAGCGCTTGGAGTCCGCACATTGCATTGACCAATGTGTACACAACCATCGTCATGTGTGGGGGTGAATGGTTCAGTTTTTTTCCCTCTATTCTCCCCTCAAGGCACACAACCCATCCATCCACATTCTGAAACTCTTATCTGCACTACGGTTGTACATGGACAAGTTGGTATAGAACATCACGCACTTGGATGCAGATGACATGCACCCGCATGCAAACACAACAAACAATTTTACTGTAGCATAAAATTATTTATCATTAAATCACAGTTGCAGTACAATGTGAATTGAATTATTTTTAATTTATCGCAGACTTTAATTTTAATGGCTGTCAGTAAGTTAAAAAAAAACATTTTCCACGTCCTTTTGGACTGATATTTTTTCCTTTAAAAATGTGTCAGAGATGTTCGCTTGGACGGTCGACAAAGGCTCGAACACAGGATCAGATTGCCTTTCTCTGCCGGCAGGAGGCACAATTTTCAACGAAGCCACTCAGTGTGAGCTTCTCAACAGACACCCGACCTCTGCAACCTCTGCCGGCCTTTTTATTGATTGTACATGCAAATTACAAGAAACATCAGAAAAACACTCCCATCTTCATTAACATGACACACCTCTGGACGGGCCCATTGGGTTGCCCATCAGACAAAGCATCATCTTGGTAGCAGCACGAACATCCAAAAACTAACAGGCACATGTACATTTTAACGAGCTGTGTCTCCTTGAATTGATATGTCTGTAATTCTGGCTCGTGACCCTTTCTCATGATGGAGTGTTCGAGTACTCCCTTCCATCCAAGGTTAAATCTTCCTTTCCAAATTTGTCAGATAACAGGCACCAGTGTGTCTACTAATGATGTAGTCAGGTACCATCTGCTCGGGTCCCTTGATCTCTCGATGCTTTCATTGTGTGCAAGATGCTCTGAACACAAGCATTTCAAGGTCAATCAAGCATGTAACAAGATGAAACCTTAAAACATGACAACATTGCCTTTTTCTATTCTAACAAAATGTTTACTTTTCACTGAGCCCATAGTAATATCGCTGTTAAGATAAGAAATCTTTTTGTCCCACACTGGGGAAATTTGCAATCTTCAGCAGCAGAATTGAAGGGGTTGGGGGTAGAAAGAAAAACCAAGTATTGCATGCACATGTTGTATCTTTGTCTAGGTATGTAAGGAAAAATATTGGGGAAATTACATTTTTACCATATCCCACAGTCCTACGATGGGCAGTGTTCGTCTTCCGGTATATTAACTCAACATGCTGTGAAAATCTTTGCAAGCACAAGGAAAACATTCAAAAACTGTGCGTAATGGCTGCTGTTGACCTGATTGGAACCAGAACACATTATTATTATATTATATTATTTGTGAGAGAACAGTGCAAATACTACTCTCACTCCTCCAAAAGTATGCGAACAGTGAGGCCAAAACTGTGTGCAAAGTCTTTTGATTTTGGTTGGTAAATTCTGAACATAATCACATCCCCAGTTATAAGAGCCTGTGCAAACTTTTGAAACCATGTTATCTCACTTGTTTATTTTTGCTCTCCCTCTCTAAAAGATTTTCACTTGAGTTGTACAGGGCATATACTGTAGGTCACATCAATGGTGGAAAAATATTAGTATTTTTTTAAAGAGAGGACTGGGCCTTAATTAAATGTTGAAATTAAGTTTATGAGTTAAACAACAGAAGGATGCTAACTAAGCTAAAAGCTATGATGGCCAGTCCCTCCCACGCCCTCCAGCCCGCCCTGACAGCACTTGGTAGCTCCTTCAGCCAGAGACTGTTACACCCGCGCTGCAAGAAGGAGAGATAAGACGCTCGTTCCTACCGACTGCTGTCAGCCTGATGAATAAAAAATAACAATCATAATAATAATAACAATTAAATGATGTGAAGGAAAATTGTAAATAGTACTGCGATTTATCCATTTTGTGTTCATATTGCATTTAATTGAAAGATGTTTGTTGTTTTTTTTCTCTTTCTTCTTTCTTCTTTCTACATACATTCTTGCTGCTGGAGGCTGTAAATTTCCCCAGTGTGGGACGAATAAAGGATATCTTAATCTTAAAATGATTCCATTTAAGAATCACTTTTGTTATGTCCTATTTTTGGAGAATCCGAAGTGTATGAGTGAGGGGGTACTCATACTATGACAAAATGGTGAGGAACCACTGCTTTACGCAATTGTCTTTTCAAAAAGTTAGTCAGTGAACTGTTGTAAACTCCCAAGTTGATATACCCTTGAATAATGATAACTTTGAAATGCCTATTAATATTTACCTTGATCAAAAATACCAACATTGTATCTTATCTCTCTTTTAGTCATATTAATCTCAATGATGTAGAAATGCCTGGTCTTGCAGTAGTGTCATATTTTAAAATGTCTGTTTGTTGTATTTTCTGACGCTGCTTGTTGTTGTCTGTCGTCGTGTTTGGTAGCTCAAAGAAGCCACAAGTCGAGTACCACCAAATCATATTGGAGACCCTTTGTTGAAGAAAGCCTTTGGACCTGTGCACATGGTAAACTGGGAAGGAATATTGTTTGGAGAAAACACAACACTGTAGTTCAGCTATTGACTTCTTTTCATCCTTTGACAGGAAAAAATTGAAGCCATTAATCAAGCACTTGTAAATGAGTATGAAGTGAGAAGGAAGATGCTGTTAAAACGTCTAGATGTGACAGTGCAGTCTTTTGGTTGGTCAGAAAGAGCAAAGGTATGCAGCATCTTGTTTCAGAAGAAAGATTAAAAATGTGCTGTTTGCTCTAATTTTCTCTAAATATTAAATATATATATATTTTTGTTTCTTCACTATAGACGCAGGCTGGGAATTTGGCTCAAGTTTATCAGCCGCTACGTTCTGCCCTGGGTACCAAAAGCAAAATCTCTGTAGCGCACCTTCTTGCAGCACGACAAGATTTCTCAAAAATTCTTCGCACAAGCAGTGGAAGGTCGAGAGAGAAGACTGCTTGTGCCATTAATAAGGTGAGTCAATCAGTTTAAAAAAAAGAAGAAAATATAGAAACTTTGACAGGTCTTCAGATTTATGATTTACTGATTTATGTTTACGCCACACTTGTTCGGCAGATTTTCGTGAAGTTGAATACTCCCAAGTTAAATTGTTGAGTAAGCTAACAACTCTAATTGAAATAGATTAGCTGTCTTTCATGTCTATTCCTGGCTCCAACTGTTGTGAAAGTGCTGTATAAATATGTAATGTTTGCTTAATTTGCCTTTATGTTTGCGTAAAACACGATTAATTTCTTGCTTTTTGGTTTAAAAAAACTATATGGGGGGGGGGGGGCTTGTAGGAATGATCACAAATTAAATCACTGGTTTGAGGGAGAATAACAGCAATTGATTATTTTTTTAAACTTGTTCAGCCTTATGTGGGCATTCCCCAAACCCTTTCCTCTCGCTGGTCGAAGGAGAAATGTGACCAGGCTTGGAGAAAATAATTTGTGGTTGTTTGTTCTCTCATAATGGGAGAAAAACTTTGGGGTCAGTATTGAATGTGCTGTTTCATATTTTTCTTTTCTTCCTACCAGGTTTTAATGGGTCGCGTGCCAGACAGAGGAGGCCGTCCGTGTGAGATTGAGCCTCCCCCTCCAGAAATGCCTTCATGGCAAAAGCGACAGGATGCCCCCCAAGGTAGTGGTCACTATGGCGGAGGTGGGCATGGCGGGAGCAGGGGGGGCAATGATCATTATTATCAAGGCAGCCGGGGAGGCTATGAGAGGGGCGGAGGAGAAAGAGGAGGCAGGGGAGGAGGCAGCGGCAGAGGTGGAAGGGTTCAAGGAGGCTGGGAAGAGGGGGGCGCAGGAGGGAGAGGTGGCTACAACAAGGGCCAGCATCAAGATTTGGGGGGTCATCAGGGGGGAGGCGGAACGAGAGGTGCTTATCGAGGAGGCGGGAGCAACCAAGGAGGCCCCCAGGAGTCCAGCCACCATTCAGGCTATAATGACAATTACCACCAAAATGGAAACTGGCATCAAGAGAGAGGTGGCGGTAGAGGAGGCAGGGGAAGAGGAGGCCGAGGAGGCTGGGGAGGGAGAGGAGGCCAAAATTTCAATCAAGGAGGACAGTTTGAACAGTTTTTTCAACATGGCGGCCAGAACTACAACCAAGCTGGCTTTAATCAAAGCCGCCACTACACTAGTTGAAAGTAGCAGTGTGGGACATTAGAGCCCAGTCCGCAATCGCTGAAATAACAGGTTGACAAGGCCTTATCAAACTCACATTTTCAGCATGCTTGATCAGACTGGTCATCAGTAAATGCAATGTGTATAATCAAGTACATAAATGTACGTGTAAATGTTTACATGAAGATGACATTTTTTGTCTCTCCCTCCACCATGTCAATTAAAATAAACCGTGTCAGTTAAACTTATTTAACTTGAAATCAATCAATTCAGTTGTTTGGTCATTTTTTTTCATTTGTAACACTTCACTGCTGTCCATCAGGAACAAGAAGAGGGTTATCTGCAAGTGTGTGGTATTACACAAAGGGTTCTGCATTTTTTTTGTTTCACATGCTTATTTGGACTCTTATTTTTATGGCCAGGTTGCATTTTGTTACTTGATAACAGCAAATATAATTGATTAAAAACAGGTTAAAAAGTGTTGTTGCCCTTAGATTGTGAGCCTACAAATGTGGATATTGGACTCAGTAGATTGCATAAAAGAGTGACTGAGCAATAAAATCATCAAAACAAACATTTCCTTTCTCCCTGTTTGTCAGAAGGCCTTATAAACAAATTATACTCCAATAAATTAAAATATGAGTAACTCACTGTAGTAGTAGTGGCTAGCCTGTCTGCCTCACCGTTGAGAGTTGTGGGTTTGAATCTCGACACTTGCTATTCAGTGTGACGTTAGCATGTCCCTGTGCCAATGTATGTTTTCTTCCTCTCCCATTCCAAAATCAATCAGGGACTTTAAATTGCCTGTAGGTGTCCTGCATTTTACGGGCTGCCAGTCTGGGGTGTACTCCACCCCTCACAGAAAGTCAGGTGGGTTCGGCTCCAGCTCACCGGTGACACTAATCTAGACAGGCAGCACAGAAATTGAAGCAATTTAAATAAAATAGGTGAGCAGTGGCATGCATTGCATTCAGGAAGCTTACACAATAAATCTACTTTTCTCAGGATTAACTTATTGTTTGTGAAATGCTGAGGTTTTAAAGTGTCTATGTGGCGCTGTTTTACACATCACAGACCTTCATGGCATGCAACACTGGGTTAGTCATTTCATATATCACTGGTGTCAGGCGGAACCCGCTTACCTCCAAAATAATCGTTTTACAGGACACCTAAAAAACAGTTATGTTTGTTCAACCATTAATATTGGATCAACAAAGAGGAGAGACCATTTTGACACTTAAGATTGGTCTACAATTTGTAAAACTAACACCCAGATATGTGGATGGACCAATGGAAGAGGTTTGTGACACCAAATTGTGACAGAGGCGGTTTCTGCCTGACGGCTGTGATATTTTTCTCCAAGGTCTTTTCATTTGTTTCAAATCCCCCCCCCCCCTCCCCAAAAAAAGGAAACTCCAGTTTTACATAATTTATACGTCTTTTGATATTCAACTGAGTCAAAAATTAAAGTGCCACGCATGTTCATGATTTTCAAACAAACAATTTAATATTCCTTTGTGTATCATTATGAGTGTTACTTTATTATTATTACATTATTACATAGTATTAGATGTATTATTATTATTAATGGTCTTCCCAATAAATATTTTTTGCTCATTGAAAATAACAATTTTCATTAGAATAATTTATTCAGATAAATCACTTTTAAAGAATAGTAATGATAACCTAACAAATTTGTATCTCGTATGCGTAGAGTTTAGTATTATCCGTGCATCGTTCACCGGCTTTGGGCATTCCAGGCGACTCTATATTATTGCGAAAGGGTAGAAGAGGAAGTCTCACTTCGGGTCTTGTCTCTGGCAATCAAAAGTTCCACAAAGAGGAAAACGCAGACAAGATCAGGAGAGGAACCGAGCACGGCGCCGTATAATGGAAAGAAGTAGCCGGTTGTCTGCTGTGATGTTGTTTAATTTCTTCGCCTCGAGGATACGATTTGAGAATTGATAAGCTAACAAGGTTGAGTAAAGCGACTGTGTTATGGACCCTTAAGGATTATTTCGGCTACTTGTAGCAGTGGGGCTTCTGACAAATGTACCTCTTATCTCGGGGTAAGTATCGTTTTAAGTTTGCAAGTCCTTTGTGCCTGGATATTCGTAACCGGTCATTCCGTGGTTTTGCCCATCCGGTGTTTTTTGTGGGAGCAGTAGTAGCTGTTGTGGCGCCTTTACAGTCAAGGAATCCTGTGGGACTTGCTGTTCAACTTGCAGCCACCTGTTTCAACACTATTGATAAACGACGACATGGAACAAATGGTCATTCATATGCTTTTACGCATTAAAGCTTTTATTTGTGTATTCATTTTTACATCTTAACACGTGATTTAAAATATCTGAGAAAGACGGGAGAAACCTCCCAATGTTGGGCATCCCAACCATACCCACGACCTGTTTAATGAAACGTACCGATAGCGATGTTCCATCGTAAATTCGGTCATTTGTATTGTACCAACAATCGACGTTCATGTTTTCTTTCATTTAAATTTGTATGTTTTATTGTTTAAATTCGTTCGTTGTAATTGATTAATATGATCAATTATATGATAATATGATACTGTGCGATATTCCATCTCAGCAAAAACAAAACAAAACAAAAACATTCTGCAGGGTATTGTTTTTAAGCACTGTACAGTATTGGCTTTTCACTGTTTTCATCTCACAGAGCAGTGTGTAATCAGTGTATTGTTTGCAAGATAATTCGATAATTACACTGCTGTTTAATTTGTGATCGTAAGATAATTTCTTCTTTTTTCTGTCCACAGGCACCGGTTTTTCTCAAACACATTTTTAATCTTCTAAAAGAGACTCAAATCTGCTAATATGCTTCATAACTGTTGAGGACCAACGGGAGCACTCAAATCTGCCAACATCTTCTTTATATATATATATTGCGCGTTGTCCCGCACGCGGTCTGTCCTTCCGTCTGTCCCTTTTCAAAACGTACCTACTTCACCGCGCCGCTGCGCGCCGCCACTGCGCCGCTCAGGCAGTGGCTCACTACGATCGCGCGGGCATCTTAGCGAAAAAATGTTGTCTACCCACAAGCATTGCAATGAAATTGTTAGTTATTTAGTAGAGTTAAACATCTCTTTATTTTCGCGATACGCAATGAAGATGAACAAAAAGTTGAACCAAGCAACAACACTTTTGTGGGCCGCAGGCCCACCTTACCAGCCTTCCGCAGGAAGTAGCTGATGAGCCGCCCGGAGGGCGGCGAACCACCACCTTACCAGCCTTCCGCAGGAACTAGCTGATGAGGCGCCCGGAGGGCGGCGAACCAGCTAGTGCTTCATAAATATTGAGGACCAAGGGGAGCACCTTCTTGATCTATGCTAACTCAAACATAAGTCACAGCTAGGTCATGTATTTAAAAATAATATAGTGGAATACAGTACAACAACCTTTTGCGATTATTCAGACATTTGCTTGGGGGCAGTTGTGCCAATGCTGAATTGTAGTTGGAAAGATTTCACCAAGCTTCCTGGTTACTGCCAAGGTTAATTTGAAAAAGGAACCATCCCGACTATTCAGTCTGGAAACCTCAGTATTTGTAACGATACACTTGTGAAACCACATTAGCTCAGCTGTTTATTTTTACTTTGCTTTCCAATTAATTTTTGCTTTTCCTTTCAAATGGGTTGTACAGGTTAGATAGAGGTCACACTTAAGTCAATTTTACATTGCACTTAGCACTGCACAGACTGTTGTCGACCAGCCTCACTGATCTGTTGCTGTGGACGGAAGAAAAATTTGTGGCTTAAGATTTCAGAGTCTTAACGTGATGTGAACGGCGACCCGGTGGTCCAGTGGTGAGCACTTCAACCTCACAGCGCAGAGTTCAATTCCGAGCCTCCCTGTGTGGAGTTTGCATGTTCTCCCCAGGCCAGCGTGGGTTTTCTCCGGGTACTCCGGTTTCCTCCCACATTCCAAAAACATGCATGGCAGGTTGATGGAACACTCTAAATTGTCCCTAGATGTGAGAGTGGATGGTTGTTCGTATTATTTTTTTTTCCCAAGATGGCGCCCTAGTAGGCAGCCTTCGGCAAGTGCTCTTCAAGAGCCTTGCTTTTTTTGTTGTTTTTGTCTTTTGTTTTGTCACATGTTGTTTGTTGTTTCATCCTGTGGACCTGATATGGACTGTTTTCAGCGTTTTTTGGCCACGACATTCATCAAAGTAGAAGTATCTGTGCTTGGTGGTTGCACCTTCTCGTCGGCAAGCCTGTACCAGCACAGATTTTGATTGGGAGGAATGTCTGCGCCATTGACTGTCGGTGCTGGACAGACCTGGGGCGCTTGTGTTTTTTGCGCCTAAAATGAGCAGCATTTTTCACAACCCCGTTTTGTTCAGTGGAGATGTCGGCGCTGTTGGACAGTCGGCGTTGGTGCGGCTGGATGGATGGCTGCTGAAGTTGAGGAAGAGGAGAGAGGAGCGTTGTCGCAGAGTGCCAATGTGTATTTGGAACTGAGAATCGCCGCTTTGAATTGAAATGGATTTCCATGGGACAGAAGTGAACCAATCTCTTTTTCGTCAATGGATGCTACAGCTTCTTGTTGACTTTGAAACTTAGCTTGTAGCCGACATGTGCACATTATGAACATGACGTCTCTGATCCACTGGTTAAGGGACACTTTGATTCTCTCCTCTTTCATCTCAAACTGCTTCAAACAACAAAACGTATGACGGAAAAGTGGTTAAGACTGCACGACTGTCCGTGTTTTATGTTATGTGTTGTGTTTATTTATTTTACTTTATGTTAACTGTTTTGTTAAGCGCTTTGTTACAGCTGCCGCTGTTGTGAAAGCGCTATATAAATCAGCATATATTGTATTGTATTGTCTCTGTGTGCCCTGCGATTGGCTGGCAACCGGTTCAGGTTGTCCCCTGCCTACTGCCCGAAGACGGCTGGGATAAGCTCCAGCACCCGCACTTTGTGAGGATAAGCGGATCGGAAAATGGATGGATGGATGAATGAACGTGGTTTGAACAAAAAGACAGAGTGATGCAGGGAGATTGCCACTACAGTACTTGGGATGTACCAGCCTTATACAAGACAATACATGTTTATTTTGATCGTGCTTCCACAACAGCTAGCTGTAACAAAGTGTTTTACAGAACACTTATAAAATAATAATAATACAACAGAACACACAACATAAAACATTAACACTAATATAATTGTAACAACTATTACTATGTACACCTTGTTGTTTGAAGCAGTTATAGATAAAAGAGGAGAGAATCAAAGTCTCCTCTCACTTGTTTATTGAAAGTGGGAGATGTGCTTTAAGCATTTTTAACTGTCGGAATTAGGCATGTCCCACTCATGTTTTTTGCAACTAAATCTGAAAAACTTGATTTTGTGGTTTAGCAGATATCGTGTCCAGGTCCAATACTTGAGCAATCTTCTTCTCTTTTCGGCTTGTCCCTTTTCAGGGGTTGCCACAGCGAGTCATTAATTTCCATCTTTCCCCGTTCTCTGCATCCTCTACTCTGACTCCAACTACCTGCATGTCTTCCCTCACGGTATCCACGAATTTCCTCTTTTGGCTTCCTCTCTGTCTCCTACCTGGTAGCTCCATCTCTAACATTCTCCTACCAATGTATCCACTGTCCCTCCTCTGTACATGTCCAAACCATCTCAGTCTGGCCTCTATAATTTTTTCTCCAAACTTTCCTGTCTGAGTTGTCCCTCTGATCACCTTATTTCTGATCCTGTCCATCCTTGTCACCCCGAAGGAGAATCTCAGCATCTTTAACTCAGCCACCTTTTACTCTGCCTCCTGTCTTTTGCTAATGTGTCTAGACCGTACATCATGGCTGGTCTCACAACTGTTCTGTAAACTTTTCCCTTCAACTTAGCTGACACCCTTCTATCACAAATCACTCCGGACACTTTTCTCCACCTGTTCCATTGTGCCTGCACTCTGTTCTTCACTTCTCTTCCACAGTCTCCGCTGCTCTGCACTGTTGATCCAAGGTACTTAAATTTCTGTACCTTCGCCACCTCTGCTCCCTGTAACCTCACCGTTCTACTAGTCTCCCTTTTATTTATGCACATGTACTCTGTCTTACTACAACTGACCTTCAGTCCTCTTCTCTCGAGTGCAAACCTTCACCTATCTAGGTTTTCTTGTAGCTGCTGCCTACTCTCACTACAGATCACAATGTCATCTGCAAACATCATAGTCCAGGGCGACTCCTGTCTGACCTCATCTGTCAATTTATCCATCACCAATACTTGTCCAATACTTGAGCAATACATAAAGAAAAAACAAGTATGTATCATAATCTGTCAGCATTCGTAGTTTTTGTTTATTCAGTTTAAAGTAATTCCAACATGATCCCTTCTGAAATAGATATTGGAGATTGCACGACTGTCTGTGTCCTATGTGTTGTTATTTTTGTTATTTTGACTTCAATTGGCGCCGCAAGAGTGGCTGCCTTTTCAGCAGCTCCTATATTTTGTTGTTCTACTTCTTCCTTTCATAACTTTGCTGCTGTGAATTGGGAATTTCTCCATTGTGAGACTAATAAAAGTTTTTGTATAATCTTGTGCAGCAGTTGTGAAAACCAAATAAAAAAATTATATCCTTTTATCGTGTATCAGTGGTGCAGCTCAAACTACTGATGACTACAAACTACAAGCAATTGGAATGGATTGGATAAACTTTATTGTCAAATGTACTGTATGTGTAACATACAGCATAGATGAAATTTGTGCTGTGTGAAATTTCTTCCCTCTCAACATAAAACAAGAGGAGCCGCTGCGGGTGTCTGCGCCGCCATCGAGAGAAAAGTTAACAAAAAATGATAAAATAACACAAAACAACACATGAGACACAGACAATCGTGCACTCTAAAACCACTAACCTGCATGCACTTTGTTGTCTGAAGCAGTTATAGACGAAAGAGGAGCAAATCAAAGTGTCCTTTTCACCAGTGGACGTCACGTTGCAATGTGCACACGTCTGCTACAAGTTAAGCTTGAAAGCAACAAGAAGCTGTAGCATCCATTAACGAAAAAGAGAGATTGGCTCTCTTCTCTTGTCCCATGTAGGTCCGCTTCAATTCCAAGCCGAGACTCCCAGTTCCACATACGCATCGGCGCTCTGCGCTGACGCTCCTTTCTTCTCATCGTCGGCTCCTCAATCCATGCATCCATCCAGCCGCAGACTGTCCATCAGTGCCGACCTTTTCGCTGAACAAAGCGGGGCTGTGAAAATGCTGCCTACTTCAGGTGCAAGACACAAGCGCCCCGGGGATGTCCAGCAACGTCAAATAACGCCGATATTCCTCCCAGTCAAGAAATCAGTGCTGGCACGCGTGTGCTGCCGAGAAGGCGCAACCACCAAGCACAGATTCTTCTTCTTTGACGAATGCCATGGCCAAAAATGCTGAAAACGGTCCACATCAGGTCTACACGACGTAACAACAACACCATGTGACAAACGAGACAAAAACAACAAAAAATGCAAGGCTCTTGAAGAGCACTTGCCGATGGCTGCCTATTTTTTGGGAGAAAAAAAATCAGTCAGACCTGAGTCCCTTTCATACAACCGCCTGGATGATTGGATTGCATTTATCTGATACACACACGTCATCAAAAGCCCAATATGCACACTGCACGGGTGGGGGAGGGAGCTTGGGAGGGTCATGAAGAATCTGACGTCAAGTAACTGCAATGGTAGTTTTTGAGTTTTATCTCTGAGTCCGTTTCCATGGAGGGGCGATATCCAGGACCGCAGGGACGTCAGCAATTTGGGGCTTTTGTGAAAGAGTACAGGGTGCGGCTGGAGGTGTAATGTGCAGTCTGAATGCTTTGATAGTTACCACAGGACTTTGTGATGAGTGTGTGTTTAAATAGAGTGGGAGTGGGAATTTTGCTCTGTTGTCAGTAAAGTGTGTTTTGTTCTTGAGTGTGATTTGCTGCTTTGAGGTGGTTTTCTGCCAATTAATATTTTGCTCTTCAAGACAGTGACGCCACACAGTCTTTGAAAGTGTAGGAATGGAATGCTTTTGGTACGCTATGGATTCGACTGGCCACTAGTCAATCGCAGGGCACATAGAGACAAATCTTTAGAGTAACATTCACACCTGACAAATCTTTAGTCTTCAATTAAACTCTGATGTGTTTTTGGAATGCTGTAGGAAGTCGGAGTATCTATAGAAAACCCCAAAAGCCACAGCTTCACATGGTAGGGTCATGACCCAGATTCAACCACTGCGACTGAGAACTGTTTGGCAGACATGCTAACCATTAGGTTACCATCCTGGCTGGCTGTGACATAGCCACGGGTAAATTCTGAACACAAGGAAATGACGCACAACTGGATTGAAAACACTGAACTGCATTAAACGCTACAGTGCCATGAAATAGTTTTTTCCTTCCCGATTTCTGTGTCGTTTGCAGATTTATCATGCACAAAAGTTTCGGTTCATCAAACAAATTGTAATATCACACAGAGACACAACCAAAGGAAATAAAAAAATACACTTGCCAGTTTATTTATTAAAGCACACAAAAAAGCCGACGTGCACATTTTGAGCATTACATCACTGATACACTGGTGAAAGGACACTTTTATTCTCACCTTTTTCATCCATCCATTTTCTGAACCGCTTGATCCTCACGAGGGTCGTGGGAGGTGCTGGAGCCTATCCCAGCCGACTCCGGGCAGTACGCGGGGGACACCCTGAATCAGTTGCCAGCCAATCGCAGGGCACACAGAGTCGAACAACCATTCATGCCCACACTCGCACCTCAGGACAATTTAGAGCGTCCAATCAGCATGCCATGCATGTTTTTGGAATGTGGGAGGAAACCGGAGCACCCAGAGGAAACCCACGTAGGCCCGGGGAGAACATGCAAACTCCACACAGGGAGGCCGGAGCTGGAATCGAACCCCTTACTTCTGCACTGTGAAGCCGACGTGCTAACCACTGGACTACCGGGCCGCCCCTTACCTTTTTCATCTAAAACTAATTCAAACAACAAAGCATATGAGGAGGAAAATGGTTAAGATTGCACGTCTGTCCGTGTTTTTATGTTATGTGTTGTTTATTATTTACTTTATGTTAAAAGTGCTTTGTTACAGCTCCAACTGTTGTGAAAGCGCCAATATAAATCATGATGTATTGTCTTGTATTCAACCTTTAACATCGCACATTGTTACAGATGGCAAGGCATTTGTAAAAATGGCACGGAAATGTATGGACAGACCAGATTTTGTGAATTTTGACATCAGAGATTTTGGCTCAAAACCATAGGTTGGGAAAATGAGCTCATGTGTTGTTGGTATGTAACCTTTCATACTCCCATTTTTCCTGATTTCAGCTAAAATGTTGGTTGTACAGATTCTTAAATGAAATGGAATATCTTTGTTTTAGTTGTCAGTGTTCCGTAATGGATGAGCCATGATACGAATGTATAGGGCATCAGTACAAGGCATGGTTGGAGTACTGTATTTAATTAGCTTGTGGTGTGAATGCGCGTGATGTAGTAAGTCATGTGTTCTTGACTCTGCTAAAGAAGAAGAAAATCTGACCGTCCCAATTTAGTGGTGTTGAACTGTAATTTAGTGACTGAAGCAAAGTTAAAATAATGACGATGGGCGACCGACTGACGATGATTGATTTGGTCGTTTTGAAATAATGACGGACTGACGATGATGGATGGGTGGCAAGGCCGCTGGCGAGGGACGAACCGGTAAAATTTACGGACGTGCCGACCAGGAAGTTGCTGTGCTTTAATTTTAATTTTTGCTCTCAAGGAGATGTCCAGGAGGTCCGACGAGATGTCCACCCAAAACATCCACCAATCCCACAAACCGGAGAGGAAAAGCAGTTTTTTCAAGGTACACTTCACGGCATTACAAATATTTTTCAAAAGGGAAGTGAGTTGGAGCCTAAATTAGTGGTCTGTTTCTTGCCTGTTTTTCCTGTGGGCCGCATATTTGCTGAAGTGCGTTGATCCACTCAAATGTTTTCCCGGATTATTTTTTTTCCCCCCAGCAAATCGTGAAATGGTCTCTCAGTTACGGTAGGTCAAAACCAAGTAGTATTAAACCATTTGAACTTTATAGGTGTTACTCTATTCTATATTATTACCTTCACTTTGTTTACATGTACTAGAAAACTAAACAAACTATAACATTAAATCAATTTAAACAACACTTTTCAATTGCATGTAAAGCCCCCCAATCTCTTTTGTTTGACCCTAGAGAACCCAAGAATTTCAACCGCAGTCCTCTTACATGCATATGTTTTAAGTGATCAGAGATATGCTCAATTCACACTTAGTGCATTTAAACTCGGCCATCACAAGAAAGTACAGAAAAAAGGAGAATCCAACTGCCTGTATGTCAGTAACCTGATTGTGTTCCACCATGTCTGACTGATACAGCCCCATTCTTTAAGATTCTTTCCAGTTCAGCTTGATTGTGTTCCATGGCTGGTGTTCCACGACTGTAAAAACAAAAGTGAATTTTGCGAAATGATGTGATATATTTATGGAAGCTTTAAATGTATCTAACTGAGATCCAATGCTTGTCATAAACAAAAAAAAAAGGTCGTGTCGACACAGGAACAATGTTTACATTGCACAACTGAGAAATTCAGAAACATATCAGATTTTACACTGTTAACTTTTTGTGGTTATGACCGTCAGTGTGATGACTTAAATTTCGGATTTCCCACTGCTGACTTGATTGTCTTGTTATTCATGCTGATGATCAGTAGCTCAACAGAATGATTTCAAAGCTGCAAGGATAACGAGGAAATGAAACAAATGACATCAGGTATCACACAGAAAATGTTCTTTGTCAGTCTAAACAAGGAAATGCAGGATTTCCCTGAAATGAAAGATAAAAAGGTTGGCACGATGATTTTAAATCTGCACTGTGTTCTCTGCGTCACATCCGCTCCAGATGTTGGTTGTCACATTTTCATTTTTCCTGTGATAGGCTTCTGTGGGATGTGTTTGTAAAAAAAAAAAAAACCACTTAAAATAAATAAATAAATAAAACAAACATACAGTAGCTGTATACCTAATCAGCAACACAACTAAATGTATTCCTAAATCACATACAAATAAAGTGATTTTTTAAAATGCATCTAAATCCTTAACACCTCATATTTAAATACAAAGAACACCAATACTGTACTTGAAATATACCCTCAGCGGGCACAAGCACGTAAGGCCTACGTTTCAGAATAAATTGTATTTTGTTGCCAGACTCTCGGGCCTAATTTCAAGTAACGTTGAACAGCCACGTTAAGCCTAATTTTAGTTTCAAAATACTCAAGTAATTTTCCATATTTTTAAGGAAACATGTGATCTCGTTTCCTTTAAGTTATGCCTCAGCAGCTGTATCGACACACTCCTTTATGACCCAAATGACACTGAATGTTTGTTTACATTGCCTCGAGAATCCATCAATCTGAGTGAACATTCATTTGCTCTTGATTTGTGTAGGTCTGCTAAATTGGGCTAGTAGTTCGCTTTTCTTTCAGGTTCTGGCCACCTGGTTCATTGGATGTGTCGTTGGTCTTAGCTGTCATTTGGACGTGCTACCTAATGCTAAAACCACAGTTTCGTAACGTGCGACAACCGTTTTCAGCTTCTTTTGGGAAGAATGTACTGGTCCTTCCACTATTTTTATTTTTTCCTGAGTCAGCTTTTGAAACTCTAGACTAGAGGAAGCCATCTGCGTCATAGCCTGTAAATAGCTTCCCATAAACAAAAACTCTGATTGGTTCACCATGGTCACGTGATCACAACAAGGTCTCAGAGCTATTGTAAATACAGTCGATGACAGTGAAGAACTGTAAATGAGGAAAAGAAATGGTCATGTGACAATGCGCCGTACACCATTTGAATATACCCTTTACATGGGAATTTAAAAAAAAATAATTTATTCATTCATTCATCTTCCGAGCCGCTTGATCCTCACTAGGGTAGCGGGGGTGCTGAAGCCTATCCCAGCTGTCTTCGGGCAGTAGGCGGGGGACACCCTGAATCGGTTGCCAGCCAATCACGGGGCACACAGAGACGAACAACCATCCACGCTCACACTCACACCTAGGGACAATTTAGAGTGTTCAATCAGCCTGCCACGCATGTTTTTGGAATGTGGGGGGAAACCGGAGCACCCGGCAATTTTAGGCAAAATAAACAAACCACTGCTGGACCCGGTTGTTCTGGAATTGACCGGTGATTCAGAAGTTGGCCCGAATTTCTCAATTGCAAATCCGCTCACACTTGCTACTTCCGTCATGATTGTCCACCCTCAGAACAGTCCACATTGCAATGGTGTGCCGGAAGGAAATATTGAACTATGGACTTCATATTTTCCATTATATGTTCAACAGTATTTCTTAATTTCGTGTTACAATTTGACTTCACCAAATAAATATAGGTGAAGTCAAAATATAATAAATAAAGGGAGACCAATGCGATTAGCCTTGATGCTTTTTGTCATTGCATCCTTTTCCATCTTCTATTTGATCAACTGTTTCCATATCCATGCGTTCCATGCCTCTGTTCATTTGTTTAGCAATTGTCCTCGTCTTTGCACTTCCTGCCTTGAATGTGGTGTTCTTTTGGTTTCTCTGTAGTTGATTGAGTCCTTTGCATTGGAAATTGGCACTTTGAAAAAGGAGATGGGGAAAAGGCCTGAGCCAACAGAAGATCACAAGACGGATTCAATGCATGGGTGAGCTCTGCTTCGTATACTGTCTGTTGCTGTGTATTAAGTAAAGCCAGTTGATCTGATACAGTGCACTAGCACAATACAGACAGCAGAGAGCACAATTGAGAGATTTTTTGTTTTTTGTTTTAATGAGAATGAATAAGCAAATGATCACTAGCTGGTGGTGGTGCCAGTGCAAAGGTAATGTGATTTGATTGTTTTAAATGATACGTATTTAATGATATGTAGTTTTTCATTTCTTTGTTTTGAAAACTGAACAATTCAGTTACATAATCAGGGGTAGGACAAGATACGTTATTTACTTCTTCCTACTCCTTTGAGCATACAACTGTGATGATGTGTGTTTTTTTTTTCTCTTAACTATTTCTAATTTTCCTTTTATAATTTTGTTTGACCTTTGTCAACCTGTTATTGTGTGTACTATACTGTATATGCTCAATAAAACAAACAAACAAACAAATTTTGAAAATGGGTGGTTCAAAAGCGAAAGAAAGATTCCAAAATTGGATTAAATCATGTAATCCAATCCTGGTTTCAATCTAGATCAAAGCTTCAGTTTGTATTTTTCAAAACATTTCAATAGGATCTGGAGTTCTTTGCCCCCCTAAAAAAGATTGCATCATGGCATAGGATTTCATGATGGATTTCAGTAAAAAAAAGTAGCAAAATTTTGAAATTGGCCAAATAATCCATTTGTTTCATTTTGTGTATATACTTTTATTTATATTGTGCACGTGACTTGACATCACAACAATGATGAAGTAAATGTATCTTTTGGTAAATAAAAACAAAATGAAATAAATCCCCAAACAGATCACAAACCAAAATTTCATTTTGGTTTGCTGTTGTGCCAAATTTTCTATCATTCTAAATTCATTTCAAAGAAAATACAATACAATACATGCTGATTTATATAGCGCTTTCACAACAGCGGCAGCTGTAACAAAGTGCTTAACAAAACAGTTAACATAAAGTAAAATAATAAACACAACACGTAACATAAAACACGGACAGTCATGCAGTTCTAACTTGTTAACTATTGGACATTTAGGATAACAAAAAAAATCCCACATTCTCCAAAACATTGTAAACTAGTTTTTAATTTAGCACAGCATCATCCCTAGGTGTGATTTTTGGAGTGAATGGATGTTTGTGTATATGTGCCCAGTGATTGGCTGGCAACCAGTTCCGGGTGTAGACCCAGAACTGATTGAATACACTACAAAGACCAGATATTTATTTTTATTATCAAACTGAAACTTTTTGTACAAGCAAATAATCAATGTTTTTGTCATGGCTAGTTACATCATAATTTTTTCGTTGTTGTTTTTTGTTTTAAGTACCATGCTGGGCCACAAAATGTCAAGCCTGTTTTTTAATAGTTAATTCTTCGTAAATGTTTATTTCCTATTACTCTTGTCCTTGCCAAGTTGTTATAGTGACCGTTGTTGGTTTTTCTTTGTTCAACAACAGGGTATGAAGAATTTATCTTACATGTGATCCCGTATTGCAATTATAATCATAAATCAGATTAGCAGATTGTTATTCCTCTTCAAACCTGCTTGTGCCTGTTCTTGTATTTTTGAGGTGGCAACGATGTGTTTAACCATTCACCTTTGTCATAACAAAAATCCCCGCACCTGTATTTCCAGCTCTGCTAAAATAAAAATAAAAAATCACAGGAAATTGGCCCCTAAATTTTCCCAAAGCATATTTTGTTTTTTTTGGGATTAGCCACGCCCTTTCGGTCGGTAATAATTTATACTGCACTCCAAAACTGTTGGCACAATGAGGCCCAATCCTTTATTTTTTACTGTTGACATTTGGGATTAAGATCAAAAGATTAATATGAGATGTTGAGATCATCTTTTATTCCAGAGTATACTGCATTTACTTGTGGGTCGAGTGCACCCCTTAAATCAGGGGTCCCCAACCTTTTTTGCCCCCACGGACCGGTTTATGTCAGACAATATTTTCAGGGACCGGCATGTAAGGTGTTGTGGATTAATACAACAAAATAATATGGTATGAGCTGCATGAAAACTGGTGTTTTCGAAATATAATAATAAACACAAGGAGCGTCTAATCTGGCCGCAACACTCTGATCGCTATGGTAATGTTCAATGCCTTCAAAATACGATACAACGCAAATTCAAAGTGCATGAAAATGACGACTCACCACAGCCTTGAGCTTGATTTTCTGCAACCAGACGGTCCCATCTCGGGGTAATAGGAGACAATGACACCTCAAGTGTGTTGTTTATGCCCAGTCTACTTCGTAATTTTGTTTTAGTCGCCGTTGCTGCAGAACCCCCCCCCCCCCCCCCCCCCCACAGGTAGGATGTTGGAAATAGCAACAATGCTATTGTGGCGATCTCAGAGTATTCAGCCATAACTTTAATCCAGTTGTCTCGAACGTACTTTTAAGGCCGCCGTTATTTGCGATCTCCAGCAGTTTTTTTTACTCATTTTGCAAGCTCCAGCAATTTGTTTTTAGCGTAATCGGTCACGTGACGGAAAAGCGTGGCTTGACGTGAGTCAAGCGTGACACAGGCGGATGTAACGGAGAATCCGGTAATTTTTCAAAATAAAACATCTTTCGCATTCCAAAATAAATAAAACGAAATTAAGGCAAATTCTTTCTGTGCGGCCCGGCACCAAATGCCCTGCGGACCGGAAACAGTCCGCGGACCGGTGGTTGGGGACCCCTGCCCTGTCATGCCACTATTCATTTTAATCTTGTGCCCCATTTATTTTACCGTGCATGCGTACCTGCACACCCCTTACGTGCTTCCTATATGTTATACTTACACCCTTATGTATCTCAAAATTTTTGGGGTCTGTTTTTCAGGCTGAGTGAAGAAGTGGGGGGCCTCTTCCTACGAGCACCTCCCTGTGCTGACATGGGGACTGGACTGGCTGGAGTCAGAGATTCCGGCTATGACTCTCTCTCTCGAAGACTCAGTGTTTTGGACAGATTAATCAATACACATTCTGTGTGGCTCCAGCTTGAGTTTAGCCATCAGAATGCCATTGAAATACTACAGAACCAAGCACCTGGAGTAAGGAAACAGTTGATTCTAATATATCTCAACTCAACTCAACAGTATTTATAAAGCACTTTCACCAACCACCGCTGTATACAAAGTGTTGTATGTTTCTGATGTTAATTTTGTTTTGAAATTACGCCAATAGTCAATTAAAGAATTTAAGTTAAACACAAAGAGTGTCGTACAAAAACTTCCAAAATGCACACAAACCCAAATATTTTGTCATAATTTGAGAAGATTAAGCAAACTACTCATATGTAAATCCAAAAATGAACAAACAATCAGATCATAACAACTTTTGGGTGGTGTTAAGTCAAAAATGTTCTTTACAATAATTATAATACTGTATGCAGCCCCATTTGTCTAAACACGGCATTCGGATAAAAAAAATGCATTTGTGGAATATGAATAAGTGGTAAAATACATTTTTTTTAAAAAAACGTCTCAGGGGGCAGCCATTTTGGCACCTGCTCTCGACTGAAAATGACAACACAGTTGCTCAGGGCTCAGGTAATGACCAATCATCGCAAGCACAGTTAGTGGCAAAATGCCCCCCACCCTCTCCCAAGATGGATAAAAACAGGTGTACTTTGCGCCTTAACCCTGGAGAACCCAAGAACCCTTTTCTTCTTTGGAAAATGATGAATTTTACATTAAATGACTGATGTATGTTCACTAAACACTAAAATATGTTTTTTTCAAATATTCAATGCTTTAATCCAAATTTTGGATTAGGGCCAAATTTGACCCTTTCGGATTTAAGGGTAGCATTTGAGTAGCAGAATTTATAGGGGTCAAATTTGACCCCGTGGGTTCTCCAGGTTCAGGGTTAATAAACGTTCATAAACGGAATATTAATCAGATAGCCGTGTTTAGACTAGAATTTTTTTTTTTACTTGACTTCCCCTTTAATGCTACGTTGCTACAAAAAAAAAAATCTTTTATTGGGAGTTAGCAAGATCATTTCTAATAATAGTCCAATCCTAGCCTGGCAAGACATACTCACAAAGAAAGTGGGTCTGACCACACCCTTCACTGTGGCTGGTCCTCGGTTCAAAACGAACCGTCCAATCAAATTTGTTTACTTGCTGTGATGTATCCTTTGTGAGTTCCAAACCGTCCTATGGTTTTGGTTCCAAACTGTCTCTTTGCTCAAGTTTGGTCCACCTCAGAAATGCACTTTATTTGACTTCCCACCAGACTCAGTTGCTGGTAAAGGGTTGAGTCTTGATTTCCAGGCTAGTCCAGTCCAAGGCTGGATTTACAATACATGGTTCAAGTGAGACAGTCTCGGCATAATTTCTTTGTAGGGTAAGTCAAGTAAAAAAAATATTTCCAATAATATATTCTTTATGCCCCCGCTGACCTAAACACGGTATTTGATTCATAATCTGTTTGTGGAATATTTATAAAACAGAAAAATCCATCCCAACGCCATGCCATTCTGCCTTGTACTGACACTTGCTGTTGACTGAAAATGATATCACAGTGTCATAGGCCACATGCAGACCCAAGGTGAGCTCAGCGCTCCCGACGACGTGTTTCCATGTGTCGTCAATGCAGTTTGCCCATTCCACCCGCGTAGGATGAAGTGAACTTTTGTCTGTGTAGCATTGGCGACAGCCAATTGGCTTGAAGACCAATGTCACGCGAAGGTGCATGACACACAGCCAAATACAGTTAAAAACACACAATGCATCTGTTGAAATAAATACAATGTGGGACGATACCATAGCAGTCTTTGAGACCGAGAGGCATGCAACACAGCCAGTTTCCTTTATCGGCTCGGACCGAAACAAAAAGAGTAATTAGAATCGGGTGCTGGGAAGTTGTTGTGACTTGTGAATGGACTAAATTGTTTAGAGCTCTTGAAGTGTCAACAAAGATAAAAATTTAGCAACCAACACAACCATCGGTGGTCACCAGATTGACCAGTAATGTGGGAACTTTTTTTTCCCCCGCTGGAGGAGTGCCCCCTCCTCTTTTCCACTTGAAGCAACCCGCAGTGTTTCGTCTCCTCGGTGAATGAATGCGCGTGAGACAAGCGGCGTGTAGTGAGATTTCACATTCTGAACGTAGTATAAGGGCTCAGCTTACGAATGTCACATGACCAAAGCGAGAAAACAGGTGAGCTGTGACAATCCTTACCTGAACCTTTGGGACTGTAATGACGTTTTAAATCGACAGCAAGTGCCAGTACAAGGAAAAATGGTTGGTGGATTTTTCTGATATCCACAGATGCAGTATTAATCAGAATACCATGTTTAGACTAGTGCAGGCACATACATGTAGAACACATTCTTGTAAGAACTATTTTTGACTCCACTTTAAGTACAAACATAGCACAATAATAAACATTGAATAAAGAATATTTCCCTGGCAGCTTCAATCAAAACGGAATATTATCATCTTTCTGAAGTCTGAATTTGAAATGTGTTATAAAAACAGCCTCACACCTTTATTTCATTGTCTTCTAATTGGATATTTCTTCCCTTGGCCTGTAGACATTTGTTGTGCGGAAGTCTTCAAGCCGGCAGAAAAAGGTCATATCTCTACGTATGGACAAGGATTCCCCAGTTACTGTGAAAGACTTTGTTGTCATGGAAAGCCAGTACAGTAAGTTTAGACACTTTTGAAGCAGGACTTTCTCCTTTTCAATGTGAGATCAGCAGAATGATACATGTTGTATGTTACTCTACATCTACACAGTCTTGACTGATTTTTGAGTGCCTTCCTGTTTTCCTCGCAGTGGTGCTGAAAGCATCAATGAACTTAAATAAACCACAGTGCAGTCAAGTCCATGTTTTGCCTTTAGACTAGTTGACTATATGCAATCATTTAAACAAAAACCTCAGTATGATCATCATTTTATGGAAATGCCTTACTTGTTCTGGCACATATTTTTTGCATGTCATAAATTGCTGATAAACTTTTTTTGGACCGTATTAAAACATGAAAGCTTGATTACATTTAGCCATGCCTTATAATTAATTTCATTTTTTTGGGATCAAGCTGTGCTATTTGTGTCCTCCAGCTTTCACGTTGGAAGGATCCGGCCTGAGCTTTGCAGACCTGTTTCGTCTTGTAGCTTTCTGCTGCATCAGCAGGTGTGTCAATTCATTGGCAATCATTCATGTTGGTCTTGCTGGGCTGTTTTTTTTATTTTATTTCATTTGATTTCATTTAACACTTTTTCTTGTTATGCAGACTAAGAATGTGTAAAAAAAAAAATGGCAACACTAGCATTGGAACTTTGTATACTCCCCTCCTAAAACATCAGAACCCTTATCTTTGCTTGTAGGAACTTACACATGTCTGACGTCAACAGAAAATATGAGGAATTAGAATTTTTTATAGAAATTGTGAATCCCTACTTGGATAACACCATTATTTGTGCTATTATTTACTATTTAGTTTGTTTCATTCAGACAGCTGGGATGGGCTCTAGCACGCCCGCGATCCCAGTGATAAGAGGTTTGGAAAATGAATTAATTACTTTTTTATTAAGATAGTCAAGTCAAAACAAATAGTGATACTTTCTGGGATGCAGTGCAAACAATTTATAGCTTTCATTCCTGTGGGTTTGAAAATGTGTTTTGAAAAAAAAATGCATTGTTTGCGAGAGCTTGGACATTTTCCCCCCTGGGTATGTGGTTGAATAGATTGGTCTGCCAAAGTCAAGCCATCCCTGAGTGACTCATCCAATTTTTTTTCTCTAACTTGATTATTCTTTTCTGCCTTGTAGT
This sequence comes from Hippocampus zosterae, assembly GCF_025434085.1. Lineage (NCBI taxonomy): Eukaryota > Metazoa > Chordata > Actinopteri > Syngnathiformes > Syngnathidae > Hippocampus > Hippocampus zosterae. Next base: position 20,410,322 of record NC_067461.1, on the reverse strand, counting down.
TTTGCTCCATTTCATTCTGGTTTTGTTGCCTTTTCTCAGAGATGTGCTTCCCTTCACCTTGAAGCTTCCTGAAGCCATCGCTACAGCCAAAACCTGTGTTGAGCTTGCTGAAGTAGCTAAACTTGGTGCAGGTTTGTTTGCTTTTATTTCATACAATATATCAAGAATAGAGTAAGTGGTGCAAACCATGATGATATTAAATATAAAGTTTTATTTTGTTCAGAAAACAGCATGATTCTCTTTTTTCTAATCTGTAGGCTCTATTTTCATAGGCATCAAACTTGCGCCCTGCATAAAAACTGGTGCACCTTGATTTCCTTTAGTGCAGGGGTCTCAAACTCAGTTCCTGGAGGGCCGATGTCCTGCATGTTTTCCAAGTCTCCCTGTTGCAAAACAGCTGATTCAAATGATCAGATCATCAGCAAGCTCTGCGGAAGCCTGCCATTGAACCTGTTCATTTGAATCAGGTGTGTTGCAACAGGGAGACTTGGAAAACATGCAGGACAGCGGACCTCCAGAAACCGAGTTTGAGACCCCTGCTTTAGCGTGTTTGGAATTTCGCAGACTGCAATGTGTCATGATCGGTGTTCTGACGGACTGAGGGCATTTTCTTTCACATGCCTTGACAATTTTGGTGGCTAAAAGTAGACAAAATTTAATTCCTGGTCTATGCCAGTTCCAAGTTGTGGCGCAGGCAGTGTAACGATTGTTGAATTTGATCAAGGTGCATACAGATAGATTCTGCACATGTTGTGCGTGCGTGCGTGTGTGTTGGGTGAGGGGTGGTACAACTTTACATCTTCTGCCAGTGGAGATATTGCAATTTCTTGTAAATGTACATGGCATGCGTCGGTCTCCTGTATGGGCTCCAGTTATGTAGACCTTGTGCATCTCCTTTGTGGAATTTAAAGGGTATGAGACGAGCCACTTCCATTGGCCGGGAAGCGAGTTGGTTCTTTTCACGCCCACAGTGGCGCAAACGGCCATTTCTAACAGTGTGTTGAAAATACCAATGCACTTTGCATTAGATTTTTTTTGGCCACAAAAATATAATGCTTAGTTCAGTTGTTCTCAGATAGTCGGGCTTTGGAGAGCGCTGTGCAATGCCGGGGGTGGGGAGGGGGCACCTTGGGCCTCCCAGTCTTAGTAAAGCTGTGTTTCGGCATCACATTCACGCCAATTGCAACTTCTCATTGGCTGTTACTGTCCACTACCATGGAAACCAAGCACAACAGTCAAAGCCGACTTCACACGTCTGCCGTGCGGGTCCCCTTCTTCTCTCCAGTGTGGTTTATCGGGATATCGAAAGTGCATGGCACCTCATCCATGTTGGTGATGTGGTTGGCCCGGATGTGTTTGTCGGCAATCTTTTTGTTGTATTTTAAAATGCAAAGTATGCTTTCTCCCTCATCACTTGGCGTAGCCCAAGCAGGTATATAGGAATATGGGGAATGGTTTAGAGAACAGTCGGTAATGTAAGACAAGTGAGGCTGGCAGAGTGGCAGAATAAAGGATTAAAATCTCCAACAAAAGGTCTTTCTTTCATGTAACGCAGAATATTGCACTTTTTACGGCAGTAGGAGTGGAAGATGGCCAGCTTTTCCTAGCAATCCGCCAGATGTTGCTGCGCCACAGTCGTCCTTGCACGAATGGAAGATTGCATCGTTTTTTAAATCGAAATCACCAAGCACCATGGATTAGTTGACCTAGAATTCTCTCGCTCCTGTTTGATTCCCATGGTCCTCCATGTAACAGGTACCCTGCAGTTTAAACTGACCTTGTAAGCTAGTCTCTCCGAAGGTGCCATTTTCGGGATGTTGTTTTGCACAATGCATGTACTGGCACCATTTACACTGACAGAGGGCGTGCCTTCAGCGTCCCCTCCCACTTTAACGTCTGCATGTTGTCCTCGGTTACGCTTGCCTTTCTTCTATGTAAGCAGTGTGTTGGCACATCAGTCAGTCAAGCGGACCCTCATTGAAGTCACATAAGAACATTAACAGATTTTGGAACTCGGTGCATATACAAGGCGACCTGCATTATTAGGCGCCCTGCCCATATTGGAGAAAATTTAAGACTAAGTGCCCATTACGGTCGTGAAATTTTTTAGCCGTAATCAGTTATTTTACATGCCAGCTTTGCATGGAACAATAGGTTGGAGAAACAAATAAATAATTTTAGGTCAAAACATTATGCCTCATAATCATAGATGTGGATTGTGAAATGTCTTACTGCAGCAGATACTACTACTTGAATGTACAGTATATTGATGAGAACACAGCAAGTCCATTTGCCTCCTCTTAAGGCGCAGCACTGTAAAACTGTGTGTATGTGTGTGTGTGTGTGTGTGTGTGTCTCCCCTCTCTCTCTCACTGTCACTCAAACTCGCACTTTCTTTATGTGTCTGGGCGGCACCGTGGTTGATGACTTAGATCTGGCCTTTCAGTGTGGAGTTTGCGCGTTCTCCCCGTGCCTGCGTGGGGTTTCTCCCACATTCCAAAAACATGCGTGGCAGGTTAATGGAGAACCCTAAATTGTCCCTAGGTGTGAGTGTGAGTGTGGATGGTTGGTTGTCTTTGTGTGCCCTGTGATTGGCTGGCAACCACTTCAGGGTGTACGCTGCCTCCTGCCCAAAGACAGCTGGGATAGGCCTCCAGCATCCCTTGTAAAGATAAGCGGATCAGAAAGAGGCCCGGGGGGGATTCCTGTCATATTGGGCACTCGCCTGCCTATCTGAAGTCTCCATGTAACCTTTCCCTTGCTATAGATTGTCAGAGTCCACTAAAAAGTTCTAGTCGTGTCAACTATTCTTCTTTTCCCCATTGCGGGACAAATAAAGGATATCTTAGTCGTCAATACACTTTACACAATTTACACATTGCAGCGTGACTGGCGTTTGCAATGAAAACACAGAGTTGCCTCTCACTCTGGTCAACCACATGGAATTGTGGGAAATGTTACTATTTTCAGCACAAAGGTCGAACCTGTCTATCAAGTCAGAACTGGGCTGTTGTGAATCTTTCCATCTCTGCTTCAGAAAGTCATTTCATACTTTAAACGTTTAATTTACATTATACATAACATTTACATTGTACATAATATCAATAAAATTACCCTCATCAGGAAAAGCGGTGTTGAAAATGGATGCATGGATCTATAAAATGGTTCTCTGCCAATAATTATCCGGCTTTTTTTCTTCAAATGTATTTCTTAGGACACCACAAAGAAACATTGTGCACTTCTGAAATGGTCAGATATGTTATTGTAGTTTGTGCGCTGCCACTGACAAAGGCCACCCTGTGACGCAGAAAGTGCTGCATGGAACGTAACAACACAAGAGTGACCTTTCTGTCTATTCAAGCTCTCAGGCTATGACTCAACTCAGAATTAAATCTGCCAGACTTCCTCTTGCTGGCAGCTTGTTAAGGTGTCCAGTTTGACACACGTCATCCCACCCTTATTCAATGTGGTTTCTACGGATAGAAAAGGCAGATTTTTTTCTCTCCCCATCTCTCCCCTGTTAATAACACATTGTCTTTAGGTAAGGTGAGACAATGGTGAGTTTTGTATCAGTGAATCTAAAAAGCAGTGACGTATACGTTTTCGCATTTCTCATCATTAAGTCACTGCTGAGTAAAAAAGGATATCGGAACAATCTGATGAAGTTAAATGTTGACTCTTCTTTATTCCCTTATCTCATAAGCTATTTTGCCAGAGACCAATACATACACCTGATTTTTTTTAATAACATTTTGTTTGTCGCAGTTTCCTGTCACCTGTTAAAGTAGAGTGCTGCAATTTTTTTTTATTTATGCAAAACCGAATATGTCCAAGAAACGTTTCTAAAATTGGGTCGATTGACACTATCGAGGCTATGTCAACGAGTCTCCATTGACCTCATAGATTTATCTTTAGTACAATGCTATAATTTACAACCAGGAGGATGGACTTCTGTGCACTAAGCTACTGTAAATACAAACATGCACAGCTCATACTAAATTTATGGAACATACAAACGTGGACACTAGAACACAAGAGCATCAACATGGGCTCACTCGATGAGACGTGATAGTATTTTCAGCCATCGGAAAAAAACCCCCCCACAACCATCTTTGTGTGCAATGGAATAGTTCCCTACTGTTGTTCCACTTTGATAATATGGCCTGTGTCTATTGTAGCTGACATCATGTCTAAAACATCTTTGTTGACCAGTCTGTACAAACAGTGGCTGCAAAACTTTCATCGTAGTCTTCTCGAATATAATTCAAAACATTGACTTACACTTAGCTAATGGATAGAGACCTCTATAGAGCAGTTGCCAAAAATAGGGAAACAATTGGGATATTTGGGTCACATTTTCTGTCCATATATTGCATCTTGGCTATTTTCCATTGTACCGGTTCTAACAGCCTGCTTCCACTGTGCATACTTTGCCGGTTCCGTTCATGTGAATGAGAATAAGCATTGCCATTCAATAAACACCTCTTTAGGGCCACCGCACGCGACACGTTGGCAGTCAAGGAAAACACAGGTTGCTTTCAAGATAGGACATGGTCTACAGTTAAGATAGAAAATGGGGATGTATCGAAATACAGAAGTCGCTCTCATTCATTTGAATGGACCCGGCATCGGGTGCCCCGCTTGCAAAAAAAATTCACCGCAAGCCTCTCCATTTCATCGGACATCGCCACGTCATGAAACTGCAATTCATATTTTGAATTGCCACAAAACCAGTGGCCAAGATTCAGCCAGTCGTGAATTCTTGTTGGCATAACCCGGCACACTGCAAGTGTGAAGTGGAAGCCCACACAGTTAATTTGATTCCCGCCTAAATTCCTGTCCAAGTGATTGATGCCTGTTGTAATAGAGAAGCAACGTAGGCCAGGTTAGGCCAAGCGAGGCCCGGGCAGAACAGGGCCAGGCTGTTCTGAAACCTGTGCTGTGTATTTAACAAGCGACCAGTACATATACATCTGTGGTATTCTGGAGCTTTGAAGTGTACAATTTGCCTTTCATGCAATTGTATAACCAAACGTGGAGCGCACACTTCCACCAAGACTACCAAACCCCCATCTGACTCCTTTGATTGAAAAAAATATCTCCTTATAGATAGCCTGTTCAATTTAACCGCCATTGAATGAGACCAATTTATTCTAACAATAGTGCACCTTTTGGAGGAACCATCAAAGCTGTACCAACACCTGTGTAAACGGTAAACGCCAGAACAGTGGGACAGTGGAATCAAGTTTCATCTAAGGGCAGCAATACCTAACCTTTCATATACTGGGAGTTGAAAGGAAAGGCTGCACATTCCTAGAGCTTCTGTTGTATCTTTAGTTCCGCTATTTTGTTAGGTTTTTGAAAGAGGTTATTTATGATGTGATGGAGCATATGTTTCTCCATCCATCCATTTTCTGTTCTTTTGTAGTTTTACAGATGGTTGTACAAACGCTAATTTTTGTTGGATCAGTCTTTGCCTGAATGAAGCAGACCATGGCAAAAACCTAAAACATTTTCTTTCATTGGTTATGTCTATATTGATCTAACTTGCAAAGACTAAACTGCCCTTAAAACGTAATAGAAATACATCCTGTATTATTCCAAACTATATGTACTCTGAATAAGATGCTCACTTTAGCCATGCAGTAAATATTTTGATAAAAGACACAAAAACAGCAGACATAACCATGTCTAATGAAAATTGACAATTACATGTCCGAGTCCCAGACTGTTCTGAAAAGTTCCCATTTACATAGTAAGAAATGAGTGAACAAAACACAGTGAACAAAATACAAAAATGAAAAATGAACTAAAAAATATTCTCAGTACAAATAAACAAAAGAGATCTACCCATACAAGCGGAAAATGGATGGCCTATAGGCCATTTTATACAAACTCCTCTTCATTGGAACTCTATATGTTCTGCTTCTTTAAGACATTCTTTCAAACTAGCTCTGATTTGGGTAGTGGACTGGGAAGTAAAAAAAAGAAAAATGAAACAAACAAGTAAAACCAAAGCAGGACAAAGAAGAAAGAAGACTGGATTGTAAACAAGTGTAGAGTGGGAGAGCAAACGGGGGTTGGGCATCTGTCAGTGAAAGAACTACTGGGAATGACTATTTGAATGGGAGGGAGAGAGGCGGAGCTACTTGCTAACAGCCCTCCCACACACACATTTCCATGAGGGAGTCATAACAAATATTGAGTGGCGGTGTAGTTGAAGGCAGCGGAGTTTCAGCCTGCGGAGGCATAATGGTGACGTTACCACACTAACCAGTCAAAATGTCCTGAGATTTTGGACACAGTCTCTCATAAACTTCTCATCTGTTTGTCATCAAGCTTTGACATCACAGTGAGTATTGCTGTCATCCATTTTGGAGTTGCTCTGTGGATGGTACTTCTTCTTTATTGTTTATATCAGTCTTTATATTTCGCATATTACTCCCTGGCAGAGGCAGGACTGTAGAAGGTTTATCAGTGTGTGATTCCTTTTCAGGTTATGCCTGTATGCTTCTAAAAAGGAGCAGCTGTGGTTCAGGCTGGGTTTAAAGGGGAGGTTAAGATTGGCTGAAGTGCTTTGTGCTGGCTCACTGAAACTTAGTGAAAGAATATTGTCAATCCTCATGATGATATTCTGGGTTTGGTGGAAACAGAGTGAGATGAAAGCGGAGCTAAAATGCGCATCTAGGCCACAAAGGTTTTTGTTTTATAAAGAGTAAAAGATGCAAACTTTGAGGGAGGAAAATATGTTGTTGAATGCAGATAAGTGTGTTATATGTTTTTCTCATCTTTTAAAAAAAAAAAAAGCTTTCTAGTTTCTCCATGCATAGGAACAATATTGCAACATTTGAACCTGAATTTTAAGTTAGTCAGCAGAAAACTGATGCCCCTGAGGCTTTTATATGCATTCCAGAGGCACGCTTTAATTGCTTCATCTGACTTGTGTCTGCATGTGGAGAAGCTCTAAATGATCATTTGAGTTTATTTACGACGAGGTTATCAACTCATATACAAGTTTGTGGGACCATTAAGTAGAGCATGTTTTAGTTTATGGGGAGTAATAAGTCGTCTTGTGCTGATTTGTGTGTAATGCTGTTCACGGGCATTTCACACAACTTTTCTGAATGCCACTGACCCCACAATGGTCATTGAAATACCTGAAACTGACAAGAAATAATGTCCTGAGCATTTTATAATTAAAGTCATCCATAGTTTTTTTTTCTTTTGTCCCAAAAGAATGATTTTACAAAATAATAGCCCAATAATCTTGCGAGTTCATTGTACCTAGCCGCAAAACCGAGCCTCCGCCCTGTTTCACTGTAGATGTAATGTTCTTTGCATTCTTCATTTCTATATCTGAATCTTCAAGCCGAGAGCCGAAGTGACTCTGCTTTGACTTGCCACCCCCCAATTTATCCCAGAATCTTTCATTTGAAAACAGAGGAGGTAAACCTTTTGAGGCGCACTGAACTGAGGTAATAGTCATGCATCATGGAGATTTCAAGGTCCTACATTTCGGGAGACTTAAGTATTTTATGAATGATTGAATTCCAAATTGCATTACTTTCATGGCATCTAACTCCAGAGGTTTTCTTGTTTTCAGAATTCTGCTAATTGCACGACTGTTGAAAACTGTAGGAATATGTGGATCAACAAATAATTGAAATTGCCTTCTTTGTTGCCTTTCATGTAACTTTCAATCATAACTTCATTTGTAACTTTACACACAAAGCTTTGTTAGCAAACCTCTTTAAAGTGATGTCACATAAAATTGGATTATAGACACAAAAGAGCCTTTGTCCTGGATTACGATTTGTTAAACCCAAGGTATACTACCGCTGTTCATGTCTCATCATGAAATTGTCCTTGGTCCAATATAGACATGTCAAAATTAATTTGTCATTCATCAAATTAATTGACAACCATGTTGATAATCGATTCATCATTTAGAGCCGTTGTTCTTTCTACAAATCTACAGTTTCACATCCTGTACATATTGGGTGTATAATAATCAATGTATAGTTGTCCATCACTCAAAATAATCTTATATTTCCCACTTTACTATATAAATGGGATTCCTGATTAAGATCGCCGAATACGAGTCAGCGTTACACGCACAAAATTGTCATACTTTTTAAAACATAAAAATGTCATTTTAATAACATCTGTATTTTGTATAATATATATGAAATCTGTCTTTTCGAATGCAATACATACCATATGAGCATTTTATTAAAACAAGACAATATACTTTTTCTGAGGCAGCGCTCTTCCCAACATGCTTTGCAAGCGTTTTTTGTTCATTATTGTGATGTCTTTGTAGACAACAGATGAAGGGACGATGAACAGTGGCTCAAGTGAGTAGTAAGTTAAGTGTGTGGACAGATCGGCCGAGCATGCATCCTGTTCCCGCTTGGGGAATAAAGCAACTGAAGAGCTTCAGCGAATGTGTCATCTTTTACCAGCATGTCTCATCCTTTACCAGCATGTACTACTTGAGGGTGTTAAAAATAAACAATGTTGAGGTTAGCATGTTGGTTTGGCCCTCGGCAAACGTTCCAGTTTCTTACGAGACCCACAAAATTAATTGCCCACTCCAGAAATCATTATTTGGATTTATAATACGAACAACTTTTAATTGACAGGAGACTTTAATTCTCTCATCTACAACTGCTTTAAACCAACTTGTATGCAGAAATAGTTGTTCCGACTTTATGACTGTCTAATGTTTTAGACTAGTAGCAGTAAACTGGACCAAATAAATGACTATGATTGAATAATAGTAATTGAGAAATAAGGATGTTGCATTAGATTTCAATGCAAAATAAATTATGATCCAATTATTTCGATAAATCAATAAAATACTTCTAAAAATATTTGATTGTGACAGTCCTAATCCAAATAGTGCAAGACAGAAGCTGAGCTGAAGTCTTGTCCCTTAAATTAGCACTCTTAGCAAGCATAGTAAATAAGATGATATCCTTTATTTGTCCCACACTGGGGAAATTTACAGTCTACAGCAGCAAGATTGTGGGCAGAAAGAAGAAAGAAGAAAAACAAAGTGTTTGCATTCACAAAATAAATGTTAACAGTTTCAATGTACACCGTTCAATTAAGTTCAATGTAGATATAGATAAAGTGGCTGTGCTATTTACAATTATTTTTCACATCATTTAATTTTTTATTCAGCAGTCTGACAGCAGTCGGTAGGAACGAGCGGCGGTGTCTTTTCTTCCTGCAGTGCCGGTGTAACAGTCTCTGGCTAAAGGAGCTACCTAGTGCTGTCCTGTGTATCTCCCCAAAAAAAGATAATTTCATACTTTTCTCGATACACAGGTTGCGAAACGATTTCCTTTGAATCACAGTTCGATTTGGTTACTCAAGACGGTGTGGTGCAGTGAATTTATTGTTGTCATTTTACACAGAGTACATATGAACGAACTTGTCAGTGCTGTAAATGTGGCCTTTCCTATTGAAGATATATCCGCTAAAAGCTGATTCGATGCATTTCTCGATCGATTTTAGAGTGGAACCATTTGTTTCCGTTTGATGAACTCGCATCGATAACAAGGTCATACGGTATCTTTGCAATGGTATTCAGTCGTTCATGTAATTATTTTTTTACATGTGTACCAAATGGTGTGTTAATTCTTACGTAGTGTTGACAGTTTTTGATGATGAAAACATTTTCTGTCACTATCACCTGCTAGACTAAATTCATGTCATTTGTTATTATGCAGGTTTCTGGGATACTGAATTGTACCAGAAGAGGAAGGGTTCCTTCTCCTTTTTATTTGGAACCACAGCTTCTGACAGACTACCTCCACGTGGCCAACGACCACTCTCAGTTGCACCCACCCCAGGCTGCGCTCGGCTTCAAACCCGCACCCCGTCAGAGCTTGAGTGTTGCCAGTCAAATGGGGCACTCTGCTTCATCAATCCTCTTTTCATTAAGGTTCATCAACCAGAAAGCACACAGAGTTCCGAATTAAATTCTTCTCGTCCGAGTCGAAATCACAGCCCAGAAAAAAGCACACTACACTTGAGCGGTGACAGGCCTGCGCATTGCAACTCCAATCTCACCGCCAGCGGACAGTCAAATGAAAGCAAATCCCATTGTCTGGGCAGCAACACAGAACTACAAGCTCAAAAGAAGCAAAGTGGTGAGGACATTACATCACGATCTCCACCCAATCGACCACCCCCACCTCGCTTTCAAGCACAGCAGTTGGCTCATCCTGTCCGGCAGTACAGTATGCCAGAGAAAATTTCCTGGATCAATGTCCCCAAGGAGAAAGTGGAAGAGAAGGAGCGGAGCAGTAGCCTCTTGTCCCGTCTTGGTTCTTCACTTAGCATCAGCCCTTCGTCATCCCCTCCGAAGAGATTCAGCATTAGCTCCCCTATATCCATCCCCAGGCCCTCTCTCCCCATCTCTTTATCGTCTTTATCTGTTTCGCCGAGAAGGTCCAAATACTTGCCATCTTCGTCCCAGGAAGATGCCCAATGTCACTTGGCACTAGAAGACCAGACGATCGAAAAGGCCCTTCTGAAGGCCAAACTATTTCAGCAGAACAGCAGCAAAGCTTGTCCCCAGCCCTGCAGCAGTCTTCCAGATTCTTCCCCGATGACCATAAGCAAACAAGCAGTGGTCCGAGAAGGAGGTGATAGAGAAGCTGGAGAGGAAATTAAAGAGGCAAGCCAACGTCTGAGCGACGTGAGCCTTTCGACAGATTCTTCAGACTCCCTAGATTTCTCTCAGTCCTCAGCTTTCTTCCTTCCTCCGCTACATGACCCAAGTCCACCAACAGTGGCTGATTTTAACACCCACCTCCCTCTTTCACTGCCCTCTTCTCATCTCCTTTACTACAGCATGGAGGAAGACGATGACGATGAGGAGGATGAAGATGAAGAGGAGCCTGACTATGGTGTCGGCCTGGAGAGCGACCAGGACCAAGACCAGGACTTAACAATGATACCACCTGGGCACAGGATAAGACGCCAGCCAAGTGCCAGTGCTTTGGTCATCCAGAAAGCACTGCGAGGTCATCTGCGCAAGATGAGTGGAGTTTTTAACTCACTGTTGACACCTGAAAAGAGAGCCATTCGCAGGCTGGTTGAGCTGTCCAGAGATAAGGGCTCCTACTTCGGTTCCCTGGTACAGGACTTCCTGGGCTACATGGGCGAAGGGGCGGGTACCCCAACTTGGCAAAGCTTTGCTTCCGGACTGGAACTTCTTCAGACTCTGCGTCAGTTTATCACACAGATGAAGAGTTACCTGCGGCAAAGCTCGGAACTGGGTTTGCCTATTGAGAGCCTCATACCCGAAGACCAAATAGGTAAGTTTGGGAATAGGTCTGAATTCTCCCAAAATGATTCTTTTCACCTGGAATTGCCAATTATATAAATTTGTATGGGATGGGAGAAGGTCTCTGAATGTTATCCAGTGTCTGGTCCAGCAGAATACTGCTTTGTTGAAGTTTTGCCATTGGCATGTGCATGGATGTGCTCAACTTCATCAAACAAGCCTCGGGTTATTGGCTTCAGACAGGATATTGTGAACCTACAGGTTGCAGCCAAGTAATACTGTATTTTGTCTCAGAGTTAAAAAGATGATTATTCAACAACAAAATCCACTAAATTGATTCATCGATTATTATTCCAATCCCTAGCTAGTCTTCATGATCAAACGCTTACGGATCTAACAATTGCTGACTGAAAATTGTTCTCCTCGTGCTTTGCATTTTTCTTCTCTTACGCTTGCAGTCATACACCGGAAAAATTTGCGTGTAACCCTGAGTCAATTTTATTTCGTCAAGTGGTTGCATGACATAAGATTTTTGGGATCCGGATACAAATTTTTCAAGTGATGATGATTCTCTTGTGTGTGGCCACTTAGCAAAATAAAATTGAGTCTATTTCTGACACCTTTTTTTTTCTTCTCAATGTAGCGTTCCGAATGCAAACACCTCATTATGAAGCAGGAAGAAGTCCAGGTGTGTCTTGTTATATTCAGTAATGTGTAAGCATGTTGTTGAGGAGTTTAAAAAAACAAAACTACGCTTGAGACGATGAAAAAAAACAACCCATTATGAAATCGATTCAAATGTTTTGTTTTTCACTTCGACTCTGAATCTTGAATGAAAGCTACTATAGACGTGTTTTTATATGCAATGCGTGACCCTCTGATTTATTTGCTTATTTACATGTGCATGACACACTTGGAAGCAGGGCTGTTTTAGTTCGTGGAATTGTTGCCCAATATTTTGTTGTGACCAGGCGTCACTCAAAGCCCAGCTGGCTCAGATGAATCCAAGATGCGGTCTACCAAGGCATGCAATTGTACTCCGACTCCTGTCCTTCCATACACACGCTCCAATCAGAGAGAGCATTTCATGCCTGGCCCCTCCTTGTCTCTTTTGCAGTCTGCAGTTCTCCGACTCTCACTTGGCATTTTTTGTTAGTGACTCTTTCTTTTCCTAACTGCGATTCCAGATGCTGTGCTGGATTTACTTGCCATACACATTTATCTCAGAATGTATGCAGTATATCCGATTCCCCCCTTTTTTGTTACATTTCTCAATTGAACTTAAATGTGTAACATTGTCACAGCAGCATCATCCGTGCAAAGGAATAAAACCTGAGCTTAAGCTTACACTTTGGCGTGGAAGAGAGTTGCACGGTTAGACATTGAAGACGTTTGGTTGTTTCTGGTTTGCTTGAATTCCATGGATCTTTTTGGGATGAGGATGAGTAGTGTGCTGAAGTCTGAAGGAGGGAGGGTGTGGAAGTGTTCTGGTTAGAAAGGACCTCATTGTTTTTATACTCTTCCGCTCACAGACCGATGAGTTTACTCTGAAACCACATTTGTGGTGCGCTTTTAAACTGCTCATAATTTGTTCAAATAAAATAATAATAATAATAATAATTGAACACATTGTAGAACAGTTGGATCAATTTATACTTCCATAGAAAAACGCCAATCCAAATGTGCAGTTATTTCCAACTATTTCCAAAAGTATAACGCTACCTACAACATCCAACTAGGCACAGTCTGAGAGCTGGACCTTATTTTATTTGTATATACACTACTGTGCATGTCATTAGGACATGAGGCTGTTCCATTTCCCGTCTCATGACTGAATATTTTCCGTGTGGAAACTCGGTTCTGTAAATACCAAAAATGGTCTGCAGTTAAAAGTCGAAATATGAATACGTTTATGTACCTCTATCAGACAGTAAAGAAGAATTACGGATTCTTACAGTTTAGCACTCTGATGCTGTGAAAGTAGAACATTGCCACAGGAACATTGCCAAACTCTATGCATCATTGCAAGCCATGAGAATTCTACATAGTAGTTAATATACACTGAATATTGTTGTCATCAGTGCCCAAATGCTAACCCTCTAAATAATTACCCACATGTGGCTCTGTGTGCCCACAAAATGCCTCAAAAAGTTTTTTTTTTTTTTAGTGGTCAGTATAGCATTTGCTAAAAAGTTGCCTGCGTTGGTCTTTGGTCTTGGTCTGTAGTCTAATCATTAAAATGTGGCTGAGACTGAAACATCTTTGCGTACATATTTGTTTATTAATCTACTCAAGGAAGACAGATGGGCTGTTCCTTTCAACCCGAAATGTTTTGTTCGACCAAAGGGCAGGTATAAAAACTCTATGGAGGTCGTCACCTCAGCAGGAAGTAAGCAATCTCTGTATCAGGAGAGTTGTGACAGATTCCAGTCACGCCTCTCCTTTTGATTACACGAGGCTATTTTCAAGTCCAAAACACAGACAGCTTGTCAACAGTGCAACTTTCAGAGTCACTCTGCAATGCGTGTTGACTCCCAATGTGTTTAAACATCAATCTGTGTATTTTCCGTAATAGATTGTCTGAAAGAATTGATTCCAGGCTCAGGCTGTCACCACCAGAAAGTGGCAAGCAGTAAATTAATACATTTTGAACTCTGTGGTTACTTCATTGATATGGACTGTTTAATAAATGTATGCGCTGCGTTGTTCTTGTAAAATGTGCTATTTGTTTCCATGCTTCTCTGGTCATTTTATTGCAAGTCAATAGCCTCCGTGCTTTCAGGATGAAGTAGAACTTGTGGAGAAATAAATGTTGAATATTTTTCATTTGACGTTTGAGGCATGATTTTACCAAATATTTTGACTGAACTCCAAATTACAGTGGACCCTCACTACTTGGGGGATATAGACCGTCCGTGCCATTTTTTTAACCCCCAAAAAGCGTGTTCTACATGTGACCAAAAAGAGAGAATTGTGAAAGAGAAGAGAGAGAATTGCGAGTACGCGTGATTATACAGCCATAAAACATTTTCCACGTTTCACAAAAATTTTTTTTGCCCCTTTTCCAGACGTGACCAATATAACAGTTGGATTAAGCATGAATTAGTGATCCTGCAAAGGGACGATGACATTATAAAAAAGGGAGTTTTTGTGTTACTGTCTCTGACGTTGTATTAGTGTAGCAATGGCGCTAACACAAACCCCCACACATCATCATTATAATGCTAGGGGGGGTTTAATTGTTCGGTATAATTTTTTGTGGGCCAGTGGTTAGCGCATCAACCTCACAGTGCAGCGAAACTGGGTTCAAATCCAGCTGCGGCCTGCCTGTCGGGAGTTTTCATGTTCTCTCCAGGCCTGTGTGGGTTTTCTCCGGGTACTCGGGTTTCCTCCCACATTCCAAAAACATGCATGGCAGGCTGGTTGAACGCTCTAAATTGTCCCTAGGTGTGAGTGTGAGCGCGGATGGTTATTCGCCTGTGTGTGCCCTGTGATTGGCTGGCAACCGGTTTAGGGTGCCCCCCACATACTGCCCGAAGACAGCAGGGATGGGCTCCAGCACCCCTTCATTGCATTACATTGCTCTAAAATGAAGCTCTGAAAGAAAACAATGAACAACGAGTCTTTTCTGTTTATTTTTATTCATTCCACTTTGGTGGTGATTTCAATGAACGAGAGGTTTGTTCCCTGATGGAAAGTCCGCTTACTTCGGGATATTTTGGCTTGTCACATCATCTTCCAGGTTTTGCAAATGAAACATTCTGACAGCTCTTGTAAAAAAAAAAAAAGGGAGTGGGGCTTTTAATGCCTTGTTTGCAGAAGAGTGAGATACAGTACGTAAATAAATTGATCCCCATCATACATATGTATCATAAACAAATATCAACTCCTCATAGCACATACTTTAAACCCTGAGCCATGTAAGCCAGTAATTTAGGGAAGTCATATTTTGCTGGCTCCATACTATATTGTGTTGAGAGGAAAGAAATTTCATCTGTGCTGTATGTTTTACATACAGTACATTTGACAATAAAGTTTATCCAATCCAATCCAACATTATTTTGCTCATAATAAACCAGAAAATTACCACTACCTGTATTTAAATACAAGTTCAACTGCCCCCATTACAGCTGTTTAGTATAAGGGCCTAATAGAGAATAGAGATGTTGAAATCAAGTGGGAAGAGAACATTTTATGTGCCAGTGTGGGCTTGTTTTCGACTGAGAAATTGATCTACGGCTGACTGTGTGGTTTCTTTGTCTCTAATAGAAAACATACTTGTTTTTTACGCGGATGAGATGATGTTCAGTATCATAGTAACTACCATTTGAAAAAAAAAACCTTGTGCTGACGCTGTTGAATACACAAACATCCTGCTGGTAGCTGTTATTCAGTTTCTAGTTAAATGGGGAATTGAGAATGTGTTGTTTGTGTCAGTCTTTCACAAGTGCACATCTATCTCCAACTGCGAAGTTCCATTTGAGCTGAGCAAGCAACAGAAGGAATAAAAAATGTAAGACGATCAAGGTGGAAGTGAATGATTCATAGTGACAAGAATGGATGGGTTGGATTGATGTGTTTGGATGATGAATCCTGCTGAGTACGAATTAGCCTTTGCGCATGCCGAGTTAGAAAATAAAACAACTGACTTGACCCTATTCTGGTGAGTAGAGTCAGCAAAACGCATGCACACAGGCACACTCGTTCCTTCTTATTCAGCAGTTGTGGTTTGCGTTGCATCCTGTCTGGATGATAGCATGGCATGTGTTCGTCAGACTGCACGAGATGAGATGCAAAAAAAGTGATGTTGGCACGTTTCCGCTTCTCGTGTGCACTCTTCGCTTCGCCAGAATTCTTACTCCGGCGGCCAGGCAGTCAGTGTTTGTTTGTCTTAACTTCAAGTTGACACGATGACATAAGCAGCAAGTACATCCTGGAGAGACCCGACCTGTCCTTGACTGTCTTGACTTTTGCTATTGTGGCTAATTGTGTGCACAAGACCGATAAGGAGAGTGATGTCAATGTTGAAGTGCTTCAATAGACTCGTACACCGTGTTCCAAGTTATTAGGCATATGCGGTGTAGGCATGGGGAGTTTGGGCAACATTTTTACACAAATCCATTTGCGATTTTCATGTGTTTTTTAGATTTCGTTTAGTTTGTTTATTGAACATAAAACATATACAGTGATAATGTGACAGAAAATAAGGTAAGTAAAATAGTAAAAGGAAAAGAGAAATCAGTCATCATTCAACACAGTTATGTTCAACGGAGTAGGATCTACAAATATATGCGCGATGTTCCCCGTTTTTACTGCTGTGTGAGCATTTGTCGTGACTTGTGATTTGTAAGTACTCAATTTTACGTGTGAATTGTCAAATGCGCGTTTCTTTTTGATACAAACGAATCGCCGTTTTTAAAAGCGATCCACATACGTAAGATATTCACGTATTGAAAGACCATCCCGCATCCGTCCGCCGGGAGGCAGTGTTGCCGTCTCCATTGAACCGGAATGAGGAAGCTCCCATTCCTCCTTGGCAATTGAAAAACATGAAAAGAGCCATTACTGTATATGATCTTCGATTGTGCGTTTATTAACGCAAGTCAGAAAACAAATACAACCTTTTTTTTAAGGTTTACTTCAAAATCCTTTTTGCTTTGACCATTTAACCAAACATTGATATCCAACAGTCTTTTGTCGTCATTTAATACCGTATGTCTTCACTGCACATCTTAGTCATTTATGGATTCTCATTTTAAAAAAAGTCCAAATAGATTTTAGCTTCTTTGTGTCGCTAAATCAGCATACACTTCCCAAGGCCTTCATACACAGGATGGTCCTGAAATCATTTTTCGACTAAAGAAATAAATTGACAAGTTATATATTTTTGCCACAAACATTGCCCTGACAAGCTCTCTCATTCATGCAAAGTATAATTCCTCTGTTTGTCAGGCACCGCTACGAATAGCGCAAAATCACAAGTAATTTACACCACCCTGAAAATTTTTGAATTGCCTGTATTTTGTTTTATTATTTAATTCCTGATATTTTAAAACATACATATACTCTAAACGACAAGCCCAAAACGTTTTATCATTTCAAACTCACCTTACATTTACATTAAAAATAGCTTATATATGGTTTGATGTAAGATAGAAGATCAAGAAAAATGCAGATGCAAATGCAAATCGTGTGTACAAGAACACACGGCGAAGACATTCTAGTAACTTCTTCCATAAACAACAGAGGCCAAACTTGGTTTCTCCCCGACATAAAAAGCTTGTCTCCATCAAAGTCGATGCAACACTGATTCTTGGCATCAGTGTGCATTCTAAAGTAACACTGCATTACTTTCCCATTAGGAACGGCTGTGGCGACAACATTTGGTATCGTGGGAATTTCTTAAATAGCACAAACTTGCAAATCTATGAGATTTTCAGTAGGTCTCCCAGAAAAAAGGCAAACAGTTTAATTTTAGGTGGCAATCATAATGTTCTGTGAAATCGGTGTATCCCGATCTCACTTCTTCCTTTCTCTTTTCAGACCACGTCTTGGAGAAAGCCATGCACAAGTGTGTTTTGAAGCCTCTCAAACCGATGATTAGTGCCGCACTGCAGGATTTCCAGGTACGCAGCGGAGAATGGCAGGAGCTGAGGGACAACATGTCTTTGGCGAAAGCTCGGCAGCCGCAGGAAATGGGTGTGGAGGACACGGTGCCACCCGATCCGATAGCTATTGAGAAGATCAAGTACAAGTTTCACACCATGTGCAAGCTGTACTCTCCGGAAAAGAAGGTCACCATGCTGCTGAGGGTTTGCAAACTCATCTACACCATCATGGAGGACAATTCAGGTAGCGCAACTTGGACCGGAGTCATGCACATTGACTCTCCTATTATACAAAAGGTCCTATGTCAGACCTGACCCAATGACCCTCACAACTGGAAATATAAAATGAATCTGACACATGTTTGCATGTTCACGGTCCTTCCTCAGTTTGAAAAATGTGACCAGCAAAAGGAACCTAGTTTTACATTTTTTTGTTGTTGCTGAAATTAAGGGAAATGATCCGTGAATTAATATAAAAGACAGTTTATTTATCGAGTCAGTTTGATTTACAGTCCTATAAAAGTTCACTCAATGACAGCCTGACAAAATTCTAGAAAGCAAACCTGGCGTGAACACAAGCAAAGAAATCATAAATCGGATTACAACAATAATGCAAACAAATCTGTGGCTTCATCACCTCAAATGTTCATGGAAACTCTATGTAAAAATGTTGACTGTACTTCTTAAGCACTGACCATAGACATACAAATAAACAACCGCGACCCTTGTGAGGATAAGCAGTTCGGAAAAATAACAAAAGCCGCAGACTGCCTGAAATGAAGAGGTTTTCAAATTGCAGTCTATGAGATTTGAAAAGTGCATTCTGCTTCATTACGATTTGAATTTGATAAATTGGTCAGCCCTAGAACACAAAAAGGGAACATGAAACCTGTGAAAGTGGAAGCTGCCTTATCTGACTACTACATTTTATGTGTAAATGTACCTGAAATTTACCTGTGTGTGTGTCTCAGGCCGTCTGTATGGTGCAGATGACTTCCTGCCGATGCTGACCTACGTGTTGGCCCAATGTGACATGCCACAGCTGGACATTGAGATACTTTACATGATGGAGCTGTTGGACCCCTCACTGCTTCACGGAGAAGGTGTGTCCTTTCGAAATGAAGAAACTCCTCAGTAATCTATTAAATCTTATCATTAAAAAAAATGGGAGCATAGCAGCCTCTAATATTACATTTCCTAAAATTTCTAAAGCTACACACATTTTGAGACTGCTTGAAAATATTTTGGGATTGGACATGGTAGCTGTTCTTGCAAAGTAAATATGCGCATTTCTCTCCATTTTCACTTTATTACTGATAAATACTTACAGAAATATCAATTCACATTTTATTGTGCAAGTATCAACAACATAAACCCCAAGTCACACCAAAAAAAGGAAACTTATTCTTTAGATTGGCCTTAGCAGCAAATATGGCACTCTCTGCACTCGGGATGCCACGATTAGTCAATGAATCATGATGACATCGACGACTAAAAGCGGCATTAGTTAACTTCAGTTGTCGACTAGTCGGTATTTGCAGTTTTGTTTCTCCTCTCAAAAAAAGCCTGTTGAGGACGACTGTTTAAAAAGCAGCTCCAATTGAAGCAGGAAATTTATTATTCGATTCAAGGATCGCCTGTTGTGAATTTTGCCGTAAAGCTCCTCAAACATTAAGTTCACCTGTCAAGGTTTGAAAGCCAAATATCCCTAATCTTTAGTGAGTCGCGTAGTTGGAAGTCCCCAGCATTGAAAAAAAGAATATCTTGAGCGATACTTCACTGACTGGCCGTTTTCCAAGTGAAGTGTTAACAAAGGTAAAAATGTCTTGGTGTTGCTATGCACTGTCCTAAAACATCTCCGTTGGAAAAAAAAGTCATCTTTAGCACGCAGTTGGTTATGTGTATTATTGGACACAATAATCTAGCGACAGGCGTCATTTTGCCTCACTGCCCTTGTTGATCCATTCCGTGTTCCCGCTGCCGCTAGATATGAATCTAGCAGCGATTGTGCAAGCCGAAGCTTGCAACGTGAGACTAACCCCGATCCATGGCCTCCAGCGTTGTTCCAAATAAGTCTTTTGATCTGAGGTTTGTGAGTCACAAAAAATATTGAACCAACTTGAGTAATTGGTTAAAACTTTTTGGAGCATTGTCTCATATTTTAGGGACAAAATGCAATCACTTCGGGGGCAGTGTTTTTCAAACCCTGTGCTGTGGCACACCTGTGTGCCGCGAGATATTGTCAGGTGTGCCGTGCGGTCAATCGCCTGGAAGAGTAATCATGTAGTACTCTTCCATACCGGTAAGGAGCAGCAGCAGCTAGGTAATTAATTGCCTTATGCTGCGAGACAAGCAAAGTTCCTGACGCGAGGCAATACAATGAATGGTATCTTACATTTAGATTTACGTTTACCGGAGATGCAAAGCCACCAATGCTCCCTCTAAGCTTCGCAACTGCGCATTGGTCGCATACTCTCAGCGCACAAGAAAACCTATGCAGCGCAGTGAACGTACTGCAAGTGAATGACTGTACTACTATCTTTTACTTGCCATTAAAACGAATGCACCAAATATTGGATTGATGTTGATTTGATTCCTATTCAATATTATCGTACTGCGTTAATTCTCAATGTTAAAAAAAAACACGCTTATATATACACTTAATTGTTAAAATCAGCTTTTTTTTCACATTTTCAGGTAGTGGTGTGCCGTGGAATTTTTTCAATGGAAAAAAATGTGCCTTGCTCGAAAAAGATTGAAAAAACTGGTCCAGAGCCTCGTCATCTCAGGGAGCCTGTAAAATAGTGGCTGTTTGTACAGTGTTTTTTGTTTTTGTTTTTGTCCTGTTGTCACAGGTGGCTATTATCTGACGAGTGCATATGGAGCGATGTCACTTATCCGGAACTTCCAGGAGGAGCAGGCAGCCAGGGTGCTGAGCTCCGAGACCAGGAATACACTGCACCAGTGGCACCAGCGCCGCACCACTCTGCATTTTTCTCCATCCTTTGATGACTTCCAAGTAAGCCCAATAATCTCGGTCCCATGGCTACATATCGGGCAACCTGCTGCACACTGAATGACGCTTGACCGAGCTGTGAACTCGCAAACGAAGTACGCGGACTCACAAGCCCACACCTGGCGACAGACCTTCTCACTTAGGTTATTGTAGTTAACGAAAAGGAATGAAATTAACTCATTCACTCCCAAAGACGTTTTTAAACGTCTTTTCAGACTTGGTCTAGAATTGGCTGGTACTGAATGAGTTAAGAATACTTTGAATCATTCGAAGTGAGCAAGTGGCTTGTAGTACTTTGTGTTGTGGAATACTTTCCAATGACGTTACAAATGCACTGTAGGGATTGGCTACTTGGCAAACAAGGGATGAAAATTCAGACCATCATAGTTGTATTTAAGGTTGTAGTTGTATTATGCACTGCGCTTATTCTACCTCAATGTCTGCAGACTCTTATACAGCACCTGTATTTGGTTCGTGGATGGTTGAGTTTTCACTAAACAATACTCCCACCCCACACACACACTTAATTAAACATTCAACACCAAACTAATAACTAAAATGAAGGATTTTTGCAAACAGTGAAACTCTAAAGTCATGAAATGAATCACCACTTAAAACCACTGAGGAATAACTCAATTACAGTGTCAGAATTTGATACAGTTAATCAAACACCGTCATGAAAAAAAAAAGAACATGAGATGTTGCTTGTTAGCAAACTAAAGACCCATCATGACCTCTTCAAAATTGATTTGAAGACTCTAAATAAGTGGCTGACAAAGTAGATCATTGTATTTTACAGTAGTTATTTTTGTCACTTGTTTGTATTTGTGGGCAGCCTGGTGGTCCAGTGGGTAGCGCGTCGACCTCACAGTGCAGAGGTACCGGGTTCAATTCCAACTCCGGCCTCCCTGTGTGGGTTTTCTCCGGGTACTCCCGGGAAATACCTCCCGCATTCCAAAAACATGTAGAACAGGCTGGTCGGACACTCTTAAATCTTTCATAGCTGTGAGTTTGGATGGTTGCTGTGTACCCTGTGATTGGCTGGCAACCGGTTCAGAGTGTCCCCCGCCTGCTGCCCGAAGACGGCTGGGATAGGCTCCAGCACCCCCCTTGTGAGGATGAAGCGGATCAGAAAATGGATGGATGGATGTTTGTATTTGTAGCTGACGGCCAACTATATATTTTTTTAAATTGATGTCAAGTTGTTTATTCACTCTTATCTGCTAGAATTACCTGCGGGTGGCGCTGCAGGATTTGGGTAGCGGCTGCACCGCCAAGACCCTCGCTGTCCGACCCTACGCCACTGTGGAGGAGGTGTGTCAGCTATGCGCCCTCAAGTTCAAAGTGTTGGACCCCGACAGCTATGGCTTATTCCTGCTGACGGAGGGCAGCAGCCAGCAGCTCGCCCCGGACACCCACCCTCAGAAGATCAAGGCGGAGCTCCACAGCCGCCCGCAAGCGCCCCCCTTCCATTTTGTTTACCGCCGCCTGGCCAATCGCGGCACCTCACCGGCAACCCCTCATGACTCTTCGCCCAGCCCCAGCAACCTGACTTTGACCTCTGAACAGCAAGCCAACCTGAACGACCTCAGTCCTGAGCCCCCCTCCGGCTCCCCCGATTCAGACCTCAGACTGTCACGTTAAGGAAGACTGCCAATCAGGAGGATAGACAACTGGACAGCGTCTCTGACGGACACCTGGCGTGTCCGTCAGAGTTGGACCGATAGCACAACGCTGCACGTGTGGCAGTCCAACTTCTCCTTTAGGCTGTCACGCCGAACATCCTCTGTGTAGAAAGTTTGATCCGACAGACAAGACGGAGGAAGGGGAGCAGTGACGGAAGTGAAAGTTTGTTCCTTGCTTCTTTTAGCGTGCTTCCTGTGGACCAACTATGGCAGGCAACATTTTTGCTTGGGCTCATGGAATGTAATCGGTATTTTTGTGATGTCATTCTAATTTTAAAATAAGAAAAGAAGACAGGTCAGCATTATGATCGACCCGGCCACAACGCCGGCGTGATAGCGGCTGCGTTTGGTGATCATAGAGGGAAATCTAAAATAAAATACAACACCAAAACTATATTACTCACTGGAAACAATAGAGCACCTTGACAGTCGATTTGTTTGCATTTTGTTTTACAGTTGCAGGTCAACTGTTTTGACCGTGTATGTTGTCTTTGAATTGGAGACACCTAGTGGTGGCTGAGGTTCACTTCCAAGTCCGGAATATTTGCACAGCTAAGTTGGAGGAACAAGGAGGGTGGACAAGACTCGTTTCTTTTTCCAGCAACCTTCCCGTATAAAGACTTTGATTTCTATATTTACTCCCAATAGAAATGAATATGCTGTGCATAAACCTGTCGTTTCCATCCTCATTTGTATGAATATAATGAGTGCTTAATCCAAGTAAATGTTAAGAAATTGTACTTTTGTATGAAAATCAATGATAGACATCTAATAAATATCGGAGCAGCATTTAGATTGTCATGATGGTAATACAGGAAATGTTGCCAGTAAATTCTTTTTTTTTGTACAGTAATTACTCTTGACGATTTTTAGAAACATGTTGCTACACGAAACGTGTCTGTAATGGAGGCATTCTTGCAGATTTACAAAAGTCTCTGCTACTGAAAAATCTTATTTGTAAAATATTTTTTAAGGCCAGTTTTTATAATGAATCATGTGTGCTTGGAGCTGGTGAGAGGCCATTGTGAATAATGTTGAAGAGGGAATCGTTTTGAAAGACAAAAACGGCAAAAGAGGCACGTGACAACGGACGTGACTGCATTCAGTATTGTGCGTGGTCGTGTGTGTCTACTTGAAATGTAATGTAACTGTTTCCCCACTACTATAAATGATCAATTTACACCCCCGCCCCCAAAAAAGAAACTAAATGTACCGGTAGGTTGGAGTGCTAATTGCAGGTGATATGTCAGAAATGCGGCGGCCCGGTAGTCCAGTGGTTAGCACGTCGGCTTCACAGTGCAGAGGTACCGGGTTCGATTCCAGCTCCGGCCTCCCTGTGTGGAGTTTGCATGTTCTCCCCGGGCCTGCGTGGGTTTTCTCCGGGTGCTCCGGTTTCCTCCCACATTCCAAAAACATGCGTGGCAGGCTAATTGAACACTCTAAATTGTCCCTAGGTGTGAGTGTGAGTGGTTGTTCGTTTCTGTGTGCCCTGTGATTGGCTGGCAACCGATTCAGGGTGTCCCCCGCCTACTGCCCGGAGACAGCTGGGATAGGCTCCAGCACCCCCCGCAACCCTCGTGAGGATCAAGCGGTACAGAAGATGAATGAATGAATGTCAGAAATGCTGAAAGAAACCTAACTGCTTGTGTTTCATATTAGTAACTTTATGTAGCGCAGCATGCATAACTTTGGGAACCAAGTGTTGACATTTTTAAATTGCATTGCTGTTTTTCCTGATTGTATATTTTAATTGACTAATAATCCATCAAAGCGAATATATTTAACTGTGCAGGGATTTTTTTCACAGTGTTTTTCTCCTGTAATACTAATATTTGTAATACCCTAGACAAGCATTTGTGGCCATTCAATGCTATAATAAAGATCATTTTGCACAAATAGTTTCGAATGGAAATGGTTGCAGTATATTTTATATATTATATATATTATAGTATATATAGGCGGCCCGGTAGCCCAGTGGTTAGCACGTCGGCTTCACAGTGCAGAGGTACCGGGTTCGATTCCAGCTCCGGCCTCCCTGTGTGGAGTTTGCATGTTCTCCCCGGGCCTGCGTGGGTTTTCTCCGGGTGCTCCGGTTTCCTCCCACATTCCAAAAACATGCATGGCAGGCTGATTGTGTGAATGTGAGCGTGGATGGTTGTTCGTCTCTGTGTGCCCTGCGATTGGCTGGCAACCGATTAAGGGTGTCCCCCGACTACTGCCCGAAGACAGCTGGGATAGGCTCCAGCACCCCCCGCAACCCAAGTGAGGATCAAGCGGCTCGGAAGATGAATGAATGAGTATATATATATTTTGTGTTCATATTGCATTTAATTGAAAGATGTTTGTTGTTTTTTTTCTCTTTCTTCTTTCTACATACATTCTTGCTGCTGGAGGCTGTAAATTTCCCCGGTGTGGGACGAATAAAGGATATCTTATCATATATAAAGACAACACACACATTTTTACAGTATGGTGGCCTGGTGGTCGAATGGTTAGCGCGTCGACATCACAGTGCAGCGGTCGTGGGTACCGGGTTCGATTCCAGCTCCGGCCTTCCTATGTGGAGTTTGCAGGCTCTCCCCGTGCCTGTGTGGGTTTTCTCCGGGTCCTCCAGTTTTCTCCCATAATCCAAAAACATGCATGGCTGGTTAATAGAACACCCTAAATTGTGCCTAGATGTGAGTGTGAGCACGAATGGTCGTGTGCCCTGCGAGTGGCCTGCCAACGTATTCAGGATATACCTCTCCAACCGCCCGAAGACTGCTGAGATTGGCCTGCAACCCTTGAGGATGAGCGGATCAGAAAATGGAAGAATGGATGTTTAGAGTATTATAACCATTGGAGGGTGTGCTAGCAGCTACACAGAGTGATCACATCCCTGTTTTTGAAATAAATGCTTTTTTTCTTCCGAGAGGGACACTAAACACCAAAAGGCAGTTCGACCGAGATGTTTTGTGTGTGTGCGCACTTATGCACCTCACCTATTGTAAAATTAGACGTGCTTAAACACAGAAACAGGAGATATCCTAGTACAGTAGTATTGCCGCACTTACATCCATCTGTCCATTTTCCGATCCGCTTTATCCTCACAAGAGTCGTGGGGGGTGCTGCAGCCTATCCCAGCTGTCTTTGGGCAGTAGGCAGGGGACCCCCTGAACTGGTTGACAGCCAATTGCAGGGCACACACAGACGAACAACCGTCCACGTTCACACTCACACCTAGGGACACTTTAGAGTGTTCAATCATCCCGTCATGCATGTTTTTGTTATGTACCCGGAGAAGACCCACACAGGTACAGGGAGAACATGCAAACGCCACACAGTTAGTGTGGAGTGCACCTCTGCACTGTGAGGCCAACGTGCTAACCAGTCGACCACCGGGCTGCTCACTGCAGCCACAGCGCAACACAAATTCCTGAATTATTCACACGCTTTTCACTTTTTCCATATTTTATTTGACAGCCTCAGCCCAAAACAGATCAAGTACACACGCACACACACACACACACACACGCACGCACACACACACGCACACGCACACACACACACACACACACACACACACACACACACACACACACACATCACCCCATAATGACGTTTCCCAAAAAAAAAAATACATATATATATTTTGACGATCTATTACAAATGACTTCCTTTACATGTTCACAGCTATTGCTCAATACTTTATTGGTGCACCTTTGGCAGCAATTACAGCTTAGAGGTATTCTTGGACGTGTTTCCTCAAACACGTGTTTTTGGGCAGTTTTTTTTTTTGTCCATTCCTCTATGCAGCACCACAAGCTCCATCAGGTTGGATACGGCGCGTCAGTGCAGTCGTCATTTCTAGATCTCTCCAGAGGTGTTCGAATGGATTCATGTCCGGTCTCCGGTTGAGCCACTCAAGGACGTTGACAGAGTTGTCCTGAAACCGCTCCCTCTGTTGTCTTTGACTGTGTGCTTCGGGTTGTTGTCCTGTTGGAATGTAAACCTTTGCCCCAGTCAGCGGTCCTGACTAGTCTGGAGTTGGTTTTCATCCAGAATGTCTCGACATGACTACCGTGTTTCCATATGTCTTTCCCAGATCGTATCGCTGAAAATTCCCACTTCATGCTACCACCACAATGCTTCACAGTCAGGATGGTATTGGCCAGGTTTCTCGTTTTCTCCAAATATGATACGTGCCATTCACGCCAAAGTGTTCAATCTTTGGCTCATTAGACCAGAGAATTTTCTTTCTGAGAGTTCTTCAGGGTGTCTTTTGGAAAAAGGCTTCTGGCTGGCCATAACACCAGACAGGCCTGATCGGTGGATTGCTGCAATGATGGTTATCTTTAGGGAAGGTTCTCCTCTCTCCACGGAGGACCGGTTCTTGACTTGACAATCCTGTCTCAGATATCTAAACATTTCCTTTGATTTATGCTTGCTATATGCTTTGACATGCACCTGTGAGACCTTTTATATAGACAGATGTGTGCCTTCCCAAATCATGTCCAATCAAATGAATTTACTGCAGGTGGATTTCAATGAAGCTGTAGCAGCCTTTCTTAAGGGGTGTTCACACGGGAACTTTTACTCCGGTGAAGCACCGATGCTGCCCCCCGTAGAGCGTTCACACGTACAAAGTTACACCGGCGTAGCCCCTGAAAACAGCTTAAACCAGAGCAAATTTAACCCTGCTCAGGAGATGGTTTAAAAATTTACACCGGAGTAAATGCTAGTTTGTGGGGCAAGACCAATATAAAATGGGATGTGTGAACGCTACAGGGTTAGACTCGCAGAAACTGCCGTGTGAACGCAAGTGGGGCTTTTTACATATGAATGCTCCACAAAATTTGTAAGATGTGTAAGATATATCGCAAATAAAATACGTCGGTGCAGCACCGATGCAAATGTGTGCCGTGTGAACACCCCAATAGATGATCATTATAAACAATGATGCCGCTGAGCTGAATAATTAGTTCCGTGGCAGGTGAATTTTACTGGCCAGTGTATGCGTCATCTGTGGTTGTTCTCCTCTAGGAAGCATGTCCATGCACCTCGACATAGCCAGCTCCGCACACCTTTGTAGGCACATCTCTGGCAGATTGTTTGTCCAAAATCAGAAAACAATCTGGCAAAGGAAGATTCCCACACCAGGTTTTGAATCCTGGGGCCTCTTCGAATTCTCATTTTTGGCCAAGGAAATTTATCCGATCATACACAAGCGAGATGAACCGTAAGTACTCGGAGAATAGGCTAAGTTGAATTTTACGACTGTTTAGGAAAGGTGCCTGAATGCAACTTTCGTTCCCCAGATTGCATTGTGTGCTGCGATGCATTTAATTTCTGGAGTTAGAAGGACGTTAATCCTTGTCATTTGTGTTGAATGTATCATTTTAGACAGATTTAGGTGTGGAATATGTTGCACTACTTGTTGTATTAAACAAACCGTGACTTAAGTTTTTGTGTAAAATAGAGACAACTAGGCCAAATTCCAGATCCAATTTGCTTTGTTCATCTCAGCATTGCTTGTTAAATATCAAAACTTTTAACACTGATTGAAAACGTACCGGTTTCGATTCCAGCTCCGGCCTCCCTGTGTGGAGTTTGCATGTTCTACCCGGGCCTGCGTGGGTTTTCTCCGTGTGCTCCGGTTTCCTCCCACATTCCAAAAACATGCGTGGCAGGCTGATTGAACACTCTAAATTGTCCCTAGGTGTGAGTGTGAGTGCGAATGGTTGTTCGTCTCTGTGTGCCCTGCGATTGGCTGGCAACCGATTCAGGGTGTCCCCCGCCTACTGCCCGAAGACAGCTGGGATAGGCTCCAGCACCCCGCGCGACCCTAGTGGGGATCAAGCGGCTCGGAAGATGAATGAATGAATGAAAACGTACACAATTGGCCATCTCACTGATTAGGATTTAGTCATTTGGTACAAAGAATAATCATGCTTACACAGGTTTAGTTGCCTTTAGCAAATACATATTTATTAATGCTCTGGTAGCAAAATGATCTCTAAAAGGACATTTGAAACATCTAAACACAAAGCAAACCATCCAGTTGAAGTTTTCCTTGTTTTCAGAAGTGGTAACACTTTGCACTAATAAAGAAATGTATTCTGCAACTAGCGATCCTCTCCGCCCGCTTTCAATCTCACTGCATCCAAGCAAGAGCATGCACGTCTACTCAGTAATTATTTGAAAAAAATCCAGTGCTTGGGAATTCTATCCAAATATACATTAAGATGTCCTATGAATCATTTCTCTATTGAACATGAATCTCCATGCGAGTAAACAAATAGCTTCAAAGGTCTCACTCACAACAAAACAAAGAGGAGTACACAGGCGTCCTACGATCTATGAAAATAGTTTCGACAAATATACTGTACATATGGAGACAAAAAATATATATACATTTACAACTATTATAGACATATTATACATCTGCGATAAATCCTCTATACGGGTATCAGACATGTGAGAATCTCCAAGACAACATTTTGTTTCCAAATACAAATATTGTTGTGGCGGGCGGTTTGGTGAGTTTAAAACCATGCGGTGTTGTATATTGTTTTGGTTTTAGATATCTGTTGGAAATAGCAGCAGAGAAACATTTCAAAACAAATGGGTAACAATGTACTGTGGGATAAAGTGCGTGGTAATAAATATGTTCTGTTCCGTACGATACTCCAAAAAAAGTCAAAAAAAAGTTTCCAGACATGGAAAATGCTGCATCTGCGGACAAATATTGGAACGTGGACAGGTCCAAACAAGGGATGTGCACTGGACTACATTTCTTTGATCAAATAAATCACTGGTGTCAAATGCAAGCCCCGGGGGCCAAATCTGGCCCGCCACATCATTTGATGTGGCCCGCGAAAGTCAACTTCCATGATCCTTTCTAAAATGTCTACCCACATTTTTATTCTCATATGCAATAAATAAGATATATATTCTAAGCATTTTCTTGTTACCAAACCCCTCATGATATTAACTTAAACAATAGTTGAATCAACAGTTATTCTTGACTTCTTAATATGATTTCAGTCATAACGGCCCACCAAGTGAAACGGTAACACAAATTTGGCCCGTGCCAAAATTTAGTTTGACACCCCTGAAATAAATGGATGAAATAATCCATCAACTGCTATTCTTGGGATAATTGCCTGGATTATACTGAATCGTCAATGCCTTGCATTCCATTTTGTATCAATGACTCGGCATGCAAACATAACACGTTGGTCTCCGGGAAAAAACTGAAACATATTTCAATACTGTAATATACTGTCAATAACAATATTTTGCCACAAAACAAAACATCGAACTTGTTGGTGCTAGCTAGTCCAGTCTGCATTTTCCTCAGTGAATTATTTTCAAGTGGGGAGGAGACCTTTCATACAATGTGTGTGTATGTATACTGTATATATATCCATATACCCCCCCACCCTACCAGCAACTAGAATTACCTGTATGTGTATGTGTGTACATATATATATATATAATAACAGATTTTAAATGCGAGATCAGCAGGTAAAGTGTCATACCTTACATACAAGACACAGACATGTACTTTTCTTTTTACAACCCATAAAGCCTTTCAAGTGGGATACTATCATGTTTGTATGATCATAATTATTGCATTATATATACCGGTATTCAACAAATTTAAATCCTGTTTTCCTGTAACAACACAGAAGAATCTGCCAGAAATAGATAAATGAGCGTCACCCACTATAACAAAACAAAAATCAAACAAAATGAAAAAAAAAACATTTTGATACAATTGAAATCTTTTTTTATCATGATTAATCAAAATAAATTGAATAACTGAGGAAAATACATTGTCTTATAAATTTAGAAGCAGAAAAAAAAGCACCTAATTTCAAAGTGTACTGTGCAAGAGTCAACAGGTTTTAACAGTTGTGAAAGTCTTTTAAGGAATAAGTGTGAATTCTGTGCTGTTTGTGGACTCCTGGAGTGGAGTTGAAGTCCTCAGGAGTATTCACAAACGTACATGTTACATGTCCTAAAATCTAGTAAAAATATTCATTTCCAACAAACCTACCAAATTGGGACAAATCTAAACATTAGGTGATAGAAAATACAAAGTTTCTCGACCCCAAAAATAAAGTACCCCAACGAGGATATATTACATCTTGAAGCAAGACATCAATCTACCAAAGAGTGGCTAATCAAATAATGCCATCAGTGTTTTGAATTAAGTCATCATATTAAAGGAGCGAAAAGCAGCAGTCAATGATTTTCCATACTTTGCTTCAATGCGGCGACGCCGTCACTCCCGATCAACACTCGAGCAGTACTCTCCTGGAACACTTGACGCAACTGCTTCATCTTACAAGGAAACGCATCCCTATAATCAGCAATGGAGCATTTTTGGAGCACAACAGAAGAATCACCGAGACCAAGAGGTCTTCCTCTGAAGCTAGTTTAGCCTCTACAGTGCAAGGTAAAATTTTTTTAAAATTTTATTTCCTAATATCAACACACGGTGCATCTAAAATAGATTCATTAAAAAAAAAAGGTAATCAAAAGCAATTGTGCTTGTCGGTACACATCTGTAAAGAAGTGTTTCCCTCCTAAGAGTGGATTGCAGCGCCCCTGGCACCATAAATAAACCTATCGACGGTTCCGTGACCTCCAGAAGAGATATGTGCGTATGACACCAATAAATAATATATGCGCCATCCGAGGCTATTTACAGAAAACTATTTACAAGGGGGGAACCAAAAGCTCTCCATAAAGCTAACAAAGTCTTTTGAAATACAAACCTCCGTACATCAGCTTTGACGCTTTCATTTAAAAAATATGACTGGATAATTATTGCCCTGGTGTGTTTTGGATAGTTAGAGAATAAATAAACATAGGCAATGTGTCCCATCGCTCAACGCTATCAATTCTGGATCTGGAATAATGTAACATAATCCAGGATATGCTCAGATGACAGTTGAGACATCGTCTCGGCTGCCGAACAAACGTGGCGTTTCCGATCAGATGGCACATTATCGACTTGGAATCACATCAGTCCACAATGCTCAACTGCAACCTTCCAGTCGTGTCAAATGTTGCCTACAGAATGATTACTGTCAACTTGGAGATATCGTCATCGGAGAAAAGAAAAAAAAGTCTACCGGAGCAGAAATTTGCGGTTGTGGCCGCTTTCGTCTTGGATGTCGTCCCAGTCACTCATTCCTATCTGTCCGCTTTTCATATTAACTTTTTCATGCTCCCTGTAACCTGATTTCCTCATAAGCTGTCCACTGTAGTAACCACGGTCCCGGAAAGGGTTCATAAATACAATTTGTCAATAAATAAATAGATAAATGTGTGATTCCCCACTCAAGAATGAAAGAACGCGAAGGTTATCTGCAACTCTTCTTGTTAATTCAATTTGCATTTTTGCATCTCATTCCGGTTGCACTGCCACGTATTTCATATTCAAATGCCACATGACATTTGAAATTGTGTGCGCGCGTGTGGGTGTAACTTAGTCATCCCTGCAGGTGGGCAGGTTGACAAAAGTGAAGATGTTGTACTCGATGAGGCAAGAGAAACACAGGAAGACGGAGTAGAGGAGGAGACACATGAGACCGAGGCGCTTGTCCAGTGTCCACTTGTTGAGGTGAACTCCAATAACCTGAACGCACAGACAAGCACATGGATTAATGAACCAT
Organism: Hippocampus zosterae; assembly: GCF_025434085.1. Lineage (NCBI taxonomy): Eukaryota > Metazoa > Chordata > Actinopteri > Syngnathiformes > Syngnathidae > Hippocampus > Hippocampus zosterae. The sequence goes on along the minus strand of NC_067461.1, from coordinate 20,378,037 downwards.
TCAAAATACTCAAGGGGCCAAAAACTGTGGCCTGACAAACAGTTTTTGTAGTACAGTATTATGATTCAACCTTTTTTATTTTTTTAACAGGTATAAGACTCATTGAAAAAGAACATCTTTGATAATAGCAAGCTGGCCAAGAAAGCAGCAAGTTACCATATATTCCGCACTATAAGGCGCACCTAAAAGGATTTTTATTTCTAAAAAGCCGACAGTGCGCCGAACAATCCAATGCGCCGACTATAAAGAAATTTTAACTGACTTTATAGTCCCCATTGAGTTGTTTCCCCGTTAGTGTTCCTATGCCATTTAGTGGTGGTTATTAGCAGGAGCCATTTGTAACGTAAAAGGGTTCTGCCTGACATTAATGGACGTGTGCATTCACCAACACGCACTCAAACAGACAACTACTTTCTGAGCTCTGCGCAGCCATTATGAAACGAAGATAACACCAGAAGCAGAGTTAACTACTGAATAAATGAAGGAAGGAGGACACAAGCTAGACTTCTAAGGATATTTAGCCCCTTGTGGATGCAAACCCATGAGGTTTGTGTGCCTTTTCGTTGAATCCATTGTCTTTATAACTTTTGTCTTTCATTTATTTAAGTGTACTTTTGTTTCATGTCCGGGTTTGTGAGCAGTTCTAGTGGCTTTCTTACAGTTGCAGTGGTTGCGAAGGCTCAATATAAATAAAGCTGCATTGAATCGTATTGTATTCCTTTAACGTAGAAGCATCGGGTGGATGCATAGTGCAACCACAGCCATTATTGTAGGTAGACTGAAATATACTTAACAATTACTGTATTTTCTGCACTATAAGGTGCTTCGGATTAGAAGCCGCACATTCAATGAATAGCCTATTATAGGGCACATCACATTATAAGGCACATAGAATAGATGCTACAATCATGGCTGGGGTTGCATTATGCGTCCACTAGATGGAGCTACACTAAAGGAGATTCAATGCAATACAGCTTTATTTATATAGCGCCTTCACAACTGCTGCAGCTATAACAAAGTGCTTTACAGAATATTTAAAATACTACGTCCAAGAAATCAGAATATTGATCCAAATATATAAGGTGCTGCGCTGGATTATAAGGAGCAGTCGGATTTTGAGAAAGTTGAATGCTTTTAGGTGCACCTTATAATATACGGTATTTTTCTATTGTACGTTTGTGTCCAAGTCTAATACTGGAAAAAAAAGTACATAACACTTGAGTGTCAGTTCACTTGAAACTTGTGGTGACAGACCGAGGTCTAAAATATTTTACCCCCAAAAGTTACCTCCTTGGTGGCAGTGACAATTTCAATTTGTGATATGCCCATTCATTTAAGGACCAATGAATTATTTGCCAATGCCATTAAAAAATCTCACAAGATGTTTGGGTGTTGTTGTTGCTTGCTTAGGAAAACCGCCGCCTTTGGTGGAAGTGATGAGAGGTATAGACATACACTAACCGTCAGAAAAACAGATGCCAACAGGAGCCCGACAGAAAAAATCAGTCCTTTGCTGTATAATTTGATCTGCAAAAAAGTAATATGCTTGTATTACTACTCGCATTACTACTGTTAGACACAGACAAGCACATGGATTAATGAACCATTCAAAATACTCAAGGGGCCAAAAACTGTGGCCTGACAGACAATTTTTGTAGTACAGTATTATGATTCAACCTTTTTAATTTTTTTTAACAGGCATCAGCAGCAGTCAGAAACACACCAAACCATGTCGTGACTGCGGTTGAACCAAAAATAACTGTAGTTTCACTTATTCTTATTGTATTGTGGACCCATTTTTATCTTTGCTGCTTACATCAGAGCCGTAGTTAATAGCAAGTGTCTTCAGGGCCCAGGGGAGGCCAAGGCCCACCAAGATGTCAAACACATTACTACCGATGGAGTTGGACACCGCCATGTCTCCCATTCCTGCACAGAAGCAAAGGGAGAAATTTATAATGCGACAGAAAGACGCACGGTAGGAAACGGAGGTTAGGGAGACAGCGTGGGCAGCTCGGCAACGGGTTCAAAAAGTGAGGCTGACGACGTCACCTGTCTGATTGATGTCTCAAAGAAAGGTTGACATGTCAAGAGCACAAAGTGAAGCAGAGTGATGGAAAAGGCGCATGTTTCTACAAAATCAGAAACCTGCTTAAATATTTGATGACAGGAGCTCAAAAAAGCACAGATCAAATGATTGTTGAAAGATCCCTGTTGAGCCGTCTCCCTTCACCACCACCCAGTTTTCACTAAGCTGTAACGGGAACAAAATGGCACAGAATGTGTGTGTGTGTGTGCATGCTCGTGTGTGTGTTGACTACCTTGTCTTGCCACAATGAGGCTGGCCATGCAATCAGGGACGCTGGTCCCAGCTGCCAGGAAAGTGATGCCCATGATGACGTCGGGGATACCGAGAGTGAAGCCAATCACTGTTACCTGGAAAACAAAAATGTTTTTTTTCCTGTTGTTACTGCTTGACCGCCGTGTTTATCTTAGGTGAATCTTTGATGGTGAATTCTAAAAATACAAGATCACAAAAGAATTCAATTTAACCTTTCATAAGACTGTAACCTGATAACATAAGATCTCCACTGTAGTGACCGTTGTCCTTGAAAGGGTTAAATTGCATTTGTTTGTATACAAGCTGACGTTGAAATGCTGCGGGGTTAGTTTGATCGTTGAAATGTCACACTTGAAGTTGGAATAATTTGAACGGATCTAGACATGGAGGAAAAAAAACATCAAAAAACAACAGATTTTCTTTATTTTGAGAAGCATGTTTTTTTTTCTCCCCCGGTAAATGCTAGGGAACTCAAGCAAAGTTTTTATGAAAGAATCAAAATGATGCCAATGACAATGTAATGAAAGAACAATTGATTTTAATTACCTTTTTTTTTTAAATAGAACCAATCGTTTTTATTTCTTAAATTCACATTTTGTATCGTGGAAAACTTTTTTCTTGTCCTGATGATTCAAGCTAAATTAATACAATAAAATATAAAATAAAATAGAATAAAAAAAAAACAAAGCTCGACTGAAATATAATTTGGATGTTTTGTAATTTATTCTGCAGACCTCAAAAGTCAAAAACAAAACTCAGAACTGCATTGTGAAAACAAACAAATAACATTACTGATAAATTACAAGTTTATTTCATACTAATATACTTTTAACAAAGGCCAAACGTACACCATAACGGATGTCAATTCATCTCCAGTTTTCGTTTAGTTTAGGAAGCATGATTTTCTCTCTCGACACCAGACATTTATTAATTTGCCTTTTCTTTTGCTGTTTGAAGTTGGTTGTTTTTTACTTTAATGCTGCTCCATCCAGACATCTGAAAAAGTGTCATCGTACGGCCAAGCTTTTCATTCCAGTGTTAATGCGCTAGCCGTGTCAATAATAGCTTATCATTAGCATAAGTAAATTATTAAATCCATCGCTCTCAACAATCTCTTTGGCAACGCAATTGCTGCTCTATTAGCAGGCAAGGCACTACTTTGCACTTCAGCGTCACTTATGGTCTGGAGTGAAAATAATTTTCAGCCAACACGACGTTACCCTTACGTTGAGGAATTATTATTATTATTCAAATCTTCTTCCACAAACTCAACATTATTCAGCGTTGCAGGGTTTTGCTAATGCCGCCACCTACAATGTATTCTTGATTTCTTATTTGGAGGGTTTAATTCCCATTTAAAATATATATATTTTCATTCACTTTGGTTCAAAATTTGTGTGACGTTAATGATTCTCTCTGCGCTGTTGTGCAAATATATTTGGAACTCTGGTTGGGTACGACTCTGAAAACGCTCACCATCCAAACCATGATGTAGGAGAAGGCTGCGATCCACAGGGTTGAGGCGACAAAGGACAGCATGAACCAGTTCTCCCAGCGAGGTGTGGAACAGTTGGGCACAGTGAAGTACAGCAGTAGGCACAGGGGCCAGGCCAGCAGCCACTTCAATTTGTTGCACGTACCGGCTGCAATACACACACACACACACACACACACACACACACACACACACACACACACACACACACACACACACACACACACACACACACACACACACACACATTAATGTATGCATACACCGATGAAAATTAAAGGACAGTGAATTGTCTGAATTTTTTAAAAATGATGACAGAACGTGACATACTTGGACAAAAAACGGATTTACTTTTACACATTTGATTTGATCAGATCCGAATTATTGGGTTGCAATCATTGTGTAACTTCCACATTTGATCAATTATGACATGATTTCACACAAAATGGATTTCCAGAAGCAGCTCAACATTTTTTGGGAATGATTCAATGATGGGTATTGTCTTGTTTGAATGGAACTATATACTATACTTGAAAAAAGTACATAATCTAATGCTATGAATGCATTATTTTGTGCAGCAAACTATTTTGTGTATTTTTGTAGATACAACCAATTTCACTCAATTCATCGAGGGCACAAGTTCTTCAGCTTTTTTTGGGTAAATAAATATCAATGCTATTAGCAGAAATAAAGATTTTGGGTTGTTGGAGCCTTCGATTGGCTGGCAACCGGTTCAGGGTGTCCCCTGCCCGAACACGACTGGGATAGGCTCCAACACCCCCCGCGACCCTTGTGAGCCTCAGCGGATCGTAAAATGGATGGGTGGATGATTGTTGGAACTTTAGTTTGAGGAACACAAACAAGAATTCTTTCAGCTACCTGGACACCGAAAGGGCACAAAAGGGTCTTCTGCATCCTCTTCTTCTTCTTCCTCATCATTTTCATTATTCTCATTGTCTTCATTCTCCATCTCATTTCCTGCCTCGTGATCCTCACGCTGCATGTTAAGTCCGCGCTCTGCTCCAGTCAGCCCGTTTTCTATGGCCCGCTTGCTCGTTCCTTTCACTGGCCCATCCGAGTCGCCGTTGGTCAAAATTCGTGTGTTGATCAGCCGTTGTCTCTGTACACACATCAGAAATATCATGTTCCATATTACAACGACATGTATGAGCTCATGTAGAAAGCATGTACAGTCAAACCTCGGTTTTTGAAAGTCTCGGTTCTTGTCCAATTCGGTTTTCAACCGAATTCAATATTCAATATTCCGCGTTTTTTATGCCTCGGATGACGCACAAATTTCGCTCTCGAACAAACTGAGCGCACTTGAATGCACCATTTGACTCCTCTCGCCTTCCTTACATAAGGAAGTGACGCTTCCTCGTGTTGCTTTCCATTGTGAGCAGATGTGTTCAGTAAACATTTTTATTTTAAAATGAGCGTGGTTTCAGTTTTTGAACAGCCTTCTGGCACAGATTATGGATGAAAACCAACGTTTGACTGTAGTATCAACTTCATAAGGCACATAAGCAGTGGTGGGCACGTTAGTCTGTCGCCAGACTTCCGTCATTATTTCTGGCTGGCCGACGTGGGACCAGTCCTTCCGTTGTGACCATTTACTTTCAAGGTGCACTTTTCCAGGGGGGAAAAAAAGACTTTATGAGGCTAGTTAGGTGTGCCCTGCGATTGGCTGGCAACCTGTTCAGGGTGTCCCCCGCCTACTGCCCGATGACAGCTGGGATCGGCTCCAGCACCCCCCGCGACCCAAGTGAGGATCAAGCGGTTCGGAAAATGGATGGATGGAGGCTAGTTAGACCAACGCTGCTTTGCTTAGTAGCTTGAATCAATCTGGATTTTTTTCCCCTCAAATGCATGAAATGCTCTTCTTTAATGTAACAGGCCTCTTTCGTATGGGGACACGGTTTGTAAATTGGATATGTGAGATGTAAGATACGTGCAGATGAGAATGAAAATAGAGCCCCACGATGCTATTTTTCATCTCCAATTGCCACTAAGAAGTGTAAAAACAACCGGTTGGACATGGAACAATTAATGAGGGCAAATCTAATCGGAAAGCTAGCAAGAGCAGTGTGTGACGTGATATGTCATTGGAACTAGCCACAATCTTTCTACAACTGAAAGTAGTAGTGTTTGTGTGTGTGTTTACCTCAGTGATGAGCATTCGGGAGGCCATGGTGAGGCGGGTTCTCGGGGAGAAATGGCTGGTGATCATGATTCTCATGCCGGCCTCCGAGAAGGACAGCTGGTGGGGGTACGCTGAAAGCAGCTCATCAACCATCAACACGGATGTTTTCCTGTGACGGTTTGCTTCATGGCACACAAACGCGCACAGAGTAAATACATTGCGTAAAGGTGTGGACTTAATAATTTCTCAATAACTAATCCTGTTATCAGTTAAACTAGACCACTTCTGAAATCCCATATAAGACACACTAAATAGACCTAAGAAATGTATTGAGACATATGTTCAATATAACGGAAACAATTCGAGGTAAATGCAGTAAAGGCATCTTTTTCTCTCCGGGAGACAACACTTCATCACTAAGCCATTAAATTACACTTGTCAATAAGTATGTGGATCTATCGGACGTGTACATGTAGTACTTCTTGCTTGGCTCTCGACGAAGGCGGAGGCTTTTGCTTTCTACTTGCCCCTCGGGGACTTTTGCTGCTGGGTACACCCTAGATCAGGCATGTCCAAAGTCCGGCCCGCGGGCCAAATCCGGCCCGCGGTCGAATTTCATCCGGCCCTCGGCCCCTGTCATAAAATCAGTGCCGTCTGGCCCGCAGGTTGGGCGCAATGGAACACTGTTGCATTGACTGAGGTCTCGTAGACTGGTGAGTGATGTTTCATAGAGTACTGCTTCCCTCTAGTGGCTAAATGAGTAATAGCATTCACTAAATGAGTAATAGCATTTAGACACTAGAGGGCAGTAGCACTCTGAGACATCACTCACGAGTTAACAAGACATCACTCCGTGTTTATATTGACTGATATGTCATATTTCAAATGATCCTTGCAGTTGTGGATATGTGTATTGCTTGTTCATTTCCCTGTTGTTCGAGTCAAAGGTTTTGTGACTATTGAAAAGTCATGGTGATACATTTTATGTTTCAAATCAATCAATTTGCACTCAGGAGACTTCATTTTAATGTTCAAATGAACCAAAAGAAATTCTTAAGATTGTTGAAATTAAAATAAAAATGGAAACGTGAAACAGACTGGCTTACTAAAATTTGCTGAACAATATTGTTGTTCAATGTAAAGAATGTCAGCCAAGGTCGGCCCCCCGACATTTTACCACATAAAATCTGGCCCCCTTGGCAAAAAGTTTGGACACCCCTGCCCTAGATCCTTGGAGGAAGCAGAGAATGGTGTGCCTGTCAACACTGTCCGTTGAGGATGTGGATGACATCTACATTATCGGCATTCCGATAACAGGTATGCTGCTGTTTGGTGTTAGCAGTTTCCTGATCTATCGCAATATTCAACCTACGGGAGCGGCTCTTTTGGAAGTGAAGAGGCACCCAGACTCAGACTGTGCTCAACCACAAACTGTTGCGGTTTTGGAGCGTCTCTGCAAGATGGTCAAGAACTTGGAGAAACTGGAATCCGTGCTCAAATATTGACAGAAATCACGGATTTGGCTGATCGACGCCACTAAAGAGACATAAGCCACGGACTCAAGGCTGTCTTAAATTCTTGGGCAGCCTGCTACCAAGACAACATCTGCTATCTCGACCTTCCCCTGATGAAAGTATGCACGGAAGCTAGTCCCCCACCATGTCTTGTGACCTGTTGTCACTGCCGCCTTCCCTCCTATGATCTTCGAATGCATTGTTGCCTCCTCAATCAAGACCATCTCACCAACAAAGAAATTTCAATTTGGCTTCTGTACTCACCATAGCACTCAAACTGCCCATCTCAAAGTCACAAATGATCTCCCCTCCTCTGACTCGGGCCTGTTTTCCATCCTCACCCTCCAAGACCTCACTTCGGATTTTGACACAATAAACCAATCCATTCTGCTTTACTGTATTAAAACTTTTTACTATTCTCAGTTTCACTGACAACACCCTCACCTGGCTGACATCACATCTTTCAGACCAGAAACAGTTCATTTGTCTCAGTAATAGTTCATCCTCGATTGCCTCCCTGTGCCAAGGCGTACCTCAGGGCTTGTTATTTGGCCCTCTCCCCGCATCCTCTTCGTCCTCCCCGTCGGTCGGATTATCCATCGCCATGGGCTCCACTTTCACTGTTAAGCCGATGACATCCACATCTGCCGAATCCGCCCCCTGCACCCACTCAAACTGCCTTTCTGGATGCAAACAAAGTTTCTCAAACTTAACTGTACCAATTCTGACATTATGATAATAATTCCAAATCCCTCATTTTACCCATCTGACTTGAATTTCTTCTTCGACAACTCCACCCTCTTACCCACACCCCACTGCCGGAATCTTGGAGTCATCGTGGACAACAACATCACCTTATCCCAACACATTAAAGTAGAAGAAAAAAAACAACAACGCCGAACTCTGTATCACCTGAAGAATATTGCCTTCCTTTGCCCGTCTTTCTTTTTCTCTGCAGCTGACACGCTTATCCGTGCCTTTGTAACATCTCACATTGACTATTGTAACAGCAGCCTATAAGGCACACCCTCTAATCCTCTCAGCAAACTTCAAGACATTCCAAGCTCTGCCGCCTGCCTTCTCACCAATACTCGCTCCTACGAAAACGTCCCCCCTGTCCTCCAGCACCTTCTTTGGCTTCCTGAGCCCTCACCGCATCAAATTCAAAATTCTCCTACTCACCGTTAAAGCCCTCAATACCAGACCCCCACCTACCTTAAAGACTTACCCCACCCCTACTCCGCTTCCTGTGCCCTGCGTTCCTCTGTCAATCACCTTCTGACCAATCCTAAGAGCAGACACCAAAGCTGGCGGTACAAAACATTACATTTTGCTGCCGCCACCTTTTGGAATTCAGTCCCGAAAGACATCCGTGCTACTATTGACCACTCTATTTTCAAAATCAAATTAAAGTCACACCTGTTCCGTACTGCCTTTAACCTGCAATAATTACAAAATGCAACCTCTCCTAATTATCTACTCCAAACACACACCTTCATATCCCGCTTAAATAGATTCGCCCCTGCCCTGGGCAGAGGTCCACACTCAGAATCAAAGCAGGAGTGATCAGAAAAAACGTGACAATTTTTAAAGCCATCATTACTTGATTAATGTGACATGTTCACAATTCAAACTGTGACACAGACTGCAGAAAGTGGTCCTTGATCCTGAAACTGAAATATCTTAATTCGTGAGGCATTATAAAGAGAAATATTGCTACCATTGTGGTTCTAAATAGTTTCTTTGCATATCTAAAAAAGCTCTATAAGTCAAATTTACTATTAGTAGTAGTTGACGTGTGTGTGGCACCCCCAGTGGCACTTCCTTCCTCAACAAACGCACCCAGTAGGATTGCAGCAAGTATCAATAAGTCCTTTTTTGAAAAATACATGTTACAAATGGACCTGCGACTGTAGTTTGGACACCACTGGCTGAACCCGTCCGTCTGCTGAGCCTCTAATGGTTAGTCAAGTCAAGTCAAGTCAAGTCAAGTCAACAGTATTTATAGAGCACTTTCAAACAGCCATCGCTGCATACAAAGTGCTGTACATGGAGCGATTTAACATATACAATAAACAGTAAGACGAATCAGTAATAAGTAATAAGTAATAAGGCGGTAGAAAGCACCAAGCAGTAAAAACAATAGCAAATCTAAGTCATGCTGAGTCAAACGCCGAAGAATACAAGTGAGTTTTGAGGAGGGATTTAAAGATGGGCAGCGAGGAGGCTTGCCGAATGTTCAGTGGGAGGTCATTCCAGAGAGATGGACCAGCAACAGAAAAGGCTCGATCCCCTCTGAGCCTCAGTTTAGTTCTTGGTACGTCTAGCAAAGACTGGTCCACAGACCTGAGGCGCCGGGCAGGGGTGTAGGGGCGTATGAGCTCAGAGAGGTAAGGTGGCGCGAGATTATTCAGAGATTTGAAAACAAAGAGGAGGATCTTAAAAATAATTCTAAAATGAATGGGGAGCCAGTGAAGGGATGCCAAAGTAGGAGTTATATGCTCCCTCTTACGAGTACCAGTCAAGAGGCGAGCAGCGGCATTCTGTACCAGCTGAAGGCGCTTGATGGAGGACTGGCTGACTCCAAAGTACAGGGCGTTGCAGTAATCGAGCCGGGATGTGACAAAGGCATGAATTACTGTCTCAAAGTGTTCATGTGAGAGGAAAGGTTTTATTTTGGCCAGCTGTCTAAGGTGAAAGAAGCTGGATTTAACAACGGCACCAATTTGCCGATCGAGTTTGAAATCACTGTCCAGTTTAAGTCCCAAGTTTGAGACCGTTGATTTCAGATAAGGAGATAGGGGGCCCAAGTCTACAGAATGGAATGTACAAGGTCCACTGGGGCCAAACAATATCACCTCTGTCTTCTTTTCGTTGAACTTCAAGAAATTTTGTGCCATCCAGGTTTTGATTTCTTCCAGACAGGATAGGATAGGTTAGCATTGATGAAAGGCATAGAACAATCAGGGTGGCTCATCGTTCAGTGTTACTTATTCACAAAACATTTTTTTGAACCTTTCCTCCATTCCTGTGCTGTTTTTGTGCTCAGGTCGTAGCAAGCGTGACTTTGGCACCATCTTGTAGCATAGTGGTGCCATAGAACTGCGCTGAAGTGACTTAATTTAGCCAAAAGTAGTGCTTTGTGTCATCTATGGCGATGATAAAGACATTTGGTTGGTCATCAGTTACTTCACTATTCAGGGTAGGGCATCGTTCCTGTCGCCAATGGATAGCTAAGGAACCCTGTCTATGGCTGTCAGGCTCATGTGATTGCCAGCACTAAGTTAGACAACTTAGTGAGGTTGTGTTGAGTCACACACACACACACACACACACAGGTTTGTTTGAAGTGCTGCACTTGTGGAAGGTGGATGTGTTGACACGCGTAATAAGGAGTCTGTTTTGCACTTTCAAAGCATCGAGACAGTCAGTAAAGACGAGTTGCTGTCATGTGCTGTAAATTCTGGAATGCCGCCTAACACTCCAAATTTAGGGCTCCATCTTTCATGAAGTCAAGTCAAGTCAAGTCAATAGTATTTATAGAGCACTTTCAAACAGCCATCGCTGCATACAAAGTGCTGTACATGAAGCGATTTAACATGCACAATAAGCAGTAAGACAAATTGGTAATAAAGGCGGTAGAAAGCACCAAAGAGTAAAAACAAAAACAAATCTATGTCATGCTGAGTCGAATGCCAAAGAATACAAGTGAGTTTTGAGGAGGGTTTTGAAGATGGGCAGCGAGGAGGCTTGCCGAATGATCAGTGATGAAGTATACCTTTTTTCAACAGCACAGCGGTTGCATCAGAGCCATCATCGAGCTCGCCGTGATTAGTGGCTCCATTGCGTAAATTGGATGAGTTCTTCTTCCTCCTCTCCAGAAAGCGAACCACATGGGAGTTGAGTCTGGAGGAAACAAATCCAACACTTCAGACTTGAACTATGACTAATCTTCAAGATTACTCACTTTCACTATTTTGACTTACTTCATGATCAAAATATAGACGAAATACATCAGGATCAACGTCAGTGCTTCCCACCTGAAAAGCACAGTAACTCAAAATCATGGTGCAAAAAACCCCAAACAAACAAATAAAAATGTGGTACTGTTAAGGGAGTCGAGCAACTGAATTGTAATGACTAATAACATAAATTACACTTACCAGACCACTTTTTCATCATATATGAACTACAATAAAGGAACAAGAGTTAGGTCAATGAAATGTTTCATTTGAATAAAAATGAGAATGACTTCCTAATCACAACATTGGGTACACTTGCACTGTCGAAAGAGTTTCAGCAGGAGGACTAAGTTGCGGAATTATAGCATTCTGATTCCGAAGTTATTTATTTATGGTATATGTCATAAAATGTCATATGTGCCAAAGTCTAAGCAAGGATGTCTCTATTCCACTGCGTGAGTCCAACAATAAATAATAACATATTCCATCCATCCATCCCTCCATCTTAACATTTTTGCTACATCTTGTTCTTATTAGGGTTGCAGCGGAGCTTCACACGCAAATCGTTTTACCAATTTACAGGCTGCTAGTAACATAAATAACTTGCATGTTTTTGGGATGTACCAGGAGGCTGGCATATATTGTCTGATAGGGGACTGAAACCAGAATTTTTGACAGATATGTTAAACCCTCTATTTAGATAATGTTTGAATACATACTTATTTGACAAAGTAACGTAAAAAGGGGGGTGAAAAATCTTTTGACAGTCCTTGTTCGTGAATCCCAATCAAATGCATTTGTACCTCATGTTGTGTCCTGCGAAAGTCAAAAATTTCATTGGAAAGCCCGTTTTCAAGAATTTATTGTTTATAATTTATTTCAATTTCTTATGTAACACAATCCAAAATGCATTGAATGACTGAAAGTAGCAAATTACCACAATAAGGGCAGAGATAGAAAGAGTGTAGTAGGTGGAGTCTCTGAGCAGAGGCCAGCAGGACAAATGGATGGTCTGGGGAAAACAACAAAATAAAAAAATCAGGCACATTGTTCTTTTACACACAACTCTATTATTTATATAATATTATTAATACTGATAAAATGAAGACATCAGGACTCAGTGCTGTTGAGTAACACGCTCTTGACAGGACACTTTTAACAAGATAAACATGGCTCCGCGTTGCTCTTGCGTAATATGTAATCTAAATAAAAAAAACATTCTTTCAAGTATGTTTCGACGTTGCTCGCGGGATTAAAGGGGCAGAGAGAGACAGGCGGGATTTTCTGATTTGAAAAACGGAATGGGGCTGAGAACATGTTCTCTCTTCGCGAAGTGTGATGTGCATTAATTCAATTATAATTTAATAATAATTATAATTAAAGAATAATTTCATTCATTCATTTTCCAAACCGCTTTTATCCTCACTATGGTTGTGGGGGGTGCTGGAGCCTATCCCAGCCGTTTTCGGGCAGTAGGTGGGGGACACCCTGAACCAGTTGCCAGCCAATTGTAGGGCACACAGAAACGAACAACCATTCGCGCTCACACCCACACCTAGGGACAATTTCGAGTGTTCAATCAGCATGCCATGCATGTTCTTGGAATGTGGGAGGAAACCGGAGGACCCGGAGAAAACCCACGCAAGCACGGGGAGAACATGCAAACTCCACACAGGGAAGCCGGAGCTGCAATCGGTACCGGTACCTCTGCACTGTGAAGTCGATGTGCTAACCACTCGACTACCGGGCCGCCCAATTAAAGAATACAACTATTCAAAGTTGCCTGTCTAATAAAAAAAAAAATAATGGTGTTCTTTGAAGAAAAGATACCAGCCTAAGATGTTTTCTCGAACCACACAGTTTGTTCTTGACATCATTGAGCTCAATTATCATTCTAGTGAATGTTAAAGACTTTTCTTGCGTCCTTTGGAAATGGAATGACCTTTCCATTCTCTGATTTGTCCTCTTTTTTTAAGTTTCATTGCCCCGATCAGATGTTAGAGAGATAAATGTAACCTCTGAAGGCAGGTTTGAGGCCTTACAAACGAGTCTTCACAATGAAAGACATCCAGGCGAAACCAATTCGACTATTTTTGTCCCCAGTGATCCCAGATTTTAGCCTTATCTTCAGTGTGACTATTTTATTGTCAATTATTGCCTACAAATGGACAATTCTTATTGTCCTTGAATACCAGTAATGAATAAACTGTGAAGTCTCGCTGTTGATGCAAAACAATTAGAACTTGCGTTGGTTGGCGTGTTGACTCTGGAGTGTTCTCCAGGTTAATATCCTATTCAATTATGTTTTATAGCACACTAGCTGGTTCGCCGCCCTCCGGGCAGCTCATCAGCTAGTTCCTGCGGAAGGCTGGTAAGGTGGTGGTTCGCCGCCCTCCGGGCGGCTCATCAGCTAGTTCCTGCGGAAGGCTGGTAAGGTGGGCCTTCGGCCCACAAAAGTGTTGTTGCTTGGTTCAACTTTTTGTTCATCTTCATTGCTTATCGCGAAAATAAAGAGATGTTTAGCTCTACTAAATAACTAACAATTTCATTGCAATGCTTGTGGGTAGACAACATTTTTTCGCTAAGATGCCCGCGCGATCGTAGTGAGCCACTGCCTGAGCGGCGCAGTGGCGGCGCGCAGTGGCGGCGCGCAGCGGCGCGGTGAAGTAGGTACGTTTTGAAAAGGGACAGACGGAAGGACAGACCGCGCAATATATATATAGATGTGTCAAACTCAAGGCCCGGGGGCCAGATTTGGCCCGCCACATCATTTTCTGTGGCCCGCGGAAGCAAATCAAACATGATCAGCTTCCATGATGGTTGCCAAAATTTCTACCAAAAAAAAAGAAAAAAAAATCATATGTAATAAATTAAGAGCTAGCATTGTCTTGTTACCAAAACTCTCATTACAGTAACTTCAAAGTGTTTCATTGAACAAAATAAATGTACACAGTACACAGTTCAATAAAAGTGCAATATAAAATATAGCATTAGCAATATATTTGTAGAATTAATATAATAAATTAGCAATAGCATAGAAAACACAGCATTAGGTGGCTGTGCCATTTAAAAAAGTTACAGGTTTTCACGTATGTTTATTCAGCAGTGAGCAGTTGGTTCTGGGAGAAATTTCCTAACTAAAAATTTTGTAAATTGAGATGTGTTTTCCACCTAAATGCCTTACTTTGTTCCAAGCCCCCCAAAATTCAGACATAAATGTTTTATAAAGCATAAAAATACATCCAAATATGTAATAAATACATGTTACAATTAGATTATTGTACAATAAATGAGAGTTGTGTATGATGTAAAAAAACAAAGAATGAAGAATAAAAATGATGGTCTTCTAACTTTTAATTGCGTCCTCCTCGTGTTTGTCCTCTTTAGTTCATGTTCTCTCTCAGAAGTGGTTTTTGCCTGGCGTTTTGTAAAGAATTGATCCAAGGACGTTTGCTTTTGTCGACTACAATCCTTCAAAAATGCCCACGGAAAACATCAGCATAGTGAGTGATCGCCTGATTGGTGAACACTTTTTCTGGGTAATTCACATTTACGTAAAACTATCAGAACACCTCATGGCCCGAGGGGCGAATGACAGACACATCGATCTATCTACACAGATAGACATAAACCAGGGGTGCGTGCCCATTACGTCGATCCTGATCGACCAGTAGATCTAGGACTCGTCCCAATTAGATCCGAAAGGAGAAAAAACAACATTTGTGTGTATTTGTACATGTTAGTAATATATTTTTTGTGTTAATGTACATCCATCCATTTTCCAAACCGCTTAATCCTCACCAGGGTCGCGGGGGTGCTGGAGCCTATCCCAGCTGTCTCCGGGCAGTAGGTGGGGGACACCCTGAATCGGTTGCCAGCCAATCGCAGGGCACACAGAGACGAACAACCATCCACGCTCACACTCACACCTAGGGACAATTTAGAGCGTCCAATCAGCCTGCCATGCTTGTTTTTGGAATGTGGGAGGAAACCGGAGCACCCGGAGAAAACCCACGCAGGCCCGGGGAGAACATGCAAACTCCACACACGGAGGCGGGAGCTGGAATCGAACCTCTGCACTGCGAAGCTGACGTTGAAGCTGTTAATGTACACTGCACCCTAATTATCCTATCCGTGTCATTTCCCACCGAAAATATTTAAAAAATAAAACAGGTAAATCTTTAACATACGGTGGCATGTAACCTACGTCAGCGGAAGTTGTTAGCGCTCAGCAATCTGCAATTGCAGCTTGTTTGGGCACCCCTGACATAAACGGTAGAGGTACCTCATAACCAATGGGATGCCAGGATGATGCTTGGTAATAGCCAATGGCAGAGCAGCTATAAGTATGTTGCGTTCAGGAAACTCGGAGCAGAGACTAGCAGCCCATACTATATTTTTACCTTTCGTATCTTGACATTTCTTTTGTAACTAGAGGCAATATTTTCATGTTGAGGCATTTCGTAACTTGAACATTTTGTATGAAGAGACGTTCGGAAGTAGATGTACCACGGTAGTTGAATAAACTGGTAATTGACTTCTTTATATTGTTTCAGTCACAACGGCCCACCAAAGGAAACTAAAATGTGGCTCGCGACAAAAATGAGTTTGACACCCGTTTTATAGAAAAGGTCTAACGAGGGTCAAAAAATGAGAAAAGGTATAACGAGGGTCTGAAGTTTCTTGTGAGGTGAGCGACTCATTGCCAGAGCCACTTTATCTTGTGAAAATGATCCGAAGGTATGGTGGGGAAAAAAATATGCTCTAAATTATTTTACTTGTTCCAATCGTTATACTTGGGCATCATTGAAAAGCACCACTCACTGGCACTTTTGAAATCCAATAGGGGTGAATATAGGATGTAAACCTCAGTTGTGCTCAACCCACAGCAGTACAGGTTCATGAATGAAGCAAAAATACTTGAGAATGAAAAACTTTACTTGTCATAACAGTGTACTTTACCTGCGTCGCAAATATCCCACACACTCCGATAATGCAGAGGATATTGAAGACAGCTGAGCCAACAATGGTGCCGACCCCAACGTCCCCTTTAGTAATGAATACTCCTGCAAAGCAGATATATAAAAATGATTCTTCGGCCAGTAAAGTTATTGGTTTACTTCATGAGATCAAGGTCGACGTATAGCCAGCCTAAAGTGTATAAGAGACAAAATATCTGGAAGGGTCTGCCTTTTGAAAATCCATTGGTATTGCCAATTTGAATTTCTTGTTCATAGTTACAGAAATCTGAATTCAAAATGGTTCACCTGCATTGCATCAGCAGTGCTTTCGGACCTTGAAAGAGACCGAGGAACCCCATCATGTAAAATGAATTTAGATTTACTTTTACAACCTACTGTGGCAAATTTAGTGGGTTTTATGGGTTCAGTAAGACTCTTTAACGGAGCTGCTGTCAGGATGTGTGCATGTGTTTGTCACCTATGACTGAGGTGAACAATTCAGGTGCTGAACTTCCTGCAGCCATGAAGGTTGCCCCTGCAACATCCTCACTCAGATGAAGGCGCTGTTGTAAAACAAAAATAATATGCAAATTTAAAGATAAATCATGACGGTAAATGTTGGGAAAGCAGCATTAAAAAAAACAATGATGAATGATTGCCAATTACCTCGCATATCTTGTCAAGTGAAGGGACGAAGTAATCATCACACACAATAGCCAAGGCATAGAACATATAGACTGCCTGCAAACACACACACACACACACACACACACACACGCACACACACATACACACACGTGAGCTTGTCCTAAAAAAACATATTTTAGGCAGTATCAGACAAGAATGCTAATATACAGTTTAACTGCCACAATACTTTTTAACTAGATCAGTTTTCAAGGATCAGTTTATAATCCAGTAGTCCTTCAAATAAAACCCAGTGTCATTTTTACAGTATTTTCACGACCATAAGACGTAAAAGTCTTACATTTTCTCCAAAATGGACGGGGCGCCTAATAATACGGGTCGCCTTGTGTATGCGCCGAGTTCCAAAATCAGTGAATGTTGTTGTGTTATTTGGATGACGGGCCCGCTTGACACAGTGATGTTGTGCCAACACTTATGCTTATATTGAGGGAAGGTGCTGCATTATGAAAAAAAAGTATGATTTATGATCCGGAAAATAAGGTAATTCTCATTCCTAATTAAATATTTTCTTCACTTTAATTTATTTCATGTAAAAATTTATGATTCTGTATAGAACGATTATTGAAATACCGTAATTATTAAGCCCAACGTTTTGTGTGTCCCCCCCCCCCACCATCTGTGGTACTGTCTTAGTCTTCAATAGTCGTAAGTACATCGTCCCATCATACGTACGTGTAAGGCTAGCATAAGCATCACCACATGGCAATGGGCGCGATGTGCTCATTGTGTTTGATTTCATCAACATTCTCTTCTCTCCGAAAGAAGCAAAACACATCTGCATGCTTTAAATATTCCCTTGTATAGGGCACATCATGTATGTACATATTCATAGCATTATTATGCAACTCAACACTCATGAGACATGAGCGCTCCCTGTTCATTAAAATACATTCTCACATGTGTTAATTAAGATGAAGCCTTTGGAAGTAGGAACACTGGAACTGATTTCCAAAAAAAAAAAAAAAAGACTAATTTGTTATTCATCCTTGGATTTTGGAAAAAATAAATGAAACATGAAAACAACTCCTGTATACAGGGACAACAAAACAGCAAATACTTGACTGTAGGTTCAAACTTGAACGTGTGTCAGAGGGTGTAATGCTGCATAGACACTTACACATAGGACATGCAATCCCACGGCTCCATCAATGCGTTCCTGGTTTGTGAAGTAGTCTCTGGGGAACTCGTGAATGGCTGCAGACAAAACAGAACGGAATGAAACATGGCGGTGAGGGGTGGGCTCACGTATTATCGAGTCAGAGACGATATCCACACTGTCATCATAACATCTCAATAGAACAGCAGCAACCACTAAATCGTTAAGTGGGAATGAATTCACAACACTTCTCAACTCAACTCAACTGTATTTATCGAGAACTTTCAGCCATCCATGCACACAAAGTTCTGTACATGGAGCAACTAACATACATACAACAATAAAGCTATAAATCAGGAACAAAGATGACAGAAAGCCCCAAACAGTAAAACTAAGATCAAATCTGAGTCATGCTAGAGAATACAAGTGAGTTTTGAGGTGCGTTTTAAAGATGGGCAGCGAGAGGGCTTGCCAAATGTTCAGTGGGAGGTCATTCCAGAGCGAGGGACCAGCAACGGAAAAGGCTCGATCCCCTCTGAGCCTCTGTTTAGTTCTTGGTACTTCTAATCATGTCTGGTCTGCAGACCTGAGATGTGTAGGGGCGGATGAGCTCAGAGAGGTACGAGGTTAATTAGAGATTTGAAAACAAATAATAGGATCTTGAAAAGAACTCTAAAATGTATAGGGATCCAGTGAAGGGATGCCAGAGTAGGAGTTACGTGCTCCCTCTTACGAGTACCAGTCAAGAGGCGAGGAGCGGCATTCTGGACCACTTGATCAAAGTTCTATAAAATAAAAGGAGGTCAGGATCTTATGTGTGACTTTTTTTTTCTTTTGGCATGCATTACTGTGTATATTTTTATGTGGTTGTCATTTACTTACAGTTTCAGTTTACCGAAACACTAATCTTGACTAGTTCTTTAGTAGCTGCTGCTAATGCATCTACGCTTGGCTTCTTCCCCAGCTGTTCACACCTTTATCATTATTTATTGAACCTCCTCAAGGAGTACCAGTAGTTAAATGCGTTATGTAAACCTTCACGGGGCCTTTTACCCCATCCATCCATTCATTTTCTAATCCGCTTATCCTCACGAGGTTCGCCGGGGTGCCGGAGCCTATTCCAGGTGTTGGCGGGGGACACCCTGATCCGGTTGACAGCCTATTGCAGGGCAAACAAGCATCCGCACTCACACCCACTGACAATTTAGAGTGTTCAATCAGCCTGCCATGCATGTTTTTGGAATGTGGGAGGAAATCGGAGTACCCGGAGAAAACTCACGCAGGCACGGGGAGAGCATACAAACTCCACACACGGAGGCGGGAGCTGGAATCGAACCCTGCACCGCTGCACTATGAGGCCGACACTAACCAGTCGACCAAAGAGCTGTCCTGCCTTTTGCCCCATGCTTGATAATTATAAAAATTGCATTGCTTCTTTTTGATGACCCCGATTGCCGGATTTTCCAACCAACTCAAGAAAATCAAAGTTAGTTCATCGATACGTCAACAAATGCTGATTATTCTCTCCTGCGTATCATTTGATTTCCTTCCTGAATATCAATTTATGTCACTACAAATTTGCACATATAAATAAATATGTGGTGGTCATACTGTATGTTGTTTGTGCTCAGCATGAAATGTCATTCCAATCTGATCATGACCTAACCGACACCATCAATTAATCATTCTCTGATATCAGCAGCCAATTGGGACAAAATAAGCCACGTCGTCATCATGCACATTTCCCATTGCATGGAAGCATGCGTACGAGCAGTTGGGTTAAAAATAGCTCCAGCCCAGCATGTCCCACCCTGTGTGTGTGTTTGTGTGTACAGTATTTGGGATTTGCTTGGCTAGCTGCACTGTGTGTCGACTTAACTTGCTGTATGTTAGTGTGTGTGTGTGTGTGTGTGCGTGTGTGTGTGTGTGTGTGTGTGTGTGTGTGTGTGTGTGTGTGTGTATGTGTTTGTGTTGCCTGTGTAACATGATATCAACCCAATGTGCAGTGACATTCTCTCTCAGCACAGCCGAGAGGTCGTGAGTCAGGCGATGGCACCTGCAGCCTGTCTTGTGTGGCTGCAGCACAGGCCTGTCTCTCCATAGGAAGTGCAAGCGGCAAAGATGAGACCACAGGATACGCGGGTGGCAAAGGAGTGATTAAGAAAAAGGCCTTTTGAATCATATGGAGCAGCTTTGCTATATTAAAAGCACAAAGTTTATAAAAACACGGCAGCTGGATCCAAATTAGTTGTGCATGTTATGTACAGTATGATGTGTTAGGTATCTTTTTTGTGTGGATTTTTACCTAAAATATTATGGATATGTATACATTAGACCAGGAGTGCCCATTACGTCGATCCTGATCGACCGGTAGATCTAGGACTGGTCCCAAGTAGATCCGAGGGGTGTACAGGAGAAAAAAAACAGCCATTTGGGTGTCTTTGTTCATGTTAGTAATTTATTTTTTGTGTTAATGTACACTGCACACTAATCATCCTATCAGTCTCATTTTCACAATTGTTTTAAAAAAATATAAAATAAAATAAATCAGGTAAATCTTTAACCTACGGTGGCACGTGACCTACGTCACCGGAAGTTGTTAGCGCTCAGGAGTCTTGTGATCAGAGCTGTTGTGCTATATCTTTTTTCGTCATTATTCTCATTCAGAATTTGCTTCGTGTACAATTCACCGAGGGCACGGGCAAAGAATAGGAATCTAGAGGGCCCCGGGAGGCACTTTAAAACGGTACGTGTGAGCTACGATACGTAACAGTCTGCAAAAGTGCATCACATGCCTTCGTGTCAGGCTGTTTCTCATCATGGCGTGCATGCGTGTCTCCGTGCGCGTGCACGTTGAGGGGCGTTCCAGCGAGGTTGGTTGATCGAAAAGTCGATCTTCGGTCCAAAAAGTTTGGGCACCCCTGCATTAGACAATAGTGATATTGAGCTCTAAATTCACCACAGCTGTGGATTGAAGAGCATTTTGCAGAACACACGTTTATAATTTCAAAACTGAATTTGCTAGATCGATTGTTTTCGTATTTATGCCCTCGCCTTGTTTGGGCTCAAAATATTTGAGGGGACATGCAGTCAGTTCCATAAATTGGGGACATTGACCCACCTCTCACCATCACAATATTTATGAAATGAAACAAACAAAAAGTGTTTTTTTTTAAACTCCAGACATTTAGAGGTATTTACATCCAAGTCCATCCAAGTGAACATGTAGGAATGACATCTGTTTGTATACAGCGTATGCCTCCAAGTGACCAAATGAACACTCATGAATCAAACATTCACACATTGTCCACCATGAATAAATAAGCGCAAGCTGGGAGCCTTGTCTGGTTGACGATGTGCAGACGTGGCCACCACCTTGAATCAGAAGTACCCAGCCAACTTTTCCGTTCACTTGTATTGAGGTAACTGTGTTTGACTTCAATAAATTAATCACAACTTGTTGGAATTCTTTTCCAATTTGGACACATATTGGTTTGTTGTAAACATCAAACATTCAAGACACCCAACATGTAGGGCAGGCATGTCCAAAGTCCGGCCCGCGGGCCAAATCCGGCCCGCGGTCGAATTTCATCCGGCCCTCGGCCCCTGTCATAAAATCAGTGCCGTCTGGCCCGCAGGTTGGGCGCAATGGAATACGTGTTGCATTGACTGAGGTCTCGTAGACTGGTGAGTGATGTTTCATAGAGTACTGCTTCCCTCTAGTGGCTAAATGAGTAATAGCATTCACTAAATGAGTAATAGCATTTAGAGACTAGAGGGCATCACTCACGAGTTAACAAGACATCACTCCGTGTTTATATTGACTTATATGTCATATTTCAAATGATCCTTGCAGTTGTGGATATGTGTATTGCTTGTTCATTTCCCTGTTGTTCGAGTCAAAGGTTTTGTGACTATTGAAAAGTCTTGGTGATACATTTTATGTTTCAAATCAATCAATTTGCACTCTGGAGACTTCTGTTTAAGAAAAAGTCAAGTGAATAAGCAGTTGCATGTGATGTACCTGTTTCAAATGAACCAAAAGAAATTCTTAAGATTGTTGAAATTAAAATAAAAATGGAAATGTGAAACAGACTGGCTTACTAAAATTTGTTGAACAATATTGTTGTTCAATGTAAAGAATGTCAGCCAAGGTCGGCCCCCCGACATTTTACCACATAAAATCTGGCCCCCTTGGCAAAAAGTTTGGACACCCCTGATGTAGGGTATTTCCCACTGAAAGATTTCATACCTTTTACTTTGAATGTTTACAATCAAGCACCCCTGAGAAGATTCCATAGTGATGCTTGATTGATGGCTGCACAGACAGGGCTTATAGGTCTGCGCTATTAACCCTTTCAAGAATGGTGGTTACAACAGTGGACAGCTTATTATGCTATCAGGTTGCAGGTGCATGAAAGGGTTAATTGTGTTTTCCGAGAGGCAATAGTGCCTGAGTTCCTGCATGGACATGCATATCTAAGATGATACTGACAACCACTGTATGACTGAGCTCAGTGTTCATGTTGACATTTTGGAAAAATCTGACAACATTGCATTTCAAAACTAAAATTTTAAAATAAATAAAATTAAAAAATGCATTTTTTTTCCCAAGATGGTGCCCGAGTAGGCAGCCTTCGGCAAGTGCTCTTCAAGAGCCTTGCTTTTTTGCTGTTTTTGTCTTTTGTTTTGTCACATGTTTGTTGTTTCATTGTGTGGACATGATATGGACTGTTTTCAGCGCTTTTTGGCCACGACATTCGTCAAAGGAGCAGTATCTGTGCTTGGTGGTTGCGCCTTCTCGGCAGCACATGTACCAGCACAGATTTTGACTGGGAGGAATGTCGGCGCCATTGACTGTTGGTGCTGGACAGACCTGGGGCACTTGTGCTTTTTGCGCCAGTAATGGGCAGCATTTTTCACAACCCCGATTTGTTCAGTGGCTATGTCACCGCTGTTGGACAGTTGGCGTTGGTGCGGCTGGATGGATGGCCGCTGAGGTTGAGGATGAGGAGAGAGGAGCGTTGGCGAAGAGCGCCGATGCGTATTTGGAACCGTGAGTCGCCGCTTGGAATTGAAATGGATTTCCATGGGACAGGAGAAGTGAACCAATCTTTTTTCGTCAATGGATGCTACAGCTTCTTGTTGACTTTGAAACTTAGCTTGTAGCCGACGTGTGCACATTTTGAGCATGACGTCTCTGATCCACTGGTTAAAGGACACTTTGATTCTCTCCTCTTTCATCTCAAACTGCTTCAAACAACAAAGCGTGTGACGGAAAAGTGGTTAGGACTGCACGACTGTCCGTGTTTTATGTTATGTGTTGTGTTTATTATTTTACTTTATGTTAACTGTTTTGTAAAGCGCTTTGTTACAGCTGCCGCTGTTGTGAAAGCGCTATATAAATCAGCATGTATTGTATTGTATTGTATTGTAAAATCAGTATAATTAGAAGACGGCAGACCCGTCAAAAGTGGTGCAGGTTCCTGGATTTTAGCACCAAGTTACGGTGTAATTTGATATTGGAAAATAAATGAAACATTCTTCAATCAAGTGATCAAATGTAATTATTTTTCAATTATATGCTGCACTGTACCATGTTGTACTTACACTGTATGTATTTATATTAATGCTACATTATGAAAAGAGTGGTAAGGTATTGGGTAGAATACAATATAATATACTGTATGTCATATTTGACTTCCCCGCGATTGGCTGGCAACCAGTCCAGGTTGTACTGCTGCCCGAAGACGACTGAGACAGGCTCCAGCATGCCCGTGACCCTTGTGAGGATAAGCGGCTCAGATAATGGATGGATAATATTATACATATTGTTGGTCACATAGCATGATTGCCTCAGTCATATTTCAATGTTTTTAGAAAAAAGGGGGAAAAAAAACAAAATTGAAAGAACACACATTGGGATTATTTTTTTTTATTGATATTGTAACAAAGACTTCAATCAGATGGGTGGAAAAGTAAACCAAAAAAACAATTAAAAAAATGCCAATTAGTCGTTCAAAAAATGTTAATTTATTCGGTTCAGTTCTGTTGTATCCTTCAGTTGTTCCCTTTCATTCACCCTGTAACCTGATAACATGATAAGCTGTCCACTGTAGTAACCGCTCTCCCTGAAAGGGTTAAACTGTAAATTCAGTTGTATATGAGCTTTGTTTTTTGTTTTTTTTTAGAACTCTTTGACTTCACATTTACTTTTGTACAATTTTTATTTCACTTTTCACTGTGCAATACATTTTGATTGAATCATAATTGAAATACAGTTTTTCCTCCGACATTTAATTGCCAAGTTAATATTCAAACTGCCTAATGTTACTGTGTTCCAAAAACATTAAATGTTCTTTTCAGGAATAATGCTACGCCTCAGTTTGGACAAACACCACCTACTGCAGGCCTACAGTCCTATGCTATGGGCTTTTGACTTGGGTTATTATAATGGCGAGACACTTCGAGACCAATTTTTTTTTTTTTTGGTGTGCTGGTGAAAAAGTTTAAGAGCTACTGTTTCAGCATCTTTGTGTGGGCTCTCTCATTTCTTGCAACAATCCGGCATAGACAAGAAACACTCTAAAACCATAAAAGAAGTACATCGGCATTAACAAAAACATCAGTTGATGTTTATGCTAGACATGTCAAATTATCGTGTTAATAGTCAATAATTAATTAACGCCATATTGAGCATTATGTTTTTTAATCGCGTTAATCTAAATTTTAATCTCTAACTTTCTTTTTTTCTGTAGGTGGGTTGCCTTTTTCAAACATACCCTTATATGTGTTGGCTTCCCGTGTTGGAATTGTTGACTCCAATTGTCAGTCACAGCCTAAAGTGGACATTAATTGGCTGTCATTATATTTGGGCTTGTTTATCATAAGCTGATTGGCTCCCATTGGAGTTGGGCGGGCGAAGTAAGCGGCAGGGAGGAGAGGAGAGGTGAAAAGGGAGGAGAATGTGAGAGTTCTCAGCACAATGAATGGAAAATTTACATTCCAAAAACGCGGAGTGAAATTTACATTCCAATCAGGTGGAGTTTGCTTACCACCTGAACAGCTCTAGTTTAGCCTCCTATATCAATGCAAAGCACCCAGTCGCGAGTGCAGCCACATCTAACGTTAGTAACAAAAGCTTTAGTAAATAAACGAGCTAAAGCAAAGCTCTTTGCCAAACTAAACTCGAGGAGAACATGTACAAGGCATGAAGTCATCATAGTTCCTGTGTCCTCTGTAGCCTATTAGAAGTGGTTGATGTTTATTTCAGCACTTTATTTATAAGCACTGTGCTTTAAAGGTCTATTTTATTTATTATCTGATGCAAGTACCGTGTTCAGTACTTGTATTGCTCAGTGATGTGTTAACCTTAGCACATTTTATGGCCCTGATATTTTATTTTTATTTTTATTTCGTAATATAATTATTATTAATTAATTACGAATTAATTAATAATTATTTGGAGATTTACAAAAACAAAATGGTGATATTCCCCCTGGTGGTCGAAACTATACATTGCAGGTAGGATTTGGGATTCGTCTCAAACACAGCAGAAAGTAAATGGCTTGGACTGCATCTTTTCAAGTCTGTTTAAAAAAAATAAAATACTTTATAATACCACTTTTTTGTGATGTGAATCTTTTGACCTGCCTCAATGCACAAAAATGTAACAAATTTAAAACGAAAATAGGGGTTTTATCAGCAATTTTTAGATGCGATTAAACATTAGATTAATTAGATCGATTAATTACAGATCATAATTACTTAATCTCATTTAAACATCTCTTGACAGCACTAGTTTTTGCTAACAATGCTCTTTTATGGTATCACTGCACCATCTGTTGCTCGTGAGCAAATGCTGCATGTTTTTGTTTAACTTTTAAGGAGCAGCAAAATTTGAGTTGTGGTAAGCAAATGACTATGACTAAATGTAAACAAAAATAAATGAATAAAAAGCAAACCACATACCCAAAAGAGGGGGAGTCAAGGAATTCATTGAGTTCCACAGTCAATAAACCATTTCAAGAATCAATCATTGATCAAAACAGTCAAAATTGCATCCCGAGTGTGAAGCGATAAAAAAATCTAGCATGTGTTGGGGGGTGGGGGGGGGGGTGAATTTAGCTGCCAAATCCCCGAGCTTCATGAGATCAACGTGGATTGACCCAAGCAGAGACAGACGGCTTGTCACTTCAGGGGCAGAAACAACAGTCGGCCCAACCCCCGCTTGCATAATACCACAAGCATTACATAAGTGTTGTGTGGCACTGACACAGACAGAACGAGAGAGAGAAGAATCCAACAAACACTATACATCATTAAAGGCGTAATGGGAGACCCCGGTGTTTTCAGAGCAGCGGGGGAAAAACACACTTCATACAGATGACAGATGGTGTTTCCTCCATCCACAATAAGCACGGTGGACCAACTGTTGTGACACACACACACGCACACAAAAGGTTTACCCAAAACATCTCCATTTGTCATATTTCAAACAAATAACTTTTGAGTTTTTTTTTTGGAAATTCAAATTGGAAATCAAAATCTATAGTGGAGTCCACCTACAATGTAATTTAGCCATGAATTTTCCATGATTGTCATATCAAAAATTTCCAGTGCTCGTTTACTTGCAAAAGGTTTCCACTCAACACAAACATGAAATAATAGTCAAATCTCCAAAGTTAAATGATTAAATTATTCAAAGGTCATGGAAATCCCAAAATGACCAAAATATTTTGAAAAAATATGCTATACATGTCGCAAAACAGCATTAAAAAAACATCAAAGAAAAAAACAACGACAAAAAGTTGTGTTTTGTTATATAGTAAATATTCCCATCCCCAGAATTCTATGCAAAGGAATATCCTTCACCCGGAATAAAAACCCGTGCATTAACATTTTGACTACGATATTATATGTTACCGGAAGTTGCGTAAGCGTAAATTCCACTACCCGTAACCCGGATGGAGGTGTAATGCCGCGGGAGCTTAAATACATGCAACGCCCACCCGATGCGATGGAAAAGACTGACGCTGAAACAAGTTTTCACTTTGCGTTTTTTGATCATCAGATTCTAAACGACGACGTGCAAGTGAGTTTTTATTGCCGTGCCTTTTACTGTAATTGTGAATGATTTTAACTTTATTCACTTACGTCCTGTAGAACGCGACACTAGCTTAAAACCAGCACCCACTCGACACGGCCAAAGAAACGTGTTCGCTTTGCCGTTTTCATTCATCAGATTCGAAACGAAGACGTGTAAGCGACTTTTATTGGCGTGCGTTTTACTGTAATTGCGAAAGATTTTAACTTTATTCACTTTTTCAAATTTGTTTCAGGCCCATTTCCAAAATGCCTTTCATTTCCCAAATTCTGGAAAAAGTGGTTCGCATGCAGTTGAAACTTTTCTTGGATGAACATAACATCTTGGAGGTCTTCCATTCAGGTTTCAAGATGATGCATAGCACGGAGTCAGCCCTGTTACGCGTTTCTAATGACATCCTCCTGGCAAATGACTCTGGAGACCACGTGTGTCTAGTTTTATTGGACCTAACTGCAGCATTTGATACAGTGGATCACAGTATTCTGCTGACTCGTTTGCAGCACTTAGTGGGCATTGGTGGCACTGCTCTTGAGTGGTTTAGGTCCTATCTAGCTGACAGAACTTTTTGTGTCAACCTTGGCGGCTCTGAGTCACGCACTGCTCCCCTGTCATGTGGTGTTCCACAGGACTCAATTCTGGGGCCTCTGCTGTTCTCAGTGTATCTGCTCCCATTGGGTTCCATCTTAAGGAAACATGGTATTCCCTTCCACTGCTATGCAGATGACTGCCAGATCTATGTCCCACTGAGCAAGAAAGACTCCTTCTCATTAAGGCCACTCCTATCCTATCTGGAAGAAATCAAAACCTGCATGGCACAAAATTTCTTGAAATTCAACGAAAAGAAGACAGGGTTGATATTGTTTGGTCCCAGTGGCCCTTGTACATTACATCCCATAGACTTGGCCCCCCTGTCTCCTTATCTTAAGTCAACAGTCTCAAACTTGGGCCTTAAACTAGACAGTGATTTCAAACTCGATCGGCAAATTGGTGCCGTTGTTAAATCCAGCTTCTTTCACCTTAGGCAGCTGGCCAAAATAAAACCTCTCCTCTCACATGAATACTTTGAGACAGTAATTGATGCCTTTGCACATCCCGGCTCGATTACTGCAATACCCTTTACTTTGGAGTCCGCCAGTCCTCCATTAAGAGCCTTCAGCTGGTCCAGAATGCCGCTGCTCGCCTCTTGACTGGTACTCGTAAGATGGAGCACATAACTCCTACTATGGCATCCCTTCACTGGCTCCCCATTCATTTTAGAGTTATTTTCAAGATCCTCCTCTTTGTTTTCAAATCTCTGAGTAATCTCGGGCCACCTTACCTCTCCCAGCTCATCCGCCCCTACACACCTGCCCGGCGCCTCAGGTCTGTGGACCAGACATTATTTGAAGTACCAAGAACTAAACTGAGGCTCAGAGGGGATCGAGCCTTTTCAGTTGCTGGTCCCTCTCTCTGGAATGACCTCCCACTGAACATTCGGCAAGCCTCCTCGCTGCCCATCTTCAAAGCCCTCCTCAAAACTCACTTGTATTCTTTGGCATTCGACTCAGCATGACTTAGATTTGTTCTTGGTTTTACTGTTTGGTGCTTTCTACAGCGATTTGTCTTACTGTTTATAGTGCATGTTAAATTGCTCCATGTACAGCACTTTGTATGCAGCGATGGCTGTTTGAAAGTGCTCTATAAAAACTGTTAACTTGACTTGACTTGACTTACGTCGTGTAGCTCATCGCATCAAAACGTAGAAGAACTGTAACGACTGGAGCGGAGTGAGTGAAATGCATCCGTTTGAGCGAGGCTGCACACAAAGTTAAAAAGATCCAACAGACACTTGGAGTCGGAAAGACGCAAATGTACGAAACTTTAAACAACAAGGCATCGATTCAACTCCTGATGACAAGCCACCATCCAGCAAGAAAGCAATGCAAATGGCAACAAAAATCCTTCAGTATGCACAAGAATTACCAGACATCGGTGATCAATGGGACAGTTACTTGCAACTAGCAAGAAAACTGTATGACACGCAGGCAAACATTGTCATAAACCAAAGAATGCATCCAACAAAACAATCCAAAATACATATTTTTTTCCCCAAGACAGAAAAAAATAAACATTAAAATACTGTATGTATTTTATTGTTGTGATTTTTTTGGGATACACCTGTATTGCAGTTTTTGTTATATAAACAGTTTTTGGACAGTATATTTTTGTATTTGATTGATTGTGTTGTTACACGCGCATTTTGTCAACATACTTGCAGGTTCATAAAGGACATGTACCATGCTCATTTCCCAAATGAGGAATTTCTGTTATCACGACAAATTGGACAGCGCAAACACGAGTCCGTACTAGAGAATATTTACTGTATACTAATCAAGGACTTCATTTGAGGAGCGAATGAGTAATTTTAAAGAACATTTAGTTTTCTGGTTGATTCCAGGGACCTGAAGCAAGGGGCTTTGAAAGCCTTTGTGCAACTTCAATTGAGCAGCTAACGTTTTAACGTGCAAAATAATACTATAACAGGTTCATGCTTGTGCGTTTATGAGCTCAGAACAGCTAACTTGGAATAAGACAAAAATTCAATAGTACAAATGTGATAAGCCCTAAAGTGAACGCACCTCGAGAGGAAACAGTTGAAAATGGTTAAATATCTTAAATTACACATTTTATTAAAGTGTTTAGATGAGTGACTTCTGAGATAAGAATCCTCAAGAAGCAGTTAAGTTGATGTAGCTCAGGAAATTCACACCTTTCAGTTGGTGAGAAATACTATTAAAAATCATTTGTATTAAATATAACAGCCGGCCAACTTAAACTGTCAGACAATCCTAACTGATTTCAAAAGCCGGACAAATGAGCAATTTTTTAATAGAAATTATTCCAAGTAAAGATTTTCTGGTCAATGTTCCACTCATTCAAAAGTACTCCCATCACAGACAAGCTCTGGCTGGTTGCTACCATTTTCAAGCGCATAAACGACAACGTCACTGCGCACTTACATCAAGGCAAGGCATGCGCAGACCTGGATGCAGTCATCCAAGCTGGCTAGCGTAGCCTCAGTGTGTGTGCTCATTCCATGGTAAGATGCTTCGGAACGACGCAAAGAAGACTCGGGACAGGATCCGGATAGGTTGTGAGGGGTACTCAAAGGGGAGGCTGCACTGCCTGCCTCTGGAGTCTCTCTCTCTCACACAAACACACACACACACACACACACACATGCACACACACACACACACACACACACACACACACACAGGTAATGCTAGTTGCCGGAGGTGTGTGTGGGGGTGGGGGGCCATCCGTGGCTATTTTTATTGTGATAAATATTTATATGAAATGTAGTCGAACAAAAAGATATTAAAGAGGTGTCAGACAGAAAACAGAGAACGGGGAAGGGGAGGGCAGAATAAGAAATAATAGCCACAGACAAATACTATCCAGATGAGGCTAGTGTTCTCTTTGAAAAGTGCCATATGGACACAAAGCCAAATGTCCTGTTCTTCCCTGTCCTGTTTGATTTGCTAACCATTGCATCCCTTTCTTTCAGGGTGGAGCACAGCCTTCCTAGTCAACAGAATAAACCGGATACAGTAGATAAATACTCCTATGTAACATAATTGTTGTCATTTTATAGTGTTATTGGTCTATATTGACGCCCCCCTATAATTCCAAAAGGTGCATGTGAGTCGGCCGCCTGTTACAAGAGCTCTGCTCACTTTCTCATGTACCGTATTGGCCCGAATATAAGACAGCCCAGATTATAAGACGACCGCCTCTTTTTCAAGATTCAAGTTTGTAAAAAGACTTTTTGAACACCAAATAAATTTTTATACAGAAAATAATTACAGTACATCTGAAACAAATGATTATAACAATATATTTGAGAGAAAAAGCATGCTATTTTGCCTTATTCAAATCTAAAGTGCAATCACACTTAAATGAATGGCTTCTGGTTTTTGAAGTATAAATTACATCATAACTTCTCCTCAGCTGACGGTTAACCTGGCCAATCTTCGATCCACATTTCTCTAGATTGTCTCTACATTTCTCCATTTTCTGTTATGTCTTTTATTGTATGTATTTTCTTCTCTTTTCCTTCTTACCACTATTTTTTTATTTTTCTTCTTCGTGCTACAGCTATTTTTATCCTGGGGAGTCAAGTTCAGCATTCACTTCATTGATATCTGGCACCAATCTCGCGTCGTGAATGGGTATAATGTCTAGACCCCGAATATAAGACGACCCACACTTTTTCAGTCTTATTTCAATGGAATAACCACCGTCTTATATTCCGGCCAATACGGTATTTATACTTTTCATCTTTTTTACAATTTCTGGTTCATTTTGAACTTTTTACAGCATTTAAGCTGTGATATTCTTTCGCGGAGAATGTTGGTATTTGATCCTGTTGTTGTGTGCACATGAAGAGAGGGCCAACAAATCCGCTAATATTCTCCTTACTCTATTTCCACTTTTTTAAAGCATGCAACATTTGTTTTGTGTTGTGCTATCCCGCCTGCACTATCACAGCATATTAGCCGTGACATTTTTTGGGGAAGAAATATAATTTTTCTATGATGCTACACCCGCGAGGAGCTTTGCCCAAACATGGAGCCATCAGGCAACCCCTCAGTAAGGTGCATACCGGTGGACGTGTGGAGTGGGACAAGAGCCAGCGTTAAAGTGATGTACAGTGAAGCAAGAGAGAGGTCTAAATGGGACAGGAGATTTGAACCATTCCTTTTATATACGTGGGTTACGCGTCAACACATGAATTAAAAGCTACTCGAAATCTACAGTTGTTTGTTGACATTTCAAATTTCAGCTTTCAGCCAAAATGAGTGACGTCACTCACGCTGTGATCACGAGATTACAATTCCAGCATCCCGGCTATCTCATGCTGCTTCGTGGAGACTTCACTTCTGTTCCTTTCACTCCTGACAAACAAATTCGCAAAACATGTCGCCTGTGTAACGAGCGAATACCACTCTGGATCTGCCAATATGAAGGGAGCTATCCCTGTGTATGAGGAATAAATATTCATTTGTGTATTCATCAAAGTATTATTTTTGTTATATGTTGTTTTATGTTTGATTGACAGCATTTTTTACAACTGTGGATGATCTTTAATTCGAGTGCTCTGGGAAGTTGGGATGAGAGATGAGTCAATAATGTCTTATAATGGCGGCAGTATGACACGAAAGGCGATGATCGGCATCTCCGTTCGTTCCTATGGCAAAAATAGTTTGAAATATTAGTAGAAATCGACCAGCATCCCGGATTGGCTTAAGGCTCCACTGTACAACATTAATTAGTATCATTGAAATGAATGGGAAAGCAAATAACGTTGAGGTAGTCTAAATTATTTAGAAGCAAAACTTTTCTCTTGAGAAATAAAGTTGATTCCCCAAATAGTTTTTTGAAGTCACCTTGGGCAAATTAGAGACTCCAATTGCAGATAATTTATACAAAGAACAACTGATTAATCTATTTCTCTGATATTAGAGATGACTCAGTGCCCTTCAAGCAAGCGATAGTCCTCGTTTGGATCAGAATATCCAATTAGAAAGAAAGAGGAAAAAAAGGGGTTTTGGTGACAATGAATGCAGCCACTTAGTGAATGAAAAACGTGCTTACACATGCCAATGTCATGTAGTAATATAAGTGTTGTAGGAAAAATTCTACCATTCAAAAGGTAATAATAATGCTCAGTTTTCGAAACCCCAATGAAGTTGGGATGTTGTGCAGAATGTGAATAAAAATACAATTTCTATTTTAACTTCACTCCACACCAGCCGCCATTGCTGGCGAGTGGTCGTCTCCCTCGAGACTGACGTTTGATTTGATCATATCTTGCAACTTTATGGTCTTGAATCAGCTCATAATGGCCTAATATGCTTACATTGTTTTATTACTTTCTCAAGCTCGCTTGTTGGATTCTATTTCACACAATTGGTTTCCCACGGACACAACGCTTCTTCGAATGATTTCTCCTGCCTTGGTTGAGCAGAATGCCCGGTCTCGACAAAACCTCACCATGCATTGTACCAACTGGGTGAATCCAGAAATACAGCTGACATACCATCTTTTCTCCTTAGGCAGTGTATGTGTAGAAAGCTTTCACCAAATATTCACGCAGACTCACGCGCACACGCACTCTAATGCTAATGATGGCAGTTTAACACTTGGGTCCTTCAAATGAAAAAAAACCCAAGTTACGCATTTTACAATTTTTGTAATGATGTATTTTGTGTTATACAAACATTCTTATTTTTTTTTTTTCAAACACTCAAAATGTTCAGAGACATCTGTGCTATCCATACATATATAGTTTTGATTAGTTCTTCGGGATTTTTTTATTCTTTATTTTTTTGCAAAAGGAAAAAAAACGTTGTGTTCTGGAGGTCCCAACCAAGCCCTACTAACAATCCCGACCGGACGTGTTCATGTAAAATGCATTGGTTTGAAGCCTCCTGCAAAAAGGCAAACTCATTTGCGATCCTCTGGCGCCACCTAAAAGTTGCACAATTGGAATGACCTCAACTTAACAATGTGGCATGCATACGTCTGTCCAAGCGAAAACAAAGCGATTGACGTAAAAATCGTGTGAAATGCATGTTTACACATTAGGTTTACGATGCATTCAAAAATATGAATTATAATGGGTCTCTATGGTGCAAAATATGTAAATTGTGAAGATTACGGAATCAAAACCTTTTTTATTATTGCTGCAATGCCTGAGAATTATCAGCAGGTGACGTCATGAAATTTAGGCCATTTTAGAACCCCCCCATACGTTTCAGCTCTCGTGTTTTTCCGAATGCCTTTGCCTTTGATTAAAAGACATAATTTTACATTTATCGCAAGCGCTGGACTACGAGGGTTAATGTACTGTGAGGTAAATAAATCAATCTAACCTCTGGCAAAGTCCCATGTACATAACATGGAGGTTCAGCCTTTAATGTACAGTGAACTTTACATCATTTATTATTATATTTCTCTGAGCCGAAAAGCTTAAGATGGACACACTGAGGACACAAAAGTCATGGCTTGTACACACAGAGTCAAGGTCTAAGGGAGACACACAATGGGATTCGCGTTTCAAACATTACACACTGTCCTTTTGTGAGCATTTCCCAGTTGAAAAGCATGTGATCGCATGCAAGTGCAACATACACACGCGTACACGCAACTGTGCGTGCGCACACACACACACACACACATGCCCGCGCGCACACACACGCGCGCGCACACGCACACACACGCATCCACACACACACTCATAAGCAGCAGCATGTGGTCGCATTTATTTTCTGCCACAAGTACTTAAAAGTATGTGGGTAGTATTACCTAACATGTCAACCATTCGCGAATGGAAAGAAAAAGTGCAGAAATGCAAGAAAACAGGTGGGAGGAACCAAAGAATTGACTCGATTTGTCAAATTAATAGGATTCCCTATAAATCAGGTCACTTGACAGCCATGCTGAAAGACACGACTAAAGATGTCGACAGTCTGTAATGACCCTTGAAAGATTTAATTTAACAAGAAGAAAGACAACACGTTCACGGTAATGGGAGAACATGGGAGAAAAAAAAGCTGAACAGTTCAGGTTGGCTTCTACTCTATTCTGCTACTAACAGTCCCGCTAAGTGTCTGCAGCCCGAGGGCACAATTAGCTGTACACTGCCCGGTGAATGGGTGCAGGGCTAGTACAAGTCTCTGTTGCTCACTTGGTCCCTGCTGTAGAAGTGACTCAAAAAAGACATATTAATTCCAAACATCACTTCATTACTTAAGTGGTTCTGTATTTTCCAATGAATTAAAAAAATATATATGTGCGCTTTTTTATATATATGTAAATGTATATGTTAATAGCAGCAATACAAAACATTGCTGAGCTCCCACAGTTGGAAAAAAAACTGGTGTGTTGGATTTACTCAATTTCATTTCGTCAAAAGACGAAGTATTTTTATTCAAGGTGCTTACTGTATTTACTGTAAACAGTAATGTAAATGCAAAACTATGTTTTTCCAGGTCAAAACACACACACACCAAACCTTCTCAAACATTTCACTGAGAGACTACAATGTGTCATCCCTCTGGGTCATTCCATGGTTGATTACATGGTCCACTATTGTAGCCCTGATGTCATCAGTAATTCTATTTCTTGCTCCTTCACCTTCATCTTGTCCTCCTCCTCCCCTTACCCTCTTGCTTTTTCGCCTCTGTATCTTCTCGCATCGGCCTCCCCTAATTCTCACTCTTCCTGCTCCCTTGTTTAACTGTTTTGTAAAGCGCTTTGTTACAGCTGCCGCTGTTGTGAAAGCGCTATATAAATCAGCATGTATTGTATTGTATTGTATTGTATTATACTCCACACCGACAGCTTACGTGGCTTATTTTACAGTACTCAGTCTGATTGCAAAGCCAACTAAAGATCTAAAACTGTTTTCTCCGGTAATAATCTGGCCAAAAACCTGCTCTGCAATAAAAGAGACCCTCCGTTGTCTTCGCCAGTGCTTTGAGTGGGTTGGTACGCACCAGTACAGAGTACCAGCACTTCCCAAATTTAGCCTCTGCCGTAGCGGGACTTCATATGAGCCCACAGTACCCGCTCTTGTTCTATTTATTCCTTGCACTTTGTGCTGGTCCCATAGCGCTACGACATAACTCAGTGTGCAGTGGTATGAGCCACATGCTCTTCCCTCGCGAGGCGGTCTCATGAGTCGAGCGTGTGGCAGATAGAGGACGTGATGAAGAATGAAAAATGATGAAAAAAATTTCACTCCGATGCCCGTATACTATCCTGAGCGGATGCATGTTCGGAGAGACACATTGCGCTCCGCTGCGATTCATTTCCGAATGCAGCCAACACTGGCACACCTTGTCTGCAGTCAGAGTCAAATTTGAAATTCCAGAGGAGCTGTAATTGAGTAAACACTGATGTATGCATTGTTGAAGTCTTTGAGCTCCTTGCCAGTTCCATCAAAATAGGTCTTTTGTTGTTGTCATTTCATTGGAAAATTAATGTTATTACACTGGTTGATGGTTACCATGTGATGAAAGCTGACACAGGTAATTAGGATGTAAAGTTTTCGCAATTCAATTTAACTCAACTCGACTGTATCTATAGAGCACTTTCAGACAGCCATCGCTGCATACAAAGTGCTCTACCTGGAGCAACTAACATATACAACAGTAAAGCAACAAATTGGTAACAAAGACAATAGAAAGCACCCAACAGCAAACCCAGTAGTTCCATAGTGGGGAAGTCTCCTTCGACATCTCGGGACATGGGTCAATGCCTCTTCACTGATGGAGATAGGAGGCAAGCTATTTCTCAACTCCTGCGGCACGCTAGCTGTTCCTGACTTTGATAAAAAAACAAACAAACAAGGTGTCATTTTATCTGGCTAAATTTGCTAAATTTCTGCTCTTCATGTCACATCATCAAGAGGCTCGAGACTCATTGTGATTGACAGGTGAGTGGACAAAGGATGATTTTCATCTTCCCATACCAGCCACTTAGCGTGACCAACCCGCCCCGAGCTATTCTATTCACAATTTCAGAAGTGTGCGGGAATCCTGGACAGCGCGCTCACGACCCTCGTTGGGGATAAGTGTTTCAGATAATGGATGGATGGCTGTTATTTTTCCCCTTCCTTCATGGGCCCCTAAAAAACACTGTCTGGGCCCTCGTGCATCACACCGGTTGCACCACATCGGCCTTTAGGCGACTGCCCTTCACATCTCTGTGACTTCATCAGTGAGATGACATAGCTACACTGTGCACACCTAAATTTGTCTCCCGATCAATTACTCTTATACGCAACAACAAGCTCACTGATGCCGCAGGATGTATAATTAACCTAAGTATCTCTCTCTCTCTCTCTCTCTCTTTTTCTCCGGTGCAGATCCAGCTGTTGTCTCAGAGGAGCTTCCCCCACCACGCATAAGTCACATTCAAGGAACAAATCTATTTCTGGCTCAGAACCTCAGTAGCAGAAGAGGGATCACCAGGAGAGAAAACTTGAGAGAGGAGAAATAAATCTTGCTGCACAGAAAACAGGGCCTATTACAAGTGAGCAATCCAGTGTGTGAACACTAGAGACAAGGGTGAGAATCTACTTTGTGAGCTTGTATGTGTCCATCTGAGGGATATGAGTGACAGGGGGAACTGCATTGTAATGCCGATGGAGAAAACTACACACTGAAAATGTGTCGGTTGTGTGTTTGTGTGTGCTTGTGCTAGCTCCGAGCGAAAGGTTACATGGTAATAGTGGCATTTAATCAGGGAGGCAGCAAGAAATCAGATCGTGACCTGTAATGTCCTGGGACATATTATACAGGAGACACAAAATCAACATAATCGGTCTTCAGTGTCTCATCTGAGATGACGACATATGTTCTGCACATATAAGTCCAACATGACGTCTCTGATCCACTGGTTAAAGGAAACTTTGATTCTCTCCTCTTTCATTTCAAACTGCTTCAAACAACAAAGCGTGTGATGGAAAAGTGGTTAGAACTGCATGACTATCCGTGTTTTATGTTATGTGTTGTGTTTATTATTTTACTTTTTGTTAACTGTTTTGTTACAGCTGCCGCTGTTGTGAAAGCGCTATATAAATCAGCATGTATTGTATTTTATTGTATATATTCTTGTCTCTTGGTTCAGATTTTCTAAATGTCAATGTGACAAAAAGTTATCCCTCAGTTGGCCCTGAGTTGTAAATATCCTTAAGACAAAAATTGCTAATGTTTTCGTCAGAGGTTTATCAGTGACGTCAACCAGGGCTCAAAGAGTAACTTTGTGCACTGGTCGCACTGGTGAACCCATTTTTTTTCTTGGTTGCACCAGCACTAAAGTTAGGTGCACCAACATTTTGCATGACAAATAACTGATTGAAAAGCCAAGGTGCTCAAAGTGCTAATGCAATGCAATGCAGTACAGAGACAGTTGTTTTTGAATTTAGAGCTGAGCAGATGGTGTTTTCGACGCAGTGCACCTGACAATTTGGTGACTAAACATAGACTAGGCATTCCACCAGCTCAAGGCAGGTCTAAGTTGTGGTGCCAGTGGTGCAATGAGATTTTGGTGAATTTGATAGATATGCGCTCCGCTGATATGTAAAGTGGATGTCATCCTATTCATTAATATAACAACAGCATGCATCAAATGTCCTGAATCATTGTCAAAATTACAATTGTATTTATCTTGACTATATTTTGAAAAGCATAGCTGTGCCATGATACAGCTATGCTTGGGGTAATGCCTTATCACACACGGCCATGAACGATCGGAGTTGAAGGCTCCAAGGGCCCACTTTGCAGTGAGGATCTATAATCACTCTGGCCAACTTCATATAATCTGCAAGTGGAGATCTTTTTTCCAGTTTCTAAGAAATGTACTTTGCATCAAGCTCCCGCATGGACTCAAGTGAGTCTCCTTCTGCTTCTGAAATGTCAAAGATGGTGCGCGCCTCATCTGTGCTGAATTTAAAAGGAAGAAGAGAAACCGCTTCAATTGGAAGCCAATTGCTTGTGTTCACTCCCGCAACGGCGCAAATGCCTATTTCTAACTGCGTTCGTCCGCGAAAAAAAACGATATAAACCTACACTCAATGCACATTGTTAGACCGCGGGATACTGCAATAATTTGCTTTTGTAATCCTGTTCCTCTGAATGTTTACACTGTGCAATCCCTCTTCAATCTGCCATACTTGAATAGTCCAGTGGGTTTTTTTCAGTTGTGATTGTTTTTTTTTCAAATTGCGCCTATGTACATTGCTCAGTGCTACTCCTGTTTTTTTAATGTCAATATGACAACATCTTGAATCTCTTGTACTCCTCTCAAATTGGAATTCATTTTTCATTTCATACCATCAGCTACTTCATTAACACTGCACCTTCCGCACTCAAGACTCACTGAGTCCTCAATTGTAAGCACTGAGCCCACACCACACACATCGCCTTCATCTTGCATTTAACATAACTAAACAGATGGCTTTTGTATTAATCCCATCACGGCACACACACCACACAGCATTTCACTTACAGTAAATGTTGCTTTTATCCGCGGCCTGATATGATCTTGGTTTTTATCCGCGCTATACAGCAAAACATGAAATCACTCTCTTTTGCATACACTACATTTTTTGCTGTGTATTGTGCATTTAATTCGGTTTCAATCAAAAGCCTAGCCAAACAGAGCAGTGGGGTTACGAATGAGTGAATGTACCGGTGTCCTGGACTGAGTTTGAAGCATGGAGAGTCACGTTATATCATCATATCGTTAATCCTTGGTTTCTGGAATATAACATTTCATAGATACACGGCAACAAAACGACAACATCTTGTCACCAATTGCGGCTTGATGATTTAGAGCATGAAAAACAGCTGAGCGTAAACACCATTAATAAACCAAGCATGGCAGCAAAGGAACATTTGGGGTTCTTCCATTTCAGCTATTTCATAATCTTGGCAGACTCTTCATTCATTTATCCGCTGCTTGTGCTTTTGGCTGCCAAAGAGTAGGCGAGTGCTGCCAAACAAGTTGATTTGACATATCACAGTTGAGCAGAGGGCTGTACTCTGAAGGATTTCATTATGAAACAGAACTTATATCATGTGTGGCAATGATGTAAACGACACATCAACGTATGTATGCAACTCACATGTGTTTTTGGGTTATGTCATCACAAATTCGAAAAAGAAATTTGCCTGACAATATATTGTCAGTGTGTGCCACTGTATTTAATTTTATGAACATAACTACACCAAGATAGGTGCTTGTACATTTTCATTGGCAGTGGAAGGTGTAAATTGCAATGGTTACCATAATTTGAGTCCATTTCAAAACCCAATTTTCCATAGGATTTTTTGAAGCCATGTTAAATATCAAACTCTGAATGCAAATGAACATTTTAATGGGTTACGGTCACACAGATACGAGACTTTTTTTTTGTAATAACTGTGTAATGTGCAGAATCAGTAGTCAGATTTATTTTAAAAATCTCAGGTTAACTCAAAGCAAATATTCCAATGTCAAATCCTTATTTTTTTTCCTTCCAGCACAAACTGGGACTGTAATTAAGTGAACCACCACTATTTGTGGGGAACAACCAAAAATCCCAGCCATGAATTGAAAAAAAAAATCATAAATAATTGTTATCTTCCAAAACGGTATGTAATTGCCTACAAGTCGGTGGCTAAGCATTTTAAATGGAGGCTCATAAAACATCAACACCATGCATTAAGGCATGAACACAATCGTGAAGCATGGTCTTCAGAGAAGTAGTTTAAATTTTCAACACAAACAAACCAAGTTTTAACTGAGAATAAACCTAATCCCATGGCAATTTCAATGACTTCCACAGTTAAGTATTAACTAGTACAGTAGTCTAAATAACACAAGCGCAAAGTGACGTAACCTCACTCATGGGCCAACCTATTTTTCATGATATCAAGTTCACCAGTTGCTAATTACTAAGGTTAATGTGCGTTACATTGAAAATTGCGAATTCTTTATTACCATCATGGTCACAGCATTTTCATTGCTTTAATAAGAGTCACTCAAGATGTTAGATTTTGTCAAAGCTTTTTGATAGTTCTTGTATTGTGCAT
Organism: Hippocampus zosterae; assembly: GCF_025434085.1. Taxonomy (NCBI): domain Eukaryota; kingdom Metazoa; phylum Chordata; class Actinopteri; order Syngnathiformes; family Syngnathidae; genus Hippocampus; species Hippocampus zosterae. The sequence continues at coordinate 20,337,083 of NC_067461.1, read as the reverse complement.
TGAGAAAGTTTTAATTGACATCCTCAAAAACATGACGTGTTAAAAAAATGTCAAATGCAGTTTTGGGAAATAAATGATAAAGGTGTTGGTTCCGCTGCGAACATGTCCACACTATATCCCAGGGGACATTTGTGGCACACCATCCATTTTTCAGTGGCCCACGACCAAAACAAACAAAGAAAACTAAAAATGACATTTGACATGGGGAGAGTGTCAGAAAAAAAACGTGCCATTACTACTAATACATTTGTTTATATACTGTCGAACGTTTCGCTGTGTTCCAAGATAGAATTTATCTTCAAAACACTGTCGTGAATACAAATCATTACATTTTAGAAGCAAAAAATGGTTAGTTCCACTTTGTGCTGTTTGGCCGATTTATGAAGACATCACATTAATTATCCTCGAGTAACTGTTGAATTGTCAATATACTAGTTCTTTTTTATTTTATTTTATTTATTTTTTCTACTGAATGTAGAGATGGGATTCGGCTGCTGTTAAGTGCAGAGCTGGATCTTCTCTGTGAGACACATGGCTGTTGGCCACCCCACAAAAAACTATTTTCCTTAACACCTTTAGCAGAAAACTGATGAAATTAACTTGACCGGGGGTATCAAACTCATTTTTGTCACGGGCACATTGAAGTCACCGTTTTCCTTGAAGGGCCCTTATGACTGTGAAAGCATTTAAAGGAGTCAAGTCAAGGATTCAACGATTGTTTAAGTTACTGTAATGAGGGGTTTGTTAACAAGAACATGCGTCCAATATCTCCCTTATTTATTACATATGAGGAGTCCAGATTTTAGCAATCATGGTAGAAGTTGACATGTCTGATTTGCTTTCACGGGCCACATAAAATGATGTGGCGGGCCAGATCTGGCCCCCGGGCCTTGGGTTTGACACAGGTGACAATATAAACACCTAAACCAGGGATGGGCAATTATTTTCCCAGGGGGGCCAAATGAGAAGCAGAAAATATTGTGGAGGGCCGGGCCAAAAGTTAGAAATAGAAATAGAAAATAAAGAAGATAGCACAATGTCTTTGTATGCCAGGAATAATGTGACATTCTCCTCCACCATAACACTCAGCACCAGTTCTCCTCAAGCATGTGTACTGAGCCCCCTGTTGTTCACGCTCTACACATTTGACTGCTCTCTGACTTATTAGCGGTCCAGTTTGCGGAAAGTTTTTAACATGATAACAATCAAACCATTCTCGGAAATGTTCATTCATCTCAAACTGCTTCAAACAACAAAGCGTGTGACGGAAAAGTGGTTAGGACTTTACGTCCACTGTCCGTGTTTTATGTTATGTGTTGTGTTTATTTATTTGAAATCAGCATGTATTGTATTGTATTGTATTGTATTGTATTGTATTGTATTGTATTGTATTGTATTGTATTGTATTGTATTGTATTGTATTGTATTGTATTGTATTGTATTGTATTGTATTTACTCGAGCCACAAGCAATTCACTCTCAGCATGGAAATTGCCAGAATCGGACTGAGTAAGAATCGCTTCCTTGTTTTTCAAAGTCTCGTAGATTTGAATCTTTCCGACTGCAGGCGTCTCCTGAATATTTTGTACTTTGTTACCCATTTTCTTTAATCAGATACATATCACTTTCCCTTCCATGGCCATTACTCTCTCCCTCTTTCTTCGTCTTCCCCTCCCTCCCTGTGCTCTGCAACTTGAACTGCGCCACCTGGTGTTGAAATACCTGTCATTACAAGTCCAAACGAAATTAATGCAATCAAACCTTAATTGTGCACCAATCTTCGGCGGACCGGATTAAAAAGACCAACAGGCCGAATCCGGCCCGCGGGCCGTAGTTTGCCTATCACGGACCTAGATTATACAAACAACAGATAATTAATTTTTTGACTGACTTTAGTGTGTTTCAAAAATTTGAAGAAATTTAAAGTGGCCCTTTCATAACTTCCATTCCTCGTTATGAGGTCATCAACCGAAAAAGTCTGGACAACCCTGGACTACTAGGAAATCTGTGACTGACTTCACACATTCGGTATAATGATAAGAGCTATGTGGCAAACTAACAGAGATTTTATTTCAATTAAACTGTGTTATCTTGGACCTTCACCTTTTCCCGAAATAACTATTTGACTGTGTGTCTGAGGTCCGTCAGATCAAGTTTATCAATTTTGAAATGATAACATCCCCTGCTGAAGTTGAAAAGTCTTGAATGTCACAAGGTGCAGCCAAGCAATAACTAGTATCTGTTTTTCGAGCGAGTTGTGTAACTACAGTATGAAGTGAGGGAGAGTGTGGGAGGGAGAGAGACAGACAAAAGAGACCACAGTCGTACATCCATCTATCCATTATTTTATCTGCTTATCCTCATGAGGACAAAAAGTTTGTTATACGAGAACACAAGATAAACTGTGGTCATACCGAGCCTGAGTTGAGCTATTCTCATGACGTGATTACATATAAAGTCAATACAGTTTACACACCGGAGTTAAACGGCTTTGAGAATGTTTGACTCCTTGGCACACATAAGATATATAAAAAGTGGACAAATCATGTTGGACAAAATAATCATCATGGTCTGTGGCCACCGGGACTTGTACAACACAGCCAGCTTCTAATATGAGGTAAAAAAGGAAGAGGCATAGGCTACTGGGTGTAGTTGGTAAGTAATCGTATGTACTGTATTATCTGCATTATAAAGCACTTAAGGTTATAAGGCAGACATTTTTAAGCGACTGAAAGTGGAATAAACAATGTTGTGTAATGTTGCAGTGGGCAAAGTAATTTGTTAAAGTACTGCTTACTTTTTTGGGAAAACAGACACTGCTACATGACAGCGAGTAAGCACGCACACACACAGTACATACACAGGTGACGCAGTTCACTGGTTTCCATGGCAGCAGGGGGACGAGGGTCCAATCTCAAAGCTAAAAATGTGCATTTGCCTGATCAGCACAATGGTTCTAAAGTGTCTCCTCTCATTTCACATCCACGGATGCACACAGACCACCGCACTGCTCCCCCCTCATTTTCCAAGACACTCAAAGTTCATTCAAGTAAACGTAGCACTATATGAAGGTACACTACTGCATGTGGCATTGCAGTATGCGGGCATTTTCACACTGGATTGTTTTGAAGAAGCCTGGTAAAATAAATAAATACAAATACCAGCTGGATATGATACTGTAAGATGAATCGGCTGTAATGGCTGTATTGGTGACACATGATTATTTTCACTTCAGTTTAGGAATTCAGGAAAACACAGAAATGATCAAAGAATTGAATTCATTGCCAGTTATCATTTCAGAATCGTATTCCTTGGGATACTTATTCTTTCTTTTAAAATCCTTGCTCCGTTTGTCCTCATTACACTAATGAACAGTGTCACAAAAGGTCACAAGATTATTCTTTAGAGAGCCAAATGTGTTTGGCTGATAATAACAATCAAAGACACGGGGGACACTCACCTCCGCAGTAATTTCCTCAGAGGGTTCGACACTGTCGACAGATATCACACGCTCAGTAGGTTTTGTGTTTTCATGTCAAAGAAAGAATTCAATTGCAAAGAAGAAAAGACATTTATCTTTTTCATGCAGTGATATATCTGTTTAAAACAGAGCTTCAATTAATTGACATTGATTTTCCTCCAAGGAGGAGTAAAAACTGGGGTTTGTGCGGGCATTCTGCATTGCTGGTGCATGCAAAAAAAATAAAAATTAAAAAATCCATCCCCAGTTGCATTTCTGAAATCTTTACTATGCTGCGGGACATTCATCATTGCTGCATCAGTCAATCGAAGATGTGAACTATTACTGACATTTTGACAACGAATACGCATTCATCTGCCACATTTTTGTTTTAGTTTGCAGTGGTGTGTCTAAAATTGTAAAATTGTTTAAAAAGTAACAACTCTCAGACTGATGCTGATTTCACTTCCACACCACTGTTCGCCACATTCATCATCATTAATATACTGTTCAGTTATTACACATCAGATAAAAGTCAACATGATTATCTTTAATATTTATTCAGAGAGAATTTTGATGCAGTTCTTTTATTTGTTTTCATTAAAGTGCGAAAGTATATCAAATGTGTGACCTCAGATTCAGAGTACTGATGCGTTAATGTACTAAAAGTGATACAGGGGATAAGTTCACCGTCACACGAATGAATGCAAACAGCATTCTGATATATTTTGTTAACATTCCGAACCCGCAAAAAATTATTAAGCTGATAGGCATTGTAGAATAGAGTTGTATAAGACCCAGTGTAAGCACAACAAAGTTATATCTGCCATCTAGTGGTGATTGGTGATATTTGAAATTAATTGCTATTCGGTACCCGTGGAATTGTATATTAGCAGATTTTTTTCCCCCCAGTATTTGTTCATATTTTGAATTTTCTAGTTATTTCGGGTCTTTCTTTACTCCCATTTCCCCTGTTTTACATGTAAAACACGTGAATGTTGTTCAATATTTATTTTTATAATAATTAAAATAATATTTATAAAAGAATTTTTGGTTGTTTCAAAATTGTTATTATTATTATTATTATTATTATTATTATTATTATTGTTGTTGTTTAAACAATGGGCAGTGAATGTTTTTTGTCTGGATATGCCCTGCTTTTGGCTAGTGTAACCGTTTGTCCAAAGTCAGCTGGAACAGGTTGCACTTTAGCTGTGACCCTATTAAGGTTAACCAGCTCCAGCAATGAGACCTCCAAATTTTGGGCTTTGGGATAACCAAGCATAATGACAAAATAATTATGATAATAATAATAAACAAAGAATAGTGCTGACACATGCAGTTAATATGTGGGGTTGAAGTACTTAAGATCGGCATTTAGATATGGTCAGTATTAAAAATTCGGAATAAAGTAAGGGCGGCGCTGTGGTCCAATGGTTATCGTGTCGACCTCGCAGGGCAGAGGTACAGGGTTCAACTCCAGCTCCAGCCTCCCTGTGTGGAGTTTGCATGTTCTTCCCGGGCCTGCGTGGGTTTTCTCCGGGTACTCCTGTTTCCTCTCACATTCCAAAAACATGCATGGCAGGCTGATTGAACACTCCAAATTGTCCCTAGGTGTGGGTGTGAGCGTGGATGGTTGTTCGTCTCTGCATGCCCTGCGATTGGCTGGCAAACAATTCAGGGTGTCCCCGGCCTACTGCCCGAAGACGGCTGGGATAGGCCCCCACACGTCCTGCGACACTTGTGAGGATAACGCGGATCAGAAAATGGATGAATGGACGGATGCTTTCTTACAACTACTAGTTTTTGAAATTGAAGCACCTCAAAATCGTGTCACATTATTGCTCATGAAAATGCTCATTATTTTTCACATATTTAATCCCTTTATGAGCATGTTTGTATGGTTATGGAGAAATTCAAATCCGACCAGTTATTTTCCCGATCTGTATGCCTCAGCTGTGACAAATTAAGACATGGAGATAAATTATTGGTTCAGTGTTCCCGTTTACAAAAAAATAAATAAAAGGTTTGTTCGAATCCTAACACTATCGCAAATTTGAAACCTAACTGCCACTAATCTTGCAATGGCTAAATATTACAAGACCACATTAGTAACTCATGGGATTGCAAAGCTGTCTTTTTATTTTTTTTTGGCTCATAAACGCTCTGTTCATCCGCAAGTCAAAGTGGACATTTCCTCCAAGCAAACTAACTATTCTGTTCACCGGGATTGATACATGGACAGGCAGCTCACAAAATATTAGAGCGCCAGCCACAGCTGTGACTCACACAGACCATAAAAGTCCCCAGCATTTCCTCCCTCACCGCTGCACTGCCACACAGTCACAGTATGTGGTGAGGATGAATGCTGGATCAGAGAGTTGCAAGCTTTTTGACCTCAAAGTATACAGAAAGAAACATTTTGACAAAGGGAGCTATTTTGGGGCCATTGCTGTCACGCACCTGAGCATCACTGTTTTACATTTAGAGGTACAAAAAAAATTGTGCCAAAAATGCAGCTGTTTTCCTGTGATGTATTTTGGTGAAAGCTCCCCGAGCAAATAGAAATTCACTGTCAACACTGTCAGAACTTATGAACAAATGCTCAATTTTTCTAGAAGATGGTGGAATACGAACACAATAGGTTTAAATCATGCAGAAAATAATTCTATGGTAAAGACTAGTGACTTCTTGTTACCCTGTGTAAAGTCTGCACACAGGTATGGGCTACAAGTCTCCAGTACGGTAGTATACAGTCTGTGACATCAAATTGAACCAGTGAGTCACTCTGCAATGATGAGAGTGAAAGAAAAAAGAGAGAAAGAAAGAGAAATTTAAAAAAACAAAGTGCTGCAGGAACATGATGCAAACGGATTAAAGGGAGTAACAGACACAAAGAGAGAGGCAGAGACGAGGGCAAAGGAGCACTTTGAAAAAGCAGTTTTTAGTGCAGCAAATCAAGAATAATCCCCATTAAGGTAATTAGTGTTTCCAGAATTAGTTAAACAGCAACAGTCTATAGACTATGTCCTAAACATAATGCATTGAATCCAGTCAGATTACATCCGCCAACGTATCTGTATCTTGAAACTGAAAAATGGAGTGTGCTTGAGTGTGCAATCCATGTGTGGTGTGTTATAATGAGATCAAGAGAATGCTTGGCAGGAGATCAGCCTTTTTCAGCCCCAGGATCCCACATGGAAAACACTCGCACTCAACGTGCCAGGGGGACAACACAATGCTGTGCAGTCAGAGAAAACACAACATAGTGTTCACAACTTTATAATGGTACCTCAACTTACGACCTTAATTGGTTGTGTGATTAATTGGTTTGTCGCTTGAAACCTTTGTTCGGCCAACTTGAGTACTGAGGCCGTATGTGGCCCACAATGTGAAATGAGTTTGACACCCCTGTATTAAAGGATACTTTGGTGAAAATCACCCTGGATAGCAAAAACAAAAACTCCACCTCAAACTTCAATGTTTGGTCTTGGAAGTGAAGCAGAAAATCAATAGCTGAGAAGCACAGTCAAAAGGGGTGTTCACACGGCAACATTTGCTCCGGTGCTGTGCCGGTGCTGCCCCAGTAGAGCGTTCACACGTGCAAAGTTACACCGGTGTAGCCCCTGAAAGCAGCTTAAACCAAAGCAAATTTAACCCTGCTCAGGGAGGTGGTTTAAAAATTTGTTCCGGAGCAAATGCTCGTTTACGGGGAAGCACCGATGTAAAATGGTACGTGTGAACGCTACAGGGTTAAAAATTTGCTCCGGAGCAAATGCTAGTTTGAGAGTTTATTACGTACGGCTAGAATGTGTTGCGTTCGTGCTCTGTTGTACATCCGTCATCTGTTTGTCTAATAACGACACAAGACATGATGGCGTTTGACTGGTGCTCATGTAGATTATAGAATGGCAACTGGCAATAACAGTAGCAGGCGGCACCTTGCCTCTTGGGTTATACCATCTTAATTAGAAGGGGGGGGGTAGTCAAACATCATCTTTCCTTTCGTAGGAGACTGGACTGTCTCGGACTTGTTTGTGTAGTTTGTTCCTCTGTTGTGTGTTCACAACACCCCCATAGAATATATTTTTGTGATTGCCTCTCTTGATTTTCTGTTTGGCACATTATATGTTTGCTTTTCTGAGTGTCATTGAAGTCATCGTTGATTTACGTTTTTGGGGGCGGTCATTGAACGCCTCTGGAGCAGAAGGCACGAAGACCGAGATGAAGAAGGACGTGCCTGAAAAGCAGTTGCTTGAGTATAGTATGTTTTAAAAAGAACCAACACGACAGCTCTTTGTTTTCGTTTTGCACCGCTGCAGAAACTGCCGTGTGAACGCAAGTGGGGCTGCACTGAGGCTAACAAGCTCAGCGGCTTTGTACATGTGAACGCTCCACAAAATTTGCTCCAGAATATATCGAAACAAAATACATCGGTGCAGCACCGGAGCAAATGTGTGCCGTGTCAACACCCCAAAAGCAACATTTTACTACCCACAAGTATCCCCACAAGTCTTACCTGGTTCGGTACAGTTTTTGTCAAGCTCTGGGAAGAGCTTAGACTGGTTGTTGTAGAAGTCTTGTAAAAGGTGTCGACTCTCCCACCTCGGGTCATCGAGTAGCGTGGAGGCTGGAATGTGGTCTGCTGAGAGAGTCAGAATGAGATAGAAAAAGAGGAAGAGATGAGTGTCGATGATTGCAGTGAGACAAAAAGATTTGCTGTTTGATGAATAATATGCCGCCTCAACAATCAACAGCATCAAAAAGAATGACGACGATAAAAGACACTGGACTTCAGTCACTAACCGTGTGTGCGAACCAAGTTGTCTGCCAAACATGTGTACGCACATTTTAATCCGGTGTAATTTGTGCATATTCTGTAAATAATAAAAAAGAGCCTCAGACTATGCATGCACTCAAATAATGATGGATCAGGCTGAAAAAAAAGACGGCAAATATAAATTATTTATTATTATTATACGTATTGACACTGCAGGCATTAGTACAATCTATAATATTCATTGTAATGACAACTTAAATCTGCCATTTACTAATGAGTTGACCAATGTCCTAAATACACTAACTGTTAAGGACAGGTCTCATCACTTTCTAGAGCATGCATGTGCTTATGATTGAATCCGTTGCGGTCTGTGCGTCCGCTGATCACGCAGCCAGAAAAATCACCAAACAGCTTGCATTTCCAAACAACATGTGCAGTGTTTTTTATTTTTTGTTATGCATGTTTATTTCAGGGCAGCCCAGTAGTCCAGTGGTTAGCACGTCGACTTCACAGTGCAGAGGTACCGGGTTCAATTCCAGCTCCGGCCTCCCTGTGTGGAGTTCGCATGTTCTCCCCGGGCCTGCGTGGGTTTTCTCCGGGTACTCCTGTTTCCTCCCACATTCCAAAAACATGCATGGCAGGCTGATTGAACTCTCTAAAATTGTCCCTAGTTGTGAATGTGAGCGTGGGTGGTTGTTTGTCTCTGTGTGCCCTGCCATTGGCTGGCAACCGATTCAGGGTTTCCCCCGCCTACTGCCCGAAGACAGCTGGGATTGGCTCCAGCACCCCCGCGACCCTAGTGAGGATCAAGCGGTTCGGAAAATGGATGGATGAATGTTTATTTCAGCGTTCTCCACTTAAAGTTTAGACAGATGGAAATAATGGCTATGGTTATAATATGTTGTCAGGTTCTGTATTCTATATTGGCCCTGAGGTGCAAATCACAAAAAACAAATAATAAAACAAAAAAAAAGTAATTGCAAACACAATTCAAAAATGCAAAAGCAAATCAAACAAACAAACAAACAAACAAAGATACACAAAATTGCAACAAACCAAAATACTTACAACAGCAAATCAAACACAACAAACACAAATAAATAAACAAACTAAAAAAAAGGTCATCACACATTTAAAAATACATTTTTTAATCACAAATTTAAAAATAAAAAAAATATGACAAATGAAAGAATAGGAGATGAAAAATCACCCAAAATGGTTAAAACAAACAAAAAAAGTAATAGCAAAAACAAAACACAAAATACAACAGCAAATCACACACAGAATAACAAACAAACAAAATAAAACCAATTGCAAGCAAAAAAACTAAACAAAACATATTACACGAAAGACTTGAACAGCAAATCAAAAATCACACAAAATAAAATTAATCACAAAGAAAAAAACAAAAATTCAAATTCAAAACATATGAAGTGATTCTAAGTCACTTCACGTGAAAACACCAGCTAGTATCTCATTTAGGCAGAACAGGGAAAAAATCCATGTAAAATTAACAAATCAAAACAACTCAACCTAACAAAAATGCATTTTGCAGTTGAAGAAAAGCAGCTTATTCTCAAAATAAAGGCCATTTATTACTTCTCAGGCACATAAATCCCAATGAACATGGGACACAGTGTTAATTGACATTCCGCGAATACTCCTAACCCTCCCGTGACCCACAGAACAAAAGGAGACGACATATGCACGTAGTGTCACCACACTCCTGCCGGAGCGCTCATATGGAGGCATGCAGAGCTCTGTGAGGCCAATCATTCCAGTTCATTCATGTAGGTCACTGTATTCACAAGCAGCCCTCTTCCAATCCATTTCCTCTCCCTCACCATGCAACAGGCCTAAGCACAGGCATGGAGATTCCCGAAATAGCACCACTCCACACTATATTTATCCGAACATGATAGATTTTGCAAATACATTCAAGAGCAGGATGTTTCAGTGAAAACTGCTTTAAAGGGCAGCAACGGCAGTATGACAGTGGAAGAGATAAGGTTGCATGAGATGCACATGCGAGATGGATATGGGTGTTGAATATTGCGATATTTATTCATTCATTCATTTTCCGAACCGGGCAGTAGGCGGGGGACACTCTGAACCGGTTGTCAGCCAATCGCAGGGCACACAGAAACAAACAACCATTCGCATTCACACTCACACCTAGGGACAATTTAGAGTGTTCCATCAGGCTGCCATGCGTGTTTTTGGAATGTGGGAGGAAACCGGAGGACCCGGAGAAAACCCACGCAAGCACAGGGAGAATATGCAAACTCCACAAAGGAAGGCCAGAGCTTGAATTGAACGCGGTACATCTGCACTGTGAAGCCGATGTGCTAACCACTCGACTGCCAGGCCGCCCTGCGATATTTATATAATTGAAATATTTAAACCACAGCTCATATCCAATCAGTCTCTCACCATACTTCACAACCTGACATCTGTATTTTGGCCTATTTCACTGCCGCTTCTCCTCCCTCCTTCTCCACCTCCTCTTGTTGGTGATTAGCAAAATTAGCCTGTTACTGGGAAGGATTGCACCTCTACCGACCGTGTCGGGTCTGCCTGTTACTGTGAAGGATTCCGCATCTACCAACAGGACAGGCCCTGAGGAGAACGTTTTCCCCAGAAATGTTTTGCAGCACTTCATTTTCTTAACGGACCCCTATGCTGTTTGAACTCATTTTTGATTGTATCGTATCAAATCATGTGATTAATGTTGCCCACTCAACATCCTTTGCACCCTGGTCATCCAGATAGAATCCAATAGTTTTAGGGGCCAAGAGACCAGAACTGTGGGTGTGTAAAGCTCACTGAAACAGTTGTGATTAAGGGCTAACTTGAATCAACTTTTTTCTAAACAGATACAGCACAATTGTGCAATTTGCTATATTCAGTTTTTTTTGCTTTATGGTATAGTGAGCATAGTGTTATTTAAAGATCAAAATCCTTTGCCTGTGAGGCTCGCAAGCAGAAACGTAAAATTTGATGGGGGCACTACATATCTTCTGTTTACGCTACATGTTTTTGCAGGTGTTGTATGAGAGTGACAGATTGTGTTTGTTATTATCTGAGGAAAATCACAAGTCACAAGCATACAGTGGTTCTTGCATTGTGTACAGTTATACAAAGAGAACCCGAGGGTGAAATCTGCCAAGCTGCATCAGTGCTTGGCTGCCCAGGCGTCACGTCCTCTTACTATACTGTATGTTCTTTGTCTTTGACCCAGTGTCCCTATGACATAAACAGAAGACTATGATATGACATGATCAAGGTAGAAAGACAATATATTTTCACACTAACCGTGGCATTGAGTCCTTGAAGGGTGTGCTGGAGAGTACTCCTGCTGGGGACTCCCTTGTTCTGCTGGGGGACTTCAATGCTCACGTGGGCAATGACAGTGAGACCTGGAGGGGCGTGATTGGGAGGAACGGCCCCCCCGATCAGAACCCGAGTGGTGTTTTGTTATTGGACTTCTGTGCTAGTCACGGATTGTCCATAACGAACACCTTGTTCAAACATAAGGGTGTCCATATGTGCACTTGGCACCAGGACACCCTAGGTCGGAGTTCGATGATCGACTTTGTTGTTGTATCATCGGATTTGCGGCCGCATGTTCTGGACACTCGGGTGAAGAGAGGGGCGGAGCTGTCAACTGATCACCACCTGGTGGTGAGTAGGCTCCGATGGTGGGGGAAGATGCCGGTCCGTCCTGGCAGACCCAAACGTATAGTGAGGGTTTGTTGGGAGCGTCTGGCGGAATCTCCTGTCAGAAGGAGTTTCAACTCCCACCTCCGACAGAGCTTTTCCCATGTTCCGGGGGAGGCGGGGGACATTGAGCCCGAGTGGACCATGTTCCGTGCCTCTATTGTTGAGGCGGCCAATCTGAGTTGTGGCCGTAAGGTGGTTGGTGCCTGTCGTGGCGGCAACCCCCGTACTCGCTGGTGGACACCAGCAGTAAGGGATGCCGTCAAGCTGAAGAAGGAGTCCTATCGAGCCTTTATGGCCTGTGGGACCCCAGAGGCAGCTGACGGGTATCGACTGGCCAAGCGGACCGCGGCTTCGGTGGTCGCCGAGGCAAAAACCCGAGCGTGGGAAGAGTTTGGTGAGGTCATGGAAGCCGACTTCCGGACGGCTTTGAGGAAATTCTGGTCCACCATCCGACGTCTCAGGAGGGGGAAGCAGTGCACCACTAACACTGTGTACAGTGGGGATGGGGCACTGCTGACTTCGACTCGGGACGTTGTGAACCGGTGGGCAGAGTACTTCGAAGACCTCCTCAACTCCACCAACACGCCTTCCTTGGAGGAAGCAGAGCCTGGGGACTCTGAGGTGGGCTCTCCTATCTCTGTGGTTGAAGTCACCGATGTGGTTAAAAAGCTCCTTGGTGGCAAGGCCGCAGGGGTGGATGAGATCCGCCCGGAGTTCCTCAAGGCTCTGGATGTTGTGGGGCTGTCCTGGTTGACACGCCTCTGCAACATCGCGTGGTCAACAGGGAGAGTGCCTCTGGATTGGCAGACCGGGGTGGTAGTCCCTCTTTTTAAAAAGGGGGACCGGAGGGTGTGTTCCAACTACAGAGGGATCACACTCCTCAGCCTCCCTGGTAAGGTCTATTCAGGGGTGCTGGAGAGGAGGGTCCGTCGGGAAGTCGAGCCTCAGATTGAGGAGGAGCAGTGTGGTTTTCGTCCCGGCCGTGGAACAGTGGACCAGCTCTACACCCTTAGCAGGGTTCTCGAGGGTATGTGGGAATTCGCCCAACCAGTCTACATGTGTTTTGTGGACTTGGAGAAGGCGTTTGACCGTGTCCCTCGGGGGCGCTTCGTGGGTATGGGGTACCGAACCCCCTGATACGGGCTGTTCGGTCACTATACCACCGATGTCAGAGTTTGGTTCGCATTGCCGGCAGTAAGTCGGAATCGTTTCCAGTGGGGGTAGGACTCCGCCAAGGCTGCCCTCTGTCGCCGATTCTGTTCATAACCTTTATGGACAGAATTTCTAGGCGCAGCCGAAGCGTTGAGGGGGTCCGTTTTGGGGGCCGCAGTATTGCATCCCTGCTTTTTGCAGATGATGTGGTGCTGTTGGCTCCTTCAAACGGGGCTCTCCAACTCTCACTGGAGCGTTTCACAGCCGAGTGTGAAGCGGTTGGGATGAAAATCAGCACCTCCAAATCTGAAACCATGGTCCTCAGTCAGAAAAGGGTGGAGTGCCCCCTCCGGGTCGGGGAGGAGATCTTGCCCCAAGTGGAGGAGTTCAAGTATCTTGGGGTCTTGTTCACGAGTGGGGGTAGGAGGGAGCGGGAGATCGACAGGCGGATCGGTGCAGCGTCTGCTGTGATGCGGACGTTGTATCGGTCTGTCGTGGTGAAGAAGGAGCTGAGCCAAAGGGCGAAGCTCTCAATTTACCGGTCGATCTACGTCCCAACCCTCATCTATGGTCACGAGCTATGGGTCGTGACCGAAAGAACGAGATCCCGGATACAAGCGGCTGAAATGAGTTTTCTCCGCAGGGTGTCCGGGCTCTCCCTTAGAGATAAGGTGAGAAGCTCAGTCATCCGGGAGGGGCTCACAGTTGAACCGCTTCTCCTCCACATAGAGAGGAGCCAGATGAGGTGGCTTGGGCATCTGATTCGGATGCCTCCTGAGCGCCTCCCTGGTGAGGTGTTCCGGTCATGTCCCACCGGGAGGAGACCCCGAGGAAGACCCAGGACACGCTGGAGAGACTATGTCACCCAGCTTGCCTGGGAACGACTCGGGATCCCCCGGGGAGAGCTGGAAGAAGTAGCTAGGGAGAGGGAAGTCTGGGCTTCCCTGCTAAAGCTGTTGCCCCCGCGACCCGGCCCCGGATAAGCGGTAGATGATGGCTGGATGGATGGATGGAAGATAAGATATCCTTCATTCGTCCCACACTGGGGAAATTTACAGCCTCCAGCAGTTAAATAAACTATTCTTAAATATCTCTTTATTCTTGAGTGCAGTAATCCCTCGCTGTAACGCGTTTCATCTTCCACAGCTTTGCTGTTTCACAGATTTTTTTTCTGTGCATTTTTTTTACAGTGCATTGTGTTCTGCATCCTGATTGGCTAAGGGACTGTAAACTAATATCTATAGTCTCACAAATTTTCTTGCTAAAATTTCTCCATGACAAAATCCAAAATATCCACGAAACGTTCAGTCCAGTATTTCTAAAAACTGTCAGTTATTTGTAAGAAAACGTTATATCTTTGTTTGTTTGTATTTTTTAATGCTTGGCCCTGAAAAGGTTTATACCATATTTTATTGTATACATAAGAAAGGTAAAAAATAATGGTGACTTCAATTTCATATGTCACTGGTTCTTTTTGGAATGGAAGCCCAGAGAAAAACGAGGGTTTACTGGACACAATTATGCCAGGGATTGCACATCATTGGATGAAATTGGTTGAAGATTGTTCTTTACCTATTTCATTGACCTTGTTGTGATGCATTTAATATTGTAGTCTCAAATAAAAGACAACCGGAGAAAAAAAATTGCAGAACAGCAAGAGGTGTCCTCCACTTGAACTGAAGCCATGAAGAATTGCACTGCATCATTAATTTGAAGAGGTCTGAACTAAGCCACAAGAAGCAATAACATTGCAAATCACAATCTCCCTGGCAAATATACCCTTTTAGCACAATTGTGACTTTTTGGTTGTTATGAATTAGCACTGAAGCAAGACCTCAATCGAGAATGCATAAACAGTACATGTGACTTGATTGTTGGAGTTTACTATTAATAATACAAATACAGACTACTGTAATGTGAAGACTAAAATGTGAGCTAAAAATCACTGTGGATTGTATGTGTAATTTGATGGAGCTCCCTTTTGCTGTAAAATATATACTGTATAATTATTTGGCTTCTTTTTTTTTTTACCTGCATGACTCTCCCACCCTCAAGTTTTAGGCCAATCATGCAGTTCATGTGCATCAGATGAGAGTATGTAGAAAAACCTGTGGGAAATTATTACTATCAATGGTATTTTTCGTTCTCATTTTTCTATCAATACCCAACAAACACAATGTTACCCTCCTAGCGTTATATTTCCCCACCACAGTGTCCTATATTGGGAGGAGTCCCTTGCGTATAGGTCTAAGTCGACCCCATAATGTCAAATAGCATGGCCGCCCATCGCTCCTCAAAGTCATCCTTAATTAGCTACTTCATCTTCATTAGTGCTCTTTGACAGATATGTTCATGCGTGAGAGAATATGAGTTGGTATATGTGTTTATAGAGGTGCTTTTGATTCCTTGCACTTTGGCAAGTGTGGCAGATGTGTGTATTATTGAATGGTTGTCTCCAACGTAATCCTTCATCAATTTACACCTTGGGACTGTTAACAGTATCTTTCAAGCTAGCTATGTCCTTGTCCCAAGAGAGGATAAAAATAAGGCCGAGTTCGTGTGTAGAATATTGTCACCCTATAAAAGATGGAACTTGTGATAAAGCATCTGAAAACTGACCTTAATTGTTTGGTTCTATTCACATTTTGTTCTGGTTCAGTTTTATAAGTGAAACATTAGAAAAAAATATATAGTGCCCCTACTCTGGCTGATATGAGAACCTTGAGTAATGATGATACTGCTGACAATGTACATAAGTTTGTGTTGTGTTTTTTGCACTCACTGTTTCTTTATAAGATCATCCTCACAATATTATCCATTCCATTCATCAATTTTCAGATCCGCATTATGTTCACAATGGTCGCAGTTCCCCATCTCAATGCAATATTAGGATTTGCAATATAGTTAGTTTTACTTTTACTGTTTTGTTATAGTTATGGTGGTGTAAAATTCATACACACTGCCATGAATGCTTTCTTGGAATTAATTAAAACCTGTGCTGATGAGGTTGATGAGGTATTGAGCTCCAGCAATTCCTGCTAGCCTTGATATTAGTCATGTCAACGTAACTTTGAATAGACAATAAATTATATTTCCACGAATAAGGATGCACACATACCTAAGGCCTTATTTTGGTAGGATGACGCCGGTGCGCTTGGCGTAAAAATGGGCTTCACTTTATGCTGGCGGATGTTTGTCTAGTGCAGGGGAGCCCAACCTTTTATGACTAAAGATCGACTTTTTGATCAACCAACCTCCCTCAATCGACACGCACTTGCACACGCATGCCCTGATGAGCAATTGCCATAACGGTCCCCAAGATGAACGAAACTGAAAAATAAAGTAGATACAAAGGTTTGTGAGTTTGTAAAAAAGGAAATCACTGCCTACCTACCGGTAAGTACAGACCTGACATGGAGGCACGGGACACACTTTTGCAGCGCGTTAGTCATCATAGCTCACTTGTACTGTTTTAAAATGCTTCTCCCGGTACTCAAGATTCCCATTCTTTGCCATT
Source organism: Hippocampus zosterae (assembly GCF_025434085.1). Taxonomy (NCBI): domain Eukaryota; kingdom Metazoa; phylum Chordata; class Actinopteri; order Syngnathiformes; family Syngnathidae; genus Hippocampus; species Hippocampus zosterae. Next base: position 20,320,452 of record NC_067461.1, on the reverse strand, counting down.
GTCCTTGGTGATCTGAATGATAATAAATATAACAATAAAAGATAAATTGCAGCAGTTCTGATCACAAGCTGCAATTCCAGACTACTGACCGCTAACAACTTCCGGTGATGGAGGTCACGTGCCACTATAGGTTAAAGATTCATTCATTCATTCATCTTCCGAGCCGCTTGATCCTCACTCGGGTCGCGGGGGGTGCTGGAGCCTATCCCAGCTGTCTTCGGGCAGTAGGCGGGGGACACCCTGAATTGGTTGCCAGACAATCACAGGGCACACAGAGACGAACAACCATCCACGCTCACACTCACACCTATGAACAATTTTTAGAGTGTTCAATCAGCCTGCCATGCATGTTTTTGGAATGTGGGAGGAAACCGGAGCACCCGGAGAAAACCCACGCAGGCCGGGGAGAACATGCAAACTCCACACAGGGAGGCGGGAGCTGGAATCGAACCCGGTACCTCTGCACTGTGAAGCCGATGTGCTAACCACTGGTCTACCGGGCCGCCTTGCCCCCAACTCATCTGACAAAATGGTAACAAAGTAATCAGCACTCGGCATAAAAGGTGGTGCATCTTCACTTTTGGGCCAGGGTAGTGGTCTAGTTCAGTGTGCTTGTGAATAAGCTAGACCGAAGATGGGAATGAAAATAGGGCCAATGGTATCATTCTAAAATGCAAAAAAATATCATTATATTCAAATATCTAAATATTCACACAATCTATTCCTGTCCTCCATCAGTCCATCCCACCATTTTCAATACCGCTTAACCTGAAGAGTGTTGCGGGAGTTGCTGGAGCCTTTCCCAGCTGACTTCAGACGAAAAGTGGACAAACCCCTGAAGTGGTCGCCAGTCAGTCACAGGACACATACAGAGACCAACAATCATACACACCCACATTCACACCGCCACTGAGTGGGAACCGATCCCATGCTCCCTGCACACAAGTCAGGCGTGTGTACCTCTACATCATCAGCGACTTGAAATTCCTGACCTTTCCAGTAGAAATTCAAATAGCACAGTATTCAGGCCAATTTTTAACATCCTAAGCCTTGACCATGCAAATTGCCGTGAACATCCACAAGAGCATGTAGGACTCACTGCACAAAGAACTATTCTCACTTCATCATTATTAATTGTTTAGTTATCATACTGTATAATTCAATATCATAGTGATAGGTTCTTCATATCTGTAGAAATAGGCACTTATGTTGGCAATTGAATGTCATTACTGTTATCATTGTCAATCTCTTTTTTCGTCAATAGATGCTACAGCTTCTTGTTGACTTTGAAACTTAGCTTGTAGCCGACGTGTGCACATTTTGAGCATGACGTCTCTGATACACTGGTTAAAGGACACTTTGATTCTCTCCTCTTTCATCTCAAACTGCTTCAAACAACAAAGCGTGTGACGATAAAGTGGTTAGGACTGCACGACTGTCCGTGTTTTATGTAATGTGTTGTTTATTATTTTACTTTAGTTAACTGTTTTGTTAAGCGCTTTGTTACAGCTGCCGCTGTTGTGAAAGCGCTATATAAATCAGCATATATTGTATTGTATTGTATTGTATTGTATTGTATTGTATTGTATTGTATGCCTTACAGGCTGTATGTACTGTATAGTCCAATTACCGTATTGGCCCGAATATAAGACGGTGTTTTTTGCATTGAAATAAGAAAAGTGGGAGGCGTCTTATATTCAGGGTGAACCCCTGTCACATAGAATAAAAATAACAATAACGGTAGTACGAAGAAGAAAAATAAATAGTGGTCAGAAAGAAAAAAGAAGAAAATAATAGAAGAGATAACAGAAAATTGAGAAATGTATCGACAATCTGGAGAAAAGTGGTTCAAAGATCGGCCAGGTTGAGGAGAAGTTATGATGTAATTTACATTTAAAAACCAGAAGCCATTCATTTACGAATGTGATTGCACTTTAGTTTACATATTTAAATGTTCAGATATTAAGATTTGAATGAGACAAAATAACACGCTTTTTCTCTCAAATATACTGACTGTATTGTCATAATCATTCGTTTCAGATGTACTGTAATTATTTTCTGTATAAAAATGTATTTGGTGTTCAAAACGTCTTTCATGTTTTTCAAACTTATAATCAGGGCCGTTTTATATTCGGGCCAATACGGTGCTCATCATTCACTTCCGGTTAGATGGATTCTGCCTTTTGTCACCTTGTGCTTTTGACATGTAATGGCACTAAAATGAAATCTAATTTAATCATGTGTAATCATATCTAATGGCATATTGTACGTGGTCAAAAAAAGAAAAAGAACTTGACATCTCAAAGAGCAAATCATGTTGTGCATGTAAAAGGTTGATGTTAAGATATGTTAAGATATATCTTTATTTGTCCCACACTGGGGAAATTTACAATTTGATGTCATCTTCTGTGCTCATGTCTCTCACATCTCCATGCCACTAGGGTCTGTCTTAATGGTTAAGGAACTCCCAGCACAAAGATTATAATTCATGTTTTCTGTTTAAAGGCCGCTGCTTGCCATGCTCGATGGATATGTTGGAGCTGCAAATATTGACGTAATCTTCCTGCAATTGCAGGGTACAAATAGAGGGAAAAAAAACCAACAACATTCACACTCACATTCACACCTATGTGCCATTTAGAGTTGTCAATTCACATGCATGCTTTCGAAATGTGGGAGGAAGCTGCAGTAACTAAAGGAAACCCACGCAAGTGCACAGACGACATGCAAATTTAACTTATTTTGTTTCCATTGATGGAAGAGAATCAGAATTACCGATTTGTTTATTCATCAAGTACATTAAAAACACATAAGGAGTTTGTAGCCCTACCTTTTACCTAAAAAAGGGCTTTACTAATCACTCACATCATATGCCTCTCCGCTAATATCTCACACGTACTGTACATACCGGTACTCACACATTAGAAATTCGAGACAACCAGATGACTCAATTCACCCCCACTCACCGAGGAGTATGATTAATCAGATTGGCGTGATTAAAAGCTTGATGGGTTTCTCTGACTGCACTTAATGTAGGCAAATAGAATTGTGTTTTCATTGTTCAGGTGTACAAAAGGGCTCTGCAGACTAATCGCTGTAGGAGAGCTCTGTGTCAGTGTCTGGTACCTGAAAACATTTTCATTAAGAAGGAATTAAGGGATAAACTGCATTAGTTAATATCAGTTTTTGCCCCTGATTTGGAATTTAAAAAAAGGAGATGAATAAAAACTGTAACAGAGCAATGCAATGGTTTCATCCATATTACCGTGGCTGGTCTGGGATGATGAAATATTACACTACACCGGAGAGGAGCGTGGTAAAATAAGTGTATATTCAAGGATTCATTTGCCCTTTCTCCAAAATATGAACTGAAAAATATTTGTTTTGTCGGTTGAAAACGAATATTATGCAGCACCCAGCAAGAATTGAGATAACACGCAGTGCGTGACAACGATGGATGTTGGATCCTGCAGTAGGTTTACGCATCTTGTCACTGTCCTTAAAAAAGAATCACAAGAATGGATATTTTGAAATGTCTGCAATGCCAAGTGGATACGAGAAGTTTGGCAGACCAACAAACACTGCAGTATCATCAAAACAATCCAAATAAAAAGAAAACGTCTCTTAAATCCATATAAAAAAGAATTGAAAGAGTAACGCCAAAGAATTGCGCCTTATTTGTATCGTAATTACATTGACGAGCATATTTAGCCGTTACTTGTTATGGATGACATCAGCTGTGTCATCCCTGCTTTTCAAGGAGTACAACCCAAATTTCCACAAATTCTCCAAAGCAGCGATTTGTGAGAGCAGAATTTGGATTAAGAGCATGAGGGAGGACTGAATTGTGAGCATAAGCGATTTGAGCAAGAGGAATTGCATAACAACATATGAGCAAACTAGAGATTCGCAGGCTTGTGATCAAAGCTGCTGGCGTCCGCTTTTGACAGCTGGAGGGCTCTTGACACAAATTCAAACTCAGAGAGAAAACACTGAACCAAGCATACACTTCATTTAGCCCTTTATTTGTACTCTAATGAATATTTGTCATCAATGCAACAAATTTCAGGCCACTCCATGTACTCCTGATGTAGGTTCACCGGGTATTGATGAAAACATCTCACCTGGCAAATGAAAGTTGAAATACCTTGAACCATTTTAAGGAGACAACTTTCAGCTAGGTTCACTGAATATTCAAAAAAACCCGACTCTCTCAATCTATATGAGCTCTGTGATTAACTGGTTACACGGCCAGGGTGTACCTTCCTTTTTGCCTGGTTAGGCTCCAGCTCATCCATTTATATGTTTCATGTCCATATTTGTGACCAGTTCTCATTGTTAATAATTGCAGCGGTTGTGAAGGCTCGAAATAAATTAAGATGTATTGTATTGTATTGTATTGTATTGTATTTCCTTTAGTGTACCACCATCTAGTGGATGCATCGGCCAACCGCAGCCACTATTGTAGCTTCTATTATGCACCTTACATATGAAAACAGTTTTAAAATAGGCCATTCATTGAAGGTGCGATTTATAATCCGAAGCGCCTTATAGTGCAGAAAATACGCTATTTATTATGCCTGATTGGTCCTTTTCTGAGTAGTTCACTGTGCTATTCTTTGTGTCACTGTTGAATAAAACTGACATGAATGAAGAAAAAAGGTATGTTCATAAACGGCTGAATGGCTCTTACCTTTGTTATCACTACCAGTGATTTGAAACTGACAATTTAAAAAGAATGAAAATAATAGAAATGAAAATAATGGTTGTCGGTCCGTCAAGAGCATGTCCTTTTCTCAACTCATCCGTGACAAATCAAAGGTTGGAGACCCCTGGTCTAGAAGGCAGCCAGTGCAAGAAATGAGCAGAGACAGCGTGAGGGAAGTAGATAAAAACAGCTGAGCTAAAGTTAATAAAAATGGCTGATGAAAAATCTGATTGGCTGGTTGGCTAACCACTCACATTGGCTGCTGATCAAAAATGTTAAAAATTTCGAACCCTGGCCGTGGGAGATCATCAAGAATGCAACCTCACTTAATTTGTCTGAAAATGTTTATATAACAATTACACGTACATGTGATAATCTATCAGTGTCAGAGACATATGGTGACAGGCAGAACAATGAAATTCTCTTCCATTAGAAGGCAGAAGGTAAAATAACCCATTCATAAACAGCATAATTCACGGCTTTCTGCGAGTAAATCAGCTTTATGTTGAATTTAACAGGCCAAAATTACACACTGAGTAAAAATGAGTGCTTTGGAAGATGAAAAAAGAAGCCCGTAATCTCTAAAATCCTCTGCAGTTATAGAGTCCTTTCTTCCACTCTTGTCTCATTTTATGTCACTGTGGATCCCAGAATACACATTGCAGGTACAGAAATAGGGTTTGGATTAGATGATGGATTAGCCAAGGCATATTTGGGGAGAAGGAGTGACTGAAGAGGGAGAGAATTAGAACTAATGTGCACAGTGAAAATGAATACACAACATGGCCCACAGATACAACTTCACATCCATCACAACGCACAGACTGTATTTATTTGTCAGTGTGTGTCTACGTGGCAAACCTGCAGATTGAGTGTTCCTGACGACGCGCAGTAGCGTGAACAAAAATAGGTAAATGGTGTTGGTATACATATAGAATTCATTTTACAGCCATATACAAGCACTACTTGTTTTTTTTCCGGGTACTCCGGTTTCCTAACATATTCCAAAAGCATGCATGATAAATTGATTGAACATTCTATATTGTCCTTGGGTGTGATTCTAAATGTGAATGGTTGTTTGTGTATGTGTGCCCTGTGACTGGCTGGCAACCCGTTTAGGGTGTACCCAGCCTACTGCCCGAAGGCTCCAGCATGCCCACGACTCTCCTGAGGATAATGGATGGATAGATGGATCAGACTTTAACATCCCAAGCATGCTGTCTTATCCTCTGACTAACACCGCCCTCTCCAATGGGGTGCTGAATGTACTCACAGACAGACCCCAGAAAGTCAGAGTTGGCATCAGGACATCAGACACGAGGACTTAGCACAAGGACCCCCCAAGGTTGTGTGCTCATCCCTCTCCTGTGCAGCCTCTTAACCCATGACTGCATCTCCTCTCAGGATGACACCAATATCATCAAGTTTGCTAATGACATACATGACAGTCATTGGCCTGATCATGGGTGGAGAAGAGACAGCCTATGGAAATGAATTTGCTCAGCTGGTGTACTGGTACCATGAAAATAATTTGACTTTAAATGCTGTCAAGATGAAAGGGGTTTTTATTGAAGTGGAAGAAAGAGCAGTTTGAAATGACTGTGGTGTAGACGGTGAAAACCTTTAACCCTTTCAGGGAAAGCGATTACTACAGTGGACAGCTTATCAGGTTATCGGGTTACATACAGGTTATAATTATTCGTGCATGAAAGGGTTAAACTCCTCGAGCGCCACATCAGCGATGACCTCACATGGACCCACGGCACATCAGCAGGAAGGCTCAACAGAGACTGTACCTTTTGAGGAAGCTGAGAAAAGTTGAACAACCTCAACAGAAGCACAGTGAAGAGCAGCCCGAAGAGCATCCCGATCAACCTCATTACAGTCATATGGACAACACAGGACTGGAAGGTTCTCAGGTTTGTCATCAAAACTGATTCGCGCATGGGCCTCACAATGCAGAGGTGCACGGTTCGATTTCGGCTACGGCCTTCCTGTGTGGAGATTGCATGTGTCTCCCATCTACTGCCCCAAGACAGCTGGTATAGGCTGCCCACGACCCTTGTGAGGATAAGCGGGTCAGAAAATGGATGGATGGATGGATGTCAATCATATTCTTATGGTAAAGACTACTTTCTCATTAAAAACCTATGAAATACAGAAAGTCAAGTTTTCCTCACATTTCTGGCTACATTTGCACATTTATTGCGATATAATCACACAAGGCGTCAGCCATTCTGCGCCACGTGGCTCGGATGGTAGAGTGGTCAACTCCCAACTCAAAGGCTGGATGTTTAATGCTCAGCACTGACCAATGACCATGTCATTGTGCCCTTGAGCAAGACACCAATCCCCCAGTTTCTCATGATGCTGTGTCATTAGCAGGCGAATGAGAAGACGGTTCAACAGCTTTCGATAGTGAGTAAAAGCCCATTCACCATTTTACTCATATTATTTAATTTTGAGTAATAATTACGCAATGATCTTTGTATTTGTACTCAATATCATTGTATGTCATTATTCAAATGTGGTCTTTTTTATCTTTTATGCTATTTTTATGAGTATAGGGAGAATAGCAACGCAAGAACATTACTCACTGTTACCATTGTGTTTTTACTTGGTTGATGATTTTTTTGGGTTTTTTTTAAATGAACGTGATCCATGAGTCAGATGTTCAGTCTACAGAATGGTTACGTACCTCTGTCGCATTTCTTTTCAGTAAGACCAGTCAGGGCCAATTAATGTCAATCAAAGGACTATAAGTGAATGTGCCTCATGCAGTGTGATATTCAAATGTTCTCTACTCACCCACACAGTGGTACAATGGGAGAAAAAGGCTTCAGGAACTCACACCTGCAGCTATTTAGGCCAACGTAATGGTTGGCATTGAATGATTTTTGAAACATGCATTTACTATCGTGCTTATCTTCACTTGGGTCGCCGGGCCGAGCTGTTGCCTTTTCCCAGTTGATGTCGGGTTGGAGTCGATGTATACCCTGGACTGTTTGCCAGTCAATCGCAGGGCGCGTTTCAACAAACACCCATTCACACTCAGAATTTGAAGTCTTCATTGAAACTAACATGCATGTTCTTGAGTGTGGAAGAAAAAAATGTTAGACAATTTTAAAGGTGTGGAGTCTGAACAACTAAAATGTTCTTTAACTACTTTTGTCAATGGTAAAACACATTCGATCAATACCGAGGATATATCCTTGATTCGGGTTTATTTAAGTGACACAGAAGAACATAGAACATGGCAAAACTTTGGGTAGTACTACTGCACAATGGTACCCTTACATTACGGAGAGTCTTTCAATACTTGTATGTCATGTCTTTGTTTATCGTAGTTGCTTGTTATTGCAATACTGTACTGGTGCAGCCTATATTACCGGAGACAAATTTATTGCGTGTTCTCCATACTTGGCCAATAAAGATGATGCAGATTCTGATTCTTATAAAAGTGGCGAGAAACATACAGTAAATAGGAGAGTAGTTGCTTTCACATACTCCATTCTATAGTGGGGGTAACTTATTTCTATTATTGAATGTAAAATACAAAGTAATAATTGTAGGTCCGCAGGTAGTTTGTTTACCTGCATGTTGCGTAGAAGCAGAAAGAGAGAGAGAGAGAGAGAGAGAGAAGAGAAGAGGAGAGCAAGGCAAAGTGACACAGAAGAATGGTAAAATAGGGAGAGGTTGTTTGTGTCTGTTCTGCTGGCAGGGTTGCAGCAGAATTCGCCACACGGTTTTGTGTGCAATGAGGTCCTGTAGGGTTCACTGATAGCCCAATGAAAATATAAAAAGAGAAGGATGCAATTTTAACATTTCTACGGTTACAATTTAACTTTGTAGGATGACATCTAGAAATGTAAAATATGAATCAACTCAGTTGTTGTGTAACATCATTGGAGAATGTCTGAAAAAAAATAATAAACTACAGTGGTGCGAGTGTCCCAATTTCTGAGTTACGAGCCATCGCTTGTTTGACTTCTTTGATTTCTTTTGCATGCGTAGGCAGTTTTAGAGGTTGGCAAGGGGTAGCAGCTGCCATCTCCGTCAAATGCATTGCCACCCCAATTGCCAACCCTACTGTTGGCAATAATTATATCAATGCTAAATAAAAAAAAAAATAGTGTGTACAAACATTTTAATAGCCTGTTTAGAATTTGAAATTAGAAATCTTGATGGGTTTCCCCAAGCATCCTCAAGTGGACATTGGTTTCCTGCTGCAATTGGTCCTGCCACCAAAGAGGGTCTCAGTGTACCCGCTTTTGCTGCATAAGGCACCCTCCACCATGTTGACTGCTTTTCTTTACGATATTTATGATTACTTACTTGGTTATTAACATCTGCTATGGTGATTTCTGGTGGGTCCTGTGTGGTGACCCACAAGGGAGCGACATTCACCAGGGAGCTTGAAGAGAAGGGAGGGACATGTTTCTGGGTTCAAAGGGAAGCCTTACATTAAATGGTTGAAAGTGAGTAGATTTCTCTGAAAAGTGTCAATTTTGTTGTCGAGAGTAAAAGATTTGATACACACAAAAGATCACACACACGCATGCACACGCACACACACACACACACACACACACACACACACACACACACACACACACACACACACACACACACACAAAATATGAGAAACAGAACAAATTTAACTTAAGGGTGTAAATTGGTCAACACTGTGTAGTGTTGCAGTAAAATGAACAGGTCTTGTGAGATGCCAGCAAATCTCAGGATTAACTGGACAATGATGACGACCCCTTATCTGTTAACGGAACCTATTGTCACATTCGAAGGTTGGGCGCATATCTCTGTCCTCACTCAGGATAACACTGCACGGCTAAAAAGAGAGCAATTTGACATGTCTGCAGCGTTTAGGCAGCAATATGGTAGGTTATTGGGGGAGAGCGCTATCTTCTCAACTTATACATTCATCACCATGTCCAATCCACCACAGACTTCAAAACTAAGGGTGCGCCTACTACTCAAGCCTTGTTATATTTCCTTGTACTCAAGCCCAACTACTGTACAGCTGTTGGTTAACTTATTATTACACTTATATGACAGTTAAAGCTCTTTCTTAACTTCAATGTTTATGTGTTATTGATACCTGGCTATCAATACCAGAGCATTCCATTCCCCAAAAAGTTTATGAATCCACATGCAAGCCTTTGTGCCAACATAAGACACCTGAGTGAATATCTTTCACTTACAAACCCAATTCCAATGAAATTGGGACATTGTGTTAATCATAAACAGAATATAATGATTTGTGAATCATCTATATTTTAATTGAATATACTACAAAGACAAGATATTTAATGTTCAAACTGATGAACTTTATTGTTTTTAGCAGATAATTATTAATTTAGAATTTTACGGCTGCAACACATTGTAAAAAAGCTGCAACCAGGTCCCGTTTACCACTGTGTTATAACACCTTTTCTTTTAACAACATTCAATAAATATTTGTGAAATGTGAAATCACTGATTTTTGAAGCTTTGTTGATGGAATTATTTCCCATTCTTACTGGATGAACGGCTTCAACTGTTCAAGTGTCTCGGGTCTCCGTTGTCATATTTTACGATTCATAATGGGCCACACATTTTCAATGTGGGACAGGTTTGGACTGCAGGCAGGCGAGTCTCGTACCCACACTCTTTTACTATGAAGCCACACTGTTGTAAAGTGCAGAATGTGGTTTGGCTTTGTCTTGCTAAAATAAACATGGGCATTAACAATACTGCAATACAATTAGCACGTCGGCTTCACAGTGCGGAGGTGCCGGGTTCGATTCCAGCTCCGGCCTCCCTGTGTGGAGTTTGCATGTTCTCCCCGGGTCTGCGTGGGTTTTCTCCGGGTGCTCCGGTTTCCTCCCACATTCCAAAAAACATGCGTGGCAGGCTGATTGAACACTCTAAATTGTCCCTAGGTGTGAGTGTGAGCGTGGTTGGTTGTTCGTCTCTGTGTGCCCTGCGATTGACTGGCAACCGATTCAGGGTGTCCCCCGCCTACTGCAGCTGGGATAGGCTCAAGCAACCCCCGCGACCCTAGTGAGGCTCAAGCGGTTCGGAAGATGAATGAATGAATGAATTAACAATACTTGGATGCCACCAGGACATTGGCATTAACACGGCCCACAGATGCTGGCTTTTGAACTTTGTGTCCAAAACAAACCGGATCGTTCTTTTCCTCCTTGGTCTGGAGGACACAACGTCCACAATTTCAAAAAACACTTTGGAATGTTGACTCGTCAGACCTCTGTCATGATTCGGTTTAGGGACCAACAGGTGGCGCTGTAGGGCTCGCACGGCAGCTGCACACCTGTTGGTCATTTGGTAATTAGTTGTATAAAAGGACTCCTGCCCGAACACTTGGTGTCGGGTCATTGTTGCTATTGCTACTGTCATGCTTTGTTGGTTGCTGTTGCTGTTGCTTCTTGCTACTTTCATGTTTGTTTCAGTCATGTTTAGTTCATTGTTATGTTTTAGCTTCAGTCCTGTTTTGGTCATGTTTATGTTATTGAGAGTTTTTAGTTTCTGCAATGGTTTTTGTTTGTTACTTTGGACTTTGTTTAGGATTTAGTTTTCTTGTTTTGAATACAACTCTTCAAATACACCCTGCTCCTCTCTCCTGCCTGTTTTTTTGGGGTCCACCACCACCATGCAACGTGACAACCTCAAAATCCTTTTCCACTTTAAATCAGTCCCGCTCAGATAAACTTGGGCCCAGAGAACCAGGCGATATTTCTGTGTCTTGACAAATGGCTTTTGCTTTGCATAGTAGTTTTAACTTGCAGTTAGCATGTAACTGACAATGGTTTTCTGAAGTGGCCATGAGTCCATTTGGTGATATTTTTTCACACTGATATTGGTTTTTGATGCAGTGCAGTGCTGCCTGAAGGGTCAAAAATCACCGGTATTCAGTGTTGGTTTTCGACCCTGCCGCTTACATGCAGTTCGACTATCTTCTCATGCAGTTGTTGAAAAAGAGCTAAACCTTGTCCTATCTTTGCTTGTGAATGACTAAGCTATTCAAGGAAGCTCCTTTTATATCCCATCATGGCATTCACCTCTTCTGAAATAAAATTGAGATGTGTGTTTGAAGAGCATTCCTCAACTTTCTCAGTCTTTTTTGCCACCTACCCAAACCTGTTGTGTTCAATCACAGACGCTGGCCTTCCTGCGTGGAGTTTGCATGTTCTACTCGTTACTGCATAAGTTTCCTCCCACATTCCAAAAAACATGCACGGTAGGTTAACTGATCACTCTAAATTGTCCGTGGGTGCGATTGAGAGTCTGAATGTTTGTTTGTCTTTGCCCTGCGATTGACTGGCTGGCAAGTCAGGGTCTACTCCACTTACTGCCCGAAGTCAGCTGGGATAGGTTTCAAAACGCCCGTGACTCTCCTGAGAATAAAGCGCTTCAGTTAATGGATGGATGGATATTAAACTTGGGTGAATAAAAACTGTAACATTATTAACACGTCATGTAAATCACTTACTCCTGATGTGACAGGCAGTCAAAAGTGCACACAAATCCTCTTCGTAGCTCCTCTTACTAACACAAAGAATACATATTTAATTCATCAACCCACAGCATCTATGCAAAAACCCAAACCAGTTGCATTTGAAAAATTATAACATTTCCATGAGTTTGCTCTGCCTGTGGCGGTGGCTCTGAGGAAGGTGACACCTCACATGGCCATGATGCCTGCCCCATTATTGAGCTTGCACTTGTTTTCTTGTTAAGTGAATGTCAGCCGTGGATGCATGGGACTGTCTGTGCAATTCTTTTATTAATGAAGTGAGAGATACCGTAGTAGCGGTCCCACAGTCAGAAAAAAAAACAAATGCATCGATGAAAAGATACTGACAAGTGGTGATCGAATTAAAGTGTAGCCCTCTCACGAATTAAAGTGTAGCCCTCTCAATTGTAATTCAATCAATTCAAAGCATTTTCCATATTCCTCCTTTCACCTTAATAGCACACACACGCGTCATCTCCATATTTTCCTCTCCTTCACCTGCCTTGTCTAACCCATTTATTGTTCTCAAATTCCGCCTCACTCTGTTTCTGTCTCTTCCTTTTACATCTCCTTCATCCTACTGTTCCTTATTTCCTCGCCTTCGCTGTCCCCACATGATCGCGTTCCTCTCCTCAGCGCTCACTGCACTCTTGTCTGTTTTCCTTTTTGTCTAATTCTGTTCCTCTGCTCTGAGTCCCAAGGCTTTGTCAGTGCAAAGTGCTCCATCTGTGTCCCCTTCCTTCCCCCAACCCATCCCGCTAGCAAACACAAAGAAGGAGACCCAACAGCCAAAGGTTTGAGTTACGCAATAAGGTAATGGCAACACTAATACTCATACCAAGCAACCATTAATGGCATTTCTATACCATGACCATTTATTTGTCTTTCACGTATGTCACAGATGGATGAAATAGAGACTTAAGTGTGAGTAGCAAAGTTCAGAGGGCATTAAAACCTGCAGATAATAGCCGCTCATGTGGCTAATCCCTCAGTCATATTGAGCTTTTGTCATTTGTGTGCATAGAATTTCCCTTTTTATTTCAGGTGGGGGGAAATACGACGGAGGAATGGATTTATGTACCGGTACATCACTACTGTAGTACATTTTTTCAGGCAGAGTTAAGTAAACATCCTTACATAATAATGACATTCCGTGTAAACACACACACACACACACACACACACACACACACACACACACACACACTCACAACAGAACATTTTCTTTCACGTGGCATAGGTTTCACTCAAATATAACACATGTTAGAGTAACAACTGGTCATTAGTAACATGGTCTTCCAAGAGTCTTGCCACACATGTAGTTCAAGTCTGATGACAAGGAGAGACATACACCAGCGCAGACTCCGATACTGGTTACAAGCATCACAGCCTAACCATTTAGAGGTCCATATCACAATTTGTCTATTAGTCCATTTTGTACCACATCTCAAATTAAGGGTTACTGACTTTGGGTAGGGGGGGGTACAACCAATCTGTCACAGGGTACAAATACACACAGCCGTTCATACTCAAATTGACATTGACGGGATACTTTCTGACTCACCATGTATGTTTTCGTAATATGTTAGGAAGTTGGAGACAACAGCTTATACAAGAATTATCACAATATGCATACCCAACACAAAAAAGCATGAACTCCAAACCCAGAGTGTGAGCGGCTAGTCAGAATTAGTCACGTAATAAACATGTATGCAGAAATAACTTATGAAATTCAGTTTCACATTCAGTTCACGATATTGTGGGGATCACTGTAGGGTTAATGTTTACCGTGAATGCTTCAAATCAATCTCTAGAAAATACTGTCTTCATAAAACAGTAGGCCTAGGTATGATAGTTCCTAAAAAAAACAATCAATTCCACCATTAATTCTTTACCGCTTCTTCTGTTCCGAAATAATCAATTCTTGGATTAATTTGATCATAGATGTCAATAATCGATAATTAGATTAGAATTAGTAAAAGTGGAATGTGCAAGTGCAGCACTCAATGTGGCTTATAGAGAGTGACAAACTTGGTTTGCAAATTTGGCTTAGCAAATTAGGGGTCCCCACAGCGAGTCAGTCACATGCATTGAAAAAAAAACGGTGTGTTGAATTAACTCAATTTTATTTTTTCAAGTGTCCGCACCCAATGGAACAAACTGGATTGAGCTACATTAGATGCATGGTCTACTTATCTGGATGCGGAAAATTGAAAAGTAATTGATTAAACTCAACATTCATTTTTTCATCACTGACTAGGATTTGAACTGGCACTGTCTGCATGAAGCAAGTACCGCAATACTAGACTAAAATACAAACATGTAGATACGTTTGCGTGTGACAAGTACTGAACATGCCTTCTTGCACAACAACAAACAATTGAGGCTCAACATGTCTGAAAGTAAAGCAACAGCATGTCAGCTAGTGCTGACTGTTATTTGTTGCAACAAGTAAAGTGACTTTATAACCACTGTTGTGTCCCAAGACGCCTGGGGTGCCACAAAGTAATTTGCAATCCATTAATAAAAGGGAGCACCGTGACAAAAAGGTGCATAAGTACGAATAGGAACCGCTGTGATATGCCTGATCAATGAATAACTCTCACTTCTATTTGTTTTGTATGACTAAAAAAAATGATTGAAAGACAGCATGTAAATCACTCACACGTCTTGGCGGAAGCCTGAAGCACAAGACAAACAAGAATTCACAATCACCGATGCCAAGTTAGAATATTTACCAAACATGCATATGTTGAGGTAGTGGGAGTAGGACAAAGTATCCAGAAAAAAAATAAATCATTAAAACGGAAACTGCCGAAAGACTAATCACATGCATGCTAACGGTTAAGTGAAGTACTATTATTAGCCATTGTAATATGTGCCTTTAATCTCTCTTTTGCTCATTCATTTCCAAAGCACTGGACAGCCTTTTTGATTCCTGCTTCCAAATGAAATGCTGTTCAGACAGAATACCCTCGTGTTTGGGAAAAGTCAACAATATTCAGAGAGGTAGCCAATATCCTCTGCACATAGTCAATCGATTGGTGTCCTGTGTTAATATTTAGGTTGCACACTCGGAGAGCGAGTAGTCTCACATCCCAACCATCAAAACAGATGTTTAATCTCTGCCTAAATTGTTAGGATTAATATTTAAAATCCAGACCAATTTCATCAAAGATGTCATTTTTTCCATCAACAACTTTTTCAGGTGATCTTCCAACTAAATAATGTGGGGGGAAAGCACTGACAAATTAGGTCCCGACAGTTGCCGCATCCAAATGTCTTCACTTGTTGTTGACCTCTTCTCATACAATCCTCACAATTTGTCCTATGCTAATTGTTTGTATTATCATTATTATGATTATCCGTTGACAATAAAGTTGTACTTGATACTTGATTATTGTTCGTATTATCAATAATATACACCCTTCTTCAATGCCAAAAGTCCTCAGAAGGGCCGTGAGTAATTTGTAACCTATTCCATCTGACATTAGTTGACACATACTGTATGCTCCGGACTGGTCACCAGCCAAGCGTAAGGCACATATTGAGAAACAATCATATTTCCACCTATAGACGATTTAATCTTTTATTTAACCTTTCATGTTTGTTCTGGGAATGTGTGAGGATGGTTGAGAAACCAGCCTGGGGAGAGCATGCATGGTTTGAGATTTGAACGCAGAACCTCTCGACTGTGAGGCAGACGTCCAATCTATATCCTGTGTGCAATAATAATAATAATAATAATAATAATAATAATAATAATAATAATAACATACGGGGTTATAAAATAAAATACTAATCTGATTTTGGGGCAAATATTATACAATCATGATTCATGAAACGCTTGACATTTGCAGCCTTCGTACATCCTGTGAGTCTTTCCCCCCAAACTCCACATGACTTCGTGTTGTACGTGTTTCTCACCTCCTTTCTGTGCCACATTCTTGAGCCCAACAACCAGTCCCAGCAGAAACCCCATGAAGCACATCTGTACAGCGAACACCTCCTTTCGCTTTCTCCGCCTGCCTTTACCCCTCCGCCGGTTCAGCATCACACCTACTCCTACGGTTGACTCAGGCATCCCTTCTCCCACCACGCGGGCCATGGCGCTCTTCTTTCGGCGAGCGTTCCGGCAGGTCCCCGTGTGGTGCAAAGGTACGAGATTGCGGGTAGGAGGACAGCGAGAGTTGAGCCGTAAGTGAGATGGAGTTACTCGGCGCGGACAGATGTGAGCGACTTGTCTATGCACTCTGACGCTACACAAAATTAATACATCCCTGCTACATCCGGTATTGACCTTCAGAATAAAAGGCAAAATGACGCGACAGCTGCGAATATACATTATCGTAAAATAAAATTCTGTACTACACTCATTGTAGTTGAGCAATAAGACTACGTTGTTGTACTGATTTTGCCATTTCAAATTACATATACTGAATGACATTTCTCTCTTACTTTTCAATATGCAATATTGCCTTGGATAGGGATACGAATTGAATTCATTACTTGACCACACGGTAACGCGAAACATTTTTCCCCATTGAAACGAATGGCAACGCTGTTACCTTCTCACCTCCTCCTACCAAAAATGTCACGTGTTTTTAATGAGAAAGATGTCTGGTGTTTTTTTTTAATCTGTATTCTATTTTCTTTCTGTCTGTACCCTCTCAAAACTTGCTCTCTCTGTGTCACGGTGTACCCGAAACGACAGAATAATCGCTTCGTGTACAACGAAATAACTGAAAGTGGATCCCCGAAATAGCAGACACAGAAAGAGATTTGTCAGAGAACAAAAGGGGTCTTTAATACAACACAAAAATACCCGACCGGGAGAATAACTAAAAGCGCTGGTCAAAATAAGGACCAGGAATTAGATAAGGAGAACAACAGAAAACGCTTGCAGGAAAATAGCAAGGATAGTCTGTTTGGAAAAACGTTATAAAGTTCACACGAAAGAGAACAACGACGCGCAATAACAGCCACAAGGCTTAGAGGCAACGAATAATCAGTAATCGAAATGGTCGAGAGAACTGGCACAGCGTGGAATACTCCGGCAGTGAGTAGACTGCCAGAGCCAGGGGGAAGCCTGCCCCCTGCTGGCAAACACGGGACGTGACACTCTGACTGCATTCCCCAAAAATATCCATCACAAAAATTACATCAGAGGGGGCACGTCAAACTCTTCCACAAAATATGCAACCTGTCATGATGTGCATTTGAGTGTTTGACCATTCAAAAGCAAAAGAAAGGATATTAACCAAGAATTCAAACATCTAATACATATTATATTCTGATACAATTTTGGAAGAGGTCTGCTTTCGATTGGATGATATACTATTCCATGCATGTTTTTTTTTCTTTACACTGCCATGACATATATCTAAATTATGCAACTTAGAGCAAATTATTAGAAATGTGTTCCTTGAACCATCCATCCTTCCATTTCAGAATCAGAATCGTCTTTATTGGCTAAGTATGGAGAACACCCAAGGAATTTGTGCCCGGTATAACACGCTGCATTCGTATCATGGCATGTAGGTATGGAAGGACATTTCGTAACGTAAGTCAAGTCAACAACAAGTCAAGTCAACAGTATTTATAGAGCACTTTCAAACAGCCATCGCTGCATACAAAGTGCTGTACATGGAGCGATTTAACATATACAATAAACAGTAAGATGAATCAGTAATAAGTAATAAGTAATAAGGCGGTAAGTGAACCGTAGTGCGGTGGTACCACCCAGTGACGACTGTGAGACAATGTGCAAAGTATCAAGCAGAGCTAAAGTGATCAGTGGTAGAATACAACACTATGACAGTTTGTACAATTGGTGCAGAAAATCATTGAACCATTTTAGAGTGACCAGGAGCAGTAATTGTAGTACAAGAAGAGTGACTATGTCAGTGACTGTTTAGGGAGTAAATGGCTAGAGGGAAGAAGCTGTTTAAGTGTCTGCTGGATTTGGTGCGCATGGATCTGTAGCCCCTGCCTGAGGGGAGTACCGGTAGCTGGAAAAGGTGGTGGGCATGGTGCGGGGGATCCAGGAGGATTTGCCTCCTGGATTTGTGTCCTTTCCAACACAGAATGTCATCATAGTGCTGCAGGTGAGCTAGAGCCTATGCCTGTTGACTTTGACCAGAGGCCTGATGTATCCTGGACCAATCACAAACCAACTGCATGCATATTTACACTCACAGTTACACTTGTGAACAATTTAGAGTCCTCAATTAACCTCACTTGTATGTTTTTTGCATGTGGATGGAAGCAGGAGTCTACAGGGGCAACCCACGCATGGGGAGAACATTCAAGCCTCCACACAAAGAGGCCAAAGAAGAGATTTAAACTCTGATCCTTGAGTGTGAGGGAGGCACAATAACCACCATTCGCATACCCCCAAGTTGGAAGCGCTTGAGTTGAATTCATTGTTCAAGTTGTACATAGACTTGTTGGTAAATCAATAAGTCACATTCAATTGAATCTGGATGTATTTCGTGTATGATTCACAGAGACACTTGAGAATTTTTTGATGAACTTACTGTACCTTGATGATTGGGTGATTGATGTGTGACTGGCATTGGGAATTCTGGAGATCACGTAAGTACCAATGTAGTGAATAAAAACACAATGAGGCGTTTACGAAATTCAACCTGTATTACCTATTGAGTCTTTTAGAAGAGGCAACACATTGCTTCAATCGAAGATGTACAGTTTTGTAGTAGTTGGCAGTGAGACCAGATGCTGCTCTCAGTCTCATCGTAGTGAGGAAGTACTTTATGATGAAAATTGTTTTTGAACATTGATCATTTATATGCCCGGTAGTTAGCACATCGACTTCACAGTCCAGAGGTACCGGTTCAATTCCAGCTCCGGCCTCCCTGTGTGGAGTTTGCATGTTCTCCCCGGGCCTGCGTGGGTTTTCTCCGGGTACTCCGGTTTCCAAAAACATGCATGGCAGGCTGATTGAACACTTTAAATTGTCCCTACGTGTGAGTGTAAGCGTGGATGGTTCTTCGTCTCTGTGTGCCCTGCGATTGGCTGGCAACCGGTTCAGGGTGCCCCCTGCCTACTGCCCGAAGACAGCTGCGATAGGCTCCAGCACCCCCGCGACTCTTGTGAGGATAAGAGGATCGGAAAATGGATGGATGAATGGATAATTGACATGCCATGGAGGCTTGGATTCTTGGTTAGGAAATGATCCGATGTCGAGCTCACAGATGCATTACCTCCAGTGTGGAGAATTGATTTATTTGTTTGCTTTCATTCTTCTGATATAAAACTTGAACCTGTGATTTCTTTGAACTCTGTGGCAAATAAATGAGGCTCATGGGAAACTACAAATTGTACTTGTGGGGAAAAAAATAAAACATGATATCTCAGGCGAAACAGCATTTGAAGTGGGCAGTCATTTGTCAGCATTATCATGAAGCATAATAATATTGATCATTCACACTGGAAACATGCACTTTCACTGGGTTCAAAGGGCACACTTTCTTGACCTCTCTGTGGTGAAACATCGGAAAAACCCTTTTATTTCTAAATCGAAAAGGTAGCTGGGCAAACAGCAGAAGAAGAAAGAGAGAGGTCGATGTTTAAAGCACTTGGAACTTGTCATGGTCATTGAAATTGAGCTGTCACAATCGATCTGCGGCTGCAGTGGAGCGCACTGCGTGACAACATTGAGACATGACATCTCATGTGTAAAGCCTTCCCACTAATCCAGTTTTCTCCTGTTCTTGCCGAGTTGTGCAATTCCGGCATGGCAGGAAGGCTGAAGATTCTCGCGCTCTCACTCGCACGCAACCACATGCAAACACACACAGTTGGATTTACAGGTGCACACTCTGAACTGTGTCGCTACTCAGCTCTTTGATGTGTTGTTACTCCAGTCATTGTCCTGTAAATCATACCAGGACTTCATGTTTATTTCTTTATGGACGACTTATGCCGCTTTGTGTCGCTTCTGATCGTCATGATTTGACTGGAGCAGCTAAGAGCCCCGCCCTCCCCCAACAGTATGATTCGGTGGGTTTGAAATTCATCTGAGACAGAGAGAGAGGACCTTCCCACACTGTGTTGTCTGTCTTTCATATGACACACACACACACACACAAATGCAAACACACAAATCTAACTGCCCAGGTCCTATGAAGCACACTGTAAGCATCATAGGGCAAGTTAATAACCAACGTGCAATATAACGGTTTTAAATTCAATTGGATGAATCATTTGTTTAAATGTCAAATCAAACTAAAAGTACCTGATTTTTCTCATTTCAAATCACTATTCACTTCATATTCAATTCCAATCCAAACACAATTTTCAATAGTCACTGATTGTTAGAAGCAAACGAAAGAAGGATTTTCACTACCCCTATAGTGCTATAAAAACTCTAATTTGACATTCCGACTTTGAGAGGCCATTTTTGATGATGACAGATAGCATAGCAGTGGAATAGTTACAACTTGTGTAGACAGGAAAGGTGATATTAAAGAAATCAGGGTTGCTCTGGATAAATAATCCCGGCCTTGTAAGAAGATTACAGAGTGTTTTGTTCAGGGTTTTGTTTGTATTCCCACAGATGTGTACACACATGCACGCACAGAGATACACTGTCGGAGCAAACGCGTTTCTCGGAATGCATTACTTCTGATACGAAGGCTTTCAATACAATTCCTTAAGATCTGCTGTCCTGCAAGTCTTCCATCTCTCACTGCTGCAACATGCGTTATTCAAATGATCCTGATCATTTAATCAGGTGTGTTGCAGCAGGGAGAGAAGGAAAACGGGCAGGATAGCAGCTCTCGAGGAACAGGATTGAAGACCCCTGTTCTAAAGACAGTGTGCAAATTATCTGTGTGTTAGATAAGTGAGAGAAAGAGTTAGAGAGGGAGAGAGAGAGAGAGAGAGAGAGAGAGAGAGAGAGAGAGAGAGAAACAAATACTGTAATTTTAATGACAGCTATTTTTTATGGGCATAGCCTTTTTTTTTCACCCGATCTCAGCCTGACCACATCAGTGAAAGGAGGTGTCAAGCATTATAATATTGTTTCTTGGCTTACTTTGTCATGCTCTGTTGTCACCTAGTGTCAGAAAATGGTGACCAATAGTCACCAAAATTCATATTCACAGCTCGGCCAGAGAAGCCGCGCCGCTTCACCGTGCAAGTGGCTGCAAAATACAGAACAATTTCGGTTCCAAAATGCTGAGAGATTTCTTCCAAAATAATTCGAAGCCATTCATTCCTCAACTATTCCGATGTCGGCAGGTAATGTAAACATTTTCG